>NC_069503.1:501349065-502029065 GCF_027579735.1 Bombina bombina | reverse complement strand
AGTAAGATATAAGTCAGCTAACCGATATCAGCCATGTAACACCTTAAAGGGACAGTAAACTTAAAAAATAATGTTATATAATGCGGCACATAGTGCAGCATTATATAACATTATCTTAGCGGCAGGTAGCAAAAAAAAAAAAGCATTGCAAGATATTTTATATTAAACCTGGTAGCGGGAGCGAGCTACATTAATTTCAATGGCTCGATCGGGCGTGCTGTAATTAGACAGCGCACCTGTGAAGCGCTTTTAAAATTCAAGACCCGCTCAGAAGATCCTGGAGCGGAGAGGTGCTAAATCCAGGTTTAATATAAAATATCTTGCAAAGCTTTTTTTTTTTGCTACCTGCTGCTAAGATAATGTTATATAATGCTGCACTATGTGCAGCAGTATATAACATTATTTTTTAATAATATACCTTATTACCCTCAGCCTATAAGGATCTCTAATTTCTTACCATTGACTCCGCGCCCCCAATATAGAACTCTGGCATTATGTGATTATGCCTGAGTATTCTCGCGCGGTTTCCGCACTTACTATCAATATTTTTCTAAATACCCAGAATCAGGTGGCTCAGGTTCTTTTTTGCTTAATACTTTTAATCTCTATATATTGTAAGCCACATTTTGCTGTCTATCTATTACATTACTCTGGGATTCAAAAGTTTCAGAAAGTTTAAAAATTTCGTATACAGGTAGCCCTCAGTTTACGCCGGGGTTAGGTTCCAGAAGGAATGGTTGTAAATCAAAACCGTTGTAAATTGAAACCCAGTATATAATGTAAGTCAATGGGAAGTGAGGGAGTTAGGTTCCAGGTCCCTCTCAAAATTGTCATAAGTAACACCTAATACATTATTTTTAAAGCTTTGAAATGAAGACTTTAAATGCTAAACAGCATTATAAACCTAATAAAATAATCATACAACACAGAATATATAATTAAACTAAGTTAAATGAACAAAAACATTTGCTAAAACAGCATTATAAACCTAATAAAAAAATCACACAACACAGACAGTTTTTTCTATGCATTCCAATCTGGACTAATGTATAGACAGGAAGATCTTGTTCCTTTGAAAGCTGCTCGAAAGCTCAGGTCTAGCTAGCTACACTGATTAATTTCAGCCTGCTTGTGTGCTTGGCTTGCATATCTTTGCTGCAACACAAGCGGACAGCTCCACCTACTGGCTATTTTAATCAATGCACTGCTTCTCAATGCTTTTCAATAGCAGTCACATGACTGAAAAAAAGGGTTGTTATTCTGAAACGGTGCAAATTGAACCGTTGTAAACCGAGGGCCACCTGTATATATAATGTGTGTAGCTACAAGTTTATTCTTTCTATGCTAGTATACAGAATCAAGGAAAAAACAACAGAAAATGTGAGGTTTATTTCTAGTATTTTTGCATAAATGTGACGTAACAGATTTGACTGTATATTGTGGTAACACAAATATGTTTTCTCTTTGTATATGTATATGACTTCTGTAACACAATATGTCTGTTATCTTACATATTTAAATTAAATAAAAATTATTAAAAAAAAAAAAAAAAAGCCTTATATTTTCATACTGCCAGACTTTCTGCCAGTACTTAAGATGGGGGTGACCATTGGGGGGTTGGGGAGGGAAGAGAGCTGTTTGAGAGGTATCAGGGGGTGGCAAGTGTCAGGTGGGAGGGTAATCTCTACCACTAAAGCTAAAATTAACCTTACAAGCTACCTGATAAACCCCTTCACTGCTGTGAATAATAAAAGTATGATGCGCAGCTGCAATTAGCGCCCTTCTAATTTCAAAAAAGCAATGGCAAAACCATATATGTCTGCTATTTCTGAACAAAGGGGATCCCAGAGAAGCTTTTACAACCATTTTGCCATGATTGCACAAGCTGTTTGTAAATAATTTCAGTGGAATTTGTGAAAAAGTTAACAATTTTTTTATTTGATCCCATTTGGTGGGGAAATGGTGGCATGAAATTTACCAAAATGGGCCTAGATCAATACTTCTGGTCTTTTGGGGGAAGTTTTAGTCTGAAATGGCCGGTCCTTAAAGGGACATTAAACACTAAATACATGCTAGATAGAATGATGCATTCAAAGAAAAGATTAGTCCATGACTAACATGTAGATTTATTTTTTAAAGTTTCATTAGTTGTTTAAATAGTGAGAAAATAAGTGTAAAGTTTTAGTGTCTATAAAACAATGGGAGCTGCCATGTTGCAACTTGTCTTACCTTCTCTGCTGTGGCCAATTAGAGACAGTTATAAATAGGTCACTAGAGTGTGCAGCCAATGGCTGTGTGGGCTATAACAGTGTTCTCCACTTCCATTTCTAACAAGAACTGAAAAGCTCACAATTTCAGAATAGAATTACAGGCAAAGAGGACAAAATAAATAATGAAAGTATATTGCAGAGTTGTTTTATATATACAATTTATCATTTTATATTACTATCTCAAAGTGTTTAATGTCCCTTTAAGGCGTTAAAGGGATACTGAAGCCAAATTTTTCCTTTCATGATTCAGATAGAGCATGCAATTGTAAGCAACTTTTTCATTTACTACTATAATATTTTTTTTCTTCGTTCTCTTGGTATCTTTATTTGAAAAAAACAGGAATGTAAGCTTACGAGCCGGCCCATCTTTGGTTCAGCATCTGGGAAGCGCTTGCTGATTGGTGGCTAAATGCAACCACCAATCAGCAAGCGCTATTCAGGATTCTGTACCAAAAATGGGACGGCTCGTAAGCTAACGTTCCTGCTTTACAAATAACGATACCAAGAGAACAAAGAAAATTTCATAATAAGAGTAAATTACGTTGTTTATAATAATTGCATGCTCTATCTGAATCATGAAAGAAAAAAATTGGATTCAGTATCCCTTTAATAAAGTCTCTGTAACTAACCTGCAGTTCTATTCCTGATACTTTCCAGGACCTCTCCTCTTTCTGTTTCCAGATCTAAACTCTCATGCCTCCCATTCACTTTGTTTGGAATTACTGCTGAAGGTGGTTGGTGGCTTTGATATAACAACTTCCTTAGGCATGCAGTTAGCCCTGTGGTAAGTTTGTTCAAATTACTCAGTAAGTCCAAGTCATAACTTAGTCTCCACTTAGTTTGATGTTTGTTGTACGACTGACTCATCGGAGATGGAGTTGTTACACTCTAGCCATTGAGGTGGGTTAAGGTCCCCAGGACATTGGAAAGTTGTTTAAAATTATATGTTCTAACTGAATCATGAAAGAAAAAAATAGTATTTTATGTCCTTTCATGTGCATTATCAAAATGCTCACTTTTACTTTCTGAGGCATCAGTTTGTACTGAGTATATGCAAGAAATCACTGTATATATGTATTTGCATTTTATGATTGACTGATGGTAGTCACATGATACAGGGAGAAGGAAAATTGAACTAGCTTTGAAATTTGTCAGAAAAAAAACCTTTCATTTGAAATTCAGACTAAAGACTAAGGCCCCTATTTAACAAAGGTCTATTGGACCTGATCCGACAGTGCGGATCAGGTCCGACAGACCTCGCTGAATGCGGAGAGCAATACGCTCTCCGTATTCAGCATTGCACTAGCAGCTCTTGTGAACTGCTGGTGCAACGCGCCCCATGCAGATTCGCGGCCAATCGGCCGCCAGCAGGGGGGTGTCAATCAACCCGATCGTATTCGATCGGGTTGAATTGCGGTGATGTCTTTAGACCGCTGCTTCATAACTGGTGTTTCTGGCGAGCCTGCAGACTCGCCAGAAACATGGGCCCCCTATAGCGCTGCCATTACAAGTTTAAAAAAACCCAGCTTGCACGGGCGATATGGAGGTTTCGAGCTCCATACCGCACCAAAAACAAGCAGTGTTTTGACGTGCTTGTGCACGCTTTCCCCATAGACATCAATGGGGAGAGCCGGCAAAAAAAAGTCTAACACCTGCGATCGCAGAAACAAAGTTCCATAACGCAGCCCCATTGATGTCTATGGGGAAAAAGAAAATACCATTTAAACCTAACACCCTAACATAAACCCCGAGTCTAAACACCCCTAATCTGTTGCCCCTGACATCGCCGACACCTGCCTTCAGTTATTAACCCCTAATCTGCCGCTCCAGATATCGCCTCCACGTAAATAAAATTATTAACACCTAATGTGCCGCTCCCGATATCGCCACCAATATACTAAAGTTATTAACCACTATTCCGCCGCTCCCCAACATCGCAGCAAATAAATAAAGTTATTAACCTCTAAACCTCTGGCCTCCCACATCACTACCACTAAATAAACCTATTAACCTCTAAACCGCCAGCCCCCCACATCGTAACAACCTAAATTAAACTATATTAACCCCTAAACCTAACGCTAACGTAACACTAATCCTAACCCCTAACTTTAACATAATGAAATTAGATCTAAATTAAATTTACAATTATTAACTAAATAATTCCTATTCAAAACTAAATACATACTTACTTATGATGTCTTGAAAAAGGCCTTGCACGGGCCGAAACGCGTCGACAGTGGTGCTGGAGGAGTTATAGTGCCTTTCCTGACATCCATACACCTTAACGTTGCTGGTGACTACTATCCTGGCTGCTGAGAGCTTTAGCCTGAGAGGAGAGTTTACCGGACAACTCTGAGGTTCCGGTTTGCCCAGTCAGCACCACATCTTGGTGCTTCCTAACACGTGAGTGCATTTGAGCTACAACTTTGAATTTGGTATACCAAACGGAATTATGCTATGTGGCGCCTTCTCTGTTTCTTTATAGATTAATTCGTTGTGGACGGCCTTATACATCGAGGAGAGCTGCCTTGCATCCCCATAACTATTGGGGACTCTGATAGATCTTTTTGGACTTTTGAATTTGTCTATTGGGACACTGTCATTTATACAGGTATTGAAGATTTCCCAGAATTATTCTTATTTCTATTTTTGGCTATTTTTATTCCCTTTTCATTCTCAATTTTTATTTTTCATATATATATGTTTTTTATTTTTTCATCCTTTCACTTGGGACTACAACTTTTACATACCATTGTGTATATCCCCTTTTTTCACATCCAGAATCGTTTTAGATGCTAATGACTTTTTTTGCGATCACTCCCACTAGTTTGTGTACACACTAGTTGATTTAACTTTTGGATTTAATTTGTGGATTTAATTTTTTGGACTCATGTGTATCACCACTTTGGTTTGAATATTTGGACTAATTATTCTTTGAATTTTTCGAATTTCTTGAACTTTTTTGGTTTTGTTTGAATCACCACAGCGGATCACAACAAATTGGATGGTTTAACATTTTTTGGACTTATTAAGAGAATTCTCAGTCACTAATTTTTAGTTTTCACTTTTTGTACGTGATACTTAGATATCACCACTTTTATGTTAATTGTCAGTATTATTATTTTTTCTGTTTATGTATTATTATTGTTTATGAGACATTATATATATGTGCCACAACTCTATATATAATACTGCTGGCGTTTCTGCATTAACATCATTTAGCACCACCAACATCTAGTGCTTATCTTAGTATGAGGTTCACATTTTGACAACCCATTTTGCGATATACCACTATCAATTCTAAGCAAACAAGCTATACACGTGTATTCCTGTTTTATATGGTTTTATATAACATTTCTTGCTGTTCAGGTCAATTACATTTGTTTTAATTATACTCATGTTTTAATGTTTAATATTAAAAACTTTTATGTACCTTTTAGAATCTTGTGTAACATATATGTCTCAATCTATGTATATATATTGATACAATACAATCACCATAATTGTAGCTGAATCTCAGTATTATATCGTGAGTTATATTATCCACACTCAACCTTATCGGACCTTGCCTTTATTGGCGCTCCTTTCTGACTAACATTCTGTACTAAATACATACTTACCTGTGAAATAAAACCTAAGCTAGCTACAATATAACTAATAGTTATATTGTAGCTATCTTAGGATTTATTTTTATTTTACAGGTAAGTTTATTTTAACTAGGTAGACTAGTTAGTAAATAGTTATTAAAAAATGAATCCACAACCCAAAATATAAGTTTATTCTCATAAATGAAAAGAAAAAACTTAAACATAAGCATAGGAATCAAACTGAAACAGCAGCCTGAAAAACTTTTCTACCAAAAACTGCTTCCGAAGAAAAGAATACTTTTAAAACGGTAGAATTTAGTAAATGTATGCAAAGAAGACCAAGTTGCTGCTTTGCAAATCTGATCAACTGAAGCTTCATTCTTAAAAGTCCACGAAGTGGAGACTAATCTAGTAGAATGAGCTGTAATTCTCTGAGGCGGGGCCTGACCCAACTCCAAATAAGCTTGATGAATCAAAAGCTTTAACCAAGATGCCAAGGAAATGGCAGAAGCCTTCTGACCTTTCCTAGAACCAGAAAAGATAACAAATAGACTAGAAGTCTTCCTGAAATCTTTAGTATCTTCAACATAATATTTCAAAGAATTCTTAGGATTAGGACACAAAGAAGGAACAACAATTTCTCTATTAATTTTGTTAGAATTCACAACCTTAGGTAGAAATTTAAATGAAGTCCGCAAAACTGCCTTTTCCTGATGGAAAATCAGAAAAGGAGATTCACAAGAAAGAGCTGATAATTCGGAAACTCTTCTAGCAGAAGAGATGGCCAAAAGAAACAACACTTTCCAAGAAAGTAGTTTAATGTCCAATGAATGTATAGGCTCAAACGGAGGAGCCTTCAAAACCAAATTAAGACTCCAAGGAGGAGAAATTGATTTAATGACAGGCTTGATACAAAACAGTGTACAAAACAGTGCCAAAGCCTGTACAAAACAGTGAATATCAGGAAGCGTAGCAATCTTTCTGTGAAATAAAACAGAAAGAGAAGAGATTTGTCCCTTCAATGAACTTGCAGACAAATCTTTATCTAAACCATCCTGAAGAAACTGTAAAATTCTAGCGGCTAGATTACGAGTTGTGCGTTAAGGTAAAAAAGCAGCGTTAACAGGTCCTAACGCTGCTTTTTTATGCCACTGCTATTACGAGTCTTGCAGGTATAGGTGTACCGCACACTTTTTTGGCCTTACCGCAAACCGACTTACGTAAGGTTCGTAAACCCTTTTTTCTATGGGACTTCCATAGCGCCGGTATTACGAGTCTGTCCTGGGAGGCCAAAAACAGAGCGGTACACCCTACCCCGTCAAGATTCGTACTGCATTTTAAAGTCAGTAGTTATGAGTTTTACACTACAACGCCGTAGCATAAAACTCATAACTAAAGTGCTAAAAAGTACACTAACACCCATAAACTACCTACTAACCCCTAAACCGAGGCCCTCCCGCATTGCAAACACTAAAATACATTTATTAACCCCTAATCTGCCGCTCCGGACATCGCCGCCACTATAATAAACATATAAACCCCTAAACCGCCGCACTCCCGCCTCGCAAACATTAGTTAAATATTATTAACCCCTAATCTGACGCCCCTAACATCGCCGCCACCTACATTATACTTATTAACCCCTAATCTTCCGCTCCAGACATCGCCGCAACCTACATTAAATTTATTAACCCCTAATCTGCTGCCCCCAACTTCGCCGCCACCTACCTACATTTACTAACCCCTAATCTGCCGTCCCCAACGTCGCCACCACTATTCTAAATTTATTACATTCTTTAAACTTAAGTCTAACCCTAACCCTAACACCCCCTAACTTAAATATAATTTAAATAAATCTAAATAAAATTACTATCATTAACTAAATTATTCCTATTTAAAACTAAATACTTACCTATAAAATAAACCCTAAGCTAGCTACAATATAACTAATAGTTACATTGTATCTATCTTAGGGATTATTTTTATTTTAGAGCTAAATTTGTATTTATTTTAACTAGGTAGAAAAGTTACTAAATAGTTATTAACTATTTACTAGCTACCTAGCTAAAATAAATAAAAATTTACCTGTAAAATAAAACCTAACCTATGTTACAATAACACCTAACACTACACTACAATTAAATCAATTCCCTACATTAAATACAATTAAATAAATTAAATTAAATTAGCTAAATCACAAAAAAACACTAAATTACAGAAAATAAAAAACAAATTACAGCTCTTTAAACTAATTACGCCTAATCTAATAGCCCTATCAAAATAAAAAAGCCCCCCAAAATAAAAAAAAACCTTAGCCTAAACTAAACTACCAATAGCCCTTAAAAGGGCCTTTTGCGGGGCATTGCCACAAAGAAATCAGCTCTTTTACCTGTAAAAAAAAATACAAACAACCCCCCCAAAGAATAAAACCCACCACCCACACAACCAACCCCCCAAATAAAAGCCTAACTAAAAAAAACTAAGCTCCCCATTGCCCTGAAAAGGGCATTTGGTTGGGCATTGCCCTTTAAAGGGCATTTATCTCTATTGCTGCCCAAAGCCCTAACCTAAAAAATAAACCCACCCAATACACCCTTAAAAAATCCTAACACTAACCCTTCGAAGATTCACTTACCGGGAGAAGTCTTCATCCAAGCGGCAAGATGTACTCATCAAAGTCGGCAGAAGTGGTCCTCCAGACGGGCAGAAGTGGTCCTCCAGACGGGCAGAAGTCTTCATCCAGACGGCATCTTCTATCTTCATCCTTCCGACGCGGAGCGGCTCCATCTTCAAGACATCCGGCGCGGAGCATCCGCTTCAAACAACGTCTTCTTCGGAATGAGTATCACTTTAAGTGACGTCATTAGATTCTAATTGGCTGATAGAATTCTATCAGCCAATCGGAATTAAGGTAGAAAAAATCCTATTGGCTGATGCAATCAGCCAATAGGCTTGAACTTCAATCCTATTGACTGATCCAATCAGCCAATAGGATTGAACTTGCTTTCTATTGGCTGATTGGAACAGCCAAGACAATGCCAGTTCAATCCTATTGGCTGTTTGCATCAGCTAATAGAATTATATTAGCCAAACGGAATTAAGGTAGAAAAAATCCTATCAGCCAAACGGAATCTAAGGGGCGCCATCTTGGATGACGTCACTTAAAGAGATATTCATTCCGCAGAAGACTTCGTTTGAAGAGGATGCTCCGCGCTGGATGTCTTGAAGATGAAGCCGCTCTGCGTCGGAAGGATGAAGATAGAAGATGCCGTCTGAATGAAGACTTCTGCTCGTCTGGAGGACCACTTCTGTCCGCCTGGAGGACCACTTCTGCCGGCTTCATTTAGGACATCATGCCGCTTGGATGAAGACTTATCCCGGTAAGTGAATCTTCAGGGGTTAGTGTTAGGATTTTTTAAGGGTGTATTGGGTGGGTTTATTTTTTTAGGTTAGGGCTTTGGGCAGCAATAGAGCTAAATGCCCTTTTAAGAACAATGCCCAGCCAAATGCCCTTTTCAGGGCAATGGGGAGCTTAGGTTTTTTTAGTTAGGCTTTTATTTGGAGGGTTGGTTGTGTGGGTGGTGGGTTTTACTGTTGGGGGGGGTTGTTTGTATTTTTTTTACAGGTAAAAGAGCTGATTTCTTTGTGGCAATGCCCCACAAAAGGCCCTTTTAAGGGCTATTGGTAGTTTAGTTTAGGCTAGGGTTTTTTTATTTTGGGGGGCTTTTTTATTTTGATAGGGCTCTTAGATTAGGTGTAATTAGTTTAAAGATCTGTAATTTGTTTTTTACTTTCTGTAATTTAGTGGGGTTTTTTGTGATTTAGCTAATTTAATGTAATTTATTTAATTGTATTTAATGTAGGGAATTGATTTACTTGTAGTGTAGTGTTAGGTGTTATTGTAACATAGGTTAGGTTTTGTTTTACAGGTAAATTTGTATTTATTTTAGCTAGATAGTTAGTAAATAGTTAATAACTATTTAGTAACTATTCTACCTAGTTAAAATAAATACAAACTTGCCTGTAAAATAAAAATAAACCCTAAGCTAGCTACAATGTAACTATTAGTTATATTGTAGCTAGCTAAGGGTTTATTTTACAGGTAAGTATTTAGTTTTAAATAGGAATAATTTAGTTCATGATAGTAATTTTTATTTAGATGTATTTAAATTATATTTAAGTTAGGGGGGGTTAGGGTTAGACTTAGATTTAGGGGTTAATACATTAAATATAGTGGCGGCGACGTTGGGGGCGGCAGATTAGGGGTTAATAAATATAATGTAGGTGTCGGCAATGTTGGAGGCAGCAGATTAGGGGTTAATAAGTATAATGTAGGTGGCGGTGATGTCCGGAGCGGCAGATTAGGGGTTAATAAATATAATGTAGGTGTCGGCGATGTCGGGGGCGGCAGATTAGGGGTTAATAAGTATAAGATTAGGGGTGTTTAGACTCGGGGTTCGTGTTAGATGTAAACATAAATTTCGTTTCCCCATAGGAATCAATGTCTATGGGGAAATCGTGCACGAGCACGTACGACCAGCTCACCGCTGACTTAAGCAGCGCTGGTATTGAAGTGCGGTATGGAGCTCAATTTTGCTCTACACTCACTTCTTGCCTTTTAACGCCGGGTTTGTAAAAACCTGTAATACCAGCGCTGTAGGTAAGTTAACGGTGAGAGAAAACTGCTCGATAGCACCGCAAAGCTCATAACGCAAAACTCGTAATCTAGGCGTAGGAATTCTAAAAGAATGCCAGGAAAATTTATGAGAAGAACACCATGAAATATAAGTCTTCCAAACTTGATAATAAATCTTCTTAGAAACAGATTTATGAGCCTGTAACATAGTATTAATCACTGAGTCAGAGAAACCTCTATGACTAAGCACTAGGCGTTTAATGTCCATAACTTCAAATTTAATGATTTGAGATCCTGATGGAAAAACTGACTTTGAGACACCAACCTTGGCCACTTCCTTTAAGACCAGACCTTCTAACTGGACATCCGAACAAAATCTGCATACCAAAACCTGTGAGGCCATGCTGGAGCTACCAGCAACACAAACGATTGTTCCATGATGATCTTGGAGATCACTCTTGGAAGAAGAACTAGAGGCGGGAAAATATAAGCAGATTGGTAACACCAAGGAACTGCTAACGCATCCACCGCCTCCACCTGAGAATCCGTGGACCTGGGCAGGTACCTGGGAAGTTTCTTGATTAGATGGGAAGCCATCAGATCTATATCTGGAAGACCCCACATCTGAACAATCTGAGAAAACACATCTGGATGGAGCGACCACTCCCCCGGATGTAAAGTCTGATGGCTGAGATAATCCGCTTCCCAATTGTCTACACCTGGGATATGAACCGCAGAAATTAGACAGGAGCTGGATTCCGCCCAAGCAAGCATCTGAGATACTTCTTTCATAGCTTGGGGACTGTGAGTCCCACCCTGATGATTGACATATGCCACAGTTGTGATATTGTCTGTCTGAAAACAAATGAATGGTTCTCTCTTCAACAGAGGCCAAACCTGAAGAGCCCTGAAAATAGCACGAAGTTCTAAAATATTGATTGGTAACCTCGCCTCTTGAGATTTCCAAACCCCTTGTGCTGTCAGAGATTCCCAGACAGCTCCCCAACCTGAAAGACTTGCATCTGTTGTGATCACAGTCCAGGTTGGATGAACAAAATAGGCCCCTTGAACTATGCGATGGTGATCTAACCACCAAGTCAGAGAAAGTCGAACATTGGGATTTAAGGATATTAATTGTGATATCTTTGTATAATCCCTGCACCATTGATTCAGCTTAAAAAGCTGGAGAGGTCTCATATGAAAACGAGCAAAGTGGATTGCGTCCGATGCTGCAGTCATGAGACCTAAAACTTCCATGCACATAGCTACTGAAGGGAATGATTGAGACTGAAGGTTCCGACAAGCTGAAACTAATTTTAATCATCTCTTGTCTGTTAGAGACAGATTCATGGACACTGAATCTATCTGGAAACCTAAAAAGGTGACCCTTGTCTGAGGAATCAAGGAACTATTTGGTAAATTGATCCTCCAACCATGTCTTTGAAGAAACAACACTAGTTGATTTGTGTGAGATTCTGCAGAATGTAAAGATTGAGCTAGTACCAAGATATCATCCAAATAAGGAAACACTGCAATACCCCGTTCTCTGATTACAGAGAGTAGGGCACCGAGAACCTTTGAAAAGATTCTTGGAGCTGTCGCTAGGCCAAATGGAAGAGCGACAAATTGGTAATTCTTGTCTAGAAAAGAGAATCTCAGAAACTGATAGTGGTCTGGATGAATCGGAATATGAAGATATGCATCCTGTAAGTCTATCTTGGACATATAATGCCCTTGCTGAACAAAAGGCAGAATAGTCCTTATAGTCACCATTTTTAAAGTTGGCACTCTTACAAAACGATTCAAAATGTTCAGATCCAGAACTGGCCTGAATGAATTTTCATTCTTTGGGACAATGAATAGATTTGAATAAAACCCCAGACCCTGTTCCTGAAAGGGAACTGGTATGATTACCCCTGAAAGCTCCAGGTCTGAAACACACTTCAGAAAAGCCTGGGCCTTTACTGTATTTGCTGGGATGCGTGAGAGAAAAAATCTTCTCACAGGAGGTCTTACTCTGAATCCTATTCGGTACCCTTGAGAGACAATACTCTGAATCCATTGATTTTGGACATACGCTGGAATGAGGGCCGCACCTTCATGCAGACTTGGGGGCTGGCTTTGGTTTCTTAAACGGTTTGGATTTGCTCCAACTTGAAGAAGGTTTTCATTTGGAACCAGATTCTTTTGGGGAAGGATTAGATTTCTGTTCCTTATTTTGTCGAAAGGAATGAAAACGGTTTGAAGCTTTAGATTTACCCTTAAGTATTTTATCCTGAGGCAGAAAAACTCCCTTCCCCCCAGTGACAGTTGAAATTATCGAATCTAAATGAGAACCAAATAAATTATTACCTTGGAAAGAAAGAGATAGTAATCTAGACTTAGATACCATGTCAGCATTCCAATATTTGAGCCACAAAGCTCTTATAGCTAAAATAGCTAAAGACATAGATTTAACATCAATTTTGATTATATCAAAAATGGCATCACAGATAAAATGATTAGCATGTTGATGCAAGCAAACAATGCTAGACAAATCAGGATCCGTTTCCTGTTGCGCTAAACTTTCCAACCAAAAAGTTGATGCAGCTTCAACATCAGCCATAGAAATGGCAGGCCTGAGAAGATAGCCAGAATATAAATAAGCTTTCCTTAGATAAGATTCAAGTTTCCTATCTAAAGGGTCCTTGAAGGAAGTACTATCTTCCATAGGTATAGTAGTACATTTGACAAGAGTAGAAATAGCCCCATCAACTTTGGGGATCTTTTCCCAAAACTCCAATCTAACTGCTGACAAAGGATACCATTTTTTAAACCTTGAAGAAGGGATAAAAGAAATACCAGGCCTATTCCATTCCTTATAAATCATATCAGAAATAGCATCAGGAACTGGAAAAACCTCTGGAGTAACCACAGGAGGTTTATAAACAGAATTTAAACGTTTACTAGTTTTAGTATCAAGAGGACTAGTTTCCTCAATATCCAATGTAATCAACACCTCTTTTAACAAGGAACAAATATACTCTATTTTAAATAAGTAGATTAGTCAGTGTCAATATCTGAGGAAGGATCTTCTGAATCAGATAGATCCTCATCAGAAGAGGATAATTCAGTATGTTGTAGGTCATTTGAAATTTCATCAACTTTATGAGAAGTTTTAAAAGACCTTTTATGTTTATTAGAAGGCGGGATAGCAGACAAAGCCTTCTGAATCGCATCAGCAATAAAATATTTTATATTCACAGGTATATCATGTACATTAGATGTTGAAGGAACAACAGGCATTGTACTATTACTGATGGATACATTCTCTGCATGTAAAAGATTTTCATGACAACTATTACATACCACAGCTGGATATATAATCTCCACAACAGATACACTTAGCTTTGGTAGAGCTGTTATCAGGCAGCAGTGGTTTCTGAGACAGGATCAGATTGAGACATCTTGCAAATGTAAGAGAAAAAACAACATATAAAGCAAAATTATCAATTTCCTCATATGGCAGTTTCAGGAATGTGAAAAAAATGCAAATAGCATAGCCCTCTGACATATAAAAAGGTAAGAAGCATATAGGAATGGGGTTTTAAATAATGAAATTATTTGGCGCCAAGTATGATGCACAACGCACGCAAAATTAAATTTTTTGGTGCTAACAACAGCCGGAAATGACACACTTGCGTCATTGCAGACGCAACCTTGTGCAAGGAAACTCGGCGTCCACTAAGATGCCGAAAATGAGGAATTTGCGTCACCGGATGTACCTTCGCGCTAAAAAAAATTCTCGCACCAAAAATTATGCAAACATCGGCATTTTGCGACCTCGCAAGCCTAATTTTGCCTGCGAAAATTTTATGAAAAAGCAGTCAATTTGAAAAAAGACTATACCCCTTGTAAGGAAAATATTTTCCTAAATATGTTTTTTCCCAAATATGAAACTGATAGTCTGCAAAAGGAAATATACATAAACCTGACTCATGGCAAATATAAGTACAATACATATATTTAGAACTTTATATTAATACATAAAGTGCCAAACCATAGCTGAGAGTGTCTTTAGTAATGAAAACATAATTACCAAAAGACACCCATCCACATATAGCAGATAGCCAAACCAGTACTGAAACGGTTATGAGTAGAGGAAATGAAATATGAGAGTATATCGTCGATCTGAGAAGGGAGGTAGGAGATGAATCTCTACGACCGATAACAGAGAACCTATGAAAAAGATTTCCTTCGCGGAAAACCATAGAATTCAATAGGTGATACTCCCTTCACATCCCTCTGACATTCACTGTACTCTGAGAGGAATCGGGCTTCAAAATGCTGAGAAGTGCATATCAACGTAGAAATCAAGCACAAACTTACTTCACTACCTCCATAGGAGGCAAAGTTTGTAAAACTGAATTGTGGGTATGGTGAGGGGTGTATTTATAGGCATTTTGAGGTTTGGGAAAATTTGCCCCTCCTGGTAGGAATGTATATCCCATACGTCACTAGCTCATGGACTCTTGTCAATTACATGAAAGAAAAACTACCAATTCAAAAACAAACTAAATTATCCAAAAAAATAAAGATTATTCCTATTCTAATACCCTTTAAAAAAAAAAAAAAAAAACACCCCAAAATAAAAAAGCCTAATCTAGAATAAACTACCAAGGGCCCTTAAAGGGACAGTCTACACCAGAATTTTTATTGTTTTAAAAGATAGATAATCCCTTTATTACCCATTCCCCAGTTTTGCATAACCAACACAGTTATATTAATACCCTTTCTACCTCTGTGATTATCTTGTATCTAAGCCTCTGCAAACTGCCCCTTTATTTCAGTTCTTTTGACACACTTGCAGTTTAGATAATTAGTGCCTGCTCCCAGATAACTTCACGTGCACGAGTACAGTGTTATCTATATGAAATACATGAACTAACACCCTCTAGTGGTGAAAAACTGTTAAAATGCATTCTGAAAAGAGGTGGCCTTCAAGGTCTAAGAAATTAGCATATGAATGAACCTCCTAGGTTAAGCTTTCAACTAAGAATACCAAGAGAACAAAGCAAAATTGGTGATAAAAGTAAATTGGAACATTGTTTAAAATTACACGCTCTATCTGAATCATTAAAGTTTTTTTGGCCTAGACTGTCCCTTTAAAAGCTGTTTTTTTAAACTTGTAATGGCAGCGAGATAGGGGGTTAAATAACACAACTTTTGTTGCGTTCTTTATTTTCCCTATAGCTCTAATAACTCGTAATCTAGGTGTATGTTTTTAAAAGGTTTTATACTGGATTTTTAGATCAGAATCTGTGCATATTATTTTTTATAGTAGTGTCTATTACATGCAGTTATATAAAAATTGGTGTATACTGTCCCTTTAAACACATCATATGTGCTTATTTGCATATACTATTTATTTTGTACGTTTTTTTTCTTTTTGCTACCTTATGTGTAGTAGAGAACTTATATCACTCTTTTAGCCACCATAAACTAATTATTCTGGACTTCTTTGTTCTTATTAAGGTAATTCACCCTCGACTATGCAAAAAGTTATGTTTGAGAAGATGATATATGCCAACTATACCCCCAAAAGGTGCTAGTAGATTTCCTAGTTCTTATAAGCAGATTTCAAGATTATTCTATGATTTCCAGTTTCCCATTAACCAATACATTTAAATACACTCAAGAAAAAAATAATTGAATAAATGTTTTCCACATCCATATACTACACCTCAATACAGTGGCCCTATGTAAAAGTAAAGGGATTTTGCTTGAGTAAGTCTTGATTCATTACAAGAACACTTTATATTCATAGTTACATGCTTAAAAGAGATATGAAACCCAAAATGTTTCTTTCATGATTCAGATAGACAGGGCATGCAATTTTAAACAACTTTCTATTTTATTTCTATTAGCTATATTTATTTGTTCTCTTGGTGTCTTTTGTTGAAAAGCAGTGACGTATGCTATCCATGGTGCTGAACCTAAAATGGGCCGACTGCTAAGCTTTACATTCCTGTTTTTTTTTTTTTTAAATAATTTTTTTATTGAAGTTAAAGTATAGATTAACAAACAAAATTCGCCCTGAGGCCAATGTTACATCAGAGTAAATAATACATTGTCTATAAACTGACATTATTAGGAAAATACACATGTAACAATATAATCACATATTAAATCTTAATATGAAGATAGACAAAAGTTTAGGCGAGGTGAAATATAACTTCATTTTATGCTATATTATGAACAAATGATCTCCACAGTACTATAGAAAACAATTAATAGAATATCAGAGTCAGAGGTATCAGGCTGTGGAGAATCAGCTTATGTGTCAGCCACTCTTGGGCTGAGATATATAGGGGGGGGGATATTCAGCGGGTAAGCACCGCTATACATATAGGGGAGATGGTGGAGAGGCGGTGGGGGGGCGGAGCCTTATATAAGTATGAGTATTTTAAAGTATGAGATAGGAGCTTAGAAATGTTCAAGTGGAGGGACCCCAGAACTATCTAGGGAAGGTTATATCTAGTAAATCATAGAGCGGATTAGGGTATTCTCTGTCATTAAACTTCCCCTCTAATAATATGATTGTACCTATAGGGTTGAATGAAAATTAGCTAGTAGAGGAGCATTATCAGGGCTTAGGATGGCTTAGCACTGTCATCATAGTAAGACTTATAGACTATGGGCCAGGAGATTATGGGGGTAGGCTGATTTTGACCATAGTAAAGTTCTGCAGGAGCGGAGATATTAGGAAGTGTGGAATATAGGGAACTTCTGGGGGAGCTCCTCACCTGGGGAAATGCTAGCTATAAGCGATGTGGGAAAAAGGAGTAAGGGTATGACCCGCAGGCAGCAAACCAGCGGGAAAGGGAGGAGAGGAGCTCAGCTGGAGCCGAAGATTTGTGCTACTAGTAAATTCTACATAGGGAATATATCATTATTGGCAGGGAACATGTGCGGGCTAAGTAAAAGGACGCAACAATTCAAAAGATAGCTTTTGGGATAGGTTAGCTCTGGGCTCCAAACAAATTTATATAAATCTACACAGCATGTTGGTATAAATATAAAGGGGGTTAACTCCTCTGAGGAATGTAGATAGTATGGAGGAGTTATAGGGATTAATAGTTGTCGCATATACGTATAGTATATTGCAATAAAGCCGAAAGATACTAGCTCTTGAATATATAATAGGGTTATCCTCTAGGCCTATATTGCAGGAATGCGATGCAAGAGTATATTAGCAAAATAGAGATATAAATCTGAATCTCATATCTCATAACTTATTTCTGCGTGAAAATATCATCTAATCTATGCACATTTACAGACTATTTCATTGCATGTAGAGTATTATAAGCAAAATGCAACTGGTTTCCTTGCTATCTAACCAATATATATAAAAACTTTAATGTCCCCTCGAACCCCTATACCATACCTTTGCCCTTGAACATATCTCTAACTGTAAGTATGCGTAGAGCAAACATTTAGCTTCAGGACAAGAGACTTTAGAAAAATGGAGTGGGACAAGAACATATCCATTCTAGCATAAATGAACTAAAATGAGGGCGTAACTGAGAATCCTTATGAAGTAGTACAAGCCACCTTATTTGGGATGTTAACATGGATAATGGACAGTGGTTTATAATTCAACAAAATCACACAGTATATAATGTCCAAATAGCATATAAACATTATCAGGCTTGTAAGCTAGGGTGCATAATATCTGGAGTAAGTGTCCCAAAGGAGGCGAAAACTAGGAGAAAAATAGGGACCCATTATCTGGCAGTGATGTCGTCATCCATGCCTTAGGTGCAAAATCAGTGTCCCATAAGTAAAATTCTGTAAGAGCCATATCTCTAAATGTCCTGATCTAATTAGGGCTAGTGTTATAGTTAGTATGGTAATAGGAACCATTTGTAAAATGATCCTTTAGCTAGGATGGTTGCAGCGTGTGGGAGACAACAAAACCATACATAAAGCTATACTGTGAGGTACGAAGCATACAAGGGTCACAATATTCCAGAACACTTGTTTACATTTTGGCTCATATATATTAGTTATTAAAAAGAGTAAGACAGATAAAATAAAGCATCTGCATGAAACACTGGCATGTTTAACTCAGAAACAGCATGTAAGCGATTTAGTAGTAATCACATATATGCAATGCTTGTCTCATATGAACATATAGTAATAATTAAAAATAATTAACTTGCGGGGACCAACAAGGCAATAACAATGCATATTCAGTGAGGACAAAAATAACTGGTGGGGTAAACACTATCTACCGATTGTCACAAAGATGTCTCCAATAATATAACCTGCCCGGGTTATATCTTTCCTTTAGCTTGTCTTTCCTCTAACCTATACCGCTGGCCAGTCTGGAGTTTACAGCGGCTCTCTGTGTTCTCCAGAGTACTCCTAGAATAATCTATGATTATGAGGGTAGATGGGAATGTGTGCGGTTTTAGATAGGCTAGCTAGAGTGTAAATAGGGTCTTAAGAATACCAAGTGTATAATTAGGGGTTAAGTAGTGAGAACTTACAGCCAGATTACTAAAATGTGCGTGATCTGGAAATAGTATACTTGAAGGTCAAAGTAGGAGCATAACCCTTGTGTGTGAATACAGCCCTCACTAGCTCAGGTATGTAAATCAGAGGAGAATATAGGGATTTTAACCTAGGCCTATCTGTATTTGAGATCTATAAGGAGTTCTGTACCCAGAAAACAAACATGTTCTTCCAGTTTTGTTATGAGTCCTCTATGACATATAAGAGAGCTAGGTCCTATATTATCAGACAGCTGATATGCATATTTAACTGTATTATAGCATTTATAAAACTATAGCTACATGCCATATAAATGTACAAACATTTCACATAACATTTAAGGTGTAAAATAAGTAGGTAAGAGCGAGTGCTCCCAGTCATGATCTGTTTCAAACAGTCCTGAAGAGTCTGTGAGTCTAAGATTTCAGACCATTTAGTCGTCATGTTAAAATCCAGCAATGTGTGGGGTTGATAGGGAATCTAGATGAGGAATTAAGTGTGTAAACTTGCATGATCCCTCCAGAATAATGTGAGGCACTCTACCCCACTCCGGTTGGCCTGAACACTGAAGGCCCTGCAGGAAGAATAGAATACCTTAAGGATAGCTCAGAATCTAGCCGCCGTGGAAATCTAGGTGATGCGTAGATGCCGGTATAACCTTTGGCTTTACAGATCAGGATTAGCACCCTTGCTAACTCCTCCGTTTGAAAACTGAGCCGCCGTTCATCCGAAGCTGCTTCCCATCTCAGCTTGCCCTGCAAACCTCCGTCTCCCATGCTGTATTGATGATCAGACTCACCCGACCAGATGACCGCCTCTTCCTGATCAGAGCCGTAGGAACTCCCGGCAGGTGATTGATTGTATAAAGCCTCTGTGGTGCTGTTGAGTTGTTCATGATGCTCCGTGGGACTAAGCTGAAGCCCCCTATCGATCAGGCTAGATGCGGCCTCCATGAGTTGCCTCTTATTACTTAGGTCTAACAAGTCCGTCAGTGAGCCACTATGTGATACCTCCATGTCAGGGTTAGAAGTGAGCCCATCAGCAAGATTCGGAGTAACCCTTATAGCGCTTTGCAGAGGAGGGTATGTTACAAACTCCGATGTCTCTCGGTCTAGAGGCCGGCGGGGTAACATTGCTATCAATTTGTCCGCCAAGGCGGCTAGGTCGTTCTGCAGTTCCCCATAACAGGTTTGGAGCGATTGTTCCATAATAGCCTCCCATCTGGTTTAAGGCTCCATTCTGAATCAAAATGGCGATTCGCGCCACTGTAGATAGAAATTTGGCACCAGCTTTAGGTGTTATTTATCTGCAAAGTTCACAGTTAGTTCTCTCAGTGCCTAAGCGTCAATGTGGATTCAATGTAAATCCAGAATAATAGGTAGAAAGAGATCTCCTAGATAATATAAATGTCACTTTATAAAATTATATCGGAGGAGCTCTAGAGTTGCACGTCTGGTCGCTCTGCTTGTTGGCTCCGCCCCCCCACATTCCTGTTTTTTAAAATAAAAATAGCAAGAACGAAAAAAAATTGATAATAGAACTAAATTAGAAAGTTGCATAAAATTGCATGCTCTTTCTGAATAATGAAAAAAAAATGGGTTTAGTATCCCTTTAATTACTTATAAAGTTAAAATAACATGGTTATAAATTACCAGAAGCCACAATTCAAGAAAACTGCAATTACATTTTTAATTTCAACGTAGGTGTTTTTTCACTTCTCAACACATTAATCATACGATTGGCAATTAACGTCCTAACGTCAGGAAGGGGTTAATGAAGAAAGTAAAGTTTAATGGGATAGTAAACATTAGTTTTAGACAATATTTAAATATTATCTGCAAGGAACATGTTAAGCAACTATAAAGCACAAAGTCATTGTTATAGAAAACTAATATTTGACATTTAAAACCTACTTCCGGTAAAGCTCCTTTGGCCACTGCCAAGACCACACAGTTTTTTCATATTTGAAGCATTTGTTTATTGGTGCTCTCCAATCAGCAAGGACAACCAAGATTGTTCACCAAAAATGGGCCGGCATCTTAACTTAAATTCTTGCTTTTCAAATAAACATACCAAGAGAATGAAGAAAATTTGATAATAGGAGTAAATTAGAAAGTTGCTTAAAATTGCATGTCCCTTTAAAGTCAAAATTAAACTTTCATGATTTAGATAGAGCTTGCAGTTTTAAGATACTTTCCAATTTACTTCCATTATCAAATTGTGCACAATCTTTTTATATGCACACTTTCTGAGGTACCAGCTCCGATTTAGCATGTGCACAGATTAGTATATATATACAAGTCTGTGATTGGCTGATGGCTGCCTGTCACATAATACAAGGGGCCGGCTAATATGGGAAAAAATAAGTTTGCTAGAAAAAAAATTGCTTATTTGAAATGCAGAGATGTATGCAATTCTACTGTATTTTTTATATTTATTTTATTTATTTATTGGGACAGTATACACAAATTTCCATATAACTGCATGTAATAGACACTACTATAAAGAATAATATGCAGATACTAATCTAAAAATCCAGTATAAAACCGTTTAAAAACTTACTTAGTTACTATTACCAAGCGGCGCGTTTATCACACCTTATGAGTTGGAGTGACGCTGTGAGCACCTCCTCCTGGAAGGAAGTTGAACAATCACTTCTCCCTCGGGGGCTCTTGCTCTCGGATCTCCCATGGATCCTCCGACACGGACAGGAGTCTCTCAAAGTCACCCATACCATTATTCTGGACTTGCTTCGGTTCTGGAATCAAATTCGCCACCTTATCACTATAGCGCCACATCCCGCCCCACAGCAGACGGTCGCAGGCTCCCTCTTCTGTCTTCCCGACTCTCACATAATGACCTGGCGGGGATTGGAGGTTGTTACAGTCTCAGATCTTTATGGTCGCACAGGTATACTCTCACACAGTAGAGCTTGTACTGATATACCGATCCCTCCCCCACTTCAGTTTGAAGCCTTTCGCCTTTGTTCTTTCCTTAAAGCATGGGGATTCCCCAGACGAGACCTTAGGGAACCCACTATCTGGGAACATAGATGGACTTCATCTTCCTCGTTAGGGGGAACTCTCTTGTTTCATTATAATCTCTTGCTCGATTCTCAGTCACATCTGAAGATCTCGCAGCATTCCGCCTGGGAAAGAGAACTCAACTTCACCGCTGATGCTGAAACCTGGCATAGGGAGATACTCTTCACAAAAAAGTTACTCCATTGCGCAACCCTATGGGAACTACACTACAAGATCACAGTTAGATGGCATTTGGTCTCTTATACGCTGCACAAGATTCATACCAATCACCCTCCTACCTGTTGGAGAGGATGCGGTATGATTGGTACGCAGAGTCACATCTGGTGGTTCTGCCCCAAAATCACACAGGTCTGGATGCAGTTATTTCATGTCTGTAATGCTATCAACCTAGCCTATACCCTTAGTCCTCAAGCCTGTCTACTACATAAAGGATTTCCAGCGATGCTCCAAGCCCACAAGTCCCTTTTTATCTATTTGCTCATGTCAGCTAAATTAGAAATTGCTAAGGCATGGAAACAGAAATTGCCCCCCACCATATAACAAATTATGGCCACTGCACATTACATTCAGGAAATGGAATCCTACTCTTACTCTGTACTGGATAGGATGGACTCATACATAGAAATCTGGTCCCCTTGGGTAGAGAAGTTCCTGAATTAAAGGCCTGATATCCTATACTTTCTTTATACTACAAAGTTCCCTATCCTATTTTCTCTGCCCCTTTTTTTTTTCGCCTAAAACTTTGGGGCTTGGTTAGGAATCAGTGCAATGTTATTGAGTGCAGGCAGCCGCTTTCTCACTTGCTGTATTGTTCGCTGTTGAAGACAAAAAAAAACAACTATGCAGACTTGGGGGCAGCCTGTGGAGCTTTACCAGAGCTGATTTCTCAAGACAAGATATTAATTTTCTGTAGTAGCAACAAATTTGCTCTGTAGTTCCTTAACATGTACCTTGCAGATAATATTTAAATACCATATGAAAAAATAATTAACCTTTAATAAAACAAAGTTTATGTTTAATGCAAAAGAAAAGTATTATATTGAAGGAGCCATTCATTTTTGAATTCCAATAAACGGTATCACAGTACGCCTTTCTGGGACTTATGAGTTATGAATTTCAAACAGTGCACTAATACTTATTACCAAAACATTTAAACTACAGGTAAATCAAACTGCATATTAAGCTAGTAGCTATGCCTGCTTGGATTTATTTTGTAAAGAATGGTCCTGTGTTCAGTTACTACATAATAAACTTTTTTTTTAAGAGAATATTTAAATATCACAATGTCAGTTTTAAAGCTACATTCTAGCATGAGAAAGTTAGGGTTCTTTAAAAAGGGCAACTGAACAACTTTACTTTTGCATTTGACTCCTGGTGCCAATCATACGGCGCGATTACGAGTTTTGCGGTAACAGAGGTGCGTTGCTGACGAGCCTTTTTTTCTTACCGCTCACTTAAGACAACGCTGGTATTATGAGTTTTCTGCAAGCCGGCGTTAGCCTCAGAAAAGTGAGCGTTGAGCAAAATTTAGCTCCACATCTCACCTCAATACCAGTGTTGCTCAATTCAGCGGTAAGCTGGCAAAACCTGCTCGTGCACGATTTCCCCATAGGAAACAATGGGGCTGAGCTGGCTGAAAAAAAAACTAACACCTGCAAAAAAGCAGCGTTCAGCTCCTAACGCAGCCCCATTGTTTCCTATGGGGAAATGAATTTTATGTCTGCACCTAACACCCTTACATGAACCCGAGTCTAAACACCCCTAATCTTACACTTATTAACCCCTAATCTGCCACCCCCACTATCGCTGACACCTACATTATATTATGAACCCCTAATCTGCCGCTCCGGACACCGCTGCTACCTACATTATACTTATGAACCCCTAATCTACTGCCCCCAACATCGCCGACACCTACATTATATTATTATATTTCTTTAGTGTAGCAGTTATTGGGTTCTTATTTTTATAAAATTGTTTATGTAATTTATAAATTGGGAAATATAACTCTATCAAATGATCCCATATAGTTTCTAGTTAAATTAACATATTATATACAATTTTTAAGTCCCAATTAGCATCTTATATCTATTACTTATAACATTTTTTATCATTTTGTTTTACTATTATTAATTATGAAATGTTGAATTAATAGTGTTATTTGGAATCAACAAAAAATTAATTTTGATTTATATAAATTATTCATAAGGCACATATACACTGAGATCTTTATTCACGTTCACATTCATTAATTTCACAATTTAGAAAAACATTATTATTTTTTCACAATATGACAATTTTTGCTTTTTGAATGTATGATATATATATTTATTTGTTTCAATCTAGCTAGCTCTAGATATTTATTCAGATAAGCTATATTATAAAGCTTAATAAGAACGGTTACACTGTTTATGAATTAAACAATTATTCACTTATCACTAAAGGGTTAACAACACCAATTAAACTTCTGTCTATAAATTGTTCACTTGTTCACACATATGCATCTCTCCGACGAAGTGTGTTTGCTCACACGAAACGCGTAAGAGGCCTTGTTCTCTTTACATGTTTGGGGCACATTGTTTTTGCATTGTCTCAGAGCAATAAATTTGGATTTCTAAACTGCCGTTACCTGGTGTCTGCTTCTTCTGTTGTTACATTTATTAACCCCAATCTGCCCCCCCCCAACATCGCCACAACTATATTAAATGTATTAACCCCTAATCTTCCGCCGCCAACGTCGCCGCCACTATTATAAATGTATTAATCCCTAAACCTAAGTCTAACCCTAACACCCCCCTAACTTAAATATAATTTAAATACATCTAAATAAATTTACTACAATTAAATAAATTATTCCTATTTAAAACTAAATACTTACCTATAAAATAAACCCTAAGATAGCTACAATATAACTAATAGCTACATTGTAGCTATCTTAGGGTTTATATTTATTTTACAGGCAACTTTGTATTTATTTTAACTAGGTACAATAGTTATTAAATAGTTATTAACTATTTAATAACTACCTAGCTAAAATAAGTACAAAAGTACCTGTAAAATAAACCCTAACCTAAGTTACAATTACACCTAACACTACACTATAATTAAACTAATTACCTAAACTACCTATAATTAATTACAATTAAATTAAATAAACTAAATTGCGAAAAAAACAAACACTAAATTACAGAAAAAAAATTACAAGAATTTTAAACTAATTACACCTAATCTAATCCTTCTAATAAAATAAAAAAGCCCCCCAAAATAATAAAATTCCCTACCCTATACTAAATTACAAATAGCCCTTAAAAGGGCCTTTTGCGGGGCATTGCCCCAAAGTAATCAACTCTTTCACCTGTAAAAAAAATACAATACCCCCCAACATTAAAACCCACCACCCACACACCCAACCCTACTCTAAAACCCACCCAATCCCCCCTTAAAAAAAACCTAACACTACCCCCTTGAAGATTACCCTACCTTGAGCCGTCTTCACCCAGCACAAGTGGTCCTCCAGAGGGTCTGAAGTCTTCATCCTATCCGGCCAGAAGAGGACATCCAGACCGGCAGAAGGCTTCATCCAGACGGCATCTTCTATCTTCATCCTTCCGGAGCTGAGTGGGTCCATCTTCAAGACATCCGACGCGGAGCATCCTCTTCATCCGACGGCCGACGACTGAATGACTGGTCCTTTAAGTAACGTCATCGAAGATGGTGTCCCTTGAATTCCGTTTGGCTGATAGAATCCTATCAGCCAATCGGAATTAAGGTAGGAAAAATCCTATTGGCTAATGCAATCAGCCAATAGGATTGAAGTTCAATCCGATTGGCTGATCCAATCAGCCAATAGGATTGAGCTTGCATTCTATTGGCTGTTCCAATCAGCCAATAGAATGCAAGGTCAATCCTATTGGCTGATTGCATCAGCCAATAGGATTTTTCCTACCTTAATTCCGATTGGCTGATAGGATTCTATCAGCCAATCGGAATTCAAGGGACGCCGCCATCTTGGATGACGTCACTTAAAGGACCAGTCATTTAGTCGTCGGCCGTCAGTTGAAGAGGATGCTCCACGTCGGATGTCTTGAAAATGGACCCGCTGCTCCGCTGCCTATGTGTGTCACGGTGAAAATGGAGTAAAATTTCTCAATTTTCGCCGCGTAAGTCCTTGCGCTAAATATGTGATATCGACTTGCGAAGCCAGTTCTATGTTAGTTTCTGGGAGTAAAATTAGCAGGTGACGGGTGAAATATAAGCGCCGCATTTATATGCGGCAAGTATATATGTTAGTAATATTCTACTAAAAACAGCCGATGCCCACTTTTGCAGGCAACGCCGCATATGTAAAACTCACCCCTCATGCGTATAGGGTTGCCACCTCAGCCATGTTTTCCTGGACACTTATGAGTTACACATGTTGCAGGGTGTGCAGAGGGGAACATGCATTGCGCCTCTGGACAGCACACAAATAGTGACCCTGGACAGCACAATTCATGTTCCTCTCTGCACACCCTGCAACATGTGTAACTCATAGCTGTCTAGGAAAACATGTCAGAGGTTGCAGACCTATATGCATTCTATACTATACGTATGTCTATGCCTCAGAAACTGGCACCAGAATCATAAAAATGGTACCACTCTCTGTGTTATAAAAATGCTTGTTTTTATTATTGCAAAGTAGATGGGGTTATATTTCTAACTGCATAAATTATACTAGGATGTAGCTTTAATTGAGAAATTGCTAATGACTTTTGTATTTTATTGCATTTGGAAAGTTGCAGGATTGTTGTCTATGACTACTGCTACTACTGTCAATACTTCTACCATTAAAGGGACATAATACTCATATGCTAAATCACTTGAAACTAATGCAGTATAACTGTAAAAAGCTGACAGGAAAATATCACCTGAGCATCTCTATGTAAAAAATATATTTTACCTCACAATTTCCTCAGCTCAGCAGAGTAAGTTCTGTGTAAAAAGATATACTCAGCTGCAGCAACAGCATCCAATCAGCATCAGCAGTGCTGAGGTCATGAACTCTTTTACTGTGATCTCATGAGATTTGACTTAACTCTCATGAGATTTCATTGTAAACTTCCTTATACTGAATAGGGAAATAACATGATAGTGCACGAGGCTCATCCCTTCGGCTGTCCCGGGACAGACATACTGATATGCTGCTTAGAAATCCTTTACAATGGGATGTGGCTACTGAGGAACTTTTGAGGTAAAATATCTTTCTTTTTTACAAAGAGATGTTCAGGTGATATTATCTACTCGGCTTTTTACAGCTATACTGCATCACTTTCAAATGTTTAAACATTTGGGTATTATGGCCCTTTAATACCACCACTACTACTACATTTAATCTTAAACTCTATTGCAACTTAATCACATGCTAATGCAGTCAAGAATTCCAGCTGTATCTAGGTCACAATATACATTTTATTTCAGTTCTTCTGACAGAAAAAATAAATAAAAGCTGTGAGAAAGTTTGCTTTACAAAATCAGAGGTTATTGTTGGGTAAAAAAAAACACAACTATAAAATAGTATAATTTAGTTTGAAGCAGGAATTGCTAAAGGGTTGCTAGGTGTCCCGTTTTAAACTTTATGGTCAGGTATTTAATCTGTAAAATTGCACAAATATAAGTACAAAATATCAGTATTTTAGTGAACATAGTTTACTATGTAGTTACATAATTTACTTAAAGGGACAGTCTAGACTCAATACAGTACATAATTTTGATTGCTTATTGTTACATACCAGAGAAGCATCCTGCAACTGGTCCCACATCTATAAGCTTGTAAGAAGTACATGAAACTTTTAAATAATCTTCGTTTGTTAGCAGCCGAAAATGGCCGCCAAGCTCTGCCCACCTATTCCATGTATATTTTGGTATGTTAAAGAGGCATTAAAGGCATATGACACCCAAAACATGTTCTTTCAAGTTTCAGATATAACAATATATAACAATTTTCCAATTTACTTCTTTTGGAAAATATGCTTCATTCCTTTGGTATACTTTGTTGAAGGAGCAGCATAGCACTACAGGAAGCTAGTTAAAGAGATTAGGGGAACCAATGACAATAGGCATATGTGTGCAACCACCAATCAGCAACTAGCTCCCAGTAGTGCATTGTTGCTCCTGAGCTTACCTAGGTATTTTTAAATAAAGGATACCAAGAGAACAAAGCACATTAGATAATAGAACTACAATGGAAAGCTGTTTAAAATGGTATGCCTTATCTGAATAACAAAATATAATGTTGGATTTTATGTCCCTTAAGTTTCTCCAATCACGATTGACTCTTAAATACGTTTTCCTACTCGCACATGCTGATTTGTTTATGTGCAGTTTGAAATAGCTAACTGAAAAATATGAAATGTGCACTGCTAAACTATCATACAAGAAAACAGCTAACTGGTCAAGAAGAAAGCTATGGGCGGAGCTTAGCGGACATTTTTGGCTGCTAACAAACGATAATTATTTTAAAGTTTCATGTACTTCTTACAAGCTTATAGATGTGGAACCCGTTGCACGCTGCTTGTCTGGTATGTAACAATAAGAAATAAAGAATAAGGGGTTGATTTATCAAAGGCTTTCGCCAGCCTTTGACCCCCTACGACTGCATGTTCTCAAAATTGCGTTCTTGTGCAATGCTGAATTCCTGCAGCGAAATTCAGCCCGCCAGAGGCGAGCTGCGGCGGACAGGGGCGTGTATGTGCTCCCCTGTCTACCGCAGTTTGATAAATCGACCCCGTATTGGGTCTAGACTGTCCCTTTAAAGGGACATAAAATTACTAAAAGGAAATGTGTAAGAGCATTTTATTATTGCAGTGATGCTTGCACATTACTATTCGGTTGATTACAACCCTTTAAAGAAGCTAATTAAATGCTTTACTTACAAAATCTCTATAAACTTTAATGGAGAATTTTGAAAAAAACAAAACATTAGATAAACTTCTCTAAAGGATTGAGTCTTAAGGATTAAGAGTAGCAATTGGGGTAGCAAATAGCGCTTATAAAATTAACCAGAGATCAGATCTCTGGTTAATTTTATAAATATGTCCCAAATGCCCCCCAAAATACAGTATAGTGTATTTTATTAAAAAATAAAAATTGTACCATTTTTATTTTTTAATAAAATAACTGCACTAGACAGTATTTTGGGGGTAAAGTTGGCCGGAGTGGGGTGTTAGAAAACAAACGGCACTGTCTTTACATTGCGCTCTATGGGAAATGTGTGTTCCCTGTAAATATATATGTATATACTGTATATACATATTAACAAATTTGCCGCCATTGCTGCGCAACTTACCCCCTTCACTGTGCTTAAGTTCTGATGCCATCTCTGACGGCTTAAGAACGAGGCTCCCAATCGGAGCCCATGGAAGCGTGCTCTTGGGAGCACAATGCTTCCTAGCAATGCGAGTGCAAGCTCGCGTCCGCATTGGGCTTAACTTGTAATACCAGCGCACATAAGCGTGCACTGGTATTACTCAGTGGAACACTAATATCGCTTGTGCACAAGCGATGTTTAGTGCTCCACTTGTAATCTGGCCCTTAGCCTGTAGTATCCCCACCTATACTAAAGTTTCTATACTTAAGTCCAGGCTATTGACAGGCAATGTAAACACAACCAGCAGAATAAATTATACTCCATGTGGGGAGTTACAGAGATAATTAATAAAATGATACATTTTCCATTTAGCTTTGGTTTACAGACAAATATAAGATAAGGAAGCATGTGTGTGTACATAAGGTAATAACATAATGAGGTCAGATTTGATCTGCAAGCTCAGACCATTGTAACAGACTGTGGTTTCAAATCATAAAACCAGATATTTCATATACACAAATAAACCTTAAAAATGCAATTTCTCATACATTGTATATTCTGCAGCTGGTATTTGGAAATACATTAAAGGAAAAACAATTTTACAGCATACTATCCCTTTAAGGATTGTGATCTACCCCTATATCTGGTGAGTCAATGACAAGAGGCATTAAGTAGCCACCAATCACCAGCTAGCTCTCAGTAGTGCACTGGTGTTCCTACCTAGGTGCTGAGCCTACCTAGGTTTGCTTTTCAAGACAACATGTAAATTTGACAATAGAAGTAAACTGAAATGTCTCTTAAAGGGACAGTGTACTTGATTTTTTTTATTGTTAAAAAACATAGATAACACCTTTGCTACCCATTCCCCAGTTTTGCATAACCAACATTGTTATATTAATATACTTTATAACCTCTAGGTTTGCCTGTTTCTAAGCCCCTGCAGGCTGCCCTTATCTCAGTGCTTTTTATTAGCTTTTTAAATCTTACACACCAGCCAGCCAGCGCTAGTTCATGTGTGCAACATTGCTCATTCCTGTGGAGTTATTTATGAGTCAGCACTGATTGGCTAAAATGCAAGTCTGTCAAAAGTACTAAAAAAAGGGGTCAGTCTGCAGAGGCTTAGGTACAAGGGAATCATAGAGGTAAACAATGTATTAATATAACTGTGTTGGTTATGCTATACTGGGTAATAAAGGGATTATGTATCTTTTTGAGTAATAACAATTTTCAAGTGGACTGCCCCTTTAAAATTGCATGCCTTATCTGAATCATTACACTTTCATGTGCATTTAATACTTTACAAAACTAATGCAGATTTCATAAGATTGATTTGTTTGTATATTAACTGCGTAACATATTTTCCATTACCTAATATGCTTTTACACATTTATAATACATTGTTATGTAAAACATTTATTAGCTTTTATAATTTGCATATCAATGCTGTATACAGAGAGTTGTTGAATTAGTGGCCTAGATAAATGAAATACTTTTCAAATGTTATGACTTTTTTTCCAGCAGAATAAATCACATATGACTTTCTTAGTAAATTAGTTCTTTACCTCTCTGGCCTCAGTATTTAATAGAAAATTCTTTGTACTGACATAAAGGGGTCTATCTACATGATCTGAATGATAATGTAGGGACACATTAATTTTGACTATAACAAAATCAGACAATTATCTCACTGTGCCTCTAATGGGTCTGCTTGGCTGCAAATAAGTATGACACTCAGATAAAATAATGTAAATTCAAGTTTATTTGTTTAAAAACAAATATATGTCCTCATTTGTTTTGCATTTTAAAGGGATATGAAACCCACATTTTCTCTCTCATGATTCAGATAGAGCATGCAATTTTAAGCAACTTTCTAATTTACACCTATTATCAATTTCTTCGTTCTCTTGGTATCTTTATTTAAAAGCAGGAATTTAATTTTAGGAGCCTGCCCATTTTTGGTTCAGCACCTGGGTAGCACTTGCCGATTGGTCGCTAAATGTAGTCACCAAATCAGCAAGTGCTACCCACGTGCTGAACCAAAAATGGGCTGGCTCCTAAGCTTAGATTCCTGCTTTTTTAAATAAAGATACTAAGAGAACGAAGAAAAATTGATAATAAGAGTAAATTAGAAAGTTGCTTAAAATTGCATGCTCTACCTGAATCACGAAAGAAAACAATTGGGTTTCATATCACTTTAAAATGAACTAAAGTTGTTTTGATGTTATGTTATATTGTTTCATGGGGGCCGATTTATCAAGGGCCGAATGGCCCCTGATTGCCCCTGTTTCCGTGCAAGCCTTCAGGCTCACCAGAAACAGCAGTTACGAAGCAGCGGTCTTAAGATCGCTGCTCCTTAACTGGTCCACTGCCTCTGAGGCTGCGGACATCAATCTGCCCAATCCTATACAATCGGGTTTATTGACACCCCCTGCTAGCGGCCAAATCTGCAGGGGGCATCATTGCACAAGCAGTTCACCAGAACTGTTTGTGCAATGTTAAATGCCGACAGAGTATGCTGACGACATTCAGCAATGTCTGGCGGACATGATACACTACAGCGTATCATGTCCGCCAGACATTGGTAAATCGGCCCCTAGGACTCAAGGCAAAAAGACTAAACACTAATCTATTTTACATATTTAATATCTTTCTTCTCCTAAGGTTACCTAATATAGGGTTAAATCTAAAACCTGTGGCAATTTATAGCTGTGAGGTGCAAAGGGTCTGATGATCAAAAACTTGCCGGTAAGGAGAGAAATCTCGACAAATCTTTTTAGCATTATTCTGCAATGTAGGCATCTCTCCTTCACATCCAGAACTCTGCATAGAGAGATAAACAATTCTCAAGAAAAAAATCACCTTTTTAAAAGTCTTTGAGGGACCTTGCGATACTGACAAAACTTATTAGATCATCTCACCAGAGCGGAGAGGTTTAGATCATCAGGCCCACAGTGACAACTCTGCCTCTGTCGATTGCAGTTTGCCCGCAATCAAAATATTGTCGCCTATTAAAAGGATTAAGACCCAAATTTCTTCTTTCATGATTCAGATAGAGCGTGCAATTTTAAGCAACTTTCTAATTTACTCCTATTATCAATTTTTCTTTGTTCTCTTGGCTGGAATGTAAGCTTAGGAGCCGGTGTTCTAAAGTTTGTCTCGACTTATAAAAATTCCGGAACTGCGTCACTTCTGGTAACATGACATCAGCTGTTGGAGGTGTGTGACTCTCACTGCGCATGCGCAAGAGGCCCAACCTCCTAAAATCAGCTGTTGAAGTCTACGCAAGGGGTCGAGGAATTCTATGGCCAGTATATTTCATTGCGCAGGTGCGCAGAATACCGCGCATGCGCACACGGTCCGACTCCTTAATAAGCTGCATCAGAGACAAGGCGCTAGCAGCACACTGGCATCAGAACCCTATTGGTTGTCCGCCAGTGACTTCACAGACACACGGACCAATCAGATAATGCAGTAATGCCTATTTCCTATGTATTATCTGATCGGTCTGTAGTCCGTTTGATTTGCCCGCCTACATTTATTTTCCAAATTGTTCCATCGCGAGCCGCTGACTTGCCGCGCCCACCTTGCGTCATTGAGTCGACTTACCTAGGTGCGCTGGGACTTATTTGGGTTACGGGAGGGGGCTGATGGTGGTTACAGGCGGTACTTATGGTGGTTAAAGGGGGTGCTTATTTGGGGGTTACAGTGGGAGCTGATGGGACTTATGTAGGTTACACAGGGGGTGCTTCTGGGGGTTACTGGGGGTGCTTATGGGGTTTACAGTGGGAGCTGATGGGGCTTATGTAGGTTACAGAGAGGGTACTTATGGGGGTTACAGTGGGAGCTGATGGGGCTTATGTAGGTTACAGAGGGGGTACTTATGGGGGTTACAGTGGGAGCTGATGGGACTTATGTAGGTTACACAGGGGGTGCTTCTGGGTTTACTGGTGGTGCTTATGGGGTTTACAGTGGGAGCTGATGGGGCTTATGTAGGTTACAGAGGGGGTACTTATGGGGTTACAGTGGGAGCTGATGGGGTTTATGTAGGTTACAGAGGGGGTACTTATGGGGTTTACAGTGGGAGCTGATGGGACTTATGTAGGTTACACAGGGGGTGCTTCTGGGGGTTACTGGGGGTGCTTATGGGGTTTACAGTGGGAGCTGATGGGGCTTATGTAGGTTACAGAGGGGGTACTTATGGGGGTTACAGTGGGAGCTGATGGGGTTTATGTAGGTTACAGAGGGGGTACTTATGGGGGTTACAGTGGGAGCTGATGGGACTTATGTAGGTTACACAGGGGGTGCTTCTGGGGGTTACTGGGGGTGCTTATGGGGTTTACAGTGGGAGCTGATGGGGCTAATGTAGGTTACAGAGGGGGTACTTATGGGGGTTACAGTGGGAGCTGATGGGGTTTATGTAGGTTACAGAGGGGGTACTTATGGGGGTTACAGTGGGAGCTGATGGGACTTATGTAGGTTACACAGGGGGTGCTTCTGGGGGTTACTGGGGGTGCTTATGGGGTTTACAGTGGGAGCTGATGGGGCTTATGTAGGTTAAAGAGGGGGTACTTATGGGGGTTACAGTGGGAGCTGATGAGGCTTATGTAGGTTACAGAGGGGATACTTATGGGGGTTACAGGGGGAGCTGATGGGGTTTATGTAGGTTACAGAGGGGGTACTTATGGGGGTTACAGTGAGAGCTGATGGGGTTTATGTAGGTTACAGAGGGGGTGCTTATGGGGGTTACAGGGGGTGCTGATGGGGCTTATGTAGGTTAAAGAATGGGTGCTTATGGGGGTTACAGGAGGTGCTGATGGGGCTTATGTAGGTTAAAGAGGGGGTGCTTAGTTTAAAGTTACACTATTCAGTAGCAATTTAGCAATGCCTTTGTCAGATGATTGGTTCTAGTGTCAGTCAGTATTTTTTAAGCTTCACAACTGTTCTTAACCAATCATGATCCCATTAAAAATATTTTTAAAAAATTATTATTTTTTGTGTGCTACTGCTGGCTTGTAGTAGTAATACTGGCTATTACGTTAATTTTATTTAAAGGGACATTAAACACAAATTGTAAGCTGTATAACAATGTACTTTCATATCTGAGAATAATTTTGCAATAAATAATGCACCTTTGTTTTGTCAAATAAACATATTGTTTTATGGGGGGGGGGGGGGTTTCCACTGATTTCCTGTCTCCAAGAACAAAAAAACCCTTGCTAACCAATCACAAACTAATATGCAGATATAGCATTAACTTTGTTTGCACATGTGCAGTTATTTAAAAGGTATTGAAATAAACAGAGATATATTCCTATTTAATCTGTATCTAAAAGCTAAATATAAATATATATTTATATATATACAAAAATATTAACACCTAAACCACCTTGCATGCTCATTGCTATTGCAAAGAATACTTTGATTGTTGATGCAAAACTGATAATCCACCTTAAAAAAGCAAAAGAGTACAGAGAATGAGAGGTAGGAGGGGTAACCAAAACCTCACAGATAATTTAGTTAAAAGTATTAACCCAAGCCTGGGAGAAAGTGGAACAAGTACAATTTTCAGAAGTATTTTACAGCAAAAGGAAGCAAAATAAAATATGAATGTATGTTGCAATAATCTTTCATTGTCAATAATAAAAATATTTTGGGCCAGATTACAAGTTTTAGCGTTACTTAACACTGCTGTTCAAGTGCTAACACCGCTAGAAGTAAGGTTTTTTTTTTGCGCGCGTCGTGTAGGGCTCGTATTACAAGTTGAAAATTAAAGGTTTGCGCTCGCACACTAACCTGACGTACGTAAAAAGACAAACTTAGAATATAAGTATTTTCCCAATAAGAGTCAATGGAGCAAAAAAGTGGGAGAAAAACACCCTACTCATATGCAAACACATATTCTAAAGTGTGCTAACCCGAAATTAAAATATTAATATTTCACATTCCAATGTTCTTCACATAGCAGAATATGTTCTACTTATTTATAAATATATATTTCTATATACCGTGTATCTGATGGTATTTTGGTAGAATATATATATATATATATATATAGATGATTATATATACTGTAGGTATAGATTATACATATAGGTATAGAATATACATATATATATATATATATATATATATATATACTATATATATATATATATGAATATCTATTTAAAAATACACAAAACATATTCTGCTATGTGCAGAACATTGAAATGTGAAATATTTACAGTAAATACACAGTATAACACTAAATATATTAAATATTAAATATGAATATTGCATCAAAATGCTTCTACATGTTTTCATCTACTTACTGCAAAGGGTTTTAATGCTCTTATATATATATATATATATATATATATATATATATATATATATAAATATGTGTTTATATGTGTATATATGTCTATAAATACATATATACACATTTAAATACATAAATTCATATGAACACATATATAGACATTTCTTCTATAAGATACGACGAGTCCACGGATTCATCCTTTACTTGTGGGATATTATCCTCCTAACAGGAAGTGGCAAAGAGCACCACAGCAGAGCTGTCTATATAGCTCCTCCCTTAACTCCACCCCCCAGTCATTCTCTTTGCCTACTCTAAGTACTAGGAAGGGTAAAGTGAAAGAGGTGATATAATGCTAGTTTTTATTTTCTTCAAGCAAGAGTTTTTTTTTTATTTTAAATGGTACCGGTGTGAACTATTTTCTCTCAGGCAGCAGATGGATGAATACTTCTGCCTGGAGGCTGATGATCTTAGCATTTGTCACTAAGATCCAGAGCAGTTCCCACAGAATGGCTGAGGAGTACTTAAGAAACTTCAGTGTGAGGAACGTTTTTTATGCTATAAGCAGTGAGGTATGTTCAGTCATTTTTTTCTGGAGAGACTGTGGTATTTCAGAATTGTCTGACAGTATCCCCATGAGGGTAAGGGTAAGCAGTAATCCTAAAAGAAGAGGGTATTACTAAGCTTGCATATAGGGGCTAAGAAAAAATGGTTGACACTGAGTTTGAATGTTTGTGGGCAAACGTTTATTTAACTGGGAGTGCTGATAACGTTTTTTGGCAGGAACATTTTTGATGCTTTAATGAGAGGGTACACTTGGCTTCTTTTTGGGTTTAAGAACCCACATGGCTAGTTTGAGACCGCTCTGGTGTGGTTCATTTGGGCTGAGAGACATCGAGTGAGATGGGCGGGGCCTATTTTCGCGCCTCAGTTGCGCAGTTGTATTTGACAGGCAAGCAGCAAGCTCCAACTCCGGTGGGCCCTTGTGAGAGTATTGGGCCAAATCGAAGCTTTAACCTTGTTTTCCAGATCCCTGAGGGCAGGTAGGCGCCACAGCAGGGCTGTGGCGAGGTGCAGAGGGTGTTTTTTCCGGATTTAAACGTTTATTAATTATCCGTTTTTTACAGTAAGGGTTAAGTGTTCCTTTCCTTGTGAGGCAAACTTAGGTGCATAATTTGAATACTTATATAAAAAAATTTAAACGATTTGTTTATTTTAAAGCCCGTTTTTTAAGATTGTTATTTTTTCACTAAATAAAGTGTTTTCAAGCCTGTTTGTGGTCATTACTAACCTGTTTAACATGTCTGACATTGAGGAAAGCCAATGTTCAATGTGTTTGGAAGACATTATGGAACCTCCACTTAAAATGTGTCCCTCATGCACTGAAAGGGCAATAAATTGCAAAGAACATATTTTAGCTGATAAAAGTATGTCGCAGGATGATTCTCAGTCAGAAGAGAATCAGGTTATGCCATCTAATTCTCCCCAAGTGTCACAAGCATTAAAGCCCGCACAAGCGACGCCAAGTACTTCTAGTGCGTCTAATTCTTTCACCCTGCAAGATATGGCCGCAGTTATGTCTACTACCCTCACACAGGTTTTATCTAAACTGCCTGGGTTGCACTGGAAGCGCAGTAGGTCCGGTGTGAGAGTAAATGCTGAGCCCTCTGACGCTTTATTAACCATCTCCGATGTACCCTCACAATGTTCTGAGTTGGGAGTGAGGGAATTACTGTCTGAGAGAGAGCTTTCTGATTCAGGAAAGATGTTCCCTCAGACATACTCAGATATGACGGCTTTTAAATTTAAGCTATAACACCTCCGCTTGTTGCTCAGGGAGGTTTTAGCGACTCTGGATGATTGTGACCCTATTGTAATTCCACCAGAGAAATTGTGTACAATGGATAGATATCTAGATGTTCCTGCTTACACTAATGTTTTTCCGGTCCCTAAGAGGATTTCGGACATTGTTACTAAGGAGTGGGATAGACCAGGTATTCCGTATTCTCCCCCTCCTACTTTTAAGAAAATGTTTTCCATATCAGACACCATTCGGGATTCGTGGCAGACGGTCCCTAAGGTGGAGGGAGCTATTTCTAACCTGGCTAAGCATACAACTATACCTATTGTGGACAGTTGTGCTTTCAAAGATCCTATGGATCTTCTAAAGAAAATATTCATCAGGGTTTTCTTCTGCAACCTTTAGCGTTCATTGTTCCTGTAACTACTGCAGCTGCGTTTTGGTTTGAGGCTCTAGAGGAGGCTCTTAAGGTTGAGACCCCATTAGATGATATTCTAGATAGAATTAGGGCTCTCAAGCTAGCTAATTCTTTCATTACAAATGCCGCTTTTCAACTGGCTAAATTAGCGGCAAAGAATTCAGGTTTTGCCATTTTAGCGCGTAGAGCATTATGGCTTAAGTCCTGGTCTGCTGACGTGTCATCAAAATCTAAGCTTTTAGCCATTTCTTTCGAAGGTAAGACCCTATTCGGCCCTGAACTGAAAGAGATAATTTCAGACATCACTGGAGGAAAAGGCCATGCCCTTCCTCAGGATAAGACAAATAAGAAGAGGACCAAACAAAATAATTTTCGTTCCTTTCGGAACTTCAAAGGTGGTCCTTCTACCTCCTCCCCTGCTGCAAAGCAGGAGGGGAATTTTGCTCAATCCAAGTCAGTCTGGAGACCTAACCAGACTTGGAACAAGGGTAAACAGGCCAAGAAGCCCGCTGCTGCCACCAAGACAGCATGAAGTCGTGACCCAGGGGTATCTTCTAGACTTCAAAGATTCTCCTCCAAGGGGGAGATTCCATCTTTCTCGATTGTCTGTAAACCAGACAAAAAGAGAGGCGTTCTTACGCTGTGTAGAAGACCTATATACCAGGGGAGTAATCTGCCCAGTTTCAAAAGCAGAACAGGGGCAGGGGTTTTACTCAAATCTGTTTGTGGTTCCCAAAAAAGATGGAACCTTCAGACCAATCGTAGATCTCAAGATCCTAAACAAACTCCTCAGAGTCCCATCCTTCAAGATGGAGACCATTCAGGCTATTTTACCAATGATCCAGGAGGGTCAATATATGACCCCCGTGGATTTAAAGTATGCGTATCTTCACATTCCTATCCACAAAGATCATAACCAGTTCCTCAGGTTCGCCTTCCTGGACAAGCATTACCAGTTTGTGGATCTTCCCTTCGGGTTGGCCACAGCTCCCAGAATTTTCACAAAAGTGCTAGGGTCCCTTCTGGCGGTTCTAAGGCCGCGGGGCATAGCTGTGGCGCCTTATCTGGACGATATCTTAATTCAGGCGTCAACTTACCAACTAGCGAAATCTCACACGGACATCGTGTTGGCTTTTCTAAGGGTGGAAGGTGAACGTAAAAAAGAGTTCACTTATCCCCCTCACAAGAGTTCCATTCCTGGGAATGCTGATAGATTCGGTAGACATGAAATTTTTTCTGACGGAGGTCAGGAAATCAAAGATTTTAACCACCTGCCGAGCTCTTCATTCCATTCCTCGGCCGTCAGTGGCTCAGTGTATGGAGGTAATCGGACTAATGGTAGCGGCAATGGACATAGTTACGTTTGCTTGCTTGCATCTCAGACCACTGCAACTATGCATGCTCAAACAGTGGAATGGGGATTATGCAAATTTATCTCCTCAGATAATTCTGTAATCAAGAGACCAGAGACTCTCTTCTTTAGTGGTTGTCACAGGATCATCTGTCCCAGGGAATGTGTTTCCGCAGGCCAGCATGGGTCATAGTGACGATGGACGCCAGCCTATTGGGCTGGGGTGCAGTCTGGAATTCCCTGAAAGCACAGGGTATGTGGACTCAGGAGGAGGCTCTCCTCCCGGTAAATATTCTAGAACTGAGAGCGATATTCAACGTGCTTCAGGCGTGGCCTCAGCTGGCGTCGGCCAGATTCATAAGATTCCAGTCGGACAATATCACGACTGTAGCATATATCAATCATCAGGGGGGAACAAAGAGTTCTCTAGCGATGATTTCCAAAATAATTTGATGGGCAGAGACTCACTCTTGCCATCTATCAGCAATCTATATCCCAGGAGTGGAGAACTGGGAAGCGGATTTTGTAAGTCGTCAGACTTTTCAACCGGGGGAGTGGGAACTCTATCCGGAGGTGTTTGCACAATTGATTCATCAATGGGGCACACCAGAATTGGATCTGATGGCATCTCGTTAGAATGCCAAACTTCCTTGTTACGGGTCCAGATCAAGGGATCCTCAAGCAGTACTGATAGATGCTCTAGCAGTACCTTGGTCGTTCAACCTGGCTTATGTGTTTCCACCATTTCCTCTCCTTCCTCATCTGATTGCCAGAATCAAACAGGAGAGATTTACGGTGATTTTGATAGCGCCTGTGTAGCCACGCAGGACTTGGTATGCAGACCTGGTGGACATGTCATCTCTACCACCATGGACACTGCCGCTGAGACAGGACCTTCTCATTCAAGGTCCGTTCCAGCATCCAAATCTAGTTTCTCTGCGGCTGACTGCCTGGAGATTAAACGCTTGATTTTATCCAAGCGGGGATTCTCTGAGTCGGTCATAGATACCTTGATTCAGGCTCGAAAGCCTGTCACTAGGAACATTTATCATAAGATATGGCGTAAATATATTTATTTGTGTGAATCCAAAGGCTACTCGTGGAGTAAGATCAGGATTCCTAGAATTTTTGTCCTTTCTCCAAGAAGGATTGGAGAAGGGGTTATCAGCTAGTTCCCTAAAGGGACATATATCTGCTTTATCAATTTTACTGCACAAGCGTCTGGCAGATGTTCCAGACGTTCAGTCATTTTGTCAGGCTTTAGTTAGAATCAAGCCTGTGTTTAAACCTGTTGCTCCGCCATGGAGTTTGAATTTAGTTCTTAAAGTTCTTCAAGGGGTTCCGTTTGAACCTATGCATTCCATAGATATTAAGCTTCTATCTTGGAAAGTTCTGTTTTTAGTTGCTATCTCTTCGGCTCGAAGAGTTTCTGAACTATCTGCATTGCAATGCGACTCACCTTATCTTGTTTTTCATTCTGATAAGGTGGTTTTGCGTACCAAACCTGGATTCCTTCCTAAGGTTGTTACTAATAAGAATATTAATCAGGAAATTGTTGTTCCTTCCCTGTGTCCTAATCCTTCCTCTAAGAAGGAGCGTCTGTTGCACAACTTGGACGTGGTTCGTGCTTTGAAGTTTTACTTGCAAGCGACCAAAGATTTCCGTCAAACATCTTCTCTGTTTGTTGTCTATTCTGGAAAACGTAGAGGTCAAAAAGCTACGGCTACCTCTCTTTCTTTTTTGCTGAAAAGCATCATCCGTTTGGCATACAAGACTGCTGGACAGCAGCCTCCTGAAAGAATTACAGCTCACTCTACTAGAGCGGTGGCTTCCACATGGGCTTTTAAAAATGATGCTTCTGTTGAACAGATTTGTAAGGCTGCGACTTGGTCTTCACTTCATACCTTTTCCAAATTTTCCAAATTTGATACTTTTGCTTCTTTGGAGGCTATTTTTGGGAGAAAAGTTCTTCAAGCAGTGGTGCCTTCTGTTTAGCCATCTGTCTTGTCCCTCCCGTTCATCCGTGTCCTGTAGCTTTGGTATTGTATCCCACAAGTAAAGGATGAATCCGTGGACTCGTCGTATCTTATAGAAGAAAAGTAAATTTATGCTTACCTGATAAATTGATTTCTTCTATGATACGACGAGTCCACGGCCCGCCCTGTCAATTTAAGACAGATTATATTTTTTTTATTAAAACTTCAGTCACCTCTGCACCTTTTAGTTTATCCTTTTTCTTCCTGTACCTTCGGTCGAATGACTGGGGGGTGGAGTTAAGGGAGGAGCTATATAGACAGCTCTGCTGTGGTGCTCTTTGCCACTTCCTGTTAGCAGGAGGATAATATCCCACAAGTAAAGGATGAATCCATGGACTTGTCGTATCATAGAAGAAATCAATTTATCAGGTAAGCATAAATTTACTTTTATTTATATATATATATATATATATATATATATATATATACATACATACATACACAGTGTCTCACAAAAGTGAGTACACCCCTTATATTTTTGTAAATATTTTACACTGAAGAAGTTACACTTTACTACAATGTAAAGTAGTGAGTGTACAGTCTTTATAACAGTGTAAATTTGCTGTCCCCTCAAAATAACTCAACACACAGCCATAAATGTCTAAACCGTTGGCAACAAAAGTGAGTATACCCCTAAGTGGAAATGTCCAAATTGGGCTCAATTAGCCATTTTCCCTCCCCAGTGTCATGGGACTTGTTAGTGTTACAAGGTCTCAGGTGTGAATGGGGAGCAGGTGTGTTAAATTTGGTGTTATCGCTCTCATAATAGTCACTGGAAGTTCAACATGGCACCTCATGGCAAAGAACTCTCTGAGGATCTGAAAAAAACAATTGTTGCTCTACATAAAGATGGCCTAGGTTATAAGAAGATTGCCAAGACCCTGAAACTGAACTGCAGCACGGTGGGCAAGACCATACAGCGGTTTCACAGGACAGGTTCCACTCAGAACAGGTCTCGCCATGGTCGACCAAAGAAGTTGAGTGTGCGTGCTCAGCGTCATATCCAGAGGTTGTCTTTGGGAAATAGACGTATGAGTGCTGCCAGCATTGCTGCAGAGGTTGAAGGGGTGGGGGGTCAGCCAGTGTTCCGACCATACCCCGCACACTGCATCAAATTAGTCTGCATGGCTGTCATCCCAGAAGGAAGCCTCTTCTAAAGATAATGCACAAGAAAGCCTGCAACAGTTTGCTGAAGACAAGCAGACTAAGGACATGGATTACTGGAACCATGTCCTGTGGTCCATTGAGACCAAGATAAACTTATTTGGTTCAGATGGAGTCAAGCGTGTGTGGCGGCAACCATGTGAGTAGTACAAAGACAAGTGTGTCTTGCCTACAGTCAAGCATGGCAGTGGGAGTGTCTTGGTCTGGGTCTGCATGAGTGCTGTCAGCACTGGGGAGCTACAGTTCATTGAGGGAGCCATGAATGCCAACATGTACGCAAGGTCTCTAACATTCACCAGCTCTGTGATGTTGTTATGGAGGAGTGGAAGAGGACTCCAGTGGCAACCTGTGAAGCTCTAGTGAACTCCATGCCCAAGAGGGTTAAGGCAGTGCTGGAAAATAATGGTGGCCACACAAAATATTGACTCTTTGGGCCAAATTTGGACTTTTTCACTTAGGGGTGTACTCACTTTTGTTGCCAACGGTTTAAACATTTATGGCTGTGTGTTGAGCACATTTACAGTGTTTTACAGGCTGTACACTCACTAGTTTACATTGTAGCAAAGTGTAATTTCTTCAGTGTTGTCACATTAAAATATATAATAAAATATTTTCAAAAATGTGAGGGGTGTACTCGCTTTTGTGAGATACTGTGTATATATAATTATATATATATATATATATATATATATATATATATATATATATACATATACATCTAGAGATGTATATGTATGTATCTCAATGTTAAAGCCCTTTGCCTTTTTTCTAACACCTGAGATCTCATATCTTTGAGCCTTTATAACTCCTGTGTGCAAAAGTTTTTTGGAATAATTTTTTATTAGATAGTGTTATTATGAGTGTAACTGTACTTTATAATGTATTTTTGATGTGTTTTGTGCAACTTTTATGTTTTTTGCAAAACCGTTAACCAGAGCTCTGAAGTTGTGGTAATGATTCTAGCATAAATTGCAAATTGCACTCACACAATCGTGTTTACTTTCAACTTGTAATACGAATGGTAAGCCCCATGAGCGCAAACCCTCGCGATAAACCCCTTTTCGCTCGGGCGCAAATGTTTGCTCTCCACTTGTAATCTAGCCCTCAATGTCGAGAATGAAAGGTTTTCAATTAACACTTTCAAACACTAAGGGGCATATTCATCAAGCTGATCCATAACCTGTCCGCCTGCTCTGAGGAGGCGGACAGCGATCGCCAGAAATCAACCCGATAGAATACGATCGGGTTGATTGACACCCCTTGCTAGCGGCCGATTGAACGCAAATCTGCAGGGGGCGACGTTGCATCAGCAGTTCACAAGAACTGCTGGTGCAATGCTTAATGGGGAGAGCGTAATGCTGTCCGCAATCAGCGATGTCTCTCGGACATGATCCGCTGATCGTATCATGTCGGACAAACATTTGATAAGTAGGCCCCTAAATGAGAATCATAAATTAACATTTAGATCAGAGGTTCTGAAACTGAAGTATAGTTATAAAAAAAATACAATTATAAACTGTAATGTGATACAAGGATATATGTGACTGTTATTACTTATAAAGACACAAGTACTGCTAAACCTATTGTGCTTTGTTGTCTATGGGGTTTGCTCTATAATTGGACCAAGTGGGACCACAGGACCCAGGTGGCATTTGACAGGGATGGAACAAATGTAGCGCATATGCTGTGTGTCAGCATGCGGCTTTCATGTAAAATGTCAGAGATTAGAGTCTTGTCTAACATTTGTTCACCAGTCCTCTGGGTAAAAATAATTTTAGTAAGACCCTTCATGTTAAAAATGTGGATATAAATTCTTTCTTTCATAGTATCACAGCATATAAACATTATCAGTTACTTTAACCCCTTGAGTACTAATGACGGCTCTGAGCCGTCACAAATTGTCTCAGTCAGGTCCTAATGATTACTCAGAGCTGTCACTAGCACTCTCCCACTTTGAGGGAGATCTGGGGGCTCCCACCGGCTCCTACCCCGGCGATCGGGCCTGCATAGTGACAGGCATCGCCGGGGATTCACTTTACGCGCGGTGACGTCACGCGCAATGACGTGATGACATCACCACGCAACTTTATTTAACATTAAAAATGTAAAATATAGGAGCAGGGGGCATGCTGCTTAGAAGTCTGTATCTCAATGATTTTGTCCGCAGCTACAGACCCCCAAGACCCACCGTTGGAAAGGTAATCGCCTAACCTTTCCAACAGTGTAAGTCATGGAGATGGATCTGAAATAAATTTAAAAAAAAGTTAAAAAAAATATTTTTAAAAATATAAAATAAAAAAAAACATTTAAAAAAACCTTAGCACCCAGATGGGAAAGTGCTTAGCACTCAAAGGGTTAAAGACCACTCAACTTCTTAAGTTCATGTTCCAACATTTTAATTCTATTATCATTTTTTCTTAATTTTATTGGTATACCTTGTTAACGAATTATCCAGGGTGAGCTCAGGAGGGTGCATGCGTCTTTAGCCTTCTGGCAGCATTGTTTGCAACAATGTTTCTAGCAATGTTATAAATTGTTGAAAACACTGCTGCCATAAAGTACTAAAGACACATGCACACTCTTAAAGGGCCATGATACACAAATGTTGAAACACTTAATAGTGATGCAGCATAGCTGTAAAAAGCTGAATAGAAAATATCACCTGAACATCTCTATGTAAAAAAGAAAGATATTTTACCTCCAAATGTCCTAAGTATTCACATCCAATTGTAAAGGACTTTAAGCAGCAAATCAGTATGCCTGTCCTGGGACTGGCAAGGGAGTCAGCCTTGTGCACACTCATGTTATTTCCCTATTCAGTTTAAGAAGGTTTACTATGAAATCTCATAAGACTTAAGTGAAATCTCATGAGATCATAGTAAAAGAGTTCATGACCTCAGCACGGCTGTTGCTGATTGGCTGCGGTTCATTTCTTCATTTTTTTTTTTTACCTGTAGCTGGACAGCAGCTGAAGTATAACTTTTTACACAGGACTTGGTGAGCTGAGGAAATTGTAAGGTAATTAATTTTTTACATAGAGATACTCAGGTGATATTTTCCTGTCAGCTTTTTACAGTTATACTGCATCAGTTTCAAGTGATTTAGCATATGAGTATTATGTACCTTTAAAGGGCCATGAAACCCAGACATTTACTTTCCTTCCTGATTTAGGTAGAACATACAATTTTAAACAACTTTCTAATTTACTTCTTGTATCAAATTTGCTTCATTCTCTTGGTATGCTTTGTTGAAGGAGCAGCAATGCACTACTGGTTTCTAACTGAACAAATGGGTGAGCCAATGACAATTGGTATATATATGCAGCCACCAATCAGCAGCTAGAACCTAGGTCATTTGCTGCTCCTGAGCTTTCCTAGATAAACCTTTCAGAAAAGGATAAAAAGAGAAGGAAACAAATTAAATAATAGAAGTAAATTGGAAAGTTGTTTAAAATTGTATAGTCTGTCTAAATCATGAATGTCTAATTATGACTTTACTGTCCCTTTAAGCTCCTCTCAGCTTACTTAGGTTTACTCTTTAACAAAGGATACAAAGAGAACAAAGCCAATATGAGATATATATTTATATTACATTTTAATACACTTCTTAGTACATTGTAACTTTTTTTTTAGTATGTTTTTTGTTGTTGCCAGTATCACAGTTAATACTTACAAGATAGATGCATCTCAATCGATTATAACTGAACTTGCGACTCGCTGCTGCGACGAGAAGCAAGTACAAATCTTTTTTTAATTCTTCAATTTGCAAATTGCAATGTTGAAGTGAGATTTTTCTAGGGACTTAGTTTCAGGAACAACCTTTATTATATCTAGGCCACTGACTTTCCTCCTTTTTGTATAATCCTTTATAATATAAATTTGAAAGCATTTTACAAACACTAACCTTTCATGGGGCTAGATCTTAATATTCATTGCCCTTGTAAGCAATGAAACACTTATTCTCAGTACCATTTCTATAAAAAAAGTACAAAAAACTATAAAAGCCATAGATTATTCTTTTTTTAATGTATTTTTCCACACATGGGATTTGTACTTTACAGAGAATTAGACCCATCATCTGTTGCATAATCAGTAGACAAATCTCTAATGTGTGTGTTGCCATGGGGAGGGTCACCGTGACAGCGTCAGCCCCAGGTTCAGATGTGTGAATAGCTTCCTGAAGCATAGGAAAAATGGTTTCAAATGATTTCAGGCATAACTAAAAGTGCAGAATAAATCATAAAGGACCCAGAAAGACATTCACTTCATGGAACATTGTGTATGCTAACAAAAGTGCCATTATGTAAACTGTTTAAGAGTTGACCTTGGATATCTCTATAGCTATTTTTCCTATGGTAGATGAAATTTAGTTCCTAGTATTCCTAACTGTCTCATTGCTAAAATATAGATAACTAGTCCTAAAGCCCGTTCACACTGGCCATTTTTTGCAGTACAATGGTCCCACCCCTTGCTATCTCTCTCCCCTCTCTTTTGTGCTCTCTCCACCTCTCTTTTGCGCTCTTTCCCCCTCTCTTTTGCGCCCTCTCTCGTTCCCCCTCTCTTTTGCTCTCTCTCCCCTCTCTTTTTGCTCTCTCTCCCCCCTCTCTTTGATCTCTCTCCCCCACTCTTTTGTGCTCTCCCCCCTCTCTTTTGTGCTCTCTCCCCCTCTCTTTTGCGCTCTCTCTCACTCCACCTCTCTTTTGCTCTCTCTCCCCCCTCACTTTTTGCTCTCTCTCCCCCCTCTCCCTTGCTCTCTCTCCTCCTCTCTTTTGTGCTCTCTCTCCCTCTCTTTTGCGCTCTCTCCTCCCCCTCTCTTTTGCGCTCTCTCTCGCTCCACCTCTCTTTTGCTCTCTCTCTCCCCCCTCTTTTGCTCCCTCTCTCTTTTGCTCTCTCCTCCTCTCTTTTGTGCTCTCTCCCCCTCTCTTTTGCGCTCTCTCCTCCCCCTCTCTTTTGCGCTCTCTCTCGCTCCACCTCTCTTTTGCTCTCTCTCTCCCCCTCTTTTGCTCCCTCTCTCTTTTGCTTTCTCTCCCCCCTCTCTTTTGCTCTCTCTCCCCCTCTCTTTTGTGCTCTCTTCCCCTCTCTTTTGCGCTCTTTTGCTCCACCTCTCTTTTGCTCTCTCTCTCCCCCCTCTCTTTTTGCTCTCTCTCTCCCCTCTCTTTTGCTCTCTCTCCCCCTCTCTTTTGCGCTCTCTCTCCCCTCTCTTTTACGCTCTCTCTCTCCCCCTCTCTTTTGCGTTCTCTCTCTCTATTTTGCGCTCTCTCTCTCCCCCCCTCTTTTGCGCGTTCTCTCTCCCCCTTTCTTTTGCGCTCTCTCTCCCCCCTCTCTTTTGCACTCTCTCCCCCCCACTCTTTTGCGCTCTCTCTCTCCCCCTCTCTTTTGCTCTGTCTCTCTCTCCTTTTTTTGCTCTCTCTCTCCCCCCTCTCTTTTGCTCTGTCTCTATCCCCTCTCTTTTGCTCTCTCTCCATCCCTCTCTTTTGCTCTCTCTCCATCCCTCTCTTTTGCTCTCTCTCCCCCCTCTCTTTTTCTCTCTCTCCCCCCTCTCTTTTGCTTTCTATCCCCCTCTCTTTTTCTCTCTCTTCCCTCTATTCTGCTCTTTCCCCTCTCTTTTGCTCTTTCTTTCTATTTTGCTCTCTCCCCCCTCTCTTTAGCTCTTTCCTATCTCTTTTTGTCTCTCCCCCTCTCTTTCTATTTCCCTCTGTCGCGCTGACCGTGCCCGACCATGCCCCCGCCCAAACCCACCCTCTTGCCCGGCCACACCCAGTTTCACAGCAAACAGCATGGATTGTTAGGTAAGTCCAGGTGTGTTTGTCCTTGTGCTGTCTCTACTGTGCATGACAGCTTTGGACAAACACACTTGGCCTTTTATATAATAGGATATGTTGTACATTATAACTATATTAGGTGATAAGCCTGCCCAGAGGGCAGTCTATTTAAAATTTACTGAAAAAAATAAACAAAATTATCAAAAAAATAAACAAAATTATCACACAAAAAAAAATTAAACCTAATCTAATACCCCTATAAAAATACAGCCCCCAAAATAAAAACACCCGCTAATCTAACAATAACCCCTTAAAAGGGCCTTTTGTATGGCATTGCCCTAAGTTAAACAGTTTTTTTTACCTAAATAAAGTACTAATTACCCCCTAAAAGTAACCCCTACCCACACAACCCTCCAAAATAAAAAACCTGTCTAGAAAACCTAAGCTACCCATTGCCCCTAAAGGGGCATTTGTATAGGCATTGCCCTTAAAAGGGCAATCAGCTCTTTTGCTGCCCATTAAAAAAAAAATCCCTAATCTAAAAAAAAAAACCACCCTAAAAAATTAAAAAAAACTAAATCTAAACCAGAAATAGGTACTCACAGTTCCTGAAGTCCGTAGGTGAAGGTCTTCTTCCAGGCGGCAACATCTTCATCCAGTGCGTGGACATCTTCTATCTTCATCCAGAGGGAAGGCAGCGTGGAACGGAGGTGACCACGGAGCAGGACCGGCGGTCGTGGAGCAAGACCAGCGTGGAGGCTAAATACTGAATATTGAATGCAAGGTACCCCATTTAGGTACCTTGCATTCCTATTGCCTGAAAATTTTAAATCAGCAAATAGGATGAGAGCTACTGAAATCCTATTGGCTGTTCAAATTAGCCAATAGGATTTCAGTTGCTTTTATCCCATTGGCTGATTTCAAAATTTCAGCCAATAGGAATGCAAGGTACCCCAATATAAATGGGGTACCTTGCAATTAATCTTCAGTGTGTGGCGGCGACCGAATGAAGAGGATCCTCTGCGCCGGTCCTGCTCCGCGCCCGCCTGTCCTGCTCCACGATCACCACCGCTTCGCGCCGCCTTTGCTGCAGATGAAGATAGATGATGTACCCGCGCTGGGTGAAGACCTTCACTGCCTGACTTCAGGAACTGGGAGTACCTATTTTGGGGTTAGACTTAGGTTTTATTTTTTGGGGTTGTTTTTCTTTTTAGATTAGGGATTTTTTTTTTACTGGGCAGCAAAAGGGCAATGCCCATACAAATGCCCCTTTAGGGGCAATGGGTAGCTTAGGTTTTCTAGACAGGTTTTTTATTTTGGGGGGTTGTGTGGGTGGGGGGATTACTTTTAGGGGGTAATTAGTAGGTTTTTTTAGACTTAGGTTTTTTATTTTGAGGGGTTGTGTGGGTGGGGGTGTTTAGTTTTAGGGGGTAATTGGTACTTTATTTAGGTAAAACAGCTGATCGCTTTAGGGCAATGCCCTACAAAAGGCCCTTTTAAAGGGCCGCTAAACCCAAAATCTTTCTTTCATGATTCAGATAGAGAATATAAATTTAAACAACATTACAATTTAATTCTTTTATTTATTTTGCTTAATTTTTTAGATATCCTTAGTTGAAGAAAAAGCAATGCACATGGTGAGCCAATCACACGAGGCTTCTATGTGCATCAACCAATCAGCAGCTACTGAGCATATCTAGATATGCTTTTCAGCAAAGAATATCAAGATAATAAAACAAATTAGATAATATAAGTAAATTAGAAAGATGTTTAAAACTGCATTCTCTTTCTAAATCATTAAAGAAAAAATGTGGGTTTCATGTCCCTTTAAGGGCTATTGGTAGTTTAGTGTTAGTGGGTTTTTTTTAGATTAGGGCTTTTTTATTTTAATGGGCAGCAAAAGAGCTGATGGGTGAGGGGTTTAACTGTTAGGGGGTACTTTGTAATTTTTTTAGGTAAAAGAGCTGTTTAACTTAGGGCAATGCCCTACAAAAAGCTATTTTAAGGGCTATTGCTAGTTTAGTGTTAGATTAGATTTATTTTTTGGTGGGGGGCTTTTTTATAGGGGTATTAGTTAAGGTTTAAAAAAAGTATTTCGGATAATTACGTTTGTTTTTTTCTGTAATTTTAATTTTTTTTATTTTTGTCATTTTAGTGTTTGTTTTTTGTAATTTTAGATTTTTTTCTTTTTTCTATTTTTTTTTGTAATGTTAGATTTGTTAAATTTGATATAATTGGGGTTATTTTGGGGGTTTTAGGTTAGGGCGCTTAGTGATTAGATGGATTTTTTAGCGTTGTGGGGGGTTGTAATTAGATAGTTGGCTGTTGTGGTTAACCCCTTAAGGACCAAGGCCATTTTTCAATTTCTTTCCCTTAAGGACCAGGGCTATTTTTACATTTCAGCGGTGTTTGTGTTTAGCTGTAATTTACCTCTTACTCATTTACTGTACCCACACATATTATATACCGTTTTTCTCGCCACTAAATGGACTTTCTAAAGATACCATTATTTTCATCATATCTTATAATTTACTATTAAAAATATTATAAAATATGAGGGAAAAATGAAAAAAAAAACACTTTTTCTAACTTTGACCCCCAAAATCTGTTACACATCTACAACCACCAAAAAACAACCATGCTAAATAGTTTCTACATTTTGTCCTGAGTTTAGAAATACCCAATGTTAACATGTTCTTTGCTTTTTTGCAAGTTATAGGGCAATAAATACAAGTAGCACTTTGCTATTTCAAAACCACTTTTTTTCCAAAATGAGCGCTAGTTACATTGGAACCCTAATATCTGTCAGAAATCCCTGAATATCCCTTCACATGTATATATTTTTTTTTAGAAGACATCCCAAAGTATTGATCTAGGCCCATTTTGGTATATTTCATGCCACCATTTCACCGCCAAATGCGATCAAATAAAAAAAATTGTTCACTTTTTCACAAATTTTTTCACAAACTTTAGGTTTCTCACAGAAATTATTTACAAACAACTTATGCAATTATGGCATAAATGGTTGTAAATGCTTCTCTGGGATCCCCTTTGTTCAGAAATAGCAGGCTTATATGGCTTTGGCATTGCTTTTTGGTAATTAGAAGGCTGCTAAATGCTACTGCGCACCACACGTTTTTTTGCCCAGCAGTGAAGGGGTTAATTAGGGAGCATGTAGGGAGCTTGTAGAGTTAATTTCTCTTGTTAAGTGTATCCAGTCCACGGATCATCCATTACTTGTGGGATATTCTCCTTCCCAACAGGAAGTTGCAAGAGGATCACCCACAGCAGAGCTGCTATATAGCTCCTCCCCTCACTGCCATATCCAGTCATTCTCTTGCAACTCTCAACAAAGATGGACGTAGTAAGAGGAGAGTGGTGTATTATAGTTAGTTTTTTAACTTCAATCAAAAGTTTGTTATTTTTAAATGGTACCGGAGTGTACTGTTTCATCTCAGGCAGCATTAGAAGAAGAATCTGCCTGTGATTTCTATGATCTTAGCAGAAGTAACTAAGATCCTTTGCTGTTCTCACATATTCTGAGGAGTGAGGTAACTTCAGAGGGGGAATAGCGTGCATGTTTTCCTGTAATAAGGTATGTGCAGTTAACATATTTCTAGGGATGGAATTTGCTAGAAAAATGCTGCTGATACCGGATTAATGTAAATTAAGCCTTAAATGCAGTGATAGCGACTGGTATCAGGCTTATTAACAGAGATACATACTCTTATAAAAGTGTAATATAAAACGTTTGCTGGCATGTTAATCGTTTTTATATATGTTTGGTGACAAAACTTATTGGGGCCTAGTTTTTTTCCACATGGCTGGCTTGATTTTTGCCTAGTAACAGGCTTTCCACTGTTGCAATATGAGTGGGAAGGGCCTATTTTAGTGCTTTTCTGTGCAGATAAAAATACTGACAGAGACATTCAGCTTCCCTCTGCATGATACAGGACATCTCTGAAGGGCTCAAAAGGCTTCAAAGTCATGTTTGAGGAGGGTAACAATCACAGTAGACTGTGGCAGTTGTTGTGAATGTGTTTAAAAACGTTTTTGTCATTTATTATTCTGTTTTTGTTATTAAGGGGTTAATCATCCATTTGCAAGTGGGTGCAATGCTCTGCTGACTTGTTACATACACTGTAAAAATTTTGTTAGTGTAACTGCCTTTTTTCACTGTTATTTCAAATGTTGTCAAAATTTGTTTCTCTTAAAGGCACAGTAACGTTTTTTTATATTGCTTGTTAACTTTCTTTAAAGTGTTTTCCAAGCTTGCTAGTCTCATTGCCAGTCTGTACAAACATGTCTGAAACAGAGGATACTTGTTCATTATGTTTAAAAGCCATGGTGGAGCCCCATAGGAGAATGTGTACTAAATGTATTGATTTCACCTTAAACAGTAAAGATCAGTCTTTATCTATAAAAGAATTGTCACCAGAGGGGTCTGTCGAGGGGGAAGTTATGCCGACTAACTCTCCCCACGTGTCGGACCCTTCGCCTCCCGCTCAAGGGACGCACGCTAATATGGTGCCAAGTACATCAGGGACACCCATAGCGATTACTTTGCAGGACATGGCTGCAATCATGAATAATACCCTGTCAGAGGTATTAGCCAGATTGCCTGAATTGAGGGGCAAGCGTGATAGCTCTGGGGTTAGACGAGATACAGAGCGTGTAGATGCTGTAAGAGCCATGTCTGATACTGCGTCACAATATGCAGAACCTGAGGACGGAGAGCTTCAGTCTGTGGGTGACGTCTCTGAATTGGGGAGACCTGATTCAGAGATTTCTAATTTTAAATTTAAGTTTGAGAACCTCCGTGTATTGCTTGGGGAGGTATTAGCTGCTCTGAATGACTGTGACACGATTGCAGTGCCAGAGAAATTGTGTAGACTGGATAAATACTATGCAGTGCCGGTGTGTACTGATGTTTTTCCAATACCTAAAAGGTTTACAGAAATTATTAGTAAGGAGTGGGATAGACCCGGTGTGCCGTTTTCCCCCCTCCTATATTTAGAAAAATGTTTCCAATAGACGCCACTACACGGGACTTATGGCAGACGGTCCCTAAGGTGGAGGGAGCAGTTTCTACTTTAGCAAAGCGTACTACTATCCCGGTTGAGGACAGTTGTGCTTTTTCAGATCCAATGGATAAAAAATTAGAGGTTTACCTTAAGAAAATGTTTATTCAACAAGGTTTTATTTTACAGCCCCTTGCATGCATTGCGCCTGTCACTGCTGCGGCGGCATTCTGGTTTGAGGCCCTGGAAGAGGCCATCCATACAGCTCCATTGACTGAAATCATTGACAAGCTTAGAACACTTAAGCAAGCTAACTCATTTGTTTCTGATGCCATTGTTCATTTGACTAAACTGACGGCTAAGAATTCCGGATTCGCCATCCAGGCGCGTAATCCTGGTCAGCTGACGTGACTTCAAAGTCTAAATTACTCAACATTCCTTTCAAGGGGCAGACCTTATTCGGGCCTGGTTTGAAAGAAATTATTGCTGACATTACTGGAGGTAAGGGTCATACCCTTCCTCAGGACAGGGCCAAATCAAGGGCCAAACAGTCTAATTTTCGTGCGTTTTGAAATTTCAAGGCAGGTGCAGCATCAACTTCCTCTGCTTCAAAACAAGAGGGAACTTTTGCTCAATCCAAGCAGGCCTGGAAATCTAACCAGTCCTGGAACAAGCAAGCAGGCCAGGACAGGGTTTTTATTCAAATTTGTTTGTGGTTCCCAAAAAAGAGGGAACCTTCAGACCAATTTTGGATCTAAAGATCTTAAACAAATTCCTCAGAGTTCCATCATTCAAGATGGAAACTATTCGAACCATCTTACCCATGATCCAAGAGGGTCAGTACATGACCACAGTGGACTTAAAGGATGCCTACCCTCAGATTCCGATTCACAAGAATCATCATTGGTTCCTGAGGTTTGCCTTTCTAGACAGGCATTACCAATTTGTAGCTCTTCCCTTTGGGTTGGCTACAGCCCCAAGAATTTTTACAAAGGTTCTGGGCTCACTTCTGGCGGTTCTAAGACCGCGAGGCATAGCGGTGGCTCCTTATCTAGACGACATCCTGATACAGGCGTCAATCTTTCAAATTGCCAATTCTCATACAGAGATAGTTCTGGCATTTCTGAGGTCGCATGGGTGGAAAGTGAACGAAGAAAAGAGTTCTCTATCTCCTCTCACAAGGGTTTCCTTCCTAGGGACTCTTATAGATTCTGTAGAAATGAAAATTTACCTGACGGAGTCCAGGCTATCAAAACTTCTAAATGCTTGCCGTGTTCTTCACTCCATTCCGCGCCCTGCGGTGGCTCAGTGCATGGAAGTAATCTGCTTAATGGTAGCGGCGATGGACATAGTGCCATTTGCGCGCCTGCATCTCAGACCGCTGCAATTATGCATGCTCAGTCAGTGGAATGGGGATTATACAGATTTGTCCCCTCTACTATATCTGGATCAGGAAACCAGAGATTCTCTTCTCTGGTGGTTATCTCGGGTCCACCTGTCCAAGGGTATGACCTTTCGCAGACCAGATTGGACGATTGTAACAACAGATGCCAGCCTTCTAGGTTGGGGTGCAGTCTGGAACTCCCTGAAGGCTCAGGGTTCATGGACTCAGGAGGAGAAATTTCTTCCAATAAATATTCTGGATTTAAGAGCAATATTCAATGCTCTTCTAGCTTGGCCTCAGCAACACTGAGGTTCATCAGATTTCAGTCGGACAACATCACGACTGTGGCTTACATCAACCATTAAGGGGGAACCAGGAGTTCCCTAGCGATGTCGGATGTCTCCAAGATAATTCGCTGGGCAGAGACTCACTCTTGCCACCTATCAGCGATCCATATCCCGGGCGTAGAGAACTGGGAGGCGGATTTTCTAAGTCGTCAGACTTTTCATCTGGGGGAGTGGGAGCTCCATCCGGAGGTGTTTGCTCAATTGGTCCATCATTGGGGCAAACCAGAACTGGATCTCATGGCGTCTCGCCAGAACGCCAAGCTTCCTTGTTACGGATCCAGGTCCAGGGACCCAGAAGCGACGCTGATAGATGCTCTAGCAGCTCCTTGGTTCTTCAACCTGGCTTATGTGTTTCCACCGTTTCCTCTGCTCCCTCGACTGATTGCCAAAATCAGACAGGAGAGAGCATTGGTGATTCTGATAGCGCCTGCGTGGCCACGCAGGACCTGGTATGCAGATCTGGTGGACATGTCATACTTTCCACCATGGACTCTGCATCTGAGACAAGACCTTCTAATACATGGTCCTTTCAATCATCCAAATCTAATTTCTCTGAGACTGACTGCATGGAGATTGAACGCTTGATCCTATCAAAGCGTGGCTTCTCCGAGTCAGTCATTAATACCTTAATACAGGCACGAAAGCCTGTCACCAGGAAAATCTACCACAAGATATGGCGTAAATATCTTCATTGGTGTGAATCCAAGAATTACTCATGGAGTAGGGTTAGGATTCCTAGGATATTGTCCTTCCTCCAAGAGGGTTTGGACAAAGGATTATCAGCTAGTTCTTTAAAGGGACAGATCTCTGCTCTGTCTATTCTTTTACACAAGCGTCTGGCAGAAGTCCCAGACGTTCAGGCATTTTGTCAGGCTTTAGTTAGAATTAAGCCTGTGTTTAAACCTGTTGCTCCTCCATGGAGCTTAAACTTGGTTCTTAAAGTTCTCCAAGAGGTTTCCGTTTGAACCCCTTCATTCTATTGATATCAAACTTCTATCATGGAAAGTTCTGTTTCTGATGGCTATTTCCTCGGCTCGAAGAGTCTTGGAGTTATCTGCCTTACATTGTGATTCTCCTTATCTGATCTTTCATTCAGATAAAGTAGTTCTGCGTACAAAACCTGGGTTTTTACCCAAGGTGGTTTCTAACAAGATTATCAATCAAGAGATTGTTGTTCCATCGTTGTGTCCTAATCCTTCTTCAAAGAAGGAACGTCTTTTGCATAATCTAGATGTAGTCCGTGCTTTGAAGTTTTACTTACAAGCTACTAAAGATTTTCGTCAAACATCTAACCTGTTTGTTGTTTACTCTGGACAGAGGAGAGGTCAAAGGGCCTCGGCAACCTCTCTTTCTTTTTGGCTTCGGAGTATAATCCGTTTAGCCTATGAGACTGCTGGACAGCAGCCCCCTGAAAGGATTACAGCTCATTCTACTAGAGCTGTGGCTTCCACCTGGGCCTTTAAAAATGTGGCTTCTGTTGAACAGATTTGCAAGGCTGCAACTTGGTCTTCGCTTCATACCTTTTCAAAATTTTACAAATTTGATACTTTTGCTTCTTTGGAGGCTGTTTTAGGGAGAAAGGTTCTACAGGCAGTGGTTCCTTCCGTTTAAGTTCCTGCCTTGTCCCTCCCATCATCCGTGTACTTTAGCTTTGGTATTGGTATCCCACAAGTAATGGATGATCCGTGGACTGGATACACTTAACAAGAGAAAACATAATTTATGCTTACCTGATAAATTTATTTCTCTTGTAGTGTATCCAGTCCACGGCCCGCCCTGTCCTTTTAAGGCAGGTCTAAATTTTAATTAAACTACAGTCACCACTGCACCCTATGGTTTCTCCTTTCTCGGCTTGTTTCGGTCGAATTACTGGATATGGCAGTGAGGGGAGGAGCTATATAGCAGCTCTGCTGTGGGTGATCCTCTTGCAACTTCCTGTTGGGAAGGAGAATATCCCACAAGTAATGGATGATCCGTGGACTGGATACACTACAAGAGAAATAAATTTATCAGGTAAGCATAAATTATGTTTTTAGCTTTAGTGTAGTCTAGTAGACAACCCAAAGTATTGATCTAGGCCCATTTTGGTATATTTAATGACACCATTTCACCGCCAAATGCGATAAATATTTTAAAAAACATAGGCCTAGATTTAGAGTTGGGCGGTAGCCGTCAAAACCAGCGTTAGAGGCTCATAACGCAGGTTTTTACCGCCCTCTGGTATTTGGAGCCAGTCATTAAAGGGTCTAACGCTCACTTTCCAGCCGCGACTTTTCCATACCGCAGATCCCCTTACGTCAATTGCGTATCCTATCTTTTCAATGGGATCTTTCTAACGCTGGTATTTAGAGTCGTGGCTGAAGGGAGCGTTAGAAATCTAACGACAAAACTCCAGCCGCAGAAAAAAGTCAGTAGTTAAGAGCTTTCTGGGCTAACGCCGGTTTATAAAGCTCTTAACTACTGTGCTCTAAAGTACACTAACACCCATAAACTACCTATTAACCCCTAAACCGAGGTCCCCCACATCGCCGCCACTATATTACATTTTTTAACCCCTAATCTGCCGACCACATACCGCCACCACCTACATTATCCCTATGAACCCCTAATCTGCTGCCCCTAACACCGCCGACCCCTATATTATATTTATTAACCCCTAATCTGCCGCCCCCGCTATCTATGACCCCTGCATATTATTATTAACCCCTAATCTGCCGCTCCGTACACCGCTGCCACCTACATTATAGCTATGTACCCCTAATCTGCTGCGCCTAACACCGCCGACCCCTATATTATATTTATTAACCCCTAATCTGCCCCCCTCAACGTCGCCTCCACCTGCCTACACTTATTAACCCCTAATCTGCCGAGCGGACCGCACCGCTACTATAATAAATGTATTAACCCCTAATCCGCCTCACTCCCGCCTCAATAACCCTATAATAAATAGTATTAACCCCTAATCTGCCCTCCCTAGCTCACCGCTACTCTAATAAATTTTTTAACCCCTAAAGCTAAGTCTAACCCTAACCCTAACACCCCCCCTAAGTTAAATATAATTTTATTCTAACGAAATAAATTAACTCTTATTAAATAAATTATTCCTATTTAAAGCTAAATACTTACCTGTAAAATAAACCCTAATATAGCTACAATATAAATTATAATTATATTGTAGCTATTTTAGGATTAATATTTATTTTACAGGCAACTTTGTATTTATTTTAACCAGGTACAATAGCTATTAAATAGTTAAGAACTATTTAATAGTTACCTAGTTAAAATAATTACAAAATTACCTGTAAAATAAATCCTAACCTAAGTTACAATTAAACCTAACACTACACTATCAATAAATAAATTAAATAAACTACCTACAATTACCTACAATTAAACCTAACACTACACTATCAATAAATTAATTAAATAAAATACCTACAAATAACTACAATTAAATAAACTAACTAAAGTACAAAAAATAAAAAAGAACTAAGTTACAAAAAATAAAAAAACATTACAACCCACCACCCACATACCCCTAATCTAACCCAAACCCCCCTTAGATAAACCTAACACTAAGCCCCTGAAGATCTCCCTACCTTGTCTTCACCATGCCAAGTTCACCGATCGGTCCAGAAGAGGGTCCGAAGTCTTGATCCAAGCCCAAGCGGGGGGCTGAAGAGTGACGTCCATCCTCGGGCTGAAGTCTGGATCCAAGCGGCGGCTGAAGAAATCCATCATCGGGCTGAAGTCTGGATCCAAGCGGCAGCTGAAGAAGTCCATCATCGGGATGAAGTCTTCTATGAAGCAGCATCTTCAATCTCCTTTCTTCCGGAGCCATCATCTTCCAGCCGACGCGGAGCCATCCTTCTTCACCGACGGACTAACGACGAATTACGGTTCCTTTAAATGACGTCATCCAAGATGGCGTCCCTAGAATTCCGATTGGCTGATAGGATTCTATCAGCCAATCGGAATTAAGGTAGGAAAATTCTGATTGGCTGATGGAATCAGCCAATCAGATTCAAGTTCAATCCAATCAGCCAATCAGATTGGGCTTGCATTCTATTGGCTGTTCCTATCATGTTGGGGGGGGTATTGTATGTGTTTTTTTTACAGGCAAAAGAGCTGAATTCTTTGGGGCATGCCCCGCAAAGGGCCCTTTTCAGGGCTGGTAAGGTAACAGAGCTTTGAACTTTTTTAATTTAGAATAGGGTAGGGCATTTTTTTATTTTGGGGGTCTTTGTTATTTTATTAGGGGGCTTAGAGTAGGTGTAATTAGTTTAAAATTGTTGTAATATTTTTCTAATGTTGGTAAATATTTTTTTCTTTTTGTAACTTAGTTCTTTTTTATTTTTTGCACTTTAGTTAGTTTATTTCATTGTAGTTAATTGTAGGTAGTTTATTTAATTAATTTATTGATAGTGTAGTGTTAGGTTTAATTGTAGGTAATTGTAGATATTTTATTTAATTAATTTATTGATAGTGTAGTGTTAGGTTTAATTGTAACTTAGGTTAGGATTTATTTTACAGGTAATTTTGTAATTATTTTAACTATTTTAGCTATTCAATAGTTATTAACATTAATAGCTATTGTACCTGGTTAAAATAATTACAAAGTTGCCTGTAAAATAAATATTAATCCTAAAATAGCTATAATATAATTATAATTTATATTGTAGCTATATTAGGGTTTATTTTACAGGTAAGTATTTAGTTTTAAATAGGAATAATTTATTTAATAAGAGTTAATTTATTTCGTTAGAATAAAATTATATTTAACTTAGGGGGGTGTTAGGGTTAGACTTAGCTTTAGGGGTTAATCAATTTATTACAGTAGCGGCGAGATTCGGTCGGCAGATTAGGGGTTAATAAGTGTAGGCAGGTGGAGGTGACGTTGTGGGGGGCAGATTAGGGGTTAATAAATATAATATAGGGGTCGGCGGTGTTAGGGGCAGCAGATTAGAGGTACACAGGGATAATGTAGGTAGCGGCGGTTTACGGAGCGGCAGATTAGGGGTTAAAAAAATATGCAGGTGTCAGCGATAGCGGGGGCGGCAGTATAGTATTTAATAAGTGTAAGGTTTAGACTCGGGGTACATGTTAGAGTGTTAGGTGCAGACGTAGGAAGTGTTTCCCCATAGAAAACAATGGGGCTGCGTTAAGAGCTGAACGCTGCTTTTTTGCAGGTGTTAGGTTTTTTTTTATCAGCTCAAATGGCCCCATTGTTTTCTATGGGGGAATCGTGCACAAGCATGTTTTTGAAGCTGGCCGCGTCCGTAAGCACCGCTGGTATCTAGAGTTGCAGTGGCGTTAACTTATGCTCTACGCTCCCTTTTTGGAGCCTAACGCACTGAAAACCCAGCCATTCTGTGAACTCTAAATACCAGCGGTATTTAAAAGGTGCGGCGGAAAAAAAAGCACGCTTAGCTAACGCACCCCTTTGGCCGCCAAACTCTAAATCTAGCCGTTAATTTTTTTTGCAATTTTAGGTTTTTTTAACAGCTTGTGCAATTATGGCACAAATGGTTGTAAATGCTTCTCTGGGATCCCCTTTGTTTAAAAATAGCAGACATATATGGCTTTGGCTATGCTTTTTGGTAATTAGAAGGCTGCTAAATGCCGCTGCACATCACACGTGTATTATGTCTAGCAGTGAAGGGGTTAATTAGGGATCTTGTAGGGAGCTTGCAGGGTTAATTTTAGCTTTAGTGTAGAGATCAGCCTCCCACCTGACACATCAGACCCCTTGATCGCTCCCAAACAGCTCTCTTCCCTCCCCCACCCCAGAATTGTCCCCGCCATCTTAAGTACTGGCAGAAAGTCTGCTAGTACTAAAATAAAAGGTATCTTTTATTTTTTTATTTTTTTTATATCATATTTACATATGCTGCTGTGTAGGATCCCCCTTAGCCCCAAACCTCCCTGATCCCCCCCAAACAGCTCTCTAACCCTCCCCCTCTACATTATTGGGCGCCATCTTGGGTTTACAAAAAAATATATATTTTTAATTTCCCCCCCCTCTTTTCTGTAGTGTAGCTTCCCCCCCCTAAAGACTAAACCCCCATCCCCTCCCAGATCACTTCGATTATATATAATTTATAATATTTTTATTCCCCCTCTCTCCCTCTAACTAACTGTTCCATAGTGTAATGGTTCCCACCTGCTCCCTCCCCGTGCACGCGCCCGCCCGCCTCCCCCGTGCACGGGCCCACGTCTGTGCGTGCCCCCTAACTACCCACGCCCACGATCCCGCCCACCACTGCACTTAAAAATTCATTGAAGGCCGCCCACCCACCTCCCACGTCGGCTCCCACCCACCAACGATTGCGGCCACTGATGTCCGGTGCAGAGAGGGCCACAGAGTGGCTCTCTCTGCTTCGGATGGGGAAAAATGTTATTGCAGTGATGCCTCGATGTCGAGGCATCACTGCAATAGCCGGAAAGCGGATGGAAGCGATCAGGATCACTTCCAGCCTCTTTCAACCTCAACGTCGTATAGAGTAGGTCACTGGTCTTTAAAGACCAGTTTGTGCAAGACGTACCCTGTACGACGTATGTCGTTAAGGGGTTAATAGTCTAAGTGTAAGGTAGGTAGTTTGTGTTGTGGGGGTTTGACGGTTTAAGGGTTAATATTTTAATTTGTGGATTAGGGGTTAATTACTTTATTATTTTGTGATGTGGGGTTGGCGGTTTAGAGGTACATTTTGCATTAGGTCTTTGTTAATACTTTGTGCGGGCAGTTCGTTTTTTTTTTTAGTTAATACTTTGTGCAGGTGGTTGGGTTTCTTTTTGTTAATACTTTGTGCGGGTGACTAGTTTTTTTGTTAATACTTCGTGCGGGTGGTTAGTTTTTTTGTTAATACTTTGTGCGGGTGGTTAGTTTTTTTTGTTAATACTATGTGCGGGCGGTTAGGTTTTTTTTGTTAATACTTCGTGCAGGCGGTTAGGTTTTTTGTTAATACTTCATGCAGGCGGTTAGTTTTTTTTGTTAATACTTCGTTTTTGGAGGTTAGGTTTTCTTATTAATATTTTGTGCGTGTGGTTAGGTTTTTTGGTTAAATGCTTCGTGTGGGTGTTTGTTTGTTTTTGTTACAACAACATTTTAAATTAGGGGGAGATAAAAGGCGAGTTTAAAATCCTCCACTACGCACAAAATATAGAGAAAATAACTCATTGTGTAGTTCATTAACAAATCTAAACAGGCCTGAAGGCTTGTTTTCCCACAGAAAACCTCTGAATTACATTGTTTCCAATGCAGCAAAGGATTCTGGGTAAGATATGCAAATTAAGTACACAATGACACACCTTTTTACTTCAGTCTGCTTTTCAGCAGATTCCCTTGTTTTTTTTTGTTAATACTTCGTTTTCGCCATTTAGTTTTTTTGTTAATATTTCGTGCAGGTGGTTAGGTTTTTTGGTTAAATGCTTCATTCTTTTGGCTGTGTGTGCAACTGACGACGGCGACTGACACGTTACAAACGCAATTATAGTATAGATAATCAACAACTGTATGTAGCACTCATTTAGCATTAGCTCTGCCAGGTTTGTTTAAATATTTCAGAATTTTCTGTTTGACATTTATTTTTCCTACTCAGCTATTTGGCAGATCCTTAAAAACATAATTCCAAAATCCCTGTACAACATTAGGGTACCTGGCATAGATCAGGGATAATACTGAACATCATATTTTATAGACATGTGTGTTTAGTTTCGTTCCGAATCGAAATTCGGACGAATTTGTCATTTGGAGCTTCGGATTGATTTGAATTTCCGAATTACATTAGCAACGAAACTTAACTAATCAGAATGCATTTGTAACAAATAAATCCAAATTAGTTCGGATTTATTTGTTACATTCAAATGGCCATGGACTAATCACAATTACACTAGTATTGTACAGTATATTAGGTTATATCACTCTGCTAGCTCTGCGCAGGGCACATTATGTAGCTGGTACCTATGAGGTTAGTACTTAGGTGGGATGTGCTGTGTATTACACTAGTATTATGTACTGTATATTAGGTTATTTACCTCTGCTAGCTCTGTGCAAATTGTGTAGCTGGTACCTGTGAGGTTGGTACTTATGTTGATTCAGATGGGTTACACCTAATATACAGTACATAATACTAGTCTAATACACAGCACATCCCGAACTTCTGAATTTACTAATCGAATCCGAACCAAATACATCCGAATACATCCGAATTTATTTGAATCCGAATGAATCCAAAACAAATACATTCGAATGTATCCGATTTCGAATCGATCCAAAAACAAAATAAAAAAATAAATAAAATAGGTCCGAAACCAATTTTTCCGCCGCGCACAAGTCTAATATTTTATACATTTTGACTGGTTAATATTGTAAATTACTATACTTAAAGGTTCATTGAAGTGACAAATGTTGCATACTGTAATTTGTTAGAGCATGTCATTTTTGCACTTGAAACTCTGTCATTCTATGTGTTTAATCCCCACAACGCATAGTAAAATTGCATCTTGGGAGCTGCAGAGCACTGTTATTCTCGAGTAGATAGCCTGTGACCCAATGAGCAGTGGTAGTCATACAACTAAGCTGTTCACCTGCCACTGCTGATTAAGCACAAAGGGGTCGATTTAACAAGCCCTGTATTGTACCAAATGTTACTGTTTCCACGCGAGCCTTTAGGCTCACCGGAAACAGGAGTTAAAGGAACAGTCTATTCAAAATTAAAATTACATGATTCAGATAGGATATGCATTTTAAAACAACTTTCCAATTTACTTCTATCATCAAATTTGCTTTGTTCCCTTGGTGGTATTTTTGAAAAGCTAAACCTAGATAGGCTCAAACTGATTTCTAAGCCCGCCTCTTAGCTCAGAGCATTTTGAAAGTTTTTCACAGTTATACAGTACTAGTTCATGTGTGTCATATAAATAACATTGTGCTCACTCCCGTGGAGTCATTTAAGAGTCTGCACTGATTGGCTAAACTGCATGTCTTTCAAAAGCACTGAGATAAGGGGGCAGTCTGCAGAGGCTTAGATACAAGGTAATCACAGAGGTAATATGTGTATTAATATAATTGTTTTGGTTATGCAAAACTGGAAAATACGTATTAAATGGATTATCTATCTTTTTAAACAATAACATTTTTCAAGTAGACTGTCCCTTTAAGAAGCAGCAGTCTTAAGAATGCTGCTCCTTAACTCATCTGCCACCTCTGAGGTTGTGGACAGCAATCCGCCCGATCGCATACGATCGGGTTCATTGACGCCCCCCTGCTAGCGGCCGATTGGCCGTGATTGTGCAGGGGGCGGCATTGCACAAGTATTTCTAGTGAAATGCTTGTGCAATGATGTCGGCATTTATTGATATGCGGCAGACATGATCACTACAGCAGATCATGTCCGTTCCCGCTTTGATAAATCGGCCCCATAGCATTGCAAGGGGTAAAATTACACACTCTAATGAATTAAAGCATGTCATTTTTGTACTAGATTACGAGTGGCATGCTAACTGTTGTGCGCAAGCAAAAAGGGGTTTATTGTGGCTCTTTGCACGCATCGGAAGTGGTGTGCATATTACAAGTTGAAAGTAATGTTCACTTGAGCACAATTGAATTTAACACACGCCGGGATAATGCGACTTCAGAGCTCTGATTAATATTTCATGTCGGGTTAACGCACTTGAGTAAACTCATCAGGGTTTTGGCACAAGTAAGGGTGTTATTTTTTTTTTTTTACAGTTTTCACGCTCCTTTGAAGACAACTTTCAACTTGTAATACTTCTAGCAGAGTTAATGCATGAATAAAAATAATGTTCTTTATTGCTAAAAAAAATAAAAAATAAATAAATAATGTGATATGAGTTATCATTATTATCATCATTATTAATAATAATAACAATATTAATGATGATAAATTATGGGTTCTCACCCTAATTAAATGTGCTGAGCACTCATAGCAATCTATATACTGTAACTATTTTATTTGCATAGATTTGTATTACAGTTATTGCTGATTATTACTAAATGTTAATAAATATATATAAATAAAACTTTTTCAATATTTAAGTGTTTATGTGGAAAATAAATAATCAAATACAAACATATTCATATAGTTGCTGTCACTAAACATTTACTGATCAGCACTTATACTTGATTGTGTGTTTTAATACTTTAGAAAAAAAACAGACTTTAAATGTACAAAAACATGCAGAAACCAATAATGAATATAGATGAAAATGTGATTATAATATTACAGAAATAGGTAGGAGCATTGACAAAAAATAGTGATGCGGCAGGCATGGAAGATGAGTTTACTATATTTTACAGCTTCCCTTTTCGTAATATTATTCAACTATGTATGTATGTCCACTGTGTGATATGATTTTTGCAACAGATTCATAATGCCTTTAATCTCTTTTGTTTTTTAAATATCACCAGTAAATCCTGGTGGCCATGATATAATAGCTGCTATCATTTATGTCAGTTTATTAATTAAAGGTTCAGCTAAATGTTAGCACTATTTATTGGGGCATTTGTATTTGCCACAAACAGGGTTGATACATTCCTCTATTATAATTAGAACATCTTTGAATATTTCATAACTAAGTAATCCTGGCACTTAGTGCTGCAAAGTTAATTGTATAAACGCCTACCTCCAGATTCCCTCTATCATATTCCAACTAATTACCGCTTTATAATCAACATCACTGCTGCAAATAAATCTGAATCTCATCAGCCCACATTACTACCCAAATTACTGCATTTCTGGTACCCACCCACTGCTACCCCCTCACATCTAAACACACTATCACATATAACCTAACCTAAGAGTTCACACAACCTAAGAGACCTACCTACCATAAGGGACAGCTATCAATATATAAAATACTGTGCAAAAGTATCTGGCAGCTTCATCTGGATGCCAAGTTGACCCTTCTACAGTCTCAAGAAGCTTGATCATTGTGAAAGGGTAGCAGCCAAGAAACCACTTTTTCAGAAGGGGAACAGTGTGAAAAGTCTAAGATATGCAAAAGCGCACAAAGATTGGAATGAAGATCAGTGGAAAAGAGTATTATGTGAGAAAAAGAGTTGGAGAGAGATGAAAGAATGAGTGCTTGCTGCCTTCATTGAAACATGGTTTGGGGCTGCATGGGATCAGGAATGCTGGAAAGTACAGACAGGTTTTAAATGCTGTTTTCCATTCATGGCCTTCCTTAATCCTAACGAGATTGTATGCTCCTCTCAAATCACGTTTAGAAAAGACCGTAGCTCACTTGAGGCGGTCAAAGACTTCCGTAATGAGCGGAATAGGATAAGCATTCTTAATGGTAAGATGATTAAGACCCCTATAATCAATGCATGGTCTTAACTCGCCACCCTTTTTCTTCACGAAGAAGAAGCCAGCCCCTGCAGGAGAGCAGGATTTGCGGATGATCCCCCCGTGACAAAGCATCGGCAACATACTCCTCCATAGCACAATTCTCTGCAACCAAGAGAGGGCCTGAGGAGGAATGGCTCCGGATTGCAGGTCTATGGCACAATTGTAAGAGCGGTGAGGAGGTAACGTACCGGCATGCGCCTTTTCAAAAACGTCTTGGAACTCTCGGTACTCCTCAGGCAATTGAGATACCGAAGAAGTGCACAGGACTTTGACTGGTTACCGAAGACAAGTAGAAATACATTGCGGAGACCACGACAAAATTTCGGACCTACGCCAGTCAAGACTGGGATTGTGCTTTTGGAGCCATGGATAACCCAGAACAACGGGAAAATGCGGAGAGTTAATCACCTGGAACTGGAGGGTTTCCCAACAGCCTTATATACTTTGCAACTTGCTATCAAAGCGCCAACATAAATGAGGCAGGGTCTATGTCTTTATATAGTTAAAAATAAATTTATTAAACAGTTAAAAAAATTAATATAAAAATTACTTTATTAAATCCTTATGATGATAACAATTCAGTATGGATGAAATGATTCTAATCAGTTCTTGTTAAAGAACTTTCGATTAGAATAAGCAAACTACAGCTTCAGTTTAATTATTGTGTTAAAATATTCCCTTTAACTAAACTTAAAAATTATGGTTTTCAACGATAATTTTCATCAATGATAAAAATCCTAATGTTCCCTCATGGATCCATGTTAACAGTCTAAAATTGGTTTAGTTGTTTATAAGGTGCGAGTATTAACTTCCAGCAATTTTATTGCTGTTCATATATTTTGTATCAATGGCTGAATGCAGGGTATTTTAACCCTTGACTTCTGGGATCTGGTAAGCTCAATCCGCAATGGTATTTTTTACATTACTTTTAAGGTGTTACTCAGATCTCAATGTTCAGCTGTGGGTTATTTTTTCACGGCGTTTTCACGCCAATGATTTACCCGTGTAAAATGTTTTGCCCAAATGTTAAACTTGGACAAGCGGTACGTTTATATAAATCTTGGGACAAAGTCCTTAATTCTGGCCTGGTAAGAGCACTTCTAATCTTCAAAATCATATCAGGCAGTCTGCACTATTGTTTCTTCTGTTTTCACAGAGGGACCGTTCTGCTTAGAATCATCCATAAGAACAGGGAGCGAACAGCATACAATTGTAAACATACCGAAGAATCGATACTCACACAAACAGAATAGGAACATTAGATATTTCATCTGCCCTGGGACCGTGTACATACATCTGGGACTTTACCCTTAACTGGGGACTAAAGATAACCAAACTTTGGATCAGGTTTTTAAAGTATTTATAGCACTATCTACCACGGCACTTTTTATGCAATATTCACCACTATATCCGTAGAAGGAAAGCTGAAGATACTAGCAGATGGAACTTTTTTCTGACAAGTAGTTTATTGTATCTAAGTCATAGAAGCACATACATAGTTTTATAGTTTAAAAACTTTATAGTCTGTTTATTAGATTAAGGAGCGCACGGAATGAAGACAGCTTGATTCACACACAATCACATATTTCATTTGTCACAGCAGAAGCATTTATGTAGTGAATTGTTTATTTTTATTTTTATATTTTCACATTGTAACATTTTTGCGAGGAGATTTGTCACAATTATTTGTATTGATCACTATTGTATAACTTGTCAAAGTTGTTATATTGTGCCAGAATTAAGGACTTTGTCCCAAGATTTATATAAACGTACCGCTTGTCCAAGTTTAACATTTGGGCAAAACATTTTACACGGGTAAATCACTGGCGTGAAAACGCCGTGAAAAAATAACCCACAGCTGAACATTGAGATCTGAGTAACACCTTAAAAGTAATGTAAAAAATACCATTGCGGATTGAGCTTACCAGATCCCAGAAGTCAAGGGTTAAAATACCCTGCATTCAGCCATTGATACAAAATATATGAACAGCAATAAGATTTTAGACTGTTTTTAGACTGTTAACATGGATCCATGAGGGAACATTAGGATTTTTAAAAATGTTACATTTTGTAAAATGTTACAATGTGAAAATATAAAAATAAAAATAAACAATTCACTACATAAATGCTTCTGCTGTGACAAATGAAATATGTGATTGTGTGTGAATCAAGCTGTCTTCATTCCGTGCGCTCCTTAATCTAATAAACAGACTATAAATTTTTTAAACTATAAAACTATGTATGTGCTTCTATGACTTAGATACAATAAACTACTTGTCAGAAAAAAGTTCCATCTGCTAGTATCTTCAGCTTTCCTTCTACGGATATAGTGGTGAATATTGCATAAAAAGTGCCGTGGTAGATAGTGCTATAAATACTTTAAAAACCCAATCCAAAGTTTGGTTATCTTTAGTCCCCAGTTAAGGGTAAAGTCCCAGATGTATGTACACGGTCCCAGGGCCGATGAAATATCTAATGTTCCTATTCTGTTTGTGTGAGTATTGATTCTTCGGTATGTTTACAATTGTATGCTGTTCGCTCCCTGTTCTTATGGATGATTCTAAGCAGAACGGTCCCTCTGTGAAAACAGAAGAAACAATAGTGCAGACTGCCTGATATGATTTTGAAGATTAGAAGTGCTCTTACCAGGCCAGAATTAAGGACTTTGTCCCAAGATTTATATAAACGTACCGCTTGTCCAAGTTTAACATTTGGGCAAAACATTTTACACGGGTAAATCATTGGCGTGAAAACGCAGTGAAAAAATAACCCACAGCTGAACATTGAGATCTGAGTAACACCTTAAAAGTAATGTAAAAAATACCATTGCGGATTGAGCTTACCAGATCCCAGAAGTCAAGGGTTAAAATACCCTGCATTCAGCCATTGATACAAAATATATGAACAGCAATAAAATTGCTTGAAGTTAATACTCGCACCTTATAAACAACTAAACCAATTTTAGACTGTTAACATGGATCCATGAGGGAACATTAGAATTTTTATCATTGATGAAAATTATCGTTGAAAACCATAATTTTTAAGTTTAGTTAAAGGGAATATTTTAACACAATAATTAAACTGAAGCTGTAGTTTGCTTATTCTAATCGAAAGTTCTTTAACAAGAACTGATTAGAATCATTTCATCCATACTGAATTGTTATCATCATAAGGATTTAATAAAGTAATTTTTATAATTTTTATATTAATTTTATTAACTGTTTAATAAATTTATTTTTAACTATATAAAGACATAGACCCTGCCTCATTTGTGTTGGCGCTTTGATAGCAAGTTGCAAAGTATATAAGTCTATTGACCACTAGGGGTCAGTTTATCTCAGCTAGGGGTCTAAACATCAGGCGCTAGGTGATAATAATTTTGGGTTTCCCAACAGCCATGGATAACAGAGTGGTTTCTTGAGTAACGAGTGTAGGCTGAAGAGGCCTGCCATCAATGGCCTCAATAGCAAGCGGAACGGACCGAGGCAATACAGGAATGGAGTGCTGTGATACAAAAGCACTGTCAATGAAATAGCCCGCAGCACCGGAGTCAACAAGAGCCTGGGTGACTATGGAGGAGTCCACCCAGGAAAGGACAACCATATCCAAAGGTTTCTCCTTTAGCGGTTCCGGGGACGAGTATAAACCACCCAAGGTCTGTCACCGACAGGACCCTAGGTGTGAGCGCTTAACCGGCCGTGTAGGACAAAACTTTAAAAGTTTGCCCTGTAAACCACAATAAAGACAGAGCCCCTCCCTCCTCCTAAAGGCCCTCTCCGCCGCAGAGAGACGTGCAATTCCCAACTGCATCGGCACAGCAGTACCTGGTGACTCGGGACCAGGAGACATGGGAGGAGAGGGAGGCATGGGTGGGAACGACAACATAGGAGACAACGGTACAGGAGGCTTCCGCAAGCGCTCCTTGAAAGAGGGCCTCTCTCTGAGTCTGATGTCAATTAGGATTAAAAAAGACACCAAAGCCTTGAGATCCTATGGTAAATCTCTGGCAGCAACTTCGTCTTTAATTAATTAATTAGAAATCACAGGTTTATTAGTCTCCCACAATGGATTAGCCCAGGCAAGGGCCGTGTCAGAGAGTAAAGAGATGAGAAATCCCACCTTAGCTCTGTCAGAGGGAAATGTCTGAGGTAACATCTCAAAATAAATGCCCACCTGGTTCAAAAACCCTCTGCACTGATTAAGATTGCCTCCATATCGCTGAGGTAGAGGTGCAGAATCGGACATGCTCCTGGTAGGACTAGGTGCAGCAGTGGAAACAGGAGCAGCCATAACTTTTGGGACACTCTGGTCCAAATGTGCAGTGAGAGTCAGCAGGGTTTGCAGGGCTAGTGTAAATCGATCCAAGCGGTGATCCTGTTCCTCAATCCTGGAAATGATTGTAGGTAAAGGTGGATTATTAGCAACATCAGGATTCATGGCCCTTGCTAAATGTCAGGGTGCCAGGAATCAGACTGAGACAAGAAGTGCAAAAATAAACACACCTTTATTAATAACAAAAAAAAATAAAAAGTCTATAAGTCAAATAACAAGCCAGGAGTCAAAACCAGAGCTGGTAGTCAGACGAGCCGAGTCAGGAGCAAAAGCGAGTAGTCAGACGAGCCGGAATCAGGAACAAGGAGAACAGCAAAGTCAGGAACAAGCCAGGGATCAGGAACCAGAAGAGACATCAGACTAGCCAGGTAATACACAGGAACTCACAAACAGGTCTGAGACAACACAACGGCAAAGCATACTGAACAGAGGCCCTTTAAATAATAAGTGATGGCATCACAATTCTGAGACTGCAACCTGTCTCACACGGATGATGTACAACAGTCTGACCATAAAAGGGCGTGCAGGAAATGAGCAGCATCACACACTGTGAACCAGATTCAGCAAGAAATGTGAGTAAAATGGCTGCCAGCAGCACATGGCAAACAAAGCAGGGAAAAAACCCTGACAATTACATACTGACTTTTTCCGAAGAATCCATTTTGTTCTGGAAATTGTGCTTTTTTATATTTTGTATACATATTTCCTGTGTTTTCTGTTTGTATCTTAATAAAGAGACCAAAAAATAAATATGGATGGTCATTAAAACTTTGCTAAAACAACAAATCTAATGGTGGCCTAAGACTTTTACACAGTACTCTAAGTCTTTAACTTAATATTGGTTCCAGGGCCATCAATGTGTTTCTTCCATCATAGCTTAATCCACAGTTTCTCATCTTCATCCCCTGAAACATCAGGCTTTTCAGGTTTGATAGACCCCCTTGATACTCATTTTAAATCCTTTTCCATATGTCTAAATTGAGTTCTCTACTTCTTCTAATTGGTTGTAAAAATGTCACCACCTTTCACAAAATTCAGAAAAGTGATCAAGCTCAATTTTGTAACCCCCTTATTCTAATTAATTACTGAAACAATTAGGAATCTTTTTAATATGCATTTTGAATATTCTCCCATGCTGTTAGACTATGCTGAAAAGTATCAATTTGAGGGACCCTGGCAGGAAAAAGTTGACAATGAATAAGCAGTTTAATTTATTCTACCCACTGCAGTCACTAATTTGTTATATTAAAGAGCCATGATACCTAAATGTTTAAACACTTGAAAGTGATGCAGCATAGCTGTAAAAAGCTGACTAGAAAATATCACCTCAACATATCTATGTAAAAAAGAAAGATATTTTACCTCAAAAGTTCCTCAGTAGCCACATCCCATTGTAAAGGACTTCTAAGCAGCAAATCAGTATATTTGTCCCGGGACAGCTAAGGGATTGCGCCTCGTGCACTCTCATGCTATTTCCCTATTCAGTTTAAGGAAGTTTGCTATGAAATCTCATGAGAGTTAAGTCAAATCTCATGAGATCACAGTAAAAGAGTTTATGACCTGAGCACTGTTGATGCTGATTGGCTGCAGTTCATGTCTTCATTTTTTTTTTTTTACCTGCAGCTGGGTATACTTTCTACACAGAACTTACTCTGCTGAGCTGAGGAGATTGTGAGGTAAAATATCTTCCTTTTTTACATAGAGATGCTCAGGTGATATTTTCCTGTCAGCTTTTTACAGTTATACTGCATCAGTTTCAAGTGATTTAGCATATGAGTATTATGTCCCTTTAAGGATTTATAGGGAGTGATTTATCTTTCTTATCTTTTTTTAACCATTCTCTCAACAGAAAATGTTCTCAGGCAAGGAACCTGTCCACTGGGGATTGAGGTGAGCAGGCAGCATTCTCTGCCTTTATTTACTATCGTAGCAGTGAATCATGTAACAAATTTCTTGGATAAAATTGAACATCTGCTTCTTAAATTGCAGTAATTTCATACATTTCTCCCATATCCTCTTAATAAAACAAATGCAGTCATGGAGAACCGGCATGCTTATAGTGTTTTTACTGGACACAAGGAACAAAAGAGTATGCCTTAAAGAAACAATGTTCACAGGCAAGCAGCTGGTAAGAATTCATTGTATTCAAAGTAGCTGCAGGAACACTCTTTCAACTAGGCTGGGCTCTCTCTCTCTCTCCAATTCCTCAAAGGGGGTGGATTTCTGCTGCCGTCACTTGTTTATGTAGCTTTCTTTAACCAATACTGCTGTATTGAAATTTTCAGTATAGGTGGTGGTTTTATCAGGTAAAGTCATATATATTTTTTTTTTTTGAAATAATTTTTATTGAGGTAACAAATTCAAATATAGACATACACTGTAAAGCAGCATGGCAACACGCCTATTTGACAAACAATAAAATTGAAGCATCCCACACAAGAGGCATGTCTTATACCTAACAACCAGATTTTGGTTTCAACTTACAAGAGAAATTGTCTGGCCATGTATGATACCTCATTTTACTTTTATACATATTCATATGGGCAATTAACATACCAAACATATGCCGCAGTCCTTGGGCCTGATATCAGTAAAAGAAAAAAATGTCAAATAAGAATGGTTAGGCCTACAATTGTCCATATTTTCTATAACAGGATATATATAAAAAAAAAATATATGGCTCCATCTTCACATGTTGATGCATTAAAGTACAAATTTTACATATAAATATATTAACATGGACACAACAAAACAAAACAAATGTTAGTCATAAGACCTGGCTTTCGTATCCCCATCTCTAAGGAAAAAGGTATAGGTCGTCGTGTGTCCATAACGTAAATAACAACCAATAAATATGGTAATCTAAATTAGAATCTGAAGTATGTAAATATGCTATGTCTAGGGCACCTGACTAAGTTAAACTACAAAAAGTAATTTCAGTGAGCTTTATTTATACAATCTCAAGGCACCCCACTAACAAGGGGAGCGAGTAATACATGGATATCAATATATTTAGTCCCTCACAATATTTATTCTATTTTTCAAATTGCTTCTAAATCTGATAGGCCACTCATGGACCTTATACTCAACATATTAACAGCTGCAATAAGTAGACTTTAAGCTCCAAGATGTTGAGGGGAAATTACGAGAAGTAACTTAAATAATAAAAATTCTAGAGAACTATATAGATTACACATTCCCTTTTATGATAGCATATCTACATAACTGGCTAACTAATTCTCAACAGCAGTACTTAAGATAAAGCAGAGACTCCCTAACTCTGCTTGGAACTGCAGAGAGTATTACATACCCTTATCTGCACTGATTCCAAGTGTGGGGGCGGAGCTCCGCAAAGCAATAGTCAATTAATATAAGACTGGGGGGGAATAAATAGGCCCATGTTAATGGGGTTATGCGAGGGCATCATACCTGATCCCCAAGGGGAAGAGACACTAGGTCAACTAGGAGAGTCACTCTCATTTCTCATAGGTCAGTATTAATTAGCAACAGATACAACACAAGCCTCCTGCAATATACTATCAACAGAGGTAAATTAGGCAGCCTCCGCGACTCCATCATCCCGGCCGCAGATGACAGAGAGGCAGTTATGTAATCTAGATATTATAAAGAAGTAGCTGCTGCTAAATACCTCAGCCCCGCTAGGTACATAAGTTAGGCACAGTGTTAAATATGTATAAGTGGCACAGCAGGTTAGTATTAAAACACCGTTGACCTGGACATAGCGAGCCTCTATATCTAAGTTTGTGTCACACAAATAATTCCCAACCTTAAGTTAACTAAAATAATGAATGGATAGTCTCCATCCCCCCCAGTCCCAAACACAGGGAGATCAACGGAATTCCCAATGCAAAAAGAAAACGTTATGACATGTTCTACCCTCTATTACTAACCAAACAATGTTGACTTTCCCCATTAGCATATAAGTTGGAAATGCGTGTAATATAACAATAGGAACAGCGCCAGAGTACATAAAATTGGTTATAAGCAACCCATATATATGTCCAACCCTCCCCCAGAAATGTCAGCAGGAATGTTTTAGCAGGGATAGTCCCCAGGGTAAAGACCCTATAAGGGAATCACCTCCACCAAAGGCACATATGTACAAAATAATGCTGAGGGGTAAGGATCTATAAACAGCATTAAGTGGGATACATTAGCTGATGTTCAAAGGGCCAAGAGTCTCCGAAACTGTCATGGTAGCAGATGATATACATTTATCAGGGTAGACCCCATAGTGTATGTCACATAACGAGTATTTCAGGCCACCAGGCCACCATTAGCTTATATGAGTATAGCGTTCAATAGTAGTGCAGATTATAGTTCCGCTGTATACCGGTAAAAGGACAAATATCATCCGCACCTAGTAATCCACAGTGCTTAATTTGGGCTAACCAATGCCAGTTCTCCCATGTATTGTGTCCATCCGGCTCAGCCCTAAACAACAACGTGCACAAGAGCCGGGTTTACTCCAATGTGCAGTCTCCAGACATGCCTTGTCCACAGCGACACAAAGGTAGGAGCTCCCGCTCTCTCCACAAGGCATGTGCGCTAAGAGGGCTATCCTGCACAGGGCTGCAGGCGATCTATGCTCCACTTCTGAAGGGCACACTGGGACATCCGGGGGCCGGATCGCCTCTTCTCGTACATCGCTGCACCGTGCGACTGTGCCCCCAGCTGTATATGGTGCCTCCTCCGGGTCCTCAGTAGTGATCTCTGTGTGCATATCCGCCATAACAGATAGAAGGCGGTCAAATCTTCGGCACATCCTGCCCTCAAATTCCTCAAATAAATTTTGCAATGTTCCAAGTAGCGCTTCCATGTTCCCAAAAGCCCTATATTCTGTCAGTCACTTCTTCGTGAGGCCAGTTCAGGGCACTCTTATTGCCTACTTGCTGTGAAAGACACAAGGCACGTTGCTTCCCTGAAAGGCCTTGAGATTAGCTAGGCCTCAATCTTTTGCTCCTCTCCGGTTGAATAAACCTGCTCTCGATTACCCAGATAGTTCCTCGGCTGTTACAGGGCTCAGTTAAAGTGAAGATATTTCCTTTAATGTAGGTTAAACTCTTTAATTTAGATATAATAAGTATTATTAGCTGGAGCTCCAGCACTGTACGTCTGCTCAAGTTGGATGCTAGCTCCGCCCCCCAAAGTCATATATTTAATATTACAAAATAAAGGTAAACAAGTTATTTGTAAACAATTTAATACATTCTAGCAGGTAAAATGGAACTCTGGGAATACATTAAAGAGAAAACTATTTTACAGTACAATGTACCTTTCATAAAAAGTGAAAAACAGAGATAATTTGAAATCAATATTATTGTTTGCCTCATTCCACCGTGTAGACGGCAAAGTTTTTTTTTTTTTTTGTGAAAACAAAAATACAAGCAGCTTTTCATCGTTAGACCAGCTGAGCACAATGTATGTTCTAGTCTTTGATTCAAACTTTATGCCTGATGTCATTTTGCTTGAGTAAAGGTGTGTTAAGTTGATTTCCTTTGAACTGCATATGCTGACTGCTGGTTATATTTTCCAGTTTATAGACATAAATTAAAATCTTTCAGGCTCATGTAGATTATGCATTTAATATTTTATGAGGGATTGCTTTTCATTTATATTTTTAGTAACATGAGACATTAATTATTAAAGAATGATTTAGTTTTATGGTTTTCAGTTGACATTAAAATCTAGGTATTTCTGCAGCTGCATATAATATTGGTTTTTAACATTGGTTGTTTTTTTAAAAAAAAAAAAAAATTGCAGAACAGTGTAAATGTTCAGTAAAACAATATTTTTTTAATTAAGTCCCAATAAATATGTATAATGATGTTTCTTAATATGGTGTTGTTTTGGTTTGTAAATGTATTGTTTTCTTTGAAATTCAAACATGATGAATTGCAGACTAAGGGGCCGAATTATCAAGCTCTGAATGGAACTTGATGCCCCTATTTCTGCGCGAGCCTTCAGAAACAGCTCCATATCTTGTCCTCCTGCTCTGAGGCTGCGGACATCAATGCGCCCAATCCTATATGATCAGGCTGATTGACACCCCTTGCTAGTAGGGATGGGCGAATGTTTCGCTACATTCGAAAAACGGCACGAATTTTAACACATTCGTTCGTTCGAATCGAATTTCGAATGTTTACATAACATTCTAACATTCGATTTTCGAATATTCGGTTTCGAATTTTACGATTACATTCGAAAATATTCGAATTCGAAAAATTCGAATTTAGATTGTAATAGTATTTCTAATGCTTTTTCTTTAAATGTAATATTCGAATTATGCAATACGTGTATTCAAATTCGAAAAATTCGAATTTAGATTGTAATAGTATTTCTAATGCTTTTTCTTTAAATGTAATATTCGAATTATGCAATATTCGAAAAAAAAATTCGAATTTAGATTGTAATACAATTTCTAATGCTTTTAAATGTAATATTCGAATTATGCAATATTCGAATTTGAAAAATTCGAATTTATATTCGAATTCGAAAAATTCGAATTTATATTCGAATTCGAAAAATTCGAATTTATATTCGAATTCGAAAAATTCGAATTTATATTCGAATTCGAAAAATTCGAATTTCGAATGTAGACATTCGATATAATTATAAACATTCGAATTCGAAAGTGACATTCGAAAACTGTAAATAACATTCGATTTTCGAATTTTTAAGAATATTCGTTCTTATCGACATTCGAATTTAGAATTCGAATTTCGGTAATAACATTCGTTCTACATTCGAAATTCGAAAATTTGCACATTCGCCCATCCCTACTTGCTAGCAGCCGATTGTCCGTGAATCTGCAGTGGGCTGCATTGCACAAGCAGTTCACAAGAACTGCTTGTGCAATGATAAATACAGACAGCGTATGCTGTCGGCATTTATCAATGTGCAGCGGCCATGATACGCTACATTGTATCATGTTCTCTCGCACATTAATAAATCGGCCCCTACATGTTAATGCTTCCTGACAATAATTTGCCCGTTATGATATTCCAATATCTCAAGACGTCAAATCTTTGAATATGTTAGAACCTTTGATATGCCAGAGATATTTCCTTCATCCTGCATCGCAACATCATTACAAAACCATAAAACTGAACAGTGAAGATGCATTTGCTGCTGTTTCTTATCTGCCTGGGCAACAGAAACATTTGATTCTAGAATAAATATAGTGGACAATTCTGTATAAAAAATAATTTATAGAAAACAGAAAAAATGTGCATAAGCTGATCTGCCAACCAAAATTCTGATGGATCTTAATCCCCACAGAGCTGTAGGATTCCACCCTCTATGCAAATAATGCCTTTATGAATACATTATCCATATAACTACTGATGAACAGCCAATAGGATTTGAGTTGCTCTCATCCTATTGGCTGATTTAAAATTTTCAACCAATAGGAATTCAAGGTATCCCATATTTAAACGCGTACCTTGAATTCACTATTCAGTGTACAGCGGCGATTGTACGAAGAGGATCCTCCACACTCTGTGGTTGCCGGTCCTGCTGTGCGCTCATCTCCTCTCCGCACCAGCTTGGTCCTGGAGGAAGAAGGAAGAGGTCCCCGCTTGGAAGAAAATGTCGGCCGCTGTGAAGAAGACTTCACCGCCTGCAACAGGACCTCCTCCGCCAGACTTCAGGAACGGTGCGTATCTATTTGGGGGTTAGAGTTAGGTTGTTTTTTTTGGGGGGGGGGTTTAGATTAGGGTTTTAATGGGCAATAGTTTAGTATTAGATTAGGGAGTGTTTTTATTTTGGGGGGCTTTTTATTTTCATAGGGATTCGGTTTAATTTTTTTTATTTTGGATAATTTTGTTTATTATTTTCTGTAATGTTAGACTTTTTTATTTTTGGTAATTTTAGATTAATTTATTTAAATTTAATCTTAGGTTTATTTTTCTAAGTACTGTTAGGATTTTTTATTTTAATTATTATTTAGTATTTTATTATTTTATGTAATTTGGGGTTAATTTAGTAGGTGTTAGGTTAGGGGGTTTAGTAATTAAATTAGTTATTTGCATTGTGGGGGTTTGGCGGATTAGGGGTTAATAGGTTAATTAGGGTATGTGCGTTGTGGGGGGTTGGCGGATTAGGGGTTAATAGTTTTATTAGGATTAATGCATTGTGTGGGTTTGGCGGTTTAGGGTTCTATAGTTTTATTAGGATTATTGTGTTGTGTGGGTTTGGCGGATTAGGGGTTAATACCTTTATTATTATTTGCGATGTGGGGGGATTGTGGATATAGGGGTTTTTACGTGTCAGCTTTATTTTTGGGAGGCAGGTTAGACTTTTACGGGAGATTTGATGTTTTCTTTTATTTTCTTAGACGCCGGCAGTTTCTAAAGTGCCGTAAGTCACTGGTGACTCCAGAAATTTGTATTTATGAACATTTCTGGACATTGCTAGTTTATCTGACTTACGGCACTTTATGAACTGCCGGCGCCATATATGTTATTCCCTGATGTGTGAGGTGAAATTTTAGAGCGGCGCGGGTTTCAGCAATTACGCTAAAGCTTGCGCCGCATATGTAATCTTGCCCTAAGTTTACCTTTCAATTAGTTATCAGTAGGGATTGGTGAATGTGTCAAAAGCACAATTCGTTTGGTTGAATGAATTGTTCCTTGGAAAATTTGTTAAACTAATGTTATTACTGATTTTCAAATGTTACTTTCTTTTTGAATGTTCATAATAAGATCGAATATCCACATTTGAAATTTTGAATGTAACATTCGATTTAACAAATAATATTCAGAAGTGTAGGGAATTTAGTAAAATGATACATAATATATACAAATATACCAATTAACATTTTTCTATTTCGAATATTGCATAATTCGAATATTACATTTAAAGTGAGCATTAGAAATACTATTACATTAAATAAATGTTAGAATGTTGTGCAAACATTGGTTTAATTTTTCGAATGTAGCAAAACATTCGTCCATCCCTAGCCATCAGATATTTATGCAAAATCTATGTTCTGTGGAAACTGTTAATAAACTGATTTATTTGTTTTATCTTATTTAATTCTCGTGACTTCTACGTGGTGGAAATAAAATTAACTGAAGTATGAGACAGCTTTCATTTGTATCTCTAGACTGATCTGTGTCCAGGGTAGTATTAAGTGGGGTTACTGACTTGTAGGTAGCTGTAAATTAGACAGAATATTTACTAATCAAAGTAAGCTCAACAGCTAACACATTGCACTTACCGCCTCTGTTGCTATATCCATAACTAATAATGTAACCTTATACTGACATTCAGTCAGTGTAGGAGATTAGAGTGACTACAACAGTTGTTTGAGCTATAGGGTCATCTAAGGTGAAGCACTGTCCATATTGTATGTAAGTCAGAGCTCTAACAAGAGGAAAGAGAAGGAAACCTCTGCAGATATTGTGGAAGAGATTAGTCATTCCAGGTATTATATAAGATGTATAAAAAAGGTGGGATGTACAGTTCTTCTGTTCAGTTCATTTCTAAAAGAAGACAAATACAAATTAAAATGTCACATATAGAGGGTAATAGCAAAAATCATAAATTATGTCATTTTTATCATTGTGTCTGTGGTGGAATGATAGAAAAGTATGTTGGCATAATGTTTTTAAAGGGACATAGAAGTGCAAAAAGAGGATGCTCTTATGTATAAGACATTTTTTATTATTGCACTATTGCTTGCAAATATCTATGCGCATAACCCCTGCTAATGGGTTACATAGTTAAATTCAGCTCCACAACAGGAATGCACCACTGGGGCCTAGACAAACACATCTTGTGAGCCAATGACAAAAAGGTATATGTGCACAGCCACCAATCAGCAGCTAGCTCACAGTAGTTCATTGCTGCTACTGAGTATTCATAGAACAAAATACGTTTGGTATTAGAAGTACATTGAAAAGGGCCTTAATATTGTATGCTCTAGCTGAACCATTAAAGTTTAAAGGAACACTAAACATTAAATAAATTTCATAGCTGCTGCCATATTGGAACCTAGGTTACACTGCAGGTATCTGAGGGAGAGTTGCAGTACATGTGCAAACATGTCAGTACTGGAATGTAGTGAAAGATAGATTGCAACATGGCGGCACCCATGACTAAAGAGAGGTGGGGAATAACCTCAGTACTATGCTTATAAATTCTATTTAGGCCCAGATTACAAGTGGCACACTAATGATGGCGCAGTCCAGCAATATTGCTTATTGCAACCTTAGTGTGCAAATTGATATTACAAGTCCATGGTAAATCACATTTACCAGAGATCTGTTAATTCGGGTTTGAGCTAGGGTTGTGGTTAAGGCGAAGACTAGGTTTAGTGTAATCGTTAGAGTCTAGGGTTTGAGCTACAGAGTATCATGTCCGCCAGACATTGGTAAATTGTCCCCTAGGTCTAAAATTAGTGTTATCATTAGAGTATATGGTTTGAGCTAGTATAGGGGTTAAGGCTAGGTCTAGGGATAGTGTTATTAATAGAGTCTAGGGTTTGAGCTATGGTTGGGGTTAAGGCTAGGTCTAGGGTTAGTGTTATCATTAGAGTCTAGGGTTTGAGCTAGGATTGGGGTTAAAACTAAATCTAGGGTTAGTGTTATCACCAGAGCCTAGGGTTTGAGCTAGGGTTTGTGTTAAGGCTAAGTACAAGATACTAGTCCATTCGAAGAAGCCAGAAAAGTAAAAATATTTAAATTTATTAACGATCAGTTAAAACATGTACAAACTTACAGTTCACCTCTTATCTCCAATCCTATTTATTTTATCAATTGAGATATTGGCAACTGTAATTAGAGATAATATGGATAACTTAGGGCACCAAGTAGGCAATATGGAGTATAAGGTGGCCCTATATGCAGGTGATATCTTTTTAACTCTCACCAATCTCAACACTTCAATACCATTTCTAATGCAGAATTTAGATACTTACGTTTCCTATTCGAACTTTAGTACAAATATAACACAATCAGAATTGTTAGGTGTTGAGATGAATAATCTGGAACTACTCTATATTGAACGTGAATTCCAGTTTTGCATCAAACAAGACACTAAAAAATATAAGACGTTAAATTATTATTACAATAATGGGAAACTTACCCCTTATCTTGGATAGGTTGGGTGAACACAATAAAAATGACAAATCTACTACGGTATCTATATTTTTTTCAGACCCTACCAATCCCCTTGTCAGATAGAATGGCATTTAAATTTGAAAAAAATCCTCAACTCCTTCATCTAGTGTCATAAATTACCCCCGTATAGACTGCTAAACTATATAGGCCTAAAGGTCAGTGGTGCCAAACCTCTCTATAGCTTCATTTTTATCATGGGTACTGGATTGGTGTAAACATGCACCTTACAAGGAATGGGTTCAGCTTGTGCAAAAACTGGCAGGCTGTAAACAACTGGGCAAAATGTGCTGTCTGCAGTCCCATCAGAGGGAGCTTACAAAGACATTATCTTATCTCACTTTGTAGACCATGCAGGTCTGGGACAAATGCATGAGGAAGTTTTGGTCTATCTCCACCATATCATCACCTTTAAACCCCCTGTTCAACGATCTATTCTTCCCTTTAAAGATAACACTAGTTAGATAATGATATTGTGAACACTATACACCAATCATTTCCTTGTCATTCAGTCCTACATGAAAGTAGAATAAAATCATGCACAGATATACTAGAGTTCTGATCACTTGTACAAATATCTTCAATGATCCCATTTTCTCTCAAATCATCCTCACTAAACAAATATATATCGTACACTCACAGCATTTGAAAATCATTGTTATAATTCCACTACTTCAAAGAACACCCTCTCTCTGGCTTACAAAATAATCTTTGTAATCCAATCAGAGGCATTGCCTTCATATATCAACAAATGAGAAGAAGAGCTGCAACAAACTATCTCTAATTAGTTTTTTTCATTCACAATACCCATGAGAAGGATCTAGTCCAAAGAAGAATCTGGTTCAAGGAAGGATCTGATTAAAAATGGTAAACTTTAAGTAAAAATAAATAGCAAAGGGGGAGCTCCCCAGCAAAGAATAAGGTCAGGAATAATAACTAATTCTTGGGTATCTGCATAATTCTTTTTTAGTTCCCCAAATTCTCAATAGACTACAGGGCCAGCTCAAGACATTGTGCTGCCTGGGTACAAGAATGTAATGACCCCCAACACAGTCTAAAGTCAAACATAATCATCAGTCGCAATGATTAAAGTAAACAGACTGAAGATTCACAAGAGAGCAGACTGATACCCAACTCATTGACCCCATATAAAATTATATTTTTGTAAAAATACTATTAGCTCTCCATGTGTGCCACCATTCCAAATGTCACCTGGGTGTCATGTTTCAGCCTGGTCCAATAATAAAGTTGGCCACAGCCCTGATTAATACAGAAAATACACATGAAATCCAGGACTAACCAAAATAAGTCAGATATTTCAGGAATGCTGTCAGATCGGTCTGGGGGTGGGGCCAATGGATCTGGGGTGAAGTCTGGTTGGGATTGGTTATTTTGTATAAACAAACAGTATCGCCAGATTATGAGTGGAGCGCAAATGTGTGCTGGTATTACAAGTAAAGCGCAATGTAAACGCGACCTCGCGTTCGCATTGCATGGAAACTTTTCATTCATGAGAGCGCACTTGCATAGGCTCCAACTGGAGCCTCATTCTGATGCCGATAGTGTTGGGTAGCAATAAAAGAATATATATGTATATGAATATATACATATAAATGTATGTGTTTATACGTTTATATACACATATTAACACATAAAAATATATGTATATAAGCATATACATATATATTTGTAGTAAAAACAGTCCACATGGACTATTTTTTTCTAACACCCCACATCCCCTCACTTTAACCCTTTATAAATGCTTCATGCAGTTAAAAAAAAAATGCTCATATTTTTTATTTTTAAAAAGGAACTGTACACTTTATTATAGGGGCAAATTGGCTTCTGGTAGCATTAACCAGCCACTGGTCCGTAAATGTGCCCCGTTACAGGCACATGTTAAGTTAGCGCTCCACTTGTAATCTAGCCCTATATCAGTACACCAGTGATAAAAAAAAGTCCAAGAAAATAAGTGCGGAGAGGAAAAATGCAAAATGTATGACTATAGCCTTCATTTAGATGTAGTGGTCACTGCTGAAAATAAACATCTATATTGCAGCATATTATACAAATTTAATAAGCTTGCTGTGCATTTGCATTTTAATTGCCAGAATTTATTAGTGACATGAAACCTAAATTTTTTCTTTCATGATTTAGAAAGAGATGCAATTTTAACAACTTTCCAATTTACTTCTATTATCTAATTTGCTTCATTCTTTTTATATCCTTTGTTGAAAAGCATATCTAAATAGGCTCAGTAGCTGCTGATCTGATTGGTAGCTGCACATAGATGCCTTGTGTGATTGGCTCACCAATCTATATTGCTATTTCTTCAACAAAGGATATCTAAAGAATGAAGCAAATTAGATAATAGACGTAAATTTGAATGTTGTTTAAAATTGAATTCTCTACCTGAATCATGAAATAAATATTTTGCTTTTCATGTCCCTTTAAATTCAATATAAATACAAATCACTCAACAGTATGCTGAGACCGCAAAGTATCAGCAGATGCAGCATACAGTTAGATTGTATTTTGCAACATAAAGTGTGTTTTTTATTTTAAAAAAAAGTCGCATTAGTCTTTTTTACTCTAAGATTAGCACCAATTTACATGCAACCTATGCCAGTCTAAGCGCTTACACAGTCAGATTAGTTGTTTTGTTCTGTGCACTAGCTTTCCTGCCAAAAAATCTAGTGCACAAGAACATACTTGCCAACAGAGTCTAATTACAGTCTCAGATAAGTACTTTGAGCATTATAGAAGTGCTAATCTAGGGCTAGAGTATGAGTGGAGCGCAAATAAGTGGCCCTGCTCACGAGCAACTTCGAATATCGCGACCGCGTTAATGGTTCCCCCATAGACTTCAATGGAGCGTGAAAAGTGGAAAAAAAAACAACACCCATACTTGTGCAAACCCAATTGTGTTTAACCAAGGGTGCCAACCTGATATGAAATAAGAATATTTCACATTCCAATGTTCTTGACATATAAGAATATGTTCTATTTATTCTTAAATACATATTTTTATATATATATATATATATATATATATATATATATATATATATAATATTTTTTGGGGATATATATATATATCGTCTGAGGAAGGGGATACTTTGTCTCCGAAACGTTACATTAAAAACTGTTTGGTGTTTGAAAAAAGTCCAGTGAGTGCAAGTTTTTGCTACCATTATATACTACCCACTAGCACCCTGGCTGTTGAAGTTTGAAGTGAGAGTGCTTATCCTGGTACTATAAATATAATATAATATAATATATATATATATATATATATATATATATATATAATATATGATTATATATAGGTATAGATATATACAGATATATATATAGGAATAACTGTTTATTTAAAAAATACTCAGAACATCTTCCCCTATGTGAAGAACATTGGAATGTGAAATATTTACAGTACATACACAGTTAAACACTGTATTAAATATGAATATCGCATAAATATGATTTTTCTTGTTTTCAGCTACTTGACTGCAAAGGACTCCAATGCACTTCTATATATGTCAATATATGTATGCATATATATTTATGTGTCTCTATGTGTACATATGTCTGTAGATACATATAGACACATATAAATACATACATATATATCTCTATATATATATATATAGAAGCATACATACATATACTTATTTAGACATGTATATGTATGTATCTCTATGTTAAATCCCTTTACAGACCTTTTTTCAATACCTGAGACCTCATATGTTTCAGCCCTTTTAACTTCTTTATTCAATATTTTTTTCCAATAATTTTTATTAGATAATGTTATTATGACTGTAACTGTACTGTACAATGTATGTTTGATGTGTTTGTGCAACATTTTAGTCGAGTGTAACAGTTAACCAGAGCTCTGAAGTCGTGCTAACCCGATGCATGTTAAATTAAATTGTGCTCAAATGAACGCGTTTACTACTACTACTACTGCCCAAGCTTGCAAAAAGCCGTGATATACCCCATATCTCTTGTGCGCAAGATAGCGTGCCACTTGTAATCTAGCCCCTAGTGTTACAGAAAGGCTAAAGCGTATTATAATTAACACAATGCTTTAAAAAAAATTAAGAATTAATTTTACATTTTTAAATGCTTGAAGAAAAATGTAAAAAAAAGTACATGTTTTTCGTGACACGTAAAAAGTATATGAAATTGACATTTTAGTGTCCATAAATAAAGTTTTATTGAACACAGCCACTGTCATTCCTTTATTTATTGTCTATGGCTACTTTTGTGCTATAACAGTTACAGCACAGTTGAGTAGCTTGATGCCCCTTGTTGAGTAGCTTGATGGAGCTTGATGCCCCTAGTTTCTGGCGAGCCTTGAGGCTCGCCGGAAACAGAAGTTATGAAGCAGCGGTCTAAAGACTGCTGCTCCATAACTTGTCCGCCTGCTCTGAGGCCGCGGACATAAATCAACCAGATCGAATACGAATACACCTCCTGCTAGCGGCCGATTGGACACGAATCTGCAGGGGGCGGCATTGCACCAGCAGTTCTGGTGCAATGATAAATGCTGACAGTGTATGCTGTCGGCATTTATCGATATGCAGCGGACATGATACGCTACATTGTATCATGTCCGCTCGCACTATGTTAAATATACCCCCATATGTGGCGCTTTGCACTGCTGCACAATGCACTACAGTATCCGTTGACACAATATTCTTAACTCAAAGGAATGCAATGGTCTGAAATATTTAAAATGGAAACTCATTACAGCTGGATTTCTTCACAAAAAAGACTGCACCCAAAGAAAGTTTTACATTTTGTCAAAAAAATTATAAAAATTGTGTTTTTTGTACCTTCTTAATATCCTCCATTTAATGTCTATGCCTACAAAAGCGAAAATATTTACTATCTGCTACATTACAGGTCCTACTGTATTCTTACCGTGTAATGAGGGGAGAGGCATTTCCTTGTTATTGGTGGTGTGGGCGTGGGGCTCTTAGAAAGGTCATTTCTCCTCCAGAGCCCCTATATCCCTTTTACATTTGAAAGAGGAGAGTCCACCTTTTCAAATGAGGAGCCTCATGTCCCTGTACAATGCAGGCGATCAATGTAAAACACTGATAACCTACACTATCAATTGAACTGCAATTTAACCTTAGCAGATTAATTACCCCCTCAATGCTTCCCTGGCCTCTGGCTGTGAGAAATATATGAAGCAAGTATGAGCTAAGATCCTTGGGGTGAGAGGAAACAGGGTAGGCAGCAAATTTAGCACCTAGAGCAGCATAAATTTTGGAATAATATACAGTATCTCACAAAAGTGAGAACACCCCTCATATTTTTGTAAATATTTTATTATACAGGGAGTGCAGAATTATTAGGCAAATTAATATTTTGACCACATCATCCTCTTTATGCATGTTGTCTTACTCCAAGCTGTATAGGCTCGAAAGCCTACTACCAATTAAGCATATTAGGTGATGTGCATCTCTGTAATGAGAAGGGGTGTGGTCTAATGACATCAACACCCTATATCAGGTGTGCATAATTATTAGGCAACTTCCTTTCCTTTGGCAAAATGGGTCAAAAGAAGGACTTGACAGGCTCAGAAAAGTCAAAAATAGTGAGATATCTTGCAGAGGGATGCAGCACTCTTAAAATTGCAAAGCTTCTTAAGCGTGATCATCGAACAATCAAGCGTTTCATTCAAAATAGTCAACAGGGTCGCAAGAAGCGTGTGGAAAAACCAAGGCGCAAAATAACTGCCCATGAACTGAGAAAAGTCAAGCGTGCAGCTGCCAAGATGCCACTTGCCACCAGTTTGGCCATATTTCAGAGCTGCAACATCACTGGAGTGCCCAAAAGCACAAGGTGTGCAATACTCAGAGACATGGCCAAAGTAAGAAAGGCTGAAAGACGACCACCACTGAACAAGACACACAAGCTGAAACGTCAAGACTGGGCCAAGAAATATCTCAAGACTGATTTTTCTAAGGTTTTATGGACTGATGAAATGAGAGTGAGTCTTGATGGGCCAGATGGATGGGCCCGTGGCTGGATTGGTAAAGGGCAGAGAGCTCCAGTCCGACTCAGATGCCAGCAAGGTGGAGGTGGAGTACTGGTTTGGGCTGGTATCATCAAAGATGAGCTTGTGGGGCCTTTTCGGGTTGAGGATGGAGTCAAGCTCAACTCCCAGTCCTACTGCCAGTTTCTGGAAGACACCTTCTTCAAGCAGTGGTACAGGAAGAAGTCTGCATCCTTCAAGAAAAACATGATTTTCATGCAGGACAATGCTCCATCACACGCATCCAAGTACTCCACAGCGTGGCTGGCAAGAAAGGGTATAAAAGAAGAAAATCTAATGACATGGCCTCCTTGTTCACCTGATCTGAACCCCATTGAGAACCTGTGGTCCATCATCAAATGTGAGATTTACAAGGAGGGAAAACAGTACACCTCTCTGAACAGTGTCTGGGAGGCTGTGGTTGCTGCTGCACGCAATGTTGATGGTGAACAGATCAAAACACTGACAGAATCCATGGATGGCAGGCTTTTGAGTGTCCTTGCAAAGAAAGGTGGCTATATTGGTCACTGATTTGTTTTTGTTTTGTTTTTGAATGTCAGAAATGTATATTAGTGAATGTTGAGATGTTATATTGGTTTCACTGGTAAAAATTGAAATGGGTATATATTTGTTTTTTGTTAAGTTGCCTAATAATTATGCACAGTAATAGTCACCTGCACACACAGATATCCCCCTAAAATAGCTATAACTAAAAACAAACTAAAAACTACTTCCAAAACTATTCAGCTTTGATATTAATGAGTTTTTTGGGTTCATTGAGAACATGGTTGTTGTTCAATAATAAAATTAATCCTCAAAAATACAACTTGCCTAATAATTCTGCACTCCCTGTATATTTTCATGTGACAACACTGAAGAAATGACACTTTGCTACAATGTAAAGTAGTGAGTGTACAGCCTGTATAACAGTGTAAATTTGCTGTCCCCTCAAAATAACTCAACACACAGCCATTAATGTCTAAACCGTTGGCAACAAAAGTGAGTACACCCCTCAAATTGGGCCCAAAGTGTCAATATTTTGTGTCGCCACCATTATTTCCCTGCACTGCCTTAACCCTCTTGGGCATGGAGTTCTCCAGAGCTTCACAGGTTGCCACTGGAGTCCTCTTCCACTCCTCCATGACGACATCACAGAGCTGGTAGATGTTAGAGACCTTGCATTCCCCTACCTTCCGTTTGAGGATGCCCCACAGATGCTCAATAGGGTTTAGGTCTGTAGACATGCTTGGCCAGTCCATCACCTTTACCCTTAGCTTCTTTAGCAAGGCAGTGGTCATCTTGGAGGTGTGTTTGGTCTCGTTATCATGTTGGAATACTGGCCTGTGGCCCAGTCTCCGAAGAGAGGGGATTATGCTCTGCTTCATTATGTCACAGTACATGTTGGCATTCATGGTTCCCTAAATGAACTGTAGCTCCCCAGTGCTAGCAGCACTCATGCAGGCCCAGACCATGACACTCCAACCACCATGCTTGACTGTAGGCAAGACACACTTGTCTTTGTACTCCTCACCAGGTTGCCGCCACATACACTTGACAACATCTGAACCAAATACGTTTATCTTGGTCTCATCGGACCACAGAACATGGTTCCAGTAATCCATGTCCTTAGTCTGCTTGTCTTCAGCAAACTGTTTGCAGGCTTTCTTGTGCATCATCTTTAGAAGAGGCTTCCTTCTAGGACGACAGCCATGCAGACCAATTTGATGCAGTGTGCAGCGTATAGTCTGAGCACTGACAGGCTTACCCCCCACCCCTTCAACCTCTGCAGCAATGCAGGCAGCACTCATACGTCTATTTCCCAAAGACCACCTCTGGATATGACGCTGAGCATGTGCACTCAACTTCTTTGGTCGACCATGGCAAGGCCTGTTCTGATTGGAACCTGTCCTGTGAAACTGCTGTATAAACTTGTCCACCGTGCTGCAGCTCAATTTCATGGTCTTGGCAATCTTCTTATAGCCTAGGCTATCTTTATGTAGAGCAACAATTCTTTTTTTCAGATCCTCAGAGAGTTCTTTGCCATGAGGTGCCAAGTTGAACTTCCAGTGACCAGTATGAGAGAGTGTGAAAGCGATAACACCAAATTTAACACACCTGCTCCTCATTCACATCTTAAAACCTTGTAACACTGACAAGTCACATGAAACCGGGGAGGGAAAATGGCTAATTGGGCCCAATTTGAACATTTCCACTTAGGGGGTGTACTCATTTTTATTGCCAACGGTTTAGACATTAATGACTGTGTGTTGAGTTATTTTGGGGGGACAGCACATTTACACTGTTATACAGGCTGTACACTCACTACTTTACATTGTAGCAAAGTGTCATTTCTTCAGTGTTGTCACATGAAAAGATATAATAAAATATTTACAAAAATGTGATGGGTGTACTCACTTTTGTGAGATATTGTATGTAATATGAAGCTCCAGTAGTCAGGGCTGTATTTCAACTCTCAAGCCAGGCAGGCTACCCACTAGATCACAATGAACTGATGCAGGAAGCACAAGCTTTAAATAAATACATCACTGCCTCTTGCTAGATTTCAAGCGTAAAAAGAACATGAAACCAAAAAGAAAGAGTCTATAATTTTAAAAAAAATTTCAATTTACTTCTATTATCAAATTTGCTTTATTCTCTAAGGATCAGCAATACACTACTGGGAGCTAGCTGAACACATCTGGTAAACCAATGACAATAGGCATATATTTGCAGCTACCAATCAGCAGCTAGCTTATAATAGCGCATTGCTGCACCTAAGCCTACCTAGGCATGCTTTACAACAAATTATACCAAGCAAATTAAAGGGATACTGGACCCAAATCTTTTCTTTCGTGACTCAGATAGAGCATGCCATTTTAAGCAACTTTCTTATTCACTCCTATTCTCAAATTGTCTTCATTCTCTTGGTATCTTTATTTGAAATGCAAGAATGTAAGTTTAGATGCCGGCCCATTTTTGGTAAACAACCTGGGTTGTTCTTGCTGATTGGTGGATAAATTCATCCACCAATAAAAAAGTGCTATCCAGAGTCCTGAACCAAAAAAAAAGCTTAGATGCCTTCTTTTTCAAATAAATATAGCAAGAGAACGAAGAAAAATTGATAATGGGAGTAAATTAGAAAGTTGCTTAAAATTGCATGCTCTATCTGAATCACAAAATAAAAAAATTGGGTTCAGTGTCCCTATAAGCAAATGTGATAATAAAAATAAACTGCAAAGTTCGTTGCTCTAACTAAATTATGAAAGAAAAATTGTTGGGTTTCATATACCTTTAAATTCCCCTGATAACCTCAAAATCTATTTAACACATCTAAAAGAACTTAATCCCCAGACAACACTTTTGAACTTATGTCCGTGTACCCCACCTTTTTTTTTTAATGTAACACTGGTTTTGTGCATTGGCAGGACACACTGAAATTACCCTGACACATTGGATGACAATAGGGAGCAACTGCTATCACTAAACAAATACAAATGCTACCTGCTCAATCAATTAAAGTTAAAAAGAAAAAAGAATATTAAGCAATTTTACACTAATAAAAATTTGCCAGATTGATAATCAAACACACATGCCAAATATATACCCATATTACCCTGTTTAAATCCATTAAAAAGACAAACACACATATCTCTATGGTTTTGATTCACAACAGGTTTATTGCACATCACTACACGCTAACACAAGGAATTAATCAACAACAAACCCTTCAACCTGTGATGTAATTACTAAACCCCAACAAATCACCATTTTGTTAGTTGTTAATCCTGCGCGTTTGTTTTTTTGGATTAGCAGATCGGTAGGTTAATAAGGCAGGTAACTATGATGTGATGTTTTAAGGAGGTATTGATTTCAAGCTTCAGGAGTAGAATAGAATTGGGCTCTACCAAAAATAAGCACAAGATTGAGATTAACAACAATCGGCTAGATTACAAGTTTTGTCGTTAAAAACTTGTGTTGCTAACAAGCCTTTTTTTTCCAGCGCTCACTTTAAACAACGCTGGTATTACAAGTTTTCTGAATGGCTGCGTTAGCCTCAGAAAAGTGAGCATTGAGCAAATTTAGCGCCCCTTCTCACTGTAATACCAGCGTTGCTTACAGTAGCGGTAAGCTGGCAAAATGTGCTCGTGCACAATTTCCCCATAGGAAACAATGGGGCTGAGACGGCTGGAAAAAAACCTAACACCTGCAAAAAAGCAGCGTTCAGCTCCTAACGCAGCCCCATTGTTTCCTATGGGAAAATACTTTCTAAGTCTACACCTAACACCCTAACATGAACCCCGAGTCTAAACACCCCTAACCTTAAAACGTTACTTACTTTGGGGCAATGGCCCGCAAAAAGCCCTTTTAAGGGCTGGTAAAAGAGCTGATTACTTTGGGGCAATGCCCCGCAAACGGCCCTTTTAAGGACTATTTGTAATTTAGTGTAGGGTAGGGAATTTTATTATTTTTGGGGGCTTTTTTATTTTATTAGGGGGATTAGATTAGGTGTAATTAGTTTAAAATATTGTAATTTCTTTTTTATTTTCTGTAATTTAGTGGGGGTTTTTCCGTAATTTAGTTTATTTAATTTAATTGTATTTAATTGTAGGTAGTTTAGGTAATTAATTTAATTATAGAGTAGTGTTAGGTGTAATTGTAACTTAGGTTAGGGTTTATTTCACAGGTACTTTTGTATTTATTTTAGCTAGGTAGTTATTAAATATTAAACTATTTAATAACTTTTGTGCCTAGTTAAAATAAATACAAAGTTGCCTGTAAAATAAAAATAAATCCTAAAATAGCTACAATGTAACTATTAGTTATATTGTAGCTATATTAGGGTTTATTTTATAGGTAAGTATTAAAGTTTTAAATAGGAATAATTTATTTAATTATAGTAATTTTATTTAGATTTATTAAAAATAGATTTAAGTTAGGGGGGTGTTAGGGTTAGACTTAGGTTTAGGGGTTAATACATTTAATTTAGTAGCGGCGATGTTGGGGGCGTCAGATTAGGGGTTAATAATTGTAGGTAGGTAGCGGCGATGTTAGGGATGGCAGATTAGGGGTTAATAACAAATGTTATAGTGTTTGCGAGGAGGGAGTGCGGCGGTTTAGGGGTTAATACATTTATTATAGTGGCGGCGATGTCCGGTCGGCAGATTAGGGGTTAATAATTGTAGATAGGTGGCGGCGACGTTGGGGCGGCAGATTAGGAGTTAATAAATATAATGTAGGTGTCGGCGATGTTAGGGGCAGCAGATTAGGGGTTCATAGGTATAATGTAGGTGGCGGCGATGTCCGGTCGGCAGATTGGGGGTTAAACATTTTTATTATAGTGTTTGCGATGTGGGGGGGGGGGCCTCGGTTTAGGGCTTAATAGGTAGTTTATGGGTGTTAGTGTACTTTGTAGCACTTTAGTTAAGAGCTTTATGTTCCGGCGTTAGCCCATAAAACTCTTAACTACTGACTTTTATATGCGGTAGGAGTCTTGGAGTTAGAGGCTGCACCGCTCACTTCTTCCAAGACTTGTAATACCAGCGTTAGGAAAATCCCATTAAAAAGATAGAATACGCAATTGACGTAAGGGGATTTGCGGTATGGAAAAGTTGTGGAAGAAAAGTGAGCGGTACACCTGTACCTGCCAAACTTGTAATACCAGCGGGCGTTAAAAAGCAGTGTTAGGACCCCTTAACGCTGCTTTTTATGGCTAACGCCAAAGTCGTAATCTAGCCAAATATTTGGTATCATGCTTCTTTATTATAAATGGCACATGGTATAAAAACCATCATCTTTGCAATAGAAGAAAATAAACTAAATTTGTTCTCATTCATTAATATCAAAAATGAAGATAGACATGTCAGAAAGATACTTAAACTATTTAAAGATCTATAAAAAATTGTATTAAATTTTGCTTTTGTAGAATTCACAAATGGCCTAAAATTCAAATGTGTCAGGAAAGACAGGAGTGATATTTACTATTGGCTAAAAAAAAAACACATATAGGACATGCATGAAAAGTTTAGAGTTTAGACACTAATCTAGTTGCTAATTTTTCCCCCCGCTTACTTCAATATTTTCCATTGAAAGTTATATTTCAAAATCCCTACCGCTTGCTATTTTTGACTGACATAACAGCCCAGACGGCTCATTTCTCTGCTACATACCTAGATTCTTGATTTATAAAAGTTTCTGCGACGGATGGGCCCAACACTACGGCGATAGAGTCAACTGTGAGCACCCGGAGCAGACTTTAAGGTTGAGGCCTTTAATTTACCCCCTGGCAGGGCACACTTGGGCCCTGTCGTTACGCAGCACACAGTGCTGAGTGCTAAGTACACAGAGGGTACTAGCGCAAAACACCCTGAAGGGAAGTTACACTTCTAAGTACTGAATGGAGTTTAATTATGCCATATTCCATAATCAACTTAAGGATCTCCTGGATGAACACTTCCTACGTCTTGTGAATACATTGGACAGTGCTGGAGACCATGATAGTAACACAGAACGGCACCTTCGTACCGACAGCCTGGAGATCACTCTGCACAAGTCTGCTGACAGGAGCAAGAGAGCGGTTACAGCAAGGCAACCTGGTGTTCCCATTACAAGCAATTGCCCTCTGAACGGAACAAATACAGCAACCTGCCTAGACCGCAGCATAGAGATTTGTGCAACAATCCTACCTTGGCCTATCCACTCTCCTTCTGTCCCATACCGGATCCCGGGACAGCTTTAGACTCTAACTTTCTGAGCAGTCAAGGGGATCAGCACACCGCCGGTCAACATATCACTATGATCTTGCAACTAGAGATATCGATGGTGGTCAGAAAAAAGAGATCACCCATTGCAACCCTGGTCACGCTTACAGCCCGCTTCAAACCCAGTCTCGTGGGGGTTATCAGTTGGCGGTCAATTATATGGGCTCTTGCTTACCAAGGTTACACACACCTATTAACTGGACCCTTAGACATTAAAACAGGTGTGGGCTAGATACTATGACACACATGGATGGGGATGGTATGTCTGTAAAGTCCCCCATAAGGATAGATAACTCATTCCATACGGACTCTTATCAATATACATTGGACTTTATCTAAGAATCAATTTCTATTTATCTAGTACCCTGTGTGGTTAAGTTGCACTTTCTTATGTTTTGTTGCACACAATTTATGTAACATCTTTCTGTATTATCTATGTCCCTGTTTTTTATAAAAAATTCGCTTCTTGTACTTATGGCTGCAGGATGGCTACAAATATAGCAGTTAAATATTTACCCAATATACATTTATTGGACAAGCACACATTACTTCCTTGCCAACTGTGTCCTATGTGTTTTGGTGCTCACAATCCCTACATTTTTTCATTGTTCATGTACATAAGTGAGTTAATGTGGTAGGGAGAACAGACTACTGTAGCTATCTCCTTCATATCTAGGTCTCTGCTTGTTACAGTAATAGCAGTAAAATGCTCATTTTCCTATACCCACTAGATTGAGAAGGGACAAAGTAGGCATAGTGGCACACCTATTATATCTGTAGCTAGAAACTGAGTCAGACTCCTTCCTTATTGTGTACTCCTCCATTATTACAACTTGGGGTCTTGCTATCTGAGGCCGGGATGGCGAGATTTTAACATTGACGAGACATGAGCAGGGGTTTAATTCTGGAGTGATATTTTTTATCATGCAGCTTCATTCACTCTCACAATAAATTTGGTGTGCAGTTTTATTACTTTCCTACCTTGCCCTTGTTGGCTATCGCTATCTATACACTAAGCCTACACTGCACAACCCACAGGAGATTATCTAGCCAAAATAGAATAAAGTGCTGCACTAACTCAATAGCCAGAGCATATCTCTTGATAACCTATAATGTGCTACACACTGATATATGTACTAACTGTTGATTAACACCATGACCTATACGAACGGTTGAACTAGTGAGTCTAGCCCTACACACTCTAAGACATATGTACTTCTTTCAAATCCCTCTTCTTTTTAATTGTTAAGGCACTGGAATATCAGTACTGGTAGGAGTTATAACATACCTTTAAACTCTAGAATCCTACGGTACACCCATTTGGACAAAAATAAAGTTACATTTCTTCCCTAAATAACACATATATAGTACAAAAAGTCCTGAGGTTCAGTTAGTGAGGTCCACAAGTGGCCTTCTACCCTAGAGGTACCCTTCTGCTACTGTTGTTTATTGTTTTTTGCAATGAGGTCCAAGAGTGGCCTCCTAGATGGTTTAGAGGGTTTACATTTTCTGTTGGCATGTTACTGAATTGCTCTCTTTTTATTATTTCTTCTTGCAGCAATGGTACATATTACCTGCTTTATATGCTAGAGGTAGCGATTAATGTTTACCACAGAGGTGACTCCTATATATAACTCATACAATGTACCTTGTCACAAGCAATTGTTGAACTGTATTGTATACTGCTGCATTCCCTTGTTTGTATGCCATACTTATACCTCAATAAAAAAATATTTAAAAAAAAATAAAAATCCCTACCGCTTATCTCACGACTCTTCCCAAGCACTACTTCCTTCTTCTTATCTTGCTGGCATCTTCTGTGGTCCCACCCGCTCTCTGTGTCTCTGAAATGTGCGTTCACGCTGCAGTCGCTAACTGCGCATGCGCTAATCGCTGAGGCTGCGAACCACTGCGCATGCGGTCATCGGCAATCATTATTTCTAAATTTGCACGCGCTAACTTCAATTGTAACATAGTATTGAATGAATTACTATATTCATTCATAACTATGATACAAGACAGACAGCAGCTGCATAGATCGCTAATGTTGACCCTTTATATAAAGCATTTGCTGTATTTACTCTGTAAGAATACATAATTGTTTTATGTCATCTAACATATTTATTAAAACTTTTTATACATAATAGATTGAATTATTCTCTATATTTTCTAAACTCATTATCCTTGTAATTCTTTATCTTGCGATGTAACACATCGCTAATAGCTTCCTTTATCCTGCATTTTTCTCTATTATACCAATATCAATATATTTATAAACATTTAAACAAGTATATTATGTTTCTAAATTATTTCAAAGTTTTACTTATATTTTCGTATGCAAACGAATATTGCATTTATTTGATATTTTCATAATTTTGGGGTATTTAATTTTACAAACAATTGACTATATTATTGTACGTTTTTTAGTGTATCATATTTTCTCTACAATTAATTTTTTCATATGTAATGGCATTATTATATATATTGTCAATTAATTTCTTGTTTAAACTCAATTAATTAATCTATTTCTATAAAATTGTACATTAGGATTGCAAACAATCAATTTTAAATACATATTTTTACCTTATTTGTTTTATTATCTATAAACTTATATATATATATATATATATATATATATATATATATATATATATATATATACACACAGATATATATAATTTTTAAAATAATATATTATGTTTACATTTTGTATATAATAATTCAGGATATATAAGATCGTATTTTCTTTATCATCAATTACACTATGAATAATATAAAGTTTTAAATTATGTTTACTCAAATATAAATGAATTGTAAGTAAAATTATAAATGTGGCCTAGTATGCCAATATGGCCTAGTATTGCTGGTGCAAAGGTGTCAATACAAGCAAAGAGAAGAATAATACTCACAAAGTGTAAAGCACCTCTTGTGGTGCTATAGAGGCATGAAGGGATCAATTCAGTCACCCAACAGACTTGTGGCCAGACATCCAAGTGGATTCAGAGGTGCAAAAGGATCCCACAATTGGTCCAAATAAGGAAATATTCCTCAGGAGAAGGATAAAAGATATATATCCCAAAGAAAGATGCAGCAAGTGTTCAAAATATTAAAAAGTGACTTTAATAAAATTGTAAAAATAACAGGCAACGCGTTTCTCAGCCAATGGCTGTTTCATCAGGCTTCATAAAATGTTTACTGAACCTAAACCTAAACCTAAACAGGTTCAGTAAACATTTTATGAAGCCTGATGAAACAGCCATTGGCTGAGAAACGCGTTGCCTGTTATTTTTACAATTTTATTAAAGTCACTTTTTAATATTTTGAACACTTGCTGCATCTTTCTTTGGGATATATATCTTTTATCCTTCTCCTGAGGAATATTTCCTTTTTTGGACCAATTGTGGGATCCTTTTGCACCTCTGAATCCACTTGGATGTCTGGCCACAAGTCTGTTGGGTGACTGAATTGATCCCTTCATGCCTCTATAGCACCACAAGAGGTGCTTTACACTTTGTGAGTATTATTCTTCTCTTTGCTTGTATTGACACCTTTGCACCAGCAATACTAGGCCATATTGGCACCTGTGTTTCCCTTCTGCCTATACAGACATCAGCTCCTGTGCAGGAAGTTGGTCTTCTGGGTGACCGAATAGATCCCAGACCGTATATATAGCACTAACTGAGGTGCTCTACTAAACGTGAGTTTACTCATTACTTTAAGATCTATTAATTCCGGATCAAACAATATTGGGCCATGTGGCGCTTCTGTCTTTTCTCTTCATAGATTATCATATTTATTACTATCTAAAGCAATGAAATGCAAATTATTTAAAATAGAAGACTAATTATAGTTATTTGTTACCCCAAAAAATGCTGTATAGGCTCTGTCCAAATATTTATTCAATAGATAATTAGTTTGTTGAATTTATACTTCCTACTAATCCGCACTAATAGCGAAAAAAATAATTATATATGGGTCGTATTAGAGGAAGGTAAGAAAAGCCATTCTTTACTGCGGGGGGCAAAAAAATCCTATTATTCCAAGACTTCTCTAATGAGACGGTGAAAAAAAGAAAGATTATGGCCCCTTTATGTACCGTAATGATAAATAAAGGGTTGAATGCCCGTATGTTATACCCGGCAAAAATTGTAGTGGAAGAGAATGGTAATAGATTAACTTTTAATGAAGCTGCTGACGCAAAGGAATTTATTAACTCCAAATGAAGGTAACAGGGCTAGAGAAAGATTAGAGAGAAATATGTGATATACAGGCTATTTTATTTAACATCTGAATTATTATGGGTTTTTATGGTGCTGTGTAATGGTTGTTTTTTGCTTTTTTCCCTCTATCTCTGGCTCTATTGCCCCCCCCTCTTGTCTACCCTGTAAGGACTGGGAACTTCTGCATAGCCTGTTTATGTGTGTGTGTGTGTGGGGGGGGGTTCTACAATCTCTCAGGTTGCTGCAAGTTATGCTGTTGAAATATAGTTTTTATTTGGTTTTATGATATATAAAAATGGAGATGTGAATGTTCTCTCTTGGAATATAGGTGGGGTGACCACGCCGATAAAACGGAAATGTATAATTAAAAAGCTAGGAGAGCAGGATCTGAGTGTTGTCTTTCTACAGGAAACACATTTAAAAGCTTCAGAAATTCCTAAACTAAGATCTAAATGGGTTGGGGAAGTAATAGCGACTCCTTGTAGTGGTAGGAAATCAGGTGTCGCAATACTTTTAAATAAAAATTTACCCTATAAGATCATACAGGTTGAATTAGATATAGAAGCTAGATATATTATTCTACAAATACAAGTTAATGAAACAAAGTTTGTTTTCTGTAATATCTATGCACCAAATACATTCTCCAAAGTATTTTGGGAGAGAATGAAGTTTAAACTATTTAAAACAGATAATCTTATCATAGGAGGTGACTTTAATATGTCGCTATGTCCAGGACTAGAAAAGATTTTCTAAGAAAAATATAAAAGTATATAATAAATTTGCTAAATATTTAAATTTAAGTTAGGTGCTCTGCTATGCCCAGTTACATAGTTTAGTTAAAATGAATAGGAGTTTAATTCATGTTTTTTTTTCTAGTTAGATCTAAATACCTTTTTCGCCGCAAATAAAGTACAATTTTTCAGATTTTCAAATCAACCCGTTTTTTAATTGCTATTTCACTTCCTGGTCACGTTTTTTTTTTCTGCCAATTGACTTTCTGGCCGATCGGCGGCTGTGAAGCTACGTCATCCGACTATCTAATCAATTGCGCATGCAGCAAAGCTATTGTACCCTAGATTATGTCGGACACGCGTTCCTGATTCGCGCATGCGCATACCTTTTTATCTGTTGCAGCCGAGAACATCATCTGTTGACACTGCTTCTCCGCAACATACAAGCACAGCCTATTATAACGATCGAGGTTTAGCGCATGCGCAATGCGTTCCATGCTTGTGAACGCACATTTTTGCTACGTATATAGCAGGTTGGACTGCTCTATACGTAAAGGCACCAAAAGATAGGAAGTGGAGGGTGGACGGAGCAAGGATGATCACGGTAGGAAAATTATATTTAAAAAAAAAAAGTAACCTTATTAATATAAAAAAAACATAGCAATCTCAATATGTTAATTTTCTAGAATACATCGCTATGTTGCAGAGCAGAAAAATTCACTTTCACTTTAAAGTAATTGATATATGGAGGATTAAAAACCCAGATACTGGTACTTTTTTGTGTGAATGAAAAACACATAAAACATTTTTCAGAATTGATTTTTTATTAGTTGCTGAATCCTTATCTCTTCTAAAGATCGAACCACAAATAAGCGATATTGCTATATCAGATAATGCAATTATTTCACTGTCGTTCCACACGCTAGCTAGACCTAAAGATAAGAGTCAAATTATCTCTTTTCCCCGCTATATGTATAATAATACTAGATTTTCATTGTGGCTAAAACAAAAAATGGAAAGATTACTGTACACACAATATAGCATAGTTCAACAAAATAGAAACATTCTGGGAAGCGTCAAAGGCGGTATTAAGGGGAGAGATAAAAGCATATATGTATAGTAGGAAAAAGAAAGATAATAATAGAAAAATTCAATTAGCAAGTCAAGTAAAAAATACCTATAGAAAGTTCTATCACGACCCTTCTGAGGTGAACTGGGAAAATTATATCAAAGCAAGGCAGGAAAGAGATATAGTTTTAAAACAGAAATCTCAGGAAGAAGAGATGAAAATAAACTTACAGTTTAGAGGATATCATGGTTGTTCGGCCAAATATTTGGCCAATTTAGTTAAGAATAGGAAAAAGGAAAAATTACATATTAGCTATTAAAGGAGACCAAAGATTTACAGGCCCTATAAATATTAGTAAAACTTTTCACATTTACTATCAAAAATGATATACAAAGATTAACAGTAACAACTTGAATCAAGAAAAGTTTTGGGCGCAAATTAGAACTCCGTCGGTCACAGAAGAACAACTTGCAATGCTCAATGTGCCAATCTCAGGAGATGAGATTGGAAAAAACAATAGAAAAAGCCAAGCTAAATAAGGAAGCAGGGCCGGACTGCTTACCCACAGAATACCTTAAAATACTCTCGGAAGAAATTAAACCTACTTTAGAAAAACATTTTAATAGCTATTTTTTATTAAATAAACCATTTTCAGGCTATTTCTCCACAGCTAATATTTCCTTAATACCCAAGAAAGATAAAAACTTGGAGGACCCTGTCTGTACTTAATGCAGTTTACAAGATATTAAACTCCATTATAGCATCTAGACTTATGATATATCTTGATAAAATTATTCATCCTGATCAGACGGGTTTTATGGTCTCTAGAACTTTATCTAAAAATATTTGCAAAGTTACAACCCTCTTAGATTATATGTGGAATATAGGGAGGTGCAATGGAAAACAGCTTAGACATGATACAGCTCTTTTGACTCTTGATGCCGAAAAGGCTTTTGATTCGATTGAATGGGAACACTTATTTAAAGCACTTCAAAAATTTGGTTTTAAAAACCAATTTGTACAATTTATTCATAATTTTTATAGCAGTCCGATTTCCTTCCTGTTGATCAATGGATCGTTAACACCTGGTATAGTATTAAAAAAAGGTACTAGACAAGGTTGCCCTCTGTTCCCCTTACTTTTTAATATAGCCCTGGAACCTCTGGCCATCTGGCTACGGGATATTTTAGAGGGAATACCTCTGGGCAAACATTCGTTAAAAAATAAACTATGATAAAAGCGAGTTGATGTGGATCCACAGAATGGGTTATAGTATACAACAAAAAAAAACCTTTCAAAGACGTTGATTCACTTAGATATCTTGGTGTATGTTTACACGAAAACCCACAAAATTGGTATAAACTTAATTTTTAAGTGCTCTTGCAGAAAATTAAAACAGATTTAGAATTATGTGTTTCCTTTCCTCTATCAGTTTTGTCTAGAATTAGTCTTTTTAAAACAATTATTTTTCCACGTCTGCTATATCCGCTACAGAATTTACTGTTAATATTAAGTAAAGCTGATATATACGGAAATTAAATACTAGTTTTACTAAATTTATTTTGAATGGAAAGAGAAATGTTCGTATCTCCTTAGATAAATTGATGCAAACACGTAGTTCAGCTGGTCTGGCATTACCCAATATTGGTTTTTATAACCTTGCGGCTTTAATTAAAATTGCTGTAGACTGGTTAGCGGAAACTAATTGGTTTTCTTCAGGTGAGCTAGAGAGCTTCTTTGTTTTTCCATTCTCCTTGAGAGCCATATTACATATCTCTCATAGAAAATTACCAGGTAATGTAGAGAGTTTGATCTCTTTTAAAAATATAATTATTGCATGGCATATGTTTTGTGCTTTAATAGGTGTAGGCTATTCCTTCTCGGAATATTTACCTATAATAGGTAACCCAGAATTTAGCCGTGGAAATTATCAGGAAGTATTTCGATCCTGGTCCAGAAAAGGACTTAAACTTATTCAACAATTATTATCAGATAGTGGACATACTTCATCATTTGAAATGTTATCTCAACAATTCGATATATCTAGAAACAATTTTTATGCCTACCTGCAAGTACGACATTATGTCAACAGTAATGGGTGGAGTGGCAGTGAAGATGTTTCATAGTTCGAGATTAAAATGTGTATTTTGAAATTTAAAGTTGGTGCCCCTTTAATTTCCTTAATGTATAATATTATGTTAACTAAACAAATACAAATTTTTTGGGAAAAGCTGTGTAACATATGGACACCGTTCTTTCCAAATATAGATCAGGAAAAGATAAAGGCACGTTTTAATGCATTAGAAAAATGCAGGATATCAATGAGTTGGAAAGAAGCGCACATGAAACTTATTAATAATTATTATTGTACTCCTTCTAAAATGGCAAGAATGTATCCTGCACAATTATTTGCTTGCCCATGCTGTGCTTATGAGAAAGCAGATATCCTGCATATGTTTTGGTCATGCCCTAAGATTGGTCAGTTTTGGAAGAAAGTGATTTTCTGGCTTAATAAACTGTATAAAGTAAATATTTATCTTAACTCAGAAAATGTCTTCTTCCTTAATGCTTCCATCAATGATTGCTCTTTACATAGGAATATTTTGAACACTATAATATTGTTGATTAGACAACTTATACTAAAGAATTGGAAGGCAAGAAAGGCACCTGGTTTCTCCATCCTTATTAAAGAAATACAAACACAAATAATATTTGAATCTTTTCATTTACGAACAGCAAGGGAAAAGGAATTTAAAAATGTTTTAATAGAATGGCTACCTATAATTAAATCTTATACACCATTAATCCAGAAGCGTATATTATACCCATTTTTGAGCTCCGATAGTTTTGTAGATCTGGTACTATTAGAAGAATTCCCAGCAGCCTGGTTATCCGGTTATAGGGAAACGTGATAATCTCTAGATGAATGGAATAGAACCAGGTCTTATGTAAAATAGATTAAGAGTGGATGGAGGTGAGGGGGGGAGGGAGAGAGAGAGAGAGAGGGGAAACTTCCGAATTTTGTTTTTTTTGTGTTCTTTTTTTTTTGTTTTTATTTTTTCTGGAAAAAAAAATACGCCGATAGTGTATATTCATTATGTGCAGAATTCAGTCTCTACATAAGGTTCTGTTATTAATATAATGTTTAAACAGATTAATCTGTGAGGTATTATAACTGGGTGGCGACTGAAGCATGTTATACTTTATGTTTATTGTTTCTGTATATTGATATGATATGAGTATAACTTCACTATTTTTTATTTATTTTTATTTTCACCCTGCATGGTCTGCTCAGCAAGCAAACATTATTTTGGTATAGTGATGTACACTGTTGAAATTTAAATATATAAGAAAAAAAAGAAAAGACATTCTAAAGCTGATAACTTGATATATATGGTACAATATTAAAAATGATGAATTAAACTTATATTGATTTTGCATCCCTATTGCTATGCTTGATAGAACTAGAGGTAACTTTACCTTCACTTTAAACTGAATAGGGAAATAACATGACTGTGCCTGCACATGCCGATGCACACTCCCTTGCAAGTCCTGGGACTAGTATCTCTTTACAATGGGGCGTGAATACTTAGGAAAATTAGGGGCAAATATCTTCCTTTTTTACATAGAGATGTTCAGATGATATTTTCTAGTCAGCTTTTTACAGCAATGCTGAATCACTTTCAAGTGCTTCAACATTTGGGTATTCATGGCCCTTTAGGGACATTAAGCACTAAATATATTTTATAAGCATAGTATTGAACCTATTCCCCATCTCCCTCTAATTATGGGGGGTTGCCATGTTGAAATCTATCTTTCACACCATTCCAGTGCTGACCTGTTTGCACATGTGCAGTAACTCTCCTTCAGATACCTGCTGTGTAACTTAGGTTCCAAAATGTCATCAGCCATGATTAGAGGGAGGTGCATAAAATGTATTTAGTATTTAGTGTCCCTTTAAAGAATAAATAAAAAAGTGCCAACCTTTTTTTTAAATTATTATTATTATTGCAACAGTTCCTTCATGAATGTTTCAGCCTAAGTGCTACTTTACATTGTTATGACTTTTTGATCATAATCCTGTGCAGCAAAACTCAACATGGAAAAGTCAATCCGTAACTAAAATCTTGCAGCTCTGCCAACTTTTTTTTATATTCTTTCCTACTGTGTCAGCCGCTCATAATTCCTATGGAAAAGTATGAAAACTAATTAAAGTCTGTAAAAAAAATAAATTAAAAGGGATATGCATAACTATATATTTAACCCCTGCAACAGGGTTAAAACACATATGCCTATATTACAAGCTGAGTGCAAAAAAGGGAAAAGCAGTAAGGCGAGAGTTAACATAACTGGAGGGCAATTTATACTGATTGCATTATTGATATAGTAAAACAAGTCCATAGATAATAATTATTGTGTAAGAAGTTAGTATGGTGTACGCTATAGTAGGTGCCTAATTTCACTCGGATAATAGAATTCTGTGAGAGCTACTGCTAAAACCCATGGTGGAATTATTTGTTATACACCGACTATGGCCCAGATTACAAGTGACGCACTAATGCTGCAAGGGACGCGATAATCAGTATCGATGGGCCGTGCTAACATTGTGTTACAAGTCCATGGTGAATCAGATTTACCAGAGAAGATTTAGCGTGGCCGGCATCACAACTATACTAAATAGCGCTGATATTGCAAGTTGAAAGTTATGGCTTGCGCTCGAGCGAAAGACCACATAGCAGTACAAGAATTAGCAGGACTTAAGACCTAACACAAAGGGGCCTTTGGACTCGCCGGAAACAAAAGTTAAGAAGCATTGGTCAAGGTGGCGGATAGCATTCATCCTGATCGGATGCGATCGGGATGATTGACAGCCCCTGCTAGTGGCCAATTGGCCGCAAATGTGCAGGGGGCGGCATTGCACAAGCAGTTCACATTAAATACTTGTGCAATATAAATGTCAACAGCATATGCTGTCGCATTTATCGATGTCTGGCGGACACAGAGTGTAAAGGGACATCCTTTACATATTAAAGTAAAGTATTACACTCATATATATATCCTTAGTATTATATGATTGCAGTTAGAACTATGTATATTGTATTAATACCTATAAGTCAATTATATTTGATCCTAATACCTGATATACCTGATATGGAGTGTATAAATGTATCTATGAAGCAGGATATTGCTTCTCTTTTTCTTCTCTTCACTTTTGTCGTATTGATCTAATGTTTGAAAATCAATAAAAATATTTTAAAATAAATAAAGAAATATAACATTTATATTGAAAAAAGGGTTAAAAAGGGCTATGGTATATGGCAAGGTGTTTCACTGGGAAGGGCTCCAATATATATATTAATGTGTCTAAATATGTGTGTATGTATACATGTGTGTATATGTGTGTATACATGTGAATTAATGTGTCTATATGTATAAATATGAATGTGCACACATACATAGATATAAGCACATATATACACATAAATAAACATATATGTACACACATTTGAGTGGCAATGTGTCTCCCATAGGATATAATAGGGAGCTCTATTTCAGTAAAACATTGCCAAAATCGCCACTTGTCAGCATTTTCTGTGGGCGGGGGGGGCGTATTTGAAGTGTTCCTACATAGTGAAGCTGAGTGCACTCAGTGAAACCAAACACAGTTTCTGTGGTGGAACACTTCAAATAATGCCTGTGGGACCTAACTGTAACTACACTTTCCCTACCTGCCGCACACTGTAAAGTCTTGCCACTGAAAAGGTGGTGAGACAAACATAGATGACACCCTACTCGTAATCTATACTTTGAAGATTAGAATGTATCCTATTTAAAATACAGATTACTCCCCCTAGAACGCCCAGCTAACTCCCACAGACCGCCTACATCTACGTCATGTCTTCCCTATACTCCCTCTGGAGTGCCCAGCTAACTCAAACAGAATACCTACACCTATGTAATCTCTGCAAAAAACAACAACCCTATCATAACTATAGGAGCTATGTCGCTACATTTATATACAATGTTAAAATAATATGCATTGTCATGTATAATGCATATTATTTTAAATATTGTATCTAATTTAAAATGTAGTTATTTTTGTCACACACAGCGGGACCTACCCTATTAACTCCTAACTTGCCATAACCTAAAGACCTAAACACCCCCTAACCTATTAGCCTAGACCACCAATAAGCTCCCAAAGCTATTAACCCCTACCATGCCACTAACCCCAACATAATAAGTCCCCTAACCTATTAACCCCTAATCCACCACAACCCCTTAACACAAACTACTCCTACACTACTAAACTACCTACCCCCCCCCCCCCCCACCTCTAAGCTAAATAACAAGTAAAATAAAAAGCTTTACAAAAGCTTTTTTGTATTGAGTTATTGGACGAAGAAAAATAGCCAATAGAAATGCAAAGGCGCCCCTACATAAGGAGGAACCTTGCATTCCCGCTTCAGTTTGTGGTGGTGACCTCATGAAGAAGACCTCTGCAAGAAGATAAGAAGAAAAGAAGGACCGGAAAGAAGAAGGAAGATGGAAGACTGAAAAAGGAAGACAGAAGATGGAAGAAGAAGACCACAAAATGAAGAGGACCGCTCCGGAGGACCGCTGGCATTGAAAAAGAAGAGGAGCACCGCCAGAGTCAAGTTGGTGAGTACAAACTTTGGAGTTTAGCGTTAGGATTTTTTACAGTTGGGCTTTTTTATCTTTAACGGGACACTAAACCCAATTTTTTTCTTTCGTGATTCAGATAGAGCATAGAGCAACTTTCCAATTTACTCCTATTATCACATTTTCTTCATTCTTTTTGTACCTTTATTTGAAATGCAAGAATGTAAGTTTAGATGCCGGCCCATTTTTGGTTTGTTCTTGCTGATTGGTGGATAAATTCATCCACCAATAAAAAAAGTGCTGCCCAGAGTACTGAAGCAAAAAAAATGCTTAGATGCATTATTTTTCAAATAAAGATAGCAAGAGAATGAAGATAAATTGATAATAGGAATACATTAGAAAGTTGCTTAAAATGGCATGCTCTATCTGGATCACAAAATAAAACAATTGGGTTCATTGTCCCTATAAGCTTAGTTGTTTTTTTTTTCCTTTTAAGTTTTTTTTAGAATAGGGCTTTTATTTTTAAATCACTTTAGGGCAATGCCCTACCAAATGCTCTTTTCTGAGCAACCTTTTTTTTTATATACTTTTTTTTTTTTTTTATACAATAGGTTTTTCCTTTTTTGTGTAGTAAAAGAGCTATAATGTCTTTAGGGCACTGCCCTAAAAATGAACTTTTAAGAGCAATGCCCGACAAAATCTTTTTTTAGGATAGCGTTATTTTTTTTTATTATTTTTTTTTAGATTAGGCTTTTTTTGGGGGTGTTATTTTTATTATAGAATGTGGTTGTAGTTTTATGTGAAAAAGAGCTAGGTCACTTTAGGGCAATGCCCTAAAAATGCATTCTAAGGGCTATTGATATAGTAACTTTTAGTGTCAGTTTAGGGCTTTTAATTTTGGGGTGTTTTTTTTTAAGTGGGCCTAAGTTTTAGTATAGGTGTGGTTTTTTTATTTTTGGTAGTGTTGTTTTTTTCTGTAATGTTAAGTTTTGTTATTATTTGTGAATTTAGTGTTTGTTATTTTTTGTAACTTAGGGGGTGTTAGCTTAGAGGTGGGGGGGTTAGGCGTTAGGTAGTTAAGTAGTGCAGCAGTAGTTTGTGATGTGTTTTTTTGGCGGTATAGGGGTTAATAGGTTAGGGGGTATTTGTGGTATAGGGGTTTAGTAGTGTAAGGGGTGTTTGCGGTGGGCTATTGGCGATTTAGGGGTTAAGTAGTGTAGGCTAAGTTTGCGGTGGTGGGTTAGGTCAGTTTAGGGGTACATAGCTATATCTATTAGGCTTCGCTGTAATATATATAAAAGGGATCCTTTACTTTACATTGCCGATGTCAATGCCGATGCTGCTTGGAATATTTTGCCAGCATCGCCATTCGCCACCCATTGCAGTTTATAGTAAAATGCCTCTAGCCGATGCTGCCTTTAAAAAGTAACGTTGGCATTCTTGACATCGCATAAAATCCCTTTTTCTATTAAACAACGTAATGAGTGTGCTACTGCAGCATTCCTATGGAAAGTATAGGGCATGAAGTACAAGTATAGTAACTTTATGATTCAGTTTCCTGCTGTAATCTGAGTTATAGCCTCTGCTGTACTTTTCTTACGAACACTCTAAGAATTACTGTGCACTGTTCTCAGAAACAAAACTTTTATAATAAAGGTCAAAACCTGATTAAATAAAAAATATGAGGGAAAAGTTAATATGATGTTCCTAAAATCAAAATCAGATTTACTACAGCATTGTATTGTGTGAAGACCTTTGTAAGAATACATATGTCATGAATTGGATCTGCTCATTGCCGTGTCGCCGCGGCTCACAGATCCCCTCTGTATCACGTCACGTTGCCTAGCAACGTGACGCGGTATCTGGCTCTCCTCCTGACGTCAGAGTCTCCCTGCCTTCAAATCTCGGCGGGAGATCTGAATTGGCGCCCGTTTGTTTTTCTCTTTCCTACCTCCCGGACCGGACCTGTGTGAGTAATTCTTTTTTTGTCTCCCTTGCCTGAATCCTTGCCTGAATATTCTCTGCCAGTTTGCCTAACCTGCTAATAAGGATTTTATGTTTGTTTACTAACCTGCATACAAGGACATTTGCTTTATCTAAACCTGCTAAAAGGAATATCTGTTTGTTTGCTAATCATCATAAAGGGACATTTGCTTTATTCAAATCTAATAAGAGGAAGATATTACTGTTTGTTCATTAACCTGCTTAAAGGAACATTTGCTTTATTCAAACCTGCTAAAAGGAATCTCAGTTTGTTTACTAAACCTGCTTAAAGGGACATTTGCTTTATCCAAACCTGCTAAAAGGAATCTTTGTTTATTTACTAACCTGCTTAAAGGGACATTTACTTTATCCAAACCTGCTAAAAGGAATCTCAGTTTGTTTACTAAACCTGCTTAAAGAGACATTTGCTTATCCAAACCTGCTAAAAGGAATCCTTGTTTATTTACTAACCTGCTTAAAGGGACATTTGCTTTATCACTTGCTAAAGGAATTTCACTTAGTTTATTTATCTTCTTAAAAGGACATTTGCTTTCTTCAATCCTGAGTGGGTCACGTCCAGGATATTTCTCAGTGTGCTAGCGTGTGTTTTTTACTTTTCACGCTAGCAGTTGGGTTGAATCCTGAGCTGGTCCTTTACGGCTGACATTACAAACGGGCCATAAAAATGGATCCCACTGAATTATCCATGGCCGTGACCCACCAGGGACAGTTATTGGGATCTCATGCTACCCACTTACAATCCTTGGACGCAAAGTTGGATCAGATAACTACTTTACTTCAGAATATGGCTGCTCCTATACCTCCTAATCCTATTCCTTTGGATCCCTCTCCCCCTACGAATCCTACCAATCAGACACAAGCTCAGCTCAGTCCCAGGATACCTCTTCCGGACAAATATGATGGGAATCCTGAGGATTGTAGGGGTTTTTTGAATCAGTGTCGCCTTCATTTTCGGAATAGTCCGGTTCTCTTTGCAACTCCCTCCTCTAGAATCACTTTCCTTATATCCTTAATGAAAGGTAGAGCCTTAGCCTGGGTATCACCTTTGCTTGAAAAGAATGATCCAATACTCCAGGATGTGGATACATTTCTCTCTGTCTTTTCAAATGTCTTCGATAAGCCAGGGAGGTCTGCCGCTGCTGAAGCTTCTCTTCTAGACTTACGACAAGGTGGTCAACCTGTATCTCAATATGCCATTGAATTTCGCACTCTAGCTTCTGAGACTACCTGGAATCAGGGAGCTCTTAGAGCAGCTTTTCGCAAAGGACTCTCTGAACGTCTCAAAGATGAGTTGGTCTATCGTGAAATCCCAGAATCTCTAGAGGCTCTGATAAATCTTTGTATTTGTCTCGATTCCAGATACCGCGAACGCCAACAAGAAAGAGAGAGAAATCAGAAAGCTTCTAATCGTCCTTTTCGTCTGGTACCTCGTATCTCTAACCCTTTAACTCCCGCTTCTCCACCTTCCGATCAGACTGAACCAATGGAAATTGGCACCATTAGATTAACTGAAACTGAACGTCTGAGGAGACGATCTCTTGGACTGTGTTTATACTGTGGCCTTAAAGGACATTTATTAAAAGATTGTCCTACCAGACCGGTAAAAGCCAGGGCTTAACTTCTGTCCAGGGAGCTAAGTTAAGCCAAATAGGATCTCATTCCCTCAATAATAAACTTTTTGTCCCGGTTACTCTTCAAATTGGAGGAGACAGGATTCATACTCAAGCTCTTATTGACTCTGGTGCTGGAGGAGTCTTCATCGATTCCACATTTGTAACTACTCACTCTATTCCATTAAGCAAAAAGGAATATTCTATTCCAGTCTCCACTGTTAGTGGAGATCCTTTGGGTCCCGGACTTATCCAGTTTGCTACTAGACCCATTCTCTTTTCTGTTGGAATTCTTCATTCAGAGACAATATGTTTTGATGTAATCTCGACTCCTCAATTTCCCATAATATTGGGTCTTCCCTGGCTCCAGTTACATAATCCTGTATTCTCCTGGACTCAAGGCGAACTCATTTCCTGGGGATATACTTGTCAAAATAGGTGTCTTCAGATTCCCACGAAAGTGCCTCTCACTATTGCTCTCACTATTGACACCTCTGGGTCGTTACCCACACCTTATCAAGATTACGTTGATGTTTTTTCCAAGAAAGAAGCAGAACGTCTTCCCCCACATCGTACTTTTGATTGCCCCATTGATCTACTTCCTGGGGCAACCTACCCTCGTGGCAAGACGTATCCGCTCTCAAAGCCAGAGAATGTTGCCTTAGAGGAATATATCCAAGATAGTTTGGCTAGAGGTTTTATTCGACCTTCCTCTTCTCCTCTTGGGGCAGGTTTCTTTTTTGTGGGAAAGAAGGATGGAGGACTGCGACCTTGTATTGATTATCGGGGTTTGAATCAAATCACAGTCAAGAATAGTTACCCTCTGCCTCTTATTCCTGAACTGTTCACTTATCTTCAAGGAGCTACAATATTTACCAAACTGGACCTTCGTGGTGCTTATAACCTTATTCGCATGCGCAAAGGAGACGAATGGAAGACAGCCTTTAACACTCGATTTGGGCATTATGAATATCTGGTTATGCCCTTTGGGTTGTGTAATGCCCCTGCTGTTTTTCAACACTTCGTGAATGAGATCTTTCGGGATTTTTTGAACTCCTTCGTCATTATCTACCTTGACGATATTTTAATTTTTTCCCACAATTATCAAGATCATGTACACCATGTCAGGAAGGTTTTGCAACGGTTACGAGACAATCATCTATTCGCCAAGTTGGAGAAATGTTCATTTCATCAAAAATCCATACCCTTCTTGGGTTATGTAATATCTGAATCTGGATTTGAAATGGATCCGAATAAACTTTCTTCCATTTTGGATTGGCCTAGACCTGATTCTCTTAAGGCTCTACAACGGTTTCTTGGCTTCGCCAATTATTACAGGAAATTTATCAAAGGATTTGCTACTATTACTTCTCCTCTCACGTCACTCACTAGAAAGGGGCAAGATTGTAAAAAGTGGTCCCCAGAGGCTATTAAGGCCTTTGAGTCTCTCAAAAAGGCCTTTTCTTCTGCACCCATACTCCGTCACCCAAATCCGGATTTTCAATTTATCCTAGAAGTGGATGCTTCTTCTGTTGCTACTGGGGCTGTTCTTTCCCAACGAATACCTGACACGGGTAAGATTCATCCTGTAGGTTTCTTTTCCAAGAAATTTACTTCTTCTGAATTAAATTATGACGTTGGCAATAAGGAATTATTAGCCATCAAGATGGCTCTGGACGAATGGAGGCATTGGTTGGAGGGTACTACCTTTCCATTTTCCATACTCACGGATCATAAAAATCTTCTTTATCTCCAAACTGCCAAACGATTGAATTCCAGACAAGCTCGTTGGTCTTTATTCTTTTCACGTTTTAATTACAATCTTTCCTATATACCTGGTTCTAAGAATATAAAAGCGGATGCCTTATCCAGGCAGTTTCAATCTACCTCTACTCCAGAATCTGGTACCATACTTCATCCACAAGAAGTCATAGCTCAATTATCAACCTCTTGTTTACAGGAGTTACAGTCTGCTCAAAAGGATCTTCCTTCTTCCTTTAAATCTCCTGACGGTTTATTATTTGTTCCTGAACGTCTCCGTCCAAAGATTCTCCATTGGGCTCATGATAGTCCTCTCTCTGGACATCCTGGCGTCAGTAACACGACTCGGAATCTTAAACAGTATGTCTGGTGGCCTACTCTCTCTCAAGATGTTAAAGATTATGTCTCAGTTTGCACTCAATGTGCTACAAATAAAGCTCCTCGTCAACTCCCTTCTGGTTTACTTCAACCTTTACCCATTCCTCACCAGCCTTGGACCCATCTATCTATGGATTTTATTACAGACCTTCCTCTTTCTGCCGGAAACAACACTATTTTAGTGGTGGTTGACAGGTTTACGAAGTCTGCCCATTTCATTCCTTTGCCTGGTCTTCCATCTGCCAAGGGACTTTCTGAGCTTTTCCTTTTGCATATCGTGAGATTACATGGTTTTCCTTTGGACATCGTCTCCGATAGAGGGGTACAATTTGTTTCTCGGTTCTGGAAATGGCTCTGCAAACATTTTGGCACTACAATCTCTTTATCAACCTCTCATCATCCACAGTCTAATGGCCAAACCGAGAGAGTAAACCAATGTCTGGAGACTTACCTTAGACATTATGTGGACCATCATCATTCTAATTGGACTCGTTATCTTCCTTTAGCGGAGTTGGCCCATAATGCTCGTTACAATTCATCTCTTCAGTCTTCTCCCTTTTTTGCAGCTTATGGATTTCAACCCAGAACATTTCCTCTGTATACTTCCTCTTCTGAAAATCCTGCTTCTGATCAAACTGCTCGGAGATTAACTCGACATTGGCGTAAAATACGTGATCTTCTTTCCAAAGCTTCTAAAAGATACAAGTTTTTTGCTGATCGCAGACGGAAGAAGGCTCCTAATTTTCGTCCTGGAGACAAGGTGTGGATTTCTACTCGTCACCTTCATCTCAAACAACCTTCTATCAAATTGGGGCCTCGATATGTGGGTCCTTTCCGAATACTGGGTCAAGTTTGTTCTACTGCATATCGAGTTGCTCTTCCCAAGACTCTCAAAGCTCACCCTGTGTTCCATGTTTCTCTCCTGAAACCGGTGAAATCTAATAGATTTTCTAAATCTCTGCCCAAACCTCCGCCTCTCTTGGTACAGGGACAGCCTGAGTTTGAGATTGCTCACATTCTGGATTCCAAACTTCGTGGCAAGAAACTATACTATCTCATCCATTGGAAGGGTTATCCGGTCACGGAACGGACTTGGGAACCAGCCCGGCATGTTCACGCCCCTGCTTTGATTAAGGCCTTTCACAAAGCTTATCCTGCTAGGCCTGGTCCTGTCCCCCGGAGGGGTCCTTGAGAGGGGGGTGCTGTCATGAATTGGATCTGCTCATTGCCGTGTCGCCGCGGCTCACAGATCCCCTCTGTATCACGTCACGTTGCCTAGCAACGTGACGCGGTATCTGGCTCTCCTCCTGACGTCAGAGTCTCCCTGCCTTCAAATCTCGGCGGGAGATCTGAATTGGCGCCCGTTTGTTTTTCTCTTTCCTACCTCCCGGACCGGACCTGTGTGAGTAATTCTTTTTTTGTCTCCCTTGCCTGAATCCTTGCCTGAATATTCTCTGCCAGTTTGCCTAACCTGCTAATAAGGATGTTATGTTTGTTTACTAACCTGCATACAAGGACATTTGCTTTATCTAAACCTGCTAAAAGGAATATCTGTTTGTTTGCTAATCATCATAAAGGGACATTTGCTTTATTCAAATCTAATAAGAGGAAGATATTACTGTTTGTTCATTAACCTGCTTAAAGGAACATTTGCTTTATTCAAACCTGCTAAAAGGAATCTGTTTGTTTACTAAACCTGCTTAAAGGGACATTTGCTTTATCCAAACCTGCTAAAAGGAATCTTTGTTTATTTACTAACCTGCTTAAAGGGACATTTACTTTATCCAAACCTGCTAAAAGGAATCTCAGTTTGTTTACTAAACCTGCTTAAAGAGACATTTGCTTATCCAAACCTGCTAAAAGGAATCCTTGTTTATTTACTAACCTGCTTAAAGGGACATTTGCTTTATCACTTGCTAAAGGAATTTCACTTAGTTTATTTATCTTCTTAAAAGGACATTTGCTTTCTTCAATCCTGAGTGGGTCACGTCCAGGATATTTCTCAGTGTGCTAGCGTGTGTTTTTTACTTTTCACGCTAGCAGTTGGGTTGAATCCTGAGCTGGTCCTTTACGGCTGACAACATATAGGCATCATTCCTTAAGTCTGAATTTTTGGTAGGAGGAAAATCTATAGATCAAAATATAAGAAAATACACAAGAGCAGGGGTATAGGCATCAATGTAATAAACCCTTGCAATCTTACATTTAGCATATAGGTAGAATTCAAGAACTGTGGAAAAAATCATCATTCACTCTCATGGATTTTTATATATGGTTAATAATTATTTTATGAATCTGGGAAGTCATAATTCTACACCAATCAAGATGTCAGATTGTTTTAGAGCAAACCTTGTTGCTACAGTAATAGTTTGAAGTGATTGTTGTTTTACTGTCCAAAGTCTTGTTGGGGCAGCACCATTTGCAGCTGTTATGTTTATCATAGGTAGCAGTGGCCTGACAGGATGCCACACACATGCCTTTATTTTGATTGGATAAAAAAATGCTCATAAATGTTTGTAGTCTTAGCCAATCAGAATTCTAGTTTGAGCTTATGACATGATGTGCTGGATACTCCAAACCTCCAGCGAAACAAAGTGGACTTTATTGCAAGTGTGGGGGATCCCCAAGAAAACAGCCAATTTCTTGGGGATCCCCCACACTTGCAATAAAGTTCACTTTGTTTCGATGGAGCTTTGGAGAATTTGTTGTCAATGTAGGCTTGGTAAGCCTTCTCTGAGCGAAATGTGTGGTGCTGTATTCTTTTCAGCAATTTATGATGTGCTGGATACCCATAGTCTAAAAAAATGTTGTATAGGTTACCCATTTGAATAGGGAAAAACAGGCAATCTTGAGGGGATACACATCCTTCATCTCAAAAGCTTTGGCCTTTACATTTAATCCTACAACAGAATTTAAATTCCTTGTGTGACAATAAATGTGGATTTGGGGGATATATAGGATGAGGGAATGTGGGTGTTTTCTGGGGGATACAGAGAGTCTAACTATTCTGGGGTTAAAAGAAACAGAGAATCTTTCTACCCCTAGAACAGTGGTTAGCAAATTCAAGGCAAGTGGCAAGGTGCACATTTGCTGCTAACTGACTACACCTGAATTAAAGGGACATTAAAGTCAAAATAAAACTTTCATGATTTGGATAGAGTATAGAATTTAATGTTTTTTTTCAAAATGTACTTCTATTATTAGATATGTTTTGTTCTCTTGATATCCTTTTGTTGAAGATTAACCCTAAGAGCAGCAATGCACTACTGGGAGCTAGCTGACAACATGATTTTGATTGTTAACTCACCAGGGAAATCTCTTGGTTTACTAGACCGTATCATCATTATGAAAGAATGGAACATAGTTCAACAGATCATTTATATTGGTGCTCTTTTTTTATGTAGAGGGAGCCTGACTGATCATTTGTAAGCATCATACATTTTCATATAAAATATGCAATCCATTTATCAAACTTTGGTTCAAAACATTTGTGTCTCTTTTTATAACAATTTCATTATGAAGAGTTATTTTAAACAGAATTTTGAAGATAAACAGAGATGAACATTTTCAGCATTCTTTAGTAATGTGTAATACTGGAGTAAACCATATTTACTAAGCAATGTATCTCAGTAAGATATATTGCAGCTGGATTTAACAGTCTTGTCAAGCAAGTAAGTTGTAAGTCTAATAAGGAATTCGTTTACATATAACTAAAACAATGTATTTCTTTATTAAAGGGATATACAACCCAAAATTGTTCTTTCATTAGCACACAATTTTAAACAACTTTCTAATTTATTTCTATGATCAATTTTTTCTTTATTCTCTTGATATCTTTTGTTGTAAGGCAGGGACATATGCTTAGGCGCTGGCCAATTTCTTGCGCACCACATGGCAGCTGTTTTGCACAAATGCTATCCATTTATTAGAGCACTAGAGGGCAGCACTATGTCCTGTCATGTAGAGCTCCAGATGCCTACCTAGGTATCTCTTCAACACAGAATATCATGGGAACAAAGCAAATTTGGTAATAGAAGTAAATTGGAAACTTTTTTTTAAATAATATTCTGTCTGAAAAACAAAATAACATTTTTGGGTTTCATATCCAAAGTTATGTTTAAACTTACTTCCATAACTGACACATTACTATGTAAGATTCTTATATGCAAATGCTAGCCTCCTGCATGAACCATGACTAGATTGTTAGCTCTTTGAGCTAGGGAAGTTTTTCTTCCTAAATGGAAAAAAGTCAACAGCTGCATTCATTACGTTTGGGAAATAAGAACCTGGCCACCAGGAGGAGGCAAAGACACCCCAGCCAAAGGCTTAAATACTCCTCCCACTTCCCTCATCCCCCAGTCATTCTTTGCCTTTCGTCCTGTTAACCTACGGGTTGCCTTATAGTTTCTTTTATCCGGTTAGGATGTCTTTTAATTTTGATTATGTGTTACCTTCGGGAACTTCTGGGATTGATTCTCTCTGGTTGCCTCTTCGTAAGCTTGTTGAGGGACACGTTAGTCCTAGGTTTGTCTGTTTTACCTTCCCCTCTGAGGGAGGATTTAGTCATCTTGACAGTTATGACCCTGTCATGTTCTGTCTCTTTAAGGAACAATTAGTTCTGTTTGCTCTCCCTTTAAATAGAGGTTGGACTTCCTGCACAAATTGCTTGGAAATTTTTCTGTGTTACATTCAGATTGTTTCTAGCCAACCTGTGTCTCAATATTTAATTATGCCTGAGTATATTGTCTCCAGAATTTAAACTTCAGTAATCTTGTTTTTGTTACCATCAGAGTTTCTCAACCTTTGATTCCTTTAGCGTGTGTTCTGGGAATTCTTTGCCAGCTGAATCTGTGTACTTTACAGCGCTTCACTTTACAGCGCTTCGCTAAAACAGCGCTTTGTGGAGCTGAAGTTCAACCTCCAAGGATTTTAAAACAGTGCTGTACTCATTGTGAGATTGCGAGAAAAGTGACTGGCACCATTTTGTTATGCTTAGTTCACTCTGTTTACAGCATTACAGTGCAATCTGTGTCTCAGTGCTATAGTCTGCAAATTGTACTACAGTAATTGTCACTATTTTACAGGTACAGTATTTATTGAATACTAATTTAATACTATGCTGTGCTAGGGTTAAACTAAACTTAGCACTATTGCACCCCTTATATAAGTTTGTTCAAACATGTTTTCAAGTTTATAAACACTGGCAAGTGAAAAGAAAGCTAAAACTGCCTTGTTTCACTTTAAGGCGGTTTTCACTTTACAGCGGGGCTCCGGTCCCTAACCCGCTGTATGAGCGGGGTATACCTGTATTGGAAACTGATCTTCACTACAGCCTCGTTTTGGATCCACTCTCTCTCTCAGACTTTCAGCTGTTTATTTTAACATACACACGCTGCTGCAGCTTCCAGCTTCAAGGTACAGATTTCTGCAAATCCTCCTTCTCATATCTTATGTTTGATGAACTTCCTTACAACTAACATACTAAGCAATGTCTCTGATGTACTCTGTTTGCTTAAGTTAACTAAGATATGTAATCCTACCTCGTTAACTGTTTATATACATTCTCTTTCTACCAGTCACTGGAAAAGCTGAATCTTCAATTTGTTTGCTGCCATATTTTTTTCCTTTTATTTTTTATACCGGTATAAGTTGAATAATACATATATATTTATATATGAAGATACATGTATTCTCTTTTGATGCAGGATTACTCACTCTGCATACAAAGAAGAGTACTCAGGGAATAGTTAATCTGCAGAATAATTGCAAACTGTTGTTCAGGTGTTAATTTAAGATTCATTAATGCTAAACAACAACTGCTACATTACTTTCATTTCAAATTGTTATTTTTTCCCTTTCATTTTAAAACTGGTTATTCTCTACATATAGATCCTCTCATTGAATACTTGACAGACCCAAGCTGCGGCTGGTCCTGCTGGGATTCAGATCTTCTGTCCTGTGGCTTGTTCAGACACGTGGCGCCTGTTCTACCTGGCTGGTCCGGTGGGGCGCTGAGTGCTCACATTATTATTTGTGTGTCTTCTTGTTTTTCTTTACAAGTTCAGATAAACACTCTAAAAGAATCCATATGACTGGAAGGATTGTGTCAGTCCTTATTCAGCACTCAATTTGGTGACCGGGTCAGTGGAGTTCCGCTGCGTCACTTTCTTTGCTCCGATTTACTCTGGACCTAGAGTTTCTTTCCTCTCAGGGGAGGATTGGGGGCTTAGTGCCTCCTTACCGCTGTTTGAGCGGTTTGGCCTTCTGAGGCTCTGGAATTGTCTTTGGACTTTTTCCTGCTGTGGTCCTCTTCTTGAGACCTTGCGGACTTTGTCCGTTCCTCGGGTTCCTTAGGAGGACCTGGTTCGCTTCAGGAGTTGGTTCCTTTGTAGGGACATGGGCAGTGTGGTCTCCTTAAGCTCTGTTTAGGCTTTCTACCCGGAGCTGGGGGATGCTCCACATCCTTCTTCTTCTTCTTCTCCTCTGATTTTTGGAGGTGATGTGGAGGCTAGCCTTTGCTCGAGTGACTTTCTCCTCGAGGTATCCCCTTGCTCTTGGTCATAGGTGGCTGTTGCGGCTAGGGCTCTAGTGACCTTGTTTCGGTCTTTGCTTCCTTAGCTCCTTGGAGCATTGGACTCTGGCAAGGGGTGGTCTCGTCTTCTGTCGGGACTTGACAGTTTTTCTCGTTGTCCATTTTACTTTGGACATTGTATGGTATCTGCCGGGGGTCTGATTTTATATGAGATGGGGGATTTCAGTTTCTGGGTTCTTGTTTATTTGGGAGGCTTAGACCTCTCCTCGCTCTGGCTCTTCCGGTGGATAAGTTTTTCACTCAGCATTTCCTTTGTGGATCCGTAGCGGGTTGTACTGGACTGTAAGGATCTAGAGCCAGTCCTGGGTTCCCCAGTTCCAGGAAACTTGGGCAGTGTCCTTTGGTTGGGCTAGTTGATCTGGTTCAGTAGACCAGGTTTTTCTGGGTGCCGATGCGCCCTGGGCTTGCCTTTTGCCTATGGTCGTTTTCCCTTGGTTTGGGGGAATGAATGGGCTTTGTATGTGTGCTGGATTGTTACCATTTGGGAAATGAATGGGCTGTGTGTCAGGGTTTTTTCCCTGCTTTGTTTGCCATGTGCTGCTGGCAGCCATTTTGCTTACCTTTTCTTGCTGAATCTGGTGCAGAGTGTGTGATGCTGCTCATTTCCTGCTCGCCCTCTTATGGCCAGACTGTTGTACATTATCCGTGTGAGACAGGTTGCAGTCTCAGAATTGTGATGTCATCACTTATTATTTAAAGGGCCTCTGTTCAGTATGCTTTGCCCTTGCGTTGTCTCAGACCTGTTTGTGAGTTCCTAATCCTGTGTATTACCTGGCTCTCTGACGTCCCTCCTGGTTCCTGACTCGGCTTGTCTGACTACTTGCTTTGGCTCCTGACTCGGCTCGTCTGACTACCAGCTCTGGCTTTGACTCCTGGCTTGTCATTTGACTTATGGACTTTTTATTATTTCTTTGTTATTAATAAAGGTGTGCACTTCTCGTCTCAGTCTGATTCCTGGCACCCTGACATAATGCAAGTGCCATGAATCCTGATGGTGTTAATAATCCACCTTTACCTACCATCATTTCCAGGATGGATGAACAGGATCACCGCTTGGATCAATTTGCACTAGCCCTGCAAACCCTGCTGACTCGCACTGCACATTTGGACCAGAGTGTCCCACAAGTTATGGCTGCTCCTGTTTCCGCTGCTGCACCTAGTCCTACCTCAGCAATATGGAGGCGATCCTATTCAGTGCAGAGAGTTTTTGAACCAGGTTGGCATTTACTTTGAGATGTTACCTCAGACGTTTCCCTCTGACAGAGCTAAGGTGGGATTTCTCATCTTGTTACTCTCTGACACAGCTCTTGCCTGGGCTAATCCCTTGTGGGAGTCTAATAAACCTGTGATTTCAAATTACCCTGAATTTGTGGCCTCCTTTCGAAGGGTATTTGATGTTCTGGCTCGCTCCTCCTCTGCTGCTAAACGACTCATGTCCATTCAGCAAGGTTTGAGATCTGTTGCTCAGTATGCCATTGCAAGTTCCGTACGCTTGCCACAGAGGTAGGTTGGAACAATGAAGCCTTTGTTGCTGCCTTCTTTCATGGGCTCTTTGATGCGATTAAAGATGAAGTTGCTGCCAGAGATTTACCAGAGGATCTCGAGGCATTGGTGTCTTTTTTGATCCTAATTGACATCAGACTCAGAGAGAGGCCCTCTTTCAAGGAGCGCTTGCGTAAGCCTCCTGTTCCGTTGTCTCCTACATGTTCTTTTCCACCCATGCCTCCCTCTCCTCCCATGCCTCCTGGTCCTGAGTCACGAGGTACTGCTGAGCCAATGCAGTTGGGATTCACGTGTCTCTCTGTGGCGGAGAGGTCCTTTAGGAGGAGGGAGGGGTTCTGCATCTATTGTGGGTTACAGGGCCACATTTTAAAGTCTTGTCTTACACGGCCGGGGAACGCTCGCACCTAAGGTCCTGTCGGGGGCAGACCTTGGGTGGTTTATCCTCGTCCCCGGAACCGCTAAAGGAAAAACCTTTGGTCACGGTTGTCCTTTCCTGGGTGGACTCCTCCATAGTCACCTAGGCTCTTGTTGACTCTGGTGCTGCAGGCTATTTCATTGACAGTGCTTTTGTATCAAAGCACTCCATTCTTGTATTGCCTCGGTCCGTTCCGCTTGCTGTTGAGGCCATTGATGGCAGGCCCCTTCAGCCCGCACTCGTTACTCACAAAACTACTCCGTTATCCATGGCTGTTGGGGCTCTCCATTTTGAAACCCTCCAGTACCAGGTGATTAACTCTCTGCATTTTCCGGTTGTTCTGGGTTATCCCTGGCTCCAAAAGCATAATCCCAGTCTCGACTGCCGCAGGTCCGATATTTTGTCATGGTCTCAGCAATGTATTTCCACTTGTCTTCGGAAACCAGTCAAAGTCTTGTGCACTTTTTCGGTATCTCAATTGCCAGAGGAGTACCGAGAGTTTCTAGACGTTTTTGACAAGGTTTGCGCCTCCTCACTGTTCTTACGATTGTGCCATAGACCTGCAACCCGGAGCCATTCCTCCTTGGGGCCGGGTTTACCCTCTGTCTGTTGCGGAGAATTGTGCTATGGAGGAGTATGTTGCCGATGCTCTGTCACGGGGGATCATCCGCAAATCCTGCTCTCCTGCAGGGGCTGGCTTCTTCTTTGTGAAGAAAAAGGGTGGCGAGTTAAGACCATGCATCGATTATAGGGGTCTTAATCGTCTTACCATTAAGAATGTTTACCCTATTCTGCTCATTACGGAACTCTTTGACCGCCTCAAGGGAGCTATGGTCTTTTCTAAACTTGATTTGAGAGGAGCACACAATCTTGTTAGGATTAAGGAGGGCCACGAATGGAAAACAGCATTTAACACCAGGAGCGGGCATTATGAATATCTTGTAATGCCCTTTTGCCTATGTAATGCTCCTGCTGTTTTTCAGGAATTTATTAATGATTTCTTATGAGATATGTTGCAACAGTGTGTTGTGGTGTACTTAGACGACATCATGGCACACCCTCTTATGGCCAGACTGTTGTACATCATCTGTGTGAGACAGGTTGCAGTCTCAGAATTGTGATGTCATCACTTATTATTTAAAGGGCCCCTGTTCAGTATGCTTTGCCCTTGCGTTGTCTCAGACCTGTTTGTGAGTTCCTGTGTATTACCTGTCTCTCTGACGTCCCTCCTGGTTCCTGACTCGGTTCGTCTGACTACTTGCTTTGGCTCCTGACTTGGCTCGTCTGACTACCTGCTCTGGCTTTGACTCCTGGCTTTTTATTTGACTTGTGGACTTTTTATTATTTCTTTGTTATTAATAAAGGTGTGATTATTTTTTCACTTCTCGTCTCAGTCTGATTCCTGGCACCCTGACACTGTGTACATGTGATAGATTGTAACCATTTAGGGAATGAGTGAGCTGTGTATGTGTGCCAGAATGTTACCATTTGGGGAATGAATGGGCTGTGTATGTGTGCTAGATTGTTGCCATTTGGTGAATGAATGAGCTGTGAATGTGTGCTGGATTTTTACCATTTGGGGAATGAATGGGCTGTGTATGTGTGCTAGAATGTTGCCATTTGGGGAATGTATGGGCTGTGTATGTGTGCTAGATTGTTACTATTTGGGGAATGAATGGGCTTTGTATGTATACTAGATTGTTACACAACTCACTTATTCCCCAAATGGTAAAAATCCAGCACACATTCACAGCTCATTCATTCACCAAATGGCAACAATCTAGTACACATACAAAGCCCATTCATTCCCCAAATAGTAACAATCTAGCACACATACACAACTCACTTATTCCCCAAATTGTATGTGTGCTAGATTGTTGCCATTTGGGGAATGAATGGGCTGTGTATGTGTTCTACATTGTTACCATTTGGTGATAGAATGGGCTGTGTATGTGTACTAGATTGTTACCATTTGGGGAATAAATGAGCTGTGTATGTGTACTAGATTGTTACCATTTGGGGAATAAGTGATCTGTGTATGTGTGCTAGATTGTAACCATTTAGGGAATGAATGGGCTTTGTATGTGTGCTAGATTGAAACAATTTGGGGAATGAATAGCCTTTGTATGTGTGCTACATTTTTACCATTTGAGGAATAAGTGAGCTGTGTATGTGTGCTAGATTGTTACCATTTGGGAAATGAATGGCTGTGTATGTGTGCTGGATTGTTACCATTTGGGGGAATGAATGGACTGTGTACTTGTACTAGATTGTTACTATTTGGGGAATGAATGGGTTTTGTATGTGTGCTAGATTTGTTACCATTTGGGGAATGAGTGAGCTGAGTATTTGTGCTAGATTTTTACCATTTGGACAATGAATGGGCTGTGTATGTGTGCTAGATTGTTATCATTTAGGAATGAGTGAGCTGTGTATGTGTGCTAGATTTCTCTTGTTAAGTGTATCCAGTCCACGGATCATCCATTACTTGTGGGATATTCTCCTTCCCAACAGGAAGTTGCAAGAGGATCACTCACAGCAGAGCTGCTATATAGCTCCTCCCCTAACTGTCATATCCAGTCATTCTCTTGCAAGCCTCAACCAAGATGGAGGTCGTAAGAGGAGTGTGGTGTTTTATACTTAGTTTATTCTTCAATCAAAAGTTTGTTATTTTTAAATAGTGCCGGAGTGTGCTGTTTATCTCAGGCAGTATTTAGAAGAAGAATCTGCCTGCATTTTCTATGATCTTAGCAGAAGTAACTAAGATCCATGGCTGTTCTCACATATTCTGAGGAGTGAGGTAACTTCAGAGAGGGAATGGCGTGCAGGTTTTCCTGCAATAAGGTATGTGCAGTTAATATTTTTCTAGGGATTGAATTTGCTAGAAAATGCTGCTGATACCGAACTAATGTAAGTAAAGCCTTAAATGCAGTTATAGCGACTGGTATCAGGCTTATTAATAGAGATACATACTCTTATAAAAGTGTATTTTAAAACGTTTGCTGGCATGTTTAATCGTTTTTTATATATGTTTGGTGATAAAACTTATTGGGGCCTAGTTTTTTTCCACATGGCTGGTTTGATTTTTGCCTAGTAACAGTTTCCTTAGGCTTTCCACTGTTGCAATATGAGTGGGAAGGGCCTATTTTAGTGTTTTTCTGTGCAGCTAAAAATACTGACAGAGACATTCAGCTTCTTCCTGCATGATCTAGGACATCTCTGGAGGGCTCAAAAGGCTTCAAAGTCGTTTTTGAGGGAGGCAAAAAGCCACAGTAGAGCTGTGGCAGTTGTTGTGACTGTTTGAAAAAAAAAACAAAAAAAAAAAAAACCTTTTTGTCTTTTATTATTCAGTTTTGGGTATTAAGGGGTTAATCATCCATTTGCAAGTGGGTGCAATGCTCTGCTAACTTGTTACATACACTGTAAACATTTTGTTAGTGTAACTGCCTTTTTTCACTGTTATTTCAAATTTTGACAAAATTTGTGTTTCTTAAAGGTGCAGTAACGTTTTTTATATTGCTTGTAAACTTGTTTAAAGTGTTTTCCAAGCTTGCTAGTCTCATTGCTAGTCTGTTTAAACATGTCTGACACAGAGGAACCTACTTGTTCATTATGTTTGAAAGCCATGGTGGAGCCCCATAGGAGAATGTGTACTAAATGTATTGATTTCACCTTAAACAGTAAAGATCAGTCTTTAACTATAAAAGAAATATCACCAGAAGATTCTGACGAGGGGGAAGTTATGCCGACTAACTCTCCCCATGTGTCAGACCCTTCGCCTCCCGCTCAGGGGATGCACACTAATATGGCGCCAATTACATCAGGGACGCCCATAGCGATTACCTTGCAGGACATGGCTGCAATCATGAATAATACCCTGTCAGAGGTATTATCCAGGTTGCCTGAATTAAGAGGCAAGCGCGATTGCTCAGGGGTTAGGAGAAATACAGAGCGCGCAGATGCTGTAAGGGCCATGTCTGATACTGCGTCACAATATGCAGATCATGAGGACGGAGAGCTTCAGTCTGTGGGTGACATCTCTGATTCGGGGAAACCTGATTCAGAGATTTCTAATTTTAAATTTAAGCTTGAGAACCTCCGTGTGTTGCTTGGGGAGGTATTAGCTGCTCTGAATGACTGTAACACAGTTGCAGTACCAGAGAAATTGTGTAGGCTGGATAAATACTATGCGGTACCGGTGTGTACTGATGGTTTTTCCTATACCTAAAAGGCTTACAGAAATTATTAGCAAGGAGTGGGATAGACCGGGGGTGCCTTTTTCCCCACCTCCTATATTTAGAAAAATGTTTCCAATAGACGCCACTACACGGGACTTATGGCAGACGGTCCCTAAGGTGGAGGGAGCAGTTTCTACTTTAGCAAAGCGTACTACTATCCCGGTTGAGGACAGTTGTGCTTTTTCAGATCCAATGGATAAAAAATTGGAGGGTTACCTTAAGAAAATGTTTATTCAACAAGGTTTTATTTTACAGCCCCTTGCATGCATTGCGCCTGTCACGGCCGCGGCGGCATTCTGGTTTGAGGCCCTGGAAGAGGCCATCCATACAGCTCCATTGACTGAAATTATTGACAAGCTTAGAACACTTAAGCTAGCTAACTCATTTGTTTCTGATGCCATTGTTCATTTGACTAAACTAACGGCTAAGAATTCCGGATTCGCCATCCAAGCATGTAGGGCGCTATGGCTTAAATCCTGGTCAGCTGACGTGACTTCGAAGTCTAAATTACTCAACATTCCTTTCAAGGGGCAGACCTTATTCGGGCCTGGTTTGAAGGAAATTATTGCTGACATTACTGGAGGTAAGGGTCACACCCTTCCTCAGGACAGGGCCAAAGCAAAGGCCAAACAGTCTAATTTTCGTGCCTTTCGAAATTTCAAGGCAGGTGCAGCATCAACTTCCTCCGCTTCAAAACAAGAGGGAACTTTTGCTCAATCTAAGCAGGCCTGGAAACCTAACCAGTCCTGGAACAAAGGCAAGCAGGCCAGAAAGCCTGCTGCTGCCTCTAAGACAGCATGAAGGAACGGCCCCCTATCCGGCGACAGATCTAGTAGGGAGCAGACTTTCTCTCTTCGCCCAGGCGTAGGCAAGAGATGTTCAGGATCCCTGGGCGTTGGAGATCATATCTCAGGGATATCTTCTGGACTTCAAAGCTTCCCCTCCACAAGGGAGATTTCATCTTTCAAGGCTATCTGCAAATCAGATAAAGAAAGAGCCATTCCTACGCTGTGTGCAAGACCTCCTAGTTATGGGAGTGATCCATACAGTTCCGCGGACGGAACAAGGACAGGGTTTTTATTCAAATCTGTTTGTGGTTCCCAAAAAAGAGGGAACCTTCAGACCAATTTTAGATCTAAAGATCTTAAACAAATTCCTCAGAGTTCCATCTTTCAAAATGGAAACTATTCGGACCATCCTACCCATGATCCAAGAAGGTCAGTACATGACCACAGTGGACTTAAAGGATGCCTACCTTCACATACCGATTCACAAAGATCATCATCGGTTTCTAAGGTTTGCCTTTCTAGACAGGCATTACCAATTTGTAGCTCTTCCCTTCGGGTTGGCTACAGCCCCGAGAATCTTTACAAAGGTTCTGGGCTCACTTCTGGTGGTTCTAAGACCGCGAGGCATAGCGGTGGCTCCGTATCTAGACGACATCCTGATACAGGCGTCAAGCTTTCAAGTTGCCAAGTCTCATACAGAGATAGTTCTGGCATTTCTGAGGTCGTACGGGTGGAAAGTGAACGAGGTTCTCAATCCCCACTCACAAGAGTCTCCTTCTTAGGGACTCTTATAGATTCTGTAGAAATGAAAATTTACCTGACGGAGTCCAGGTTATCAAAACTTCTAAATGCTTGCTGTGTTCTTCACTCCATTCCGCGCCCTTCGGTAGCTCAGTGTATGGAGGTAATCGGCTTAATGGTAGCGGCAATGGACATAGTGCCATTTGCACGCCTTCATCTCAGACCGCTGCAATTATGCATGCTGAGTCAGTGGAATGGGGATTACACAGATTTGTCCCCTCTGCTAAATCTGGATCAAGAGACCAGAGATTCTCTTCTCTGGTGGTTGTTTCGGGTACACCTGTCCAAGGGTATGACCTTTCGCAGGCCAGATTGGACAATTGTAACAACAGATGCCAGCCTTCTAGGTTGGGGTGCAGTCTGGAATTCCCTGAAGGCACAGGGATCGTGGACTCAGGAGGAGAAACTCCTTCCAATAAATATTCTGGAGTTAAGAGCAATATTCAATGCTCTTCTGGCTTGGCCTCAGTTAGCAACACTGAGGTTCATCAGATTTCAGTCGGACAACATCACGACTGTGGCTTACATCAACCATCAAGGGGGAACCAGGAGTTCCCTAGCGATGTTAGAAGTCTCAAAAATAATTCGCTGGGCAGAGTACCACTCTTGCCACCTATCAGCAATCCATATCCCAGGCGTGGAGAACTGGGAGGCAGATTTTCTAAGTCGTCAGACTTTCCATCCGGGGGAGTGGGAACTCCATCCGGAGGTGTTTGCTCAGTTGATTCATCGTTGGGGCAAACCAGAGTTGGATCTCATGGCGTCTCGCCAGAACGCCAAGCTTCCTTGTTACGGATCCAGGTCCAGGGACCCAGAAGCGACGCTGATAGATGCGCTAGCAGCGCCTTGGTTCTTCAACCTGGCTTATGTGTTTCCACCGTTTCCTCTGCTCCCTCGACTGATTGCCAAAATCAAACAGGAGAGAGCATCAGTGATTCTGATAGCACCTGCGTGGCGTGGTATGCAGACCTAGTGGACATGTCATCCTTTCCACCATGGACTCTTCCTCTAAGACAGGACCTTCTGATACAAGGTCCTTTCAATCATCCAAATCTAATTTCTCTGAGACTGACTGCATGGAGATTGAACGCTTGATTCTATCAAAGCGTGGCTTCTCCGAGTCAGTCATTGATACTTTAATACAGGCACGAAAGCCTGTTACCAGGAAAATCTACCACAAGATATGGAGTAAAAATCTTTATTGGTGTGAATCCAAGACTTACTCATGGAGAATATTGTCTTTTCTCCAAGAGGGCTTGGACAAAGGATTATCAGCTAGTTCCTTAAAGGGACAGATTTCTGCTCTGTCTATTCTTTTGCACAAGCGTCTGGCAGAGGTTCCAGACGTCCAGGCATTTTGCCAGGCTTTGGTTAGATTTAAGCCTGTGTTTAAACCTGTTGCTCCCCCGTGGAGCTTAAACTTGGTTCTTAAGGTTCTTCAAGGAGTTCCGTTTGAACCCCTTCATTCCATTGATATTAAACTTTTATCTTGGAAAGTTCTGTTTTTGATGGCTATTTCCTCGGCTCGGAGAGTCTCTGAGCTATCTGCCTTACAATGTGATTCTCCCTATCTGATTTTTCATGCAGATAAGGTAGTTCTGCGTACCAAACCTGGGTTTTTACCTAAGGTGGTTTCTAACAAGAATATCAATCAAGAGATTGTTGTTCCATCCTTGTGCCCTAATCCTTCTTCAAAGAAGGAACGTCTTTTACATAATCTGGACGTAGTCCGTGCCTTGAAGTTTTACTTACAAGCTACAAAGGATTTTCGTCAAACATCTTTCCTGTTTGTCGTTTACTCTGGACAGAGGAGAGGTCAAAAAGATTTGGCAACCTCTCTTTCCTTTTGGCTTCGGAGCGTAATAAGCCTAGCCTATGAGACTGCTGGACAGCAGCCCCCTGAAAGGATTACAGCTCATTCTACTAGAGCTGTGGCTTCCACCTGGGCCTTCAAAAATGAGGCCTCTGTTGAACAGATTTGCAAGGCTGCGACTTGGTCTTTGCTTCACACTTTTTCAAAATTTTACAAATTTGATACTTTTGCAGGCTGTGTTTGGGAGAAAGGTTCTTCAGGCAGTGGTTCCTTCCGCTTAATCCTGCCTTGTCCCTCCCATCATCCGTGTACTTTAGCTTTGGTATTGGTATCCCACAAGTAATGGATGATCCGTGGACTGGATACACTTAACAAGAGAAAACATAATTTATGCTTACCTGATAAATTTATTTCTCTTGTAGTGTATCCAGTCCACGGCCTGCCCTGTCCTTTTAAGGCAGGTATAAATTTTAATTAAACTACAGTCACCACTGCACCCTATGGTTTCTCCTTTCTCTATTTGTTTTCGGTTGAATGACTGGATATGACAGTTAGGGGAGGAGCTATATAGCAGCTCTGCTGTGGGTGATCCTCTTGCAACTTCCTGTTGGGAAGGAGAATATCCCACAAGTAATGGATGATCCGTGGACTGGATACACTACAAGAGAAATAAATTTATCAGGTAAGCATAAATTATGTTTTTTACCATTTGGGGGAATGAAAGGACTGTGTATGTGTGCTAGATTGTTACCATTTGGGTAATGAATGGGCTGTGTATGTGTTCTAGATTGTTACTATTTGGGGAAATGAATATGTATGTGTTCTATATTGTTACTATTTGGGGAAATGAATAGGCTTTGTAAGTGTACTAGATTGTTACTATTTGGGGAATGAATAGGCTTTGTAAGAATGAGTGAGCTGTGTATGTGTACTAGATTGTTACCATTTTGGAAATGAATGGGCTGTGTATGTGTGCTGGATTGTTACTATTTGGGGGAATGAATGGACTGTGTATTTGTGCTAGATTGTTACCATTTGGGGAATTAATGGGCTTTATAGGTGTGCTAGAGCTAGATGTTTTACCATTTGGGGAATGAGGGAGCTGTGTATGTGTGCTAGATTGTTACCATTTGGACAATGAATAGGCTGTGTATGTTTGCTAAATTGTAAAGCATTTGGGAAATAAATGGACTTTGTATGTGCACTAGATTGTTACTATTTGGTGGAATGAACAGGCTTTGTATGTGCACTAGATTGTTACTATTTGGGGAAATGAATGGACTATGTATGTGCTCTAGATTGTTACTATTTAGGGGAATGAACGGGCTTTGTATGTGTACTAGATTGTTACGATTTGGGGGAATTAATGGGCTTTGTATGTGTACTAGATTGTTACGATTTGGGGGAATTAATGGGCTTTGTATGTGTACTAGATTGTTACGATTTGGGGGAATTAATGGGCTTTGTATGTGTACTAGTTTGTTACGATTTGGGGGAATTAATGGGCTTTGTATGTGTACTAGATTGTTACGATTTGGGGGAATTAATGGGCTTTGTATGTGTACTAGATTGTTACGATTTGGGGGAATTAATGGGCTTTGTATGTGTACTAGATTGTTACACAACTCACTTATTCCCCAAATTGTAACAATCTAGTACACATACAAAGCCCATTCATTCCCCAAATAGTAACAATCTAGCAAACATACACAACTCACTTATTCCCCAAATTGTATGTGTGCTAGATTGTTGCCATTTGGGGAATGAATGGGCTGTGTATGTGTTCTACATTGTTACCATTTGGTGATAGAATGGGCTGTGTATGTGTACTAGATTGTTACCATTTGGGGAATAAATGAGCTGTGTATGTGTACTAGATTGTTACCATTTGGGGAATAAGTGATCTGTGTATGTGTGCTAGATTGTAACCATTTAGGGAATGAATGGGCTTTGTATGTGTGCTAGATTGTTACCATTTGGGAAATGAATGGCTGTGTATGTGTGCTGGATTGTTACCATTTGGGGGAATGAATGGACTGTGTACTTGTACTAGATTGTTACTATTTGGGGAATGAATGGGTTTTGTATGTGTGCTAGATTTGTTACCATTTGGGGAATGAGTGAGCTGTGTATTTGTGCTAGATTTTTACCAATTGGACAATGAATGGGCTATGTATGTGTGCTAGATTATTATCATTTAGGAATGAGTGAGCTGTGTATGTGTGCTAGATTGTTACCATTTGGGAATGAATGGGCTGTGTATGTGTTCTAGATTGTTACTATTTGGGGAAATGAATATGTATGTGTTCTATATTGTTACTATTTGGGGGAATGAATAGGCTTTGTAAGTGTACTAGATTGTTACTATTTGGGGAATGAATGGGCTTTGTAAGAATGAGTGAGCTGTGTATGTGTACTAGATTGTTACCATTTTGGAAATGAATGGGCTGTGTATGTGTGCTGGATTGTTACTATTTGGGGGAATGAATGGACTGTGTATTTGTGCTAGATTGTTACCATTTGGGGAATTAATGGGCTTTATAGGTGTGCTAGAGCTAGATGTTTTACCATTTGGGGAATGAGGGAGCTGTGTATGTGTGCTAGATTGTTACCATTTGGACAATGAATAGGCTGTGTATGTTTGCTAAATTGTAAAGCATTTGGGAAATAAATGGACTTTGTATGTGCACTAGATTGTTACTATTTGGTGGAATGAACAGGCTTTGTATGTGCACTAGATTGTTACTATTTGGGGAAATGAATGGACTATGTATGTGCTCTAGATTGTTACTATTTAGGGGAATGAACGGGCTTTGTATGTGTACTAGATTGTTACGATTTGGGGGAATTAATGGGCTTTGTATGTGTACTAGATTGTTACGATTTGGGGGAATTAATGGGCTTTGTATGTGTACTAGATTGTTACGATTTGGGGGAATTAATGGGCTTTGTATGTGTACTAGATTGTTACGATTTGGGGGAATTAATGGGCTTTGTATGTGTACTAGATTGTTACGATTTGGGGGAATTAATGGGCTTTGTATGTGTACTAGATTGTTACGATTTGGGGGAATTAATGGGCTTTGTATGTGTACTAGATTGTTACACAACTCACTTATTCCCCAAATTGTAACAATCTAGTACACATACAAAGCCCATTCATTCCCCAAATAGTAACAATCTAGCACACATACACAACTCACTTATTCCCCAAATTGTATGTGTGCTAGATTGTTGCCATTTGGGGAATGAATGGGCTGTGTATGTGTTCTACATTGTTACCATTTGGTGATAGAATGGGCTGTGTATGTGTACTAGATTGTTACCATTTGGGGAATAAATGAGCTGTGTATGTGTACTAGATTGTTACCATTTGGGGAATAAGTGATCTGTGTATGTGTGCTAGATTGTAACCATTTAGGGAATGAATGGGCTTTGTATGTGTGCTAGATTGTTACCATTTGGGAAATGAATGGCTGTGTATGTGTGCTGGATTGTTACCATTTGGGGGAATGAATGGACTGTGTACTTGTACTAGATTGTTACTATTTGGGGAATGAATGGGTTTTGTATGTGTGCTAGATTTGTTACCATTTGGGGAATGAGTGAGCTGTGTATTTGTGCTAGATTTTTACCAATTGGACAATGAATGGGCTATGTATGTGTGCTAGATTATTATCATTTAGGAATGAGTGAGCTGTGTATGTGTGCTAGATTGTTACCATTTGGGAATGAATGGGCTGTGTATGTGTTCTAGATTGTTACTATTTGGGGAAATGAATATGTATGTGTTCTATATTGTTACTATTTGGGGGAATGAATAGGCTTTGTAAGTGTACTAGATTGTTACTATTTGGGGAATGAATGGGCTTTGTAAGAATGAGTGAGCTGTGTATGTGTACTAGATTGTTACCATTTTGGAAATGAATGGGCTGTGTATGTGTGCTGGATTGTTACTATTTGGGGGAATGAATGGACTGTGTATTTGTGCTAGATTGTTACCATTTGGGGAATTAATGGGCTTTATAGGTGTGCTAGAGCTAGATGTTTTACCATTTGGGGAATGAGGGAGCTGTGTATGTGTGCTAGATTGTTACCATTTGGACAATGAATAGGCTGTGTATGTTTGCTAAATTGTAATGCATTTGGGAAATAAACGGACTTTGTATGTGCACTAGATTGTTACTATTTGGTGGAATGAACGGGCTTTGTATGTGCACTAGATTGTTACTATTTGGGGAAATGAATGGACTATGTATGTGCTCTAGATTGTTACTATTTGGGGGAATGAACGGGCTTTGTATGTGTACTAGATTGTTACGATTTGGGGGAATTAATGGGCTTTGTATGTGTACTAGATTGTTACGATTTGGGGGAATGAATAGGCTTTGTAAGTGTACTAGATTGTTACGATTTGGGGGAATTAATGGGCTTTGTATGTGTACTAGATATTGTTACGATTTGGGGGAATTAATGGGCTTTGTATGTGTACTAGATTCTTATGATTTGGGGGAATTAATGGGCTTTGTATGTGTACTAGATTCTTACGATTTGGGGGAATTAATGGGCTTTGTATGTGTACTAGATTGTTATGATTTGGGGGAATTAATGGGCTTTGTATGTGTACTAGATTGTTACGATTTGGGGGAATTAATGGGCTTTGTATGTGTACTAGATTGTTACGATTTGGGGGAATTAATGGGCTTTGTATGTGTACTAGATTGTTACGATTTGGGGGAATTAATGGGCTTTGTATGTGTACTAGATTGTTGCGATTTGGGGGAATTAATGGGCTTTGCATGTGTACTAGAGTGTTACGATTTGGGGGAATTAATGGGCTTTGTATGTGTACTAGATTGTTACACAACTCACTTATTCCCCAAATTGTAACAATCTAGTACACATACAAAGCCCATTCATTCCCCAAATAGTAACAATCTAGCACACATACACAACTCACTTATTCCCCAAATTGTATGTGTGCTAGATTGTTGCCATTTGGGGAATGAATGGGCTGTGTATGTGTTCTACATTGTTACCATTTGGTGATAGAATGGGCTGTGTATGTGTACTAGATTGTTACCATTTGGGGAATAAATGAGCTGTGTATGTGTACTAGATTGTTACCATTTGGGGAATAAGTGATCTGTGTATGTGTGCTAGATTGTAACCATTTAGGGAATGAATGGGCTTTGTATGTGTGCTAGATTGTTACCATTTGGGAAATGAATGGCTGTGTATGTGTGCTGGATTGTTACCATTTGGGGGAATGAATGGACTGTGTACTTGTACTAGATTGTTACTATTTGGGGAATGAATGGGTTTTGTATGTGTGCTAGATTTGTTACCATTTGGGGAATGAGTGAGCTGTGTATTTGTGCTAGATTTTTACCAATTGGACAATGAATGGGCTATGTATGTGTGCTAGATTATTATCATTTAGGAATGAGTGAGCTGTGTATGTGTGCTAGATTGTTACCATTTGGGAATGAATGGGCTGTGTATGTGTTCTAGATTGTTACTATTTGGGGAAATGAATATGTATGTGTTCTATATTGTTACTATTTGGGGGAATGAATAGGCTTTGTAAGTGTACTAGATTGTTACTATTTGGGGAATGAATGGGCTTTGTAAGAATGAGTGAGCTGTGTATGTGTACTAGATTGTTACCATTTTGGAAATGAATGGGCTGTGTATGTGTGCTGGATTGTTACTATTTGGGGGAATGAATGGACTGTGTATTTGTGCTAGATTGTTACCATTTGGGGAATTAATGGGCTTTATAGGTGTGCTAGAGCTAGATGTTTTACCATTTGGGGAATGAGGGAGCTGTGTATGTGTGCTAGATTGTTACCATTTGGACAATGAATAGGCTGTGTATGTTTGCTAAATTGTAATGCATTTGGGAAATAAACGGACTTTGTATGTGCACTAGATTGTTACTATTTGGTGGAATGAACGGGCTTTGTATGTGCACTAGATTGTTACTATTTGGGGAAATGAATGGACTATGTATGTGCTCTAGATTGTTACTATTTGGGGGAATGAACGGGCTTTGTATGTGTACTAGATTGTTACGATTTGGGGGAATTAATGGGCTTTGTATGTGTACTAGATTGTTACGATTTGGGGGAATGAATAGGCTTTGTAAGTGTACTAGATTGTTACGATTTGGGGGAATTAATGGGCTTTGTATGTGTACTAGATATTGTTACGATTTGGGGGAATTAATGGGCTTTGTATGTGTACTAGATTCTTATGATTTGGGGGAATTAATGGGCTTTGTATGTGTACTAGATTCTTACGATTTGGGGGAATTAATGGGCTTTGTATGTGTACTAGATTGTTATGATTTGGGGGAATTAATGGGCTTTGTATGTGTACTAGATTGTTACGATTTGGGGGAATTAATGGGCTTTGTATGTGTACTAGATTGTTACGATTTGGGGGAATTAATGGGCTTTGTATGTGTACTAGATTGTTACGATTTGGGGGAATTAATGGGCTTTGTATGTGTACTAGATTGTTGCGATTTGGGGGAATTAATGGGCTTTGCATGTGTACTAGAGTGTTACGATTTGGGGGAATTAATGGGCTTTGTATGTGTACTAGAGTGTTACGATTTGGGGGAATTAATGGGCTTTGTATGTGTACTAGAGTGTTACGATTTGGGGGAATTAATGGGCTTTGTATGTGTACTAGATTGTTACGATTTGGGGGAATTAATGGGCTTTGTATGTGTACTAGATTGTTACGATTTGGGGGAATTAATGGGCTTTGTATGTGTACTAGATTGTTACGATTTGGGGGAATTAATGGGCTTTGTATGTGTACTAGATTGTTGCGATTTGGGGGAATTAATGGGCTTTGTATGTGTACTAGAGTGTTACGATTTGGGGGAATTAATGGGCTTTGTATGTGTACTAGATTGTTACGATTTGGGGAAATTAATGGGCTTTGTATGTGTACTAGATTGTTACGATTTGGGGGAATTAATGGGCTTTGTATGTGTACTAGATTGTTACGATTTGGGGAATGAATGGTAACAATCTAGTACACATACAAATCCCATTCATTCCCCCAAATATGTGTGCTGTGTATGTGTGCTGGATTGTTACACAGTCCATTCATTCCACCAAATGGTATCAATCCAGCACACATACACAGCACACATATTTGGGGAAATGAATGGACTATGTATGTGTTCTATATTGTTACTATTTGGGGGAATGGATGGGATTTGTATGTGTACTAGATTGTTACTATTTGGGGAATGAATGGTAACAATCTAGCACACATACACAGCTCACTCATTCCCCAAATAGTAACAATCTAGTACACATACAAATCCCATTCATTCCCCCAAATAGTAACAAAATAGAACACATACATAGTCCATTAATTTCCCCAAATAGTAACAATCTAGCACACCTATAAAGCCCATTAATTCCCCAAATGGTATCAATCTAGCACAAATACACAGTCCATTCATTCCCCCAAATAGTAACAATCCAGCACACATACACAGCCCATTCATTTCCCAAATGGTAACAATCTAGCACAAATACACAGTCCATTCATTCCACCAAATGGTATTTGTGCTAGATTGTTACCATTTAGGGAATGAATGGGCTTTGTATGTGTGCTATATTGTTACCATTTTGGCAATGGATAGGCTGTGTATGTGTTCTAGATTGTTACCATTTGGCGAATGAGTGAGCTGTGTATGTCTGCTAGATTGTTACCATTTAGGGAATGAATGGGCTGTGTATGTGTTCTAGATTGTTAACATTTGGGGGAATGAATGGGCTTTGTATGTGTGCTAGATTGTTACCATTTGTGCAATGAATGGGCTGTGTATGTGTGCTAGATTGTTAACATTTGGGGGAATTAATGGACTGTGTATGCGTGCTAGATTGTTACCATTTGTGCAATGAATGGGCTGTGTATGTGTGCTAGATTGTTATCATTTGGGGTAATGAATTTGCTTTGTATGTGTGCTGGATTGTTACCATTTGGGGAATAAATGGTATTTGGATGTGTGCTGGATTGTTACTATTTGGGGGAATGAATGGTCTTTGTATGTGTATTATATTGTTACCATTTGATGAATGAATAGGCTGTGTATGTGTGCTAGATTGTTACTATTTTGGGGAATGATTGGGCTTTGTATGTGTGCTGGATTGTTACTATTTGGGGGAATGAATGGACTATGTATGTGTTCTAGATTGTTACTATTTGGGGGAATGAATGGACTATGTATGTGTTCTAGATTGTTACTATTTGGGGGAATGAATGGACTATGTATGTGTTCTAGATTGTTACCATTTGGGGGAATGAATGGGATTTGTATGTGTTCTATATTGTTACTATTTGGTGGAATGAATGGACTCTGTTTTTGTGCTAGATTGTTACCATTTGGGGAATGAATGGGCTTTGTATGTGTGCTAGATTGTTACCATTTGGGGAATGAGGGAGCTGTGTATCAATATCCCCCTTCTTTTGCTCTCTCTCTCTCCCCAATTTCTTTTGCTCTCTCTCCCCCTCTCTTTTTCTCTCTCTATCCCCCATCCTTTGCTATCTCTCACCCCCTCTTTTGCTCTCTCTCCCCTTTCTTTTGCTCTCTTTCTCCCTCTCTTTTGCTCTCTCTCTCCCCCCTCTCGTTTGCTCTCTCTCCCCCCTCTCTTTTTGCTCTCTCTATCCCCCTCTTTTTCTCTCTCTCTCTCCCCTTTATTTTGCTATCTTTTCCCCCTCTCTTTTGCTGTCTCTCTCCCCCACTCTTTTGCTCTCTCTCTCCCCCACTCTTATGCTCTTTCTCTCCCCCTCTCTTTTGCTCTCTCTCTCCCCTCTCTTTTGCTCTCTCTCTCCCCTCTCTTTTGCTCTTTGTCTCTCCCCCTCTCTTTTGCACTCTCTCTCCCCTCTCTTTTGCTCTCTCTCTCCCCAACTCTCTTTTCCCCCCCTCTCTTTTGCTCTCTCGCCTCTCTTTTGTGCTTTTCCCCCCTCTCTTTTGCTCTCTCCCCCTCTCTTTTGCTCTCTCTATCTCCCCTTTCTTTTGCTCTCCCTCCCCCCCTCTCTTTTGCTGTCTCTCTCCCTCTCTTTTGCTCTCTCTATCCTCCCACTTTTGCTCTCTCTCTAACCCCCCTCTCTCTCCCCTTATTTGTGCTCTCTCTCCCCAACTCTCTTTTCCCCCCTCTCTTTTGCTCTCTCGCCTCTCTTTTGTGCTCTCCACCCTCTCCTTTGCTCTCTGTCCGCTTTCTTTTGCTCTCTCTCTCCCCTTTCTTTTGCTCTCTCTCCCCCTCTCTTTTGCTGTCTCTCTCCCCCTCTTTTGCACTCTCTATCCCCCCTCTTTTGCTCTCCCTATCCCTCCTCTTTTGCTCTCTCTCTCTCTCTATCCCCCCTCTTTTGCTCTCTCTCTATACCCCCTCTCTCTCCCCTCTTTTGCACTCTTCCCCCACTCTTTTGCTCTCTCTCCCCTCTTTTTTGCTCTCTCTCTCCCATTTCTCCCCCCTCCCTTTTGCTGTCTCCCTCTATTTTGCTCTCTCTCTCTCTCCCCTTTCTTTTGCTCTCCCTCTCTCTCTATCCCCCCCTCTTTTGCTCTCTCTCTAGCCCCCCTCTTTTGAGCTTTCTCTCTCCCGTTCGGCCCTGCCCACGTCACGCCCGGCCCCATTTGTTTCACACCCAGGCCTGCCCTGCCCCGCCCACGTCAAGCATGGCCCTGCCCCCGTCACGCACGGTCGGACCAGGCCCAGATGCCAGGTCAGACAGTTGAAGGCCAGGTGTGTTTTTCTCGCACTGTCTCTACTGCGCATGACAGCTTCGGACAAACACACTTGGACTTTTATATTATAGGATGTGATTTTAGTTAAAGGGATACTAAACCCAGATTTTTTTTCTTTAATGGTTTAGATAGAGCATGCAATTTTAAGCAACTTTCTAATCTACTCCTATTATACATTTTTCTTTGTTCTCTTTTCCTATTTATCAGCCATATCAGCATGCCTCATGCAGCCCCAGCTCTCATAAATAAATGTATACCATGGTAATGCTTGTTTGGCTGTTTGTTTTGTGCTGAGTTATTAAAGTGCCATTTGACTATTGTAAAGCTTTTATTTATATGACAGTACTAATTCCTGTGTTATTCTCCTTTGAACATATTCTAAATGACTGCTATATATAGTGCTAATTATCATAAGGCACATTTTGCTAAATCAGCAGCAAGGTAATAGTCCAGGCACAATGGCACATGAAGACAAAGCACATGACTTTGGTTATGGGACAATACTTTAAGTGCATTTGAACAGTCAGGTCAACCCAACCTTTGCTTAGTATTCAAATGGAACATCATGCTGTAAATTATGTAATTGGTTCCACTTGCTAATGTTAAAGGAACATAAAGGAGCAATAATATAATATGTTAATGTGCTAGAGCATTTTATTATTGCACTGTTGCAGAGTGGTTAAAGACATAGATAAAATAAAACATTAAAATACAGTTAGGTTAAACACACCTTACAAATATATATATATATATATATATATATATATATATATATATATATACACACTTGTGAGTGCGGCCAAAAATGACCAAATAATAACAAAGACAAGAGGTATTGGCGCACATCCATTTAGATTTTAACAACACATATTTAAATGCTGCAAAAAATGGCTGCAAAAACATTTATACTTTTAAATAAGACTAAGATCACAATCTTATTTAAAAGTATAAATGTTTTTGCAGCATTTAAAAATGTGTTGTTGAAATCTAAATGGATGTGCGCCAATTAGGGTTGCCACCTCGGCCATGTTTTCCTGGACACTTATGAGTTACACATGCTGCAGGGTTTGCAGGGAGGAACATGTATTGTGCTATTCATGTGATGTGCAGAGGCTCAATACATGTCCCCCCCCCCCCCGCTTACCCTGCAACATGTGTAACTCATAAGTGTCCAAGAAAACATGGCTGAGGTGGCAACCATGGCGCCAATACCGCTTGTCTTTGTCCTTATTTGGTCATTTTTGGCAGCACTCACAAGTGTATATATATTTTTAAACTTAAAGGAGACTGACCAGCTCCCATGGGTTAAAGCACCCCACCCAAGTTCAGGTGTGCTCATAACAGTGTAATGGAGTTGTATATATAAAGCCAGGGAGTCTCATTCTATGCAGTCATGATTTGAGGCATAGTACTGCAGTGTTAGAATTTTAGTTTAGTAAATTAGAAAGAATAATTCAGCCCATGAAGGCTAAATATTGTAGCGTTAAGACCAGTCAATATTGGGACACCTTGTAAGTTGGTGACTGGCTAAGCAAAACATGGCCATATTGTGTGACTAAGATCCTAATCTTATTTAAAAGTATAAATGTTTTTGCAGCATTTAAAAATGTGTTGTTGAAATCTAAATGGATGTGCGCCAATACCTCTTGTGTTTATAGTTAAAATCAACTCTGGATAGACAATGCATTACTGGAATGAAGCTGCTAAGCCAATAAGGGGTGGAATATGTTTGTAGCAGCCAACACTAGCTGTGACTTAAAGGGACATTAAACACTTTGAGATGGTAATATAAAATGATAAATAGTATATATAAAAAAAACCTCTGCAATATACTTTCATTATTTATTTTGTCTCCTTTTCCTGTAATTCCATTCTGAAATTGTGAGCTTTTCAGTTCCTGTAAGAAATGGAAGTGCAGAACACTGTTATATTCCTCACAGCCATTGGCTGCACACTCTAGTTACCTATTTAGAATTGTCCCTAACTGGCCATAGCAGAGAAAGTAACCTAAGTTACAACATGGTAGCTCCCATTGCTTTATAGACACTAAAACTTTACTTATTTTGTCAATATTTAAACAGCTAATGAAACTTTAAAAAAACATCTACATGTTATTTTCAGACTAATCTTTTCTTTGAATGCATCATTCTATTTAGCGTTTAATGTCATTTTAACTATGTGTTTAAACCCCACAAAGGGGTTCTATGCAAGCAATAATAATAAAATGCACACATTATGGATTTTTACTGTTGCTTTAACTTGCTATATTGTTCTTGAACATTCAAGATGACTGTCAGGGTGCCAGGAATCAGACTGAAACGAGAAGTGCAAAAATAATCACACCTTTATTAATAGCAAAAAATAATAAAAAGTCCACAAGTCAAATAACAAGACAGGAGTCAAAACCAGAGCTGGTAATCAGATGAGCCGAGTCAGGAGCCAAAACCAGAGCTGGTAGTCAGACGAGCCGAGTCAGGAGCCAAAGCGATTAGTCAGACGAGCCGGAATCAGGAACAAGGAAAACAGCAGAGTCAGGAACAAGCCAGGGATCAGGAACCAGGAAGGACTTCAGGCAACCAGGTAATACACAGGAACTCTCACAAACAGGTCTGAGACAACGCAAAGGCAAAGCATACTGAACTGAGGCCCTTTAAATAATAAGTGATGACATCACAATTCTGAGACTGCATCCTGTCTCACATGGATAATGCACACCAGTCTGGCCATAAAAGGAAGTGCAAGAAATGAGCAACATCCCCCACAATGCACCATAGTCAGGAAGAAAGGTGAGTAAAATGGCTGCCAGCAGCACATGGCAAACAAACAGGGAAAAAACCCTGACAGTACCCTCCCCTCAACGACCCCTCCCCCACGGGAGGAAAAAAGGCTTATTGGGGAAACGGGCATAGAAGGCACGGAGGAGGGCGGGAGCATGAACATCAGAGGAGGGAACACAAGAACGCTCCTCCAGACCGTAGCCCCTCCAGTGAACCAAATACTGTACATGGCCCCTGGACATACGAGAGTCAAAAATGCTGCTGACCTCATACTTGTCAACAAATATAGGACGGGAACGAGGCAACACAGTGGTAAACAGATTACAAACCAATGGTTTCAAGAGGGAGACATGAAAAACATTGGAGATGCGCATGGCAGGAGGAAGGTCAAGAGCGTAGGCCACAGGATTAACCTGTCGGAGTATTCGAAAAGGACCAACATAATGGGGAGCCAATTTATTGGAAGGCACACAAAGGTTCAAGTTGCGGGAGGACAGCCAAACTCTCTCACAAACCTGGTAGGAAGGTGCGGGCAGACGCCTACGATCAGCCTGGAACTTTTGGCGTTGCATAGAACGATGAAGGCAATCCTGAATCTGCACCCACAAGATGCTCCTCCAAAGCCGGAATACCCTGAGACATGAATGAATCGGGCAACAAGGATGGTTGAAACTTATAATTCGCCATGAACGGGATAACTTGGAGGAATAGCACTATTACGAGCAAACTCTGCCCAAGGTAACAGTTCAGACCAATTATTGTGGTGATCTGAGACATAGCAATGGAGGAACTGTTCCAGAGCTTGATTAGACCGTTCCGCAGCCCCATTGGATTGAGGGTGATATACCGAAGAGAAGGAAAGCTGGATCTCCATTTGAGCACAAAAGGAACGCCAAAATCTGGAGACAAACTGGCTACCCCGGTCCGACACTATCTCCTTGGGTAACCCATGTAAACGGAAGACTTCCCGGACAAAACACTTACCAATAGGTTTCTCAGGAGGTGCATTGGTTTGTGTAGCCAGGATCTCCTCCCCCAAGGGAGAAGTCAAATTAGTACGTATGGTAGCCAAAATATGGTCAGGAGGTATAACAGGAGTAGGGGTTATAGTTAGTTGTAGTAGGTGGCGCAAAACAAGTTGCTATTCCCAATGTGTCTTACTGTAAATATGTGTGATAATATGTGGGCTCAATATATGTTAATGTTTTGATGAGTCCTAATTTTATATTCTCTTTTGGAAAAAAATGGATGTCGAAACTATTTAAGAAATAAATATGATCCTTTATTTGATTATGGTAAATTTACCCAATAGTAGTGATGCTAAAAGTACAGTTAAACAAAAATTATTTCAATTCCTTCAAAGTTTAAAAAATGACACCGGTGTCTCTATGTATAAAAATGTACATAATATATAAAAAATAAATTAAATTAAAATAATAACGTTGAAATCTTATAATTTATACAGTTTTGGGTTTATCACAAGTTGTAATTTCTAACAGAATGTTTGTAGATACAATTTTATAGTGGATAAAACAATAGTTGCTGTATAGTTCATATAGGATACTTTGTTTCAAGCTCAGCTATGCAATTGAGATCTTATCTTAAGCAACTATATATCAAATGTAGAGGTATGTTGGTGCGATTTTTATCACACTATAATAGAAGTATACAAATTAGTACCTTGAAGTGTATCTGTTTGATATCACTTTTGTGAGATAATTGCGGTTAAATAAACGCCGCTATGCCAGTGTTTTGATTAAGTTTCAAGATCAAGCTGGTGGCAGTTCTATATGAGCTGCTGGCGGTTAAATAAATGCCGCTTTGGTTTCCTCTTATTAGGTGGGCTTATCTGTTTGCTGCGAGAAAATTCACTTTTATATAAGTGTTTGGGTAGTTGTCGTGGCCGCTCAGTTACCTTATCCTTTGTCGGTCAGTGACCGATCGCGCTCTTAAGGGTTTCTTGGTGGGATCTTCGTTGCGGTTAAGTGCAAACCGTTTGCTGATGTTTTTTAAGTATCTCTGGTTTTTCTATTCTGTGGCTTGTCTGTCGGTCAGTGACCGATCACGATGGTATGGTTGTTGGATAACCTCCTGATGTGGAATTTTTGCGTGCCTTTCCGGTCTGTTGTTCCCAGGTTTCTTAGATGTCGGTCAGTGACCGATCTGGGTGCTGAAATGTGGTTGTTGGGATAAGTAAAAAGTTTGTAGGATAAGTAGAAAAAGGATTTCTAGTTATCAATGTGATCTTTGCGGTTAAATATATGCCGCTCAGTGGGAACTTGAATATTTCAACTGGGTATAGCTGGTATTCACTTTGTCTTCTCAAATCCTGTGCAGGTGTGCTCTGGTATCAACATGTTTCGGCTGGACAGCCTTTTTCAACTAACAGGAGTAGGTACAGACTCCTCCTCGGACAAAGGCGAAAATTGTCGAGAGTGAATATACTAAATATACATATTAAATGATATAGTTTGGGGGGGCGGAGCTAGCCAGCCTAGGAGATGGCCGCGGCTTAAGTGAGCTCCTGAGCCCTATCTGGCTGAGTGGCATTAAAAAGCCTAATCGAGGTGGGATAAAGTCGCCCAGCAAAGTGGACTGGGCTAACTATTGCTCAGATAGCCTAATATGAAGCTGATGGACGGATCGTGATCGCAACTGGGGCGATAATATTACGCTACGCCTAGGCCTTGATCCACGCTAGATTTTGCGAGCACCACACTCCGGACTCCAGAAGAACTACCCTGACCTGAAGCGGAGGTAAGCTAAAGGTGAAAGGGGCAGACAACAGGCCGTTTTTCCAATTGTACCTAGGAGTCTGGTAAGAATCGCAAAAGCTCCGGGCGCGGAGCGCGCCATCTTTATAACTGCAGAGGCTTAATGGCTGCAAGCAAACACGCAGTCACCAACACCCTACCACACCACTCCACTATCATGAAAACATAACTAAGGGGACAAACATCCCATCATTGCAAGACTTGAGCAAAGATGCTATAAAGGCAAACATCGCAAGAAAAAGAGCAGGATAGGCATGAAAGGGGGAAGACATCGTGCAACATACTTTTTGCTAAGCCAGCATGGGAGACAGAAGGAATTAATCTAGAGGTAGGCCTTGGGTGATACACGGTATATCATATAAAAGTCTGGGTGCTCATGCAGTTACACCACATTCAACCAGTCCAGCAAACATAATTCAGCAGTTTTTTTTTTTTTTGACATATGCATTAGAAGAGTGCATAACTTTAATAACCTCCGTGCTCTGGGGAATTCAAAATAAAAGATATATAGACTTTCTAACCACGCAGCACTGGCTTCTAGCTTGTGGGAAATATCATCATGTCTCCTAAAAAAATTGGTAGAAAAGGGACAGTACCTAAGCAAAAAAGCCACCCCACACCCTCTGTAAACAATTTTTTCAAAACAGCAGAAACCAAGTCTGTCACACTCAATCCTTTAGAAGAACAGGACTCTGTAAATGCATACTCCTCTTCTGAGTCTGAATCTGAAACAGTGGCAGATGCTGTCACAGTACCCAAAGCCTTATTTGAGTCACTACCCTCGAAAAAAGATTTCTCTACCCTGATTCTGCAGGTAAAGCAATGCATTAAAGATGAAATAAATTACCTTAAAAAGGAACTGTCAGATATTGGTCATAGAGTGGAGGTAGTGGAAGACACACAAGACACTCATGCGACAGCACTGTTAGATCTGCATAAGCTCATATATAAGCAAAATGATGTAATTCATGACTTAGAGGAAAAAATAGATGACGCAGAAAATAGGAGCAGGAGGCACAATATTAGAATCAGAGGGATACCTGAATCTATACCTGCATCTGGCCTGGAGCAGTACCTACAGGATCTCTTTAATTTCCTTATGCAAACAGAGTCACCTCAGATGATAGATATTGACAGGGCGCATAGAGCACTTCGTCCCAAGCCCCCGGACTCACAGCCTCCCAGGGATGTGATAGTACGTATTACCAATTTTCAGGTCAAGGAGGAGATCATGAAATCATCCCGAGAAAAGCAATCTATCACGTACGAAAACGCAAATATTCAGATGTTTGCAGATCTTTCGCAAAGAACTCTAACCAAACGCAAAGAGCTCAAACCTCTTACCTTGTTGCTCAGGAAAATGAACATTCCTTATAGATGGGGTTTCCCCTTCCATCTAATAATCATATGGCAGGGGAGGAGATTGGTCTGCACCACTCCAGGGGACATCCACAAAATCTGCAAAGAGCTAGACATCCCTACACCAGTGCTGGAAGAATCCCTGGGAACACAGGATCAGCAAAACAAAGAGTCTAGCATGGTCCAGCTGCCTCAGAGGAAAATCTGGCAGCAAGTACAAAAGAAGAGGTCTCGCAGAATGACTATAGGCAGTCAAAATCCGGAGTCTGAAAAGGGATGAGCGCACTGAAGCTGATTGTATCCTTTTCTCCTTTGTTGCAACGATTTCTCTGCATTGTTGTTTCTTTTTTTTCTCTCCTTTCCCCTAGGTCTGACTCCTGAAGGACTTTCATTGGTTAACAGTTGGACTGTAGTTCAGGGCCACCAACCCTTCAGTATCAATATTTGTTATGACTATCCTGTTCATGCCTTACTGATTGCAATGTTTTGTTCTTAAATTGTAAACTCAATGTTGTCAGCCAGTTGGGAGATAATCTCCCTAGTAGTTTAGATGTTTTTCGTAACTCTTCCACTTTTTGGAAGAAGAATGTGTTTTTTTGTTTTGTCTTATGTTCATGTACTTAATTTTTTTGTTGTCAATTTTATTGTATTGTTTAGCCCAGTGTGCCCGGATCTGTTATCAGGAGAACTTGGTAAGTTGCTACCACTACATTACCCATCACTGCACATAGAAAACCATGACGAATAGGGAGGGTCAACAACAACAAGAACTGGTCATTATCACCCAAAACACGAAAGGTTTAAATTGTCCAAATAAACGTAGGATGGCAATAATTGATCTGCAGAGAAGGGGGGGGCACATCCTCATGCTTCAGGAGACACATTTCAAATCTAAACATATCCCCAAATACTTCTCCTCTAGCTATCCACAGCATTACCACAGCACAAACGCCGCTAAAAAAACAAATGGGGTCAGTATATTAATACACAAAAACATATCATTCACTAAAACTCATGTAGAATGTGATAGAGAAGGGAGATTTTTATGCATCACAGGGCTCCTATTTGGCAAACCAGTTACATTAGCTAATGTGTATGCCCCCAATAAATTTCAGAGCAAATTTATTAACACGATCACCAATTCTATAGTTACGCATGCTAAAGGTTCTCTGATTATTGCAGGAGACCTCAACGTCCCCCTTAACCCCAAGATTGACTGCTCTAACCCAGACACACGACAAAAAACCTCTAACATGCATAGTATTTGGCAAAATCTCAAATTGTTAGGTGTACACGACACCTGGAGATACTTAAACCCTCAGAAAAGAGATTTTACTTTCTTTTCGAGTCCAAATAAATGTTATTCAAGACTGGACTATGTCCTGGTAGACCATCTGGCCCTGTCATACATTAAAGCTGCGGATATCTCACACACTACTTGGTCCGATCACTCATTAGTTTCTTGTAGGCTGGCGTGGCCTTCGGCTCCCTTGAAATCCTTTCAATGGAGACTAGATGAGTCTTTACTAGTGGGGAAAAATCAGGTAAAAAAGCTGGCCAAACATATAAAATCTTATTTCATTTTGAATAATACACCAGATGTTCAAATCCCGACCATTTGGGAAGCTCATAAAAGCACAATTAGAGGAGAACTAATTAAAACAAAGGCACTTATAACAAAGAAAAGGAGGGAACAACTCACCTTACTAGCCAAGGACATATCTAACCTTGACTACCTACATAAACAATCTCCGGATAACGTTCTAGTTTTAGAAGAGTTGACCTCTAAAAGAGATCAATTAAATAAGCTACTTCAGATAAACGCACAAAAGCAGCTATTATCCTTCCAACAAACATTTTATAGGGAAGGGAATAAACCCGGAAAGTGGTTGGCTCGGGCTTTAAAAAAAAGACAACAACAAACATATGTCCACTCGATTAAAACTGACACAGGTAAACATGTTGAAGACACTCACAAAATAGCTGAAGAATTTAAAAAATATTACCACAGATTATACAATTTATTCCCAGACAGGTCAGACCACACTCATCGCCATAAATGTCAACAATACTTAGATCAAGTTCAAATCCCGAAACTTAGTGCAGAACAAAAAGATGCTTTAAGTCAACCTTTTAACATTAAAGAGGTATTAGAAGCTATTAACACCCTAAAACCAAAAAAAGCACCAGGTCCTGACGGATTCTCTAGCCTCTACTACAAGACATTCTCTAAGTATTTGGCCCCCTATCTAACTTCTTTGTTTAATTACATAACAGACATTTCAGCCTTCCCAGACACCATGTTACAAGCTAATATATCAGTCCTGGAAAAAGCGGGTAAGGACCCAGACAAGCCGGCCAATTTCAGACCTATCTCTTTGCTCAATACTGACTTGAAGCTATACGCCAAAATATTAGCGACCCGAATTAACAAGTTTCTCCCACAATTAATACACCAAGACCAGGCGGGCTTCGTGCCCACAAGGGAGGCGAAGGACAACACTGTAAAAGTACTCAACCTCATAGACTACGTTTCTCAGACTGAGCTTCCCGCACTGTTCCTCTCTACTGACGCCGAAAAGGCTTTCGACAGACTGGACTGGACCTTTTTACAGGAGACACTGAGACGATTCGACTTCCCAGCACAGTTTATCCACAAAATTATGGCCTTATACACTAACCCAACAGCTCAGGTGAGAGTGAACGGGACGCTATCAGAAGCGTTCGAGATACGAAATGGCTCCAGACAGGGTTGTCCCCTATCCCCTTTATTGTTTATCCTTTCATTAGAACCCCTAGCAATCAAACTTAGAGCAAACTCTCGCATCACAGGTATACACATAGGAGACAATCATCACAAATTAGCCATATACGCCGACGACTTATTAATGACACTAACTGATCCCCTCACATCTATTACTCATGCAATGACAGAACTAGAACACTTTGGCATGGTTTCTAACTTCTCGGTCAACATGTCCAAGTCCGAATTCTTACCGATAGGGATCCCGAAGAAGACACTAGATGAAATCACAGCGCTGTGCCCTTTGAAAGTACAACCCAGGTATCTTAAATACTTGGGCACTTATTTAACACCCGATAAATCTTCCACGCGTAAACATAATTACGGAGAGCTGATCACAGAGTTTCACTCTCTGACCTCCTCCTGGTTATTAAAAAACATTTCCTGGCTAGGCAGAATACAAGCCGCCAAAATGGTACTGTTACCTAAAGCACTCTATATCCTACAAACTGTACCCATCCAACATATCTCCACGGAGATTAATATTTTACAAAAAATCATGAATGACTACATATGGCGACGCAGGCCGCCACGTATTAATAAAAGTACGATTTACAAATTACCAGCACAGGGAGGCCTAGGTGTACCACATCTCAGCTCATATAAACTGGCCATTTCCCTTCAAAGAGTCATTGATTGGTGCAAGCCGGAGGGCGCACAGCATAAAGGATGGGTACAGATAGAAACCCACTTAGCTGACACGCATTACATGGGCAATAAATGCTGGAATCTTACAGCTTTAAAAAACCCTAATATCTCAAAATCCTGTATCACTAATGAAACATGGAGGGACTGGTTACTAGTCCTTAAAATGTTCCCAAAAATATCCACAAAATGCTCCCCACTCACAAATTTACTAATAAATCCTGAATTCCCCCCAGGCCTTCAAAATGTAAAGAACTTAGACACCTCGCCTTCTTCTTACGTACAGATACACTCACTTTTAAACAATGGCAAGCTAAAAACAAAACAGCAAATAGATCCAATGTCGGTTCCTTTCTTTGCCTCTTGGTTTAATTACCACCAAGCTAGACACTTTATTATATCACATAGATGCAAAGCTGACTTCTTACGACCCCCAACACAGTTTGAGCAAGCGTGCATAAAGGAGTCAAAATCCCTCAGATCAGTCTCATCACTATACAGATTAGTTTTGGAGAATAGATTTCCAAAGCTACCTTCATACACAACGGGGTGGGATAGAGAGCTGGACACAAACACTTCACATAAGGATTGGCTTGATAGATTTAAAAGGCTAACGCGGTCTGCACATTCTTCAGGGGCGAAAGAAACCAATATAAAAATATGTATGAGGTGGTATTTAACACCGGCAAGACTCAAACATATATATAAAACAAACTCAGGCACCTGTTGGAGAGGTTGTGAGCAGGTGGGGCATATGAAACATATTTGGTGGGACTGCATACCCATTAAGACCTTCTGGGTAGAAATTTTTAACAATATCAACCAGGTCCTACACACACAACTAAACCCAAATGTGGAGGTCACTCTGCTTCAACACATACCTCAAATAACATGTAAAATACGTAGGCAGTTATTCCAAATTATGATAAATACAGCAAAACAGATGATCCCCAGATACTGGAAGTCCTCCAAAACCCCTGATATTAATGATTGGAAGAGATTAGTTAGCAAAGATTTGATGTTGGAAAGGTTTCATTACTTGCAAGTGGGTAATTTGGACTTCTTTGAAGATATGCTCTTCTTATGGGAGTCTTTCCAACATGGGCACAATTGAGAATAACCCCCTTTTTTAGACACAATTATGGATATAAATGGAATTTAGCTTTCGGTCAGGGCACACTGGGTTCACTTATTATTATTTATTTATTTATTTAATTTTTATTTACTGTTGTTATATTTCCTTATTTTCCTGTATTTTTTTTTGATAAAAACTGTTCGTATCTTATTTTTTGCGCACAGTTGAGGTGTATACAATTTGCAATGTTATAAAAGGTCATCTGTTAATAAGCACAGTCCTATATCTTAGAAACACAGGCTCCCTATACTGTATGCATTTCTAGAAACTTTCATTAAGTGGGATAGCCAAAGACTTAAGCTCAGATGAAAAGAGACAATTGCACATGGACTGCATTTTGACCTGCTGAAGGCCTTTGTAACTTCAGGTCACGGGCGTATAAGTGCCACAGCTGTCCTTAAAGAAATACTGTAGTTACGCTGTTTTCTTTCTTTATTTTTTGGATTTTGTTTGTTTTACACTCTGTTGATGTGAAAATTTAATAAAAATTGAATATATAAAAAAAAAAAAAATGATATAGTTTACTGTTAGCAATGTTAAAAATGAAACTGTTTGGGGTTATATCACGTGATATAGCCTCAGGCAAGAGATAAAAAGAGGTCTTTGCTGCTGAATTTTGAATGACAAACTGTTGCCTTGGAATCCAGTCTCTATAAGCAAATCTGGGCCTAATTTTCATCCATCTTGCAAAAATACCTCTTTTAATTTATGAGATGAAATTGGACTTATCTGAGAAAACTGAAACATTAATTTGGCTATTTGGCTAAAGTATACACAATTGATAAATATATATATAATATTTTTTATTTTATTTTTTAAATATTTTTTTATTGAGGTAATGGAAAATATACACAAAACAGAAAATGTGTCCAGGCACGGATCATAAATGAGAAGAATAATTATACATTTCTCATATAGAAATTAAGCTGAAACTAAAGCATTAAAGTACCAACATTACAATTATCAATGTCACTGTATTCAATCAGAAGCAGTGGCATATATATATAGATGAGAGCTGTTATTAAATGAAACATCAGGTTCAATAAACAAAAATTAGCCACTTACATGAGATAGGACATTATTCCTGAAACCAGGAACATGAAGTGCAAGGTAGTTTATGGTAAACAAGAGTGTCTGGAACACATAACGAGAAAACCTCAGTTTTTATATAATATATCTAATGGTCCCTACCCTGATGTAAAAGGTACTCTATAAACTAATAACGGTATGGTGTAGGGAGTTGGCTTTTGTCTGGCCTCTCTTGGGTCAGAATATATAGGGGGGAATTTCAGCGGGCAAGAGCCGCTCAGTATAAGGGGGGGGACAATAAGGGGGGCGGAGCCTTTAGAAATAGCTGTATAGTACATCAAAGTTGCAAAAAATGGTAAGTTTGCTAGTGTTGGTATATTCAATCTGGAAAACCTGCTAAATAGAGCATATTGAAACAAACCAACATGAGGCAGAACAATCATGGAGCATAATCTTATAGATATGAAGGAAAATTTTGAGCTATGGTAGAGGTAGGCCTTAGTTCGATTAGGTGATGGGGAGCTTGGGGTGGTACGGTTACCTTTGAACACATGGACATGCATCTCATGCCCTACAGCTTAGGCAATAAAGGCAGTTATCACTAATATTCCCTAACTAAGGGTTCTGATAATGCAAATACTATAGTAGCACTGTGAGGGAGCTTCCTGATATATATAAAGAGGGAGTAGTTATAGAAAATAATACAGATTCCTCTAAGCTTCATACTGCATATCATTGGTCCAATAATGTATAATATGAACACAGCAACCTAAAACAGCTAAGAAACGTCATGACATATAAAATATGGAACTTAAGCTTGTGCGATGTCAAAGAGTATAAAAGCACACCTAGTCTCTTCCTATATGTTAAGACTATTGAAGTTTTAAGTAAAATGATGGGAATTATTAGTAGGCTTGGGTAACATATAATCTGATATTAGAGTAGTTGTGACCTCAATAAGAGGCCTAGGAAAACAAGTTAATAAATTAAAAGGGTAAAGGAGATGGTTGCAGATATATTTATGAGTGCATTAATCGCCTGAGTTCTAGTATATAAAAATAGGAATAAAAACAAGCTCCAGAGTCATATATAATGTATCAACTCAGGGACAACTCCTGAAATATAATAATGTAGTTGATCAGCTTTACTAATGAGGGAAATGCATGGGCTGCCTAAAAATCTAGTCTTGGTAAATATGAGGTCCTAGCTCTAATCTAAACTAACAGCTGGAAGAGGCAGATGAACCTGTCTTCTAGTAAAGGTTTTGTACGCCAAGATACAATAATATGACCATAATGTAAATGCCTTTTAAGGTGCTTATTCAGCAATAATACATGTGTGACTTGGTAAATATCCTTTAGCTAGAGGAATGATGAGTTAAAAATTAAGGGAAGACTGCAAAGCACTCAGCTAATCTGGATAGGAGTCAAATGAGGGCTAATATCTAAATACAAAAGTTTGTACAAGCTTTAAGAGCCTGTCTAATATCCTAGATAATATACAAAATAAACCAATAACAGTGTAAACTAAGCAAACTATAAAGCAGTATAGTATATGGACAGTGTCAATTGAACCTCCATTTAGTAGACAAATTTGCAAAGGCTATATATGTATAAATCAGGTTAATCTATCTGTTTTCCTGAGGGACAAAAATATAGCCCCCCTGCGAGCTCTGATAGCTAACCATAAAAAGCTATAGCTGGGGTTGATTATGTAAAATAATATATTAGAGGTCTGAGACAAAGGTGTTCCCATTTGGAAAAAGAAAACAAAGAAAATATGATATGTCAGAAATCAGACTATTAAGCCATCATTTAGAATATCATCTCTCTGAAATTTAGGAGTTATTATTACTTGTCACATTTACTAAGTTATGAGATACTAGTGTCCTAATGATGGGAATAGAATGGCTAGCTAATCCCCAAAGTACCCAGGTGCTGTTTTCCAGATAGTAAACATTATAAAGAATGTTCCAATGTCTCAGGATATGGTCAGTTAATATAGGTCAGTTACATTATCGAGTATTTAATAACAAGTGTCTAACTAAGCATATAATAAGCAAACAAATTTGAAACAGGACATGAAAGATCTATAATATACAGAAAAATACCCGTGCTATATGAGACCATAATAATAATAATATTGAAAATGAAGAATATAGAGTACACAGACCTCTGTGTTTAAAAGAGCATATGGGCTAACAAAATATGCGTGTTATCATATATATATATATATATACACATAACCTAAACTAAATTCTTAAAATGATGTACACAAATTATACCAGATCGATTGTAGTGTAAAGTCCAACTTATAAATGGGGAGCCAGATAACACTGCTTAGTTGTCTCTTTTCCAAAGGAGATCCTATGGGAAGCAAGCTAAATACTTGTGGAGGTGATTACTCACAACAGTACAGCACTCCTTGTCAAAGTCCATGGCTTCTAACCTACTCCCCTTCTATAATCTATTCCTGCCTTTTGGAGAATCAGGGATGGAAACGTAGCTGATTCCCATAGTCTCATATGGAGCAACACTGCACTAAGTAGATACCAATAAAGCTGGGAGCGTAGAATAGGCGTCGGACAGAGTCCCCTGTGCCGAGTGGACTTCAGTGTGATAAGGTAGAAGTCACCCTTGTGAGTAGTAGATGCATAGTAGCTCAGTGGAACGTCTACATGAACTTGTGTTACCTGTAGATAAAGCTTACTAATCATAGGGCTGCTCCGTCTTGTTATTGGTGAAAGCTGTGTGACTTCCATTACGTTGCTCTCAGATGGCGTGGAGTTTGTCTCTTCCATGACAACGTAGGGAGCTGCAGAAATGCAATCTGGGCGATCATCTATTTTCCCGCCTGTAAGGGACGGTGCGCTCGAATCCCAGGCCATATCTACCAGAAACTGTGGTAGATCTATACCCAAATTAGTAGCTTTCTCAGGACCTGGAGTAGTGTCAGTAATTCCCTGATCAGGGATATCTCTCATGTCACATAGCACCGCCTGCACTTCAGAGGAATGGGTATAAGAGCCCCAATAGATATTAGGCGATACAGGGGAATCCGCTGCCGGCTCGTTAACCTCCGCTCGCAGAGCATCCATAAGCACTTGAAAATGTTGCCTAAGATCTTGATAGATACGATCCGATGAGAGCGGCGGGTCATACTCCCAGAGCTCTGTGGCGTCCGGTGCATTAGCACTGCATTCAAAAGTGCTCTCTAGCTTAGATGTTGGCCATGTAAGATCCGAGGGGCTGTATGAGGGTAACATTGTTTCTCACAGGATCCTAGCTGACGGGGATCACTTGTGTATCTTAGATTACACTTGACCGCTCCACATATGTATTATGTGTAAACTGCGGTTGGTGGAAAGATGCTCCGATTTGTTGCCTCAGGTTCTCTACTTCTTACTGAACCTCTGAGTATGGATCCATAGGTCATCAACTATAGTTTCACACAGTCTAGAGCAGTACTGAGCAGGTTACTTGTAGATTAAAGATATTGTTTTGAGCAGAGCTCCCATAGAATGCGACCACTTAGGTGCCCGGCTAGCTCCGCCCCCTATATATATAATATTTTAATCAAAGGTATTTGGTAATTACAACTAGATTACAGTTAGTAATTTTAAAAGGGCACAATTTGTATTTTAAGCTTATGTTCATAGTCCTGTGTAGTTTAACTAGTCATATTTAGTGCTAAGTAATTCATAATTGCAGCTATATAGATATATTTTAGAATTTGCCTTATTGTAGAGAAAAATAATTTATTTGCTAGACAGGGTTTCACACCCCAGATTTATAAGTCAGTTATTATAGTGAACTCTTTCATAACTGTACATAAACTGGTTATTGTGATTAATTCCCTGGTAGTTATTAATTAAGCATAGTAAGTTGGTAATCCATATTGGACACTGAACTAGAGTTATTGGTTAATAACAGAAGATTCTAGTATTTTATTGTGGTATTTTAATGCGATTATTGTGAATAAGGTAAATTGTAAAGGTATATTTTTACGATCTTTGTAAAAAATATTATAACAGCATACGTGTGTACCATTTGATTCATAATCTGGTTTCTATAAATATAATTCAATGTGTTTATAACTTTAACTTGTAAAGAATTTAGGAATAAATATTGATTTTAATTGTTTTGTATATGCATTTTAATTTGGGGTTGTTTTAAAGAATAATCATTAAATAAATTGTATTGTAACCTGGCTATATTCTGAAAAAAAGATGTTGGGAAGTATGAATTAGTGCACACTATGAAATATTTTCAAAGTTGGTAGGTTTGAAACAGGAAGATTTAAAGCATTGTATAATCATTATACACTTACACCAATTAGCTCAGAGGTTTTAATGAGTGCAAATTAAATATATCTGCCTGTTTCAAAGACTGAGGAGCATACAGAGAGACCTATACTTTATATAGGATCCACTACATCTTTTAGTGACATTATATGGCTGTAACTACAATGTTGGAAATAAACAGTGAAAGGCTTGTAATTTCTAAAAGAGCGTGGAGATATTCGCCCCCTATAGTAGTGTCAAGCAATATTGCACCAAGGGATGTATAAACTGTTCATCCATATATGTTTTATATTTGGCTGAATGGACTATCCATAAGAAACAGTTTGTGGGTATGACCTCTAGTGATGCTCGTACCCGTATACGCGAGCACTTGGAATATATAAAATATAATAATACTTGTTCAGCTCTGGTCCGAGATTTCCTGGAGGTTGATAAAATGAATGTTGATACTTTTTTTTTTTTTTTCTTTTTCTTTTTTTTTTTTTTTTCTTATTAACTTTTTTTATTGAGAAAAGTTTTGTTACAGTTTTCACAAGGCAATTGGTACAGTGATACTTTACTGTATAACATCCAGCATTAAATAACCTGTTTACAACATTTTTGTTCCCCCCTCTTACATCCATAAATGGTACAGGGATGTTTAGCTTCCTCACATTACATCCAATATATACTTTATACAATCTTTCATCCATCTTACTACCTCTACAGAGTGGACCACTATACTCTTATTAATATGAATTAGTTCAGTACTATTCTCATTTTTTTTTTAATTATATTAATCTTGGTTGTTTCTCTAAATAGGTTACTAAAAAAAAAGAAAAGTCTTAATAGCACATCCTTTTTCTTGATGTGTTTGACTATTAAATATCTCATACACTATAACAAAAAAAAAAAAAAAAAAAAAGAAAGAAAAAACAGAAAAAGAGTTAGTCTTACAGCTCCCCCTCTCCATCCCTCTCCCCTCCTACGCCCTCCAGCTCCCCCTGAGTTGTTCCTCTTGAATATATATAGAATTTTCAAATGGTTTAATAATAATTTGTTGTATTGCAGGATCTAACAATCTTATATATAACTCCCATTTAGTCATAAATTTTTCTATTTGTTTTTCCGACTGACTATCTGTATCAAATTGCTCGTAAGTCATTTGCTGTTGTATTCGCCTTAAGAAAATCTTTACACTTAAGTTCTTTTTGGAATTCCATTCACATAGTATCATATTCCTAACAATTAGAATTATGGTATTTAATAAACGAGTGCATGACCCGTATACTACCCCTTTTGCTAGAAAGAGAACTTCCTTCGGAGTGATGTCCACGTTAATTTTACATTTTTTTTTCAACCAATAAGTTATTTTTAGCCAAAAAGTGTTAATTTTGGGGCAAGAATACATACAATGTATTATATCTGCTCTTTCATATCTACATCTCTTACAAAAACTATTTTGGGAATTACCCCACTTAGCTAACACATAAGGGGTTAGGTAAACATGATGTAGTATTTTAGCTTGTGACTCTCTCCAGCTAGATAGTAAAGTGGCTTTTTTTGTTCTATTTATACTTCCTCTTAAATCCTCCTTAGTTATTTCAAGCTCTGGTAAAATTCTCAGCCATTTATTGATTGATTCATATATGTATTTTATCCTAATTTGATTGTTAAGTTTGTTATACAATGCTGAACAACTAATGTTCCCTTGTGAGAATGTATTCAATATGGGAGTCAAATTATGCCAGTTGTCCTTCGTGTAAATAACCCTTCCTAATGAGTTACAGTAGTGTCTCAACTGAAGATATATAAAAAATTGTAAATTCTCCCAACCATACGTATCTTTTAAGTAGTTGAAGTCCCAAATACATTTCTTCTGGTTATCAATTATCTGATGTAAATAGGTAAAACCTCTTTCCTGCCAACGTTGACATACTTCAGCATTAATCATTATCTCAGGATTCCCTATTAACGGTAAGAAATTTGAAAAATGAAAATCTATTTTAAGAATCCTGCATATTTTTTGCCAAGTTATTATAAGATTCGTTATGTTATCCAATTTTTTCACCCTATCTGGCAACCTATTGTAATCTATATGTATTAAAGAGTTTAGACTATAAGGTTTTACTATGTTTTCTTCTAATTCTAAGTCTATGATCCTGTTATTATTAGAGATCCAAGCTAGTACTATTTTAACCAAGAACACCTGGTTATATAATTTTAGGTCAGGTAGCCCCATTCCACCCCAATCATTTGCGATGGACAGTTTGGAATATGATATTCTAGCTTTTTTATTTTTCCAACATAGTTGAGTTACTGCCTTCTTAATGCAAGCTAGATCCTTATTTTTAATTTTTAGTGGTAGATTTTGCATTAAATATAAAATTTTAGGTGTTGTAATCATCTTAAACATATTAATTTTCCCCGCAAGGGTTATAGGTAAGTGTGACCATCTCTTAACTTCCTCTATGATTTTAGCAAATAAAGGATTATAGTTTAATTTGTACCAGTCGCCTGGTGTTATAGAGAAATTTATTCCCAAATACTTTATGTATGAATCTGCTACTGTAAACTTAGGGTTTCTAACCGAGCCCTTCTGTTTTAATAACCAATGAATCTCAGATTTTTGTATATTGACTCTGTACCCCGAGAATGACCCAAATGTTTCTATCATTTCCGTTATTAATGGGATCTGTTTTTTAGAATTTCTTACAAATAATAGCATATCATCCGCATATGCTGCTACTTTTATTTCAATGTCCCCAATCCTTATACCTTGAATTGTTCCTCTAATTTGTGTCATTAATGGTTCAAGAGCCAAATCAAATAATATTGGTGAGAGGGGACATCCCTGTCGGGTACCTCTGAACAATTCTATATATTCTGATTGTTGGCCATTTATACAAAAAGCAGTTTTTGGGGAAAAATATAAGTTCTTGATACATTCCAAAATATTGCCTTTAAATCCAAACATTCCCAGTGTATGGAAAAGATGATCCCATTCTATCGAGTCAAAGGCTTTATGTGCATCCAAAGTTAATAACAATAGATCTTCTCCTTTTTTAATAAGCTTATCCTTGTTGGCCCATACGTATGAGATAACATTTGTAACTCTTCTAATATTATAGAAAGATGATCTACCATTAATGAATCCTGATTGATCTGAATGTATTAAAGTCGGGATCACTTTTTGTAGCCTGTCAGCTAAAATGCTTGTCAATATCTTTAAATCTGAGTTTAATAATGAAATTGGTCTGTAAGAGGCCAAATCTTGATAATCTTTCCCTGGTTTAAGTAAAAATATAGTAGTAGAGTCCATAAACCTGTCTATTCTTGATTCCTGAAGGTGAGAAAATACATAGTTATAAACCCTTTGCAAAATTGGTGGTATTTCTGTATTCATTAATCTATAGAACTCGTTTGGGAGATCATCCGGGCCACTAGCTTTATTTACCGATAGAAATTTGATCTTCCCAACTATTTCCTCCAACTCTATCGGGCGATTCAACCCTTCTAATTGGTCTATAGAAACTTGAGGTACTCTCACTTTCTCCCAAAACTTCCTTTTATTTTCCAAATTTATTCCCTGTGTTCTATATATATCTGAATAATACTCTTTAAAAGCTTTTAATATTCCTTCTTGGGAAGATATATTAATATAATCTTTTTTAATATTAGCTATAACTGTTTTTTTCTTGTTTATTTTATTTAGACCAGCCAGATATCTGCCAGACTTGTTACCAAATCTTTGAAATCTACTTTTACCCCTAATGTCCTCCTGCGTAGACCTTTGCATTAAAAATAGGTTCCGTTGCTTATTTGCCAGTATATATTTATTCCAATTCTCTATGGAGGTATCTCTTAGATATTGATTGTATGCGTTATTTAAGGTATTTAATAACTGTAACTCACGTTTACCTAATTTCTTTTTCTTATAGGCCATAAATGTGATCATCTCTGATTTTAAGACTGTTTTTGCAGTTTCCCAATATAGTAATGGTTTCACTATATGTTGGCTATTAGTGTTCTCAAATTCCTTTAGCTTGTTCTTTAAAAAATTGAGAAATTCTGTATTTTCTGCCAGATATTTGGGAAAGAAAAAATTATTCCTTTTCTTAATTCGGGATCCATATACTAGGCCTATCGGAGCATGATCTGAGAGGGTTATAGGGTATATGGTTGTATCTGTAATTATTGGTATTAAATTTTTTGAGACCAATAGCAGGGCTATCCTTGAATATGACTTATGGGTTTTTGAAATACACGTATATTCCCGAACTCCCGGGTTCCTATATCTCCATAGATCACATACTCCTATATTGGCAAATAAATCTTTAAAAATCTTAGTCTCTCTTCGAGAATTTCTACCTACTTTCTTATTATTCCCGGACTGAAATCTATCTATTGGCATTCTAGGAACCATATTAAAGTCCCCTCCCAAGATTATTTTTGTGTCTAAATATTTCATTAATTTACACTGAAGTTCATCCCAGAATTTTTTGTTATACTCATTAGGCCCATAAACGTTACAGATTGTGAAGATTTCAAAATTAATTTCTATTTTGATAATAACTATACGTTCGTTGTCTTCTATATTTTTTTCCAAAATTCTATAGTTTAGATTTTTATTAATGAGTATAGCTACCCCTTTCTTCCTTGCTTTGCAGTCAGTTGCTATAATTTCACCTATCCAATTACACTTTAATTTCATATTTTCCGTCTCCTTTAAATGGGTCTCCTGGATTAAGGCAATATCTGTACCTACTGTTTTCAGATATTTTATTATAGCCTTCCTCTTGATAGGGGATGTTATCCCAGAAAATAGGATATATAGGAGCGCCGCTGGCTAAGATATACCACAGGAGTCAAAATATTAAAATCAAATATTTGTACAAGTATTTAATAGAATCTGCATAGATGTAGAAATAACAAAAATTAACAAAAATAATATTAGACCAAAATGGTGAACTCACTGGAGTACAAATCCTAGGGGTAATAACCCTTTGATTCCTAATGCATGAATATAATCTAATAATGAATGAGATCGTGAAAAGTATGTGTCAAAATAAAAAATATATAAATAAAAATAAAAATAAAAATAAAAATTCATAAAATATAATTGTGAAGATAAGAATCCAGTAAAGGATTAGTTTCTTAGTGAAAGACCCGTCTAAAATGATAATTTTTCTTATCAAATGTGAATAAATTGTGATAGAAAATATATTTATGAGAACAAATCAAATTCCTTATGATATATAATACTCCTGTGTGTGATGCGCAATAATACAATACAATCAAAGATGGGTGGGTTTTACCACTTGTAAACCTAAAGCTCAACTAAACTGGTACCAGCTATAATTAAAAAACTATATTTCAATTAACTTATGGACACAACGGTCCGTTCTAATAATTGAACTTTCCAATAATTAACTCCTAATATGAGATATATATCTGGTTATAAAATCATATCGTGTGACAATTTAGTAATAAACAATAAATAAACAATTAAAACACTTTGTAATCAATGTAAACAATTGAATGAAAAAAAAAAGAAGGTAATAAAGGTGGGTTATAAAAAACCGATGAAAAAATGTCCAAAATCTATCAAATCCTGATGAAATGTAAGTAGTAATTTCTTCCTTAAATGTCTAATTTGAATAAAATCCTTGAGTGTATTGAAGTCCAAAGTCCTAGTCCTTAGATAGAGGTATACATATATAAAAACCTAAAAAGAAGAGAAAAGAGTGCACTAAACAAATGTGCTTCTAGGGTATGGACTATTGAAAATAGTCTTACCATTTAAAGCCTGGTCCTGGATATGATTAGCCTCTCAATCTTTGTTATCGGATAGTCGTCTACGCGTTTCGGCCCTCTAACTGGGGCCTTTTTCAAGACATGTGGAGGCTTAATCAGTACTGACCTTTTATATTTTTGAATTGGGCGTTTGTCACAATTGCGCCAAAAAATTGCGCCAAAAAAATCCCGCCAAAAATTGGGTCCGATATTGCCAGTTTGTTTGTTACCGCTTGTTGCCACTATACCGCACTTCCGCTAAACAACCGGATGTCTATATGTTTGACACTTCCGGTTTCTTTACCACTTCCGGTTTCGCTGAACCATTTTGCGAAAGGGCAAGAAGGAACAACAAATTGTCGGCAAGACCGGATATCAATATGTACGGTGCTTCCGGTTTAAAGAAACCATTTTGGAAAAGGGCAAATTTGTATTGTGGTTTAATGGAGGATAAATTTCCATTATTTAATTTCTTATGCGGTTATTTTAATCTATTTTCTAGTGATTAATTATGACTGATATCGGGCTAATATATCCAGGACTTACAATGTTTATCACGTACATTTATTTCCATTATAATTCCATGATAATAATAACTCTATTTCTAGTTGTATTATTCTGTATCTCATATGTAATAAACTTAAATACATACAAAGTGCCGATTGAAATAAACATAGGAAAAATAAGAAAAATTAAAAAATTAAAAAATTGCTGATACAAAATTCCAACAATAAATAAAATAAATAATTAAAAAAATAAAAAATTACAAAATTACAAAAAATTACAAAAATTATAAAGATTTGTAAAAAATTGCAAAGATTTGTAAAAAATTGCAAAAAATTCTAAAGATTTGTAAAAAATTGCAAATGCAAATATGATAATCTTAGATGGATTTAAAAATGTTCTTTGTATTTAATTCTCAACATATCTTAATCTAGACATATGTTCCCCAATCTTATGTTGGATTGGTACAATATACATTTTTTATTAGGTATTTATTACTTGTGTTTCCTAATTTTGTTTGTCATCGTTATTTAGCAATTTGGCAACATCTTTTCTTTGTTATTAGATAATCAGGTGTACCACAGTGGTAACAACTAACTCAACAAAAGCTTCAATCAAAGAAAATTGGATAGAGACTTATCCCAAAGAAGGTCATATAAATAGAACTATCAACAACATACGAGGACCAAGAGCCCATAGAAATATGACAAACAGCTCCTCCCATAGACCACAATTAAGAAGACCATATGATGATAATCATCAAGACTACCAACAAAGAGAAAACCAAAATATGGGATATCAAAGACCCTATGTTAATAATAGAAATTATAGAGGCTTTGACACATATGGAGGAAATTGGTACAACAATTCCCGTCACCATTATAGGTCTTATGGGAACTATAAGCCCTATAACACATCTCAATACCAATCAAGAAGAAATTACCAATCGTCAAGTTGGAATAATGGGTATAACCACAGATCTTACCAGCCATTTATGAATAAAGAAAATCATGGACAGTTCCTTCAAAGGTATGGCAATTCAGACTTTGATCAACAACATCGACCAAGAGAACTACACAGCGAATATCAATACAGTGACCAGATGATGAACCACCCTCCCCAAAGGAATTACAGGGGACCACACCAGGATTGGAGAAACAACCCTATTGAGGTAACCAACAGATTTTCCCCCTTGGCAACCCCCAACATAAGAAGAACAACGGATACACCTAGAGATGATAATTACGTAGCATCCACTTCAACCACTCCTTTTTTAGAGGTGGGCCGGAACGACCCCCCAGTGTTGGAACAAAGAGGGAAAAGGAAACAAATCACATTGGAAGATGTGGATACCCCAGTAAAAAGAAGACACACAGGGGACGAAGGTCGGGATCTAGATATAAGAACAGACCCCATCTGGTCAAAACAACATCAGAAACACTAAAAATCAGACAAGTCACAGATGAAAAAGAGATAAATGAAGATAAAGATATTAAAGGAGATGTCAAAGGAATCTTTAATCTGAGTAACATCAGTTTGGAAGGTGAAGAACAAGAATTATTGGGGTTAGGTCTTTCATATGCTCCATCCAGAGGATTGGACAAGTTCCAAACATATCTAAACACGAAGGAGTTTATAAGAAAACTCACATTGAAGAGATATTTCTTAAAGTCACCAATAGAGAGAGGTGTCTCCATCCCAGGAACTATTGCTACAGAGGACCAATTCCAACACTCTGATCTTAAACCGAAGTCCCATTTCTACCCCACCCACTGTAAAGGACCAGCTATCGAAGTATTCGAAACAATGGTATGCAATGACATAAAGAAATTAAAAACAAACAAGGCATATAAAAGAAATCTTAGTGCCCAACAACTCAACACCATATCTAAATTAGAAAAGAACTACGATATTGTCATTAAATCAGCCGATAAAGGTGGGGGATTGTGATAATGAACAAGACAGATTACAAGAAAGAATCTGGAAGAATTTTAGGAGACAAAGCTACCTATAAAATCTTGAAAGCCGACCCAACTAATGAATACAAAAGAACTCTCGACGATCTACTTACTGAAGCTAATGAATTGGGCATCCTCAATAATAACGAATTTCGTTATTTAAGTGTGAAACATCCCAAGATCCCAGTACTCTATCACCTGCCTAAAATTCATAAGAACTTAGCCAACCCACCCGGAAGGCCTATAATATCAGGCATAGGATCGGTGTCGAGCAATTTATCTGAATATATAGATAAAAAACTTCAACCTTACGTTAGATCATTACCATCATATCTAAGGGACTCCACCGAAGTATTGAATATATTAAAAAACATGGAATGGGATGAAAGCTACATCTTAATCACTAGTGATGTAACATCACTATACACCTTGATTCCACATGAGAAGGGATTAGAGTCTATTATTCACTTCCTAGATAAAGATGAAAGTATGCCACAACCCCAAAAGAGGTTCATACTGGACGGAATAGAATATATCCTTCAACATAATTATTTTTATTGTGATAAGGTTTTCTATCGACAAGTGTGTGGGACAGCCATGGGGACCAGGTTCGCGCCTAGCTACGCCAATCTCTATATGGGAAGATGGGAAACTATTTTCTGGGATTCCTGTCCGGCGGGCGCGGACCTGGTCCTATATAAAAGGTATATAGATGACCTTCTAATCATCTGGAAGGGGAGTGAAGAAGATCTAAGACACACACTAGACGTAATGAATCTGAACCAGTCCAATTTGAGATTTACTAACACCATCAGCAAAGATCACATCACCTTTCTAGATCTGGACATAAAAGTGATAAAGGGAAGAATTGTAACATCCACTCACTTCAAGGAAGTAGATTCTAACAATTATATCCATCACACAAGCTGCCATCATAAGAAATGGATATCCAATATCCCAAAAGGACAATTGTTACGAATTCGAAAAAATTGCTCAAGTGAGGAAATGTGGACTAAGCAATCATCAATATTAAAAACCAGGTTCTTGGAAAGAGGATACGATGAATCCTTTGTAGACAAGACCATCATAGAAGTGAACAACATAAAAAGAGATTCTCTTCTCACATACAAGGTGAAACCAACTAAAGACAAGTTTGAAGGCCTGAAAATCCCTTTTATAACCCAATATGGTGAAAGAAAGAAGATAATTGAAGACATAATCAAGAGACACTGGCATATACTCAGAAATGACGATATTATAGGTGAACATCTAACAGAACAACCTAATTTTGTCTATAGAAAGGCCAACAATTTAAAATCGATTTTGGCTCCAAGTATACCCAAAGAAAAGAAAGCTAAAAATTCTTTAGACATTATGGGCAAAAAATTATGCGGTTTCTATCCATGCCACTTTTGTAAAGCATGCACACATGGAATAAAAACCAGCACAATCAAGTCTAAAGTATCAAATGAAGTGTTTTATATAAAACAAACTATAAGATGTACTGATCAATCTGTAATATATTTGGTCGAGTGTGGGTGTGGCCTGCAGTATGTGGGCCAGACCTCTAGAAAATTGAGAGACCGAATCCGTGAACATTTGTTACAGATCAAATGGAAGAAGGTTGATCTACCACTCTACAAACACTTCAAAGAAGTACACGGTGGAAGTGATAAAAGCTTGAAATATATGGGAATATGCAAAGTGGACAAAGATTGGAGAGGAGGAGATATGGAATCAAAATTATTGAAAACAGAATCCAAATGGATTTTCAACTTAGACTGTATCCATCCAAAAGGTCTCAATGCTGATTTTGAGATCGTCCACCTTTTCTAACAAACCGTAACATCTCCGATCTCTCTCATTTATTTCTTGAACCTCAGTTTAAACTTAACTTGCTATAATAATTTGAATATATCAAAAGCAATCCAAATTAGGCAATCCAAAGAGATTTATATGATAGGTCTCAGTATCCTCTTTGAGATAAAATACACCTGATTATCTAATAACAAAGAAAAGATGTTGCCAAATTGCTAAATAACGATGACAAACAAAATTAGGAAACACAAGTAATAAATACCTAATAAAAAATGTATCTTGTACCAATCCAACATAAGATTAGGGAACATATGTCTAGATTAAGATATGTTGAGAATTAAATACAAAGAACATTTTTAAATCCATCTAAGATTATCATATTTGCATTTGCAAATTTTTTACAAATCTTTGCAATTTTTTGCAATTTTTTACAAATCTTTATAATTTTTGTAATTTTTTGTAATTTTGTAATTTTTTAATTATTTATTTTATTTATTGTTGGAATTTTGTATCAGCAATTTTTTAATTTTTTAATTTTTCTTATTTTTCCTATGTTTATTTCAATCGGCACTTTGTATGTATTTAAGTTTATTACATATGAGATACAGAATAATACAACTAGAAATAGAGTTATTATTATCATGGAATTATAATGGAAATAAATGTACGTGATAAACATTGTAAGTCCTGGATATATTAGCCCGATATCAGTTATAATTAATCACTAGAAAATAGATTAAAATAACCGCATAAGAAATTAAATAATGGAAATTTATCCTCCATTAAACCACAATACAAATTTGCCCTTTTCCAAAATGGTTTCTTTAAACCGGAAGCACCGTACATATTGATATCCGGTCTTGCCGACAATTTGTTGTTCCTTCTTGCCCTTTCGCAAAATGGTTCCGCGAAACCGGAAGTGGTAAAGAAACCGGAAGTGTCAAACATATAGACATCCGGTTGTTTAGCGGAAGTGCGGTATAGTGGCAACAAGCGGTAACAAACAAACTGGCAATATCGGACCCAATTTTTGGTGGGATTTTTTGGGCGCAATTTTTTGGCGCAATTGTGACAAACAAACGCCCAATTCAAAAATATAAAAGGTCAGTACTGATTAAGCCTCCACATGTCTTGAAAAAGGCCCCAGTTAGAGGGCCGAAACGCATAGACGACTATCCGATAACAAAGATTGAGAGGCTAATCATATCCAGGACCAGGCTTTGAATGGTAAGACTATTTTCAATAGTCCATACCCTAGAAGCACATTTGTTTAGTGCACTCTTTTCTCTTCTTTTTAGGTTTTTATATATGTATACCTCTATCTAAGGACTAGGACTTTGGACTTCAATACACTCAAGGATTTTATTCAAATTAGACATTTAAGGAAGAAATTACTACTTACATTTCATCAGGATTTGATAGATTTTGGACATTTTTTCATCGGTTTTTTATAACCCACCTTTATTACCTTCTTTTTTTTTTTCATTCAATTGTTTACATTGATTACAAAGTGTTTTAATTGTTTATTTATTGTTTATTACTAAATTGTCACACGATATGATTTTATAACCAGATATATATCTCATATTAGGAGTTAATTATTGGAAAGTTCAATTATTAGAACGGACCGTTGTGTCCATAAGTTAATTGAAATATAGTTTTTTAATTATAGCTGGTACCAGTTTAGTTGAGCTTTAGGTTTACAAGTGGTAAAACCCACCCATCTTTGATTGTATTGTATTATTGCGCATCACACACAGGAGTATTATATATCATAAGGAATTTGATTTGTTCTCATAAATATATTTTCTATCACAATTTATTCACATTTGATAAGAAAAATTATAATTTTAGACTCATAATACGGGTCTTTCACTAAGAAACTAATCCTTTACTGGATTCTTATCTTCACAATTATATTTTATGAATTTTTATTTTTATTTTTATTTATATTTTTTTATTTTGACACATACTTTTCACGATCTCATTCATTATTAGATTATATTCATGCATTAGGAATCAAAGGGTTATTACCCCTAGGATTTGTACTCCAGTGAGTTCACCATTTTGGTCTAATATTATTTTTGTTAATTTTTGTTATTTCTACATCTATGCAGATTCTATTAAATACTTGTACAAATATTTGATTTTAATATTTTGACTCCTGTGGTATATCTTAGCCAGCGGCGCTCCTATATATCCTATTTTCTGTGTTCTGTTTTTTAGACCTATTAGGGGGTCTTCATTATAGTGAGCAGATATCAGTCTTAGGCGCTGGTTACTTATTTATTTATAATAGGGGATGTTATCCCACCAACGTTCCATGAAATTATTTTAATTTTTTCCATTACTTTGCTGTGTAGCTGTTAAGTGTATATTCGTGTAGTAATGGAGTACAAGTATATTTTAAATCTAGAGCTAGGAGGGAACGCAAGGTAGGGGGGAGGGAGAAAAAAAAAAAAAAAAAACCCTAACCAGAAAATAAACAAATTTGCAATCAACACTTGTTTCCCTTTAAATTTAAAATGTATACTCATATTTACACTCATACAATATATAACCAAGATTTTCAAAACCCCTAGGTTCTTATATTTATTCCAACTCATCACTTTATCTTTAAACCATTTTAAAAAACTGCTTAACTTCTTCTGGGTCTTCAAAGACCTTTACACCTTCTTCACCTATATATTTCAATTTTGCTGGGTATATAACCACTGCTTTATGCCCTGCTGCTATTAGGTTTGTACACAAGGGGTCATTTTTTTTCTCTTATTCAATGTTTCCATAGAGTAGTCACTGAACATTAACAACTTTTTCCCTTCAAATTCCAAGCTACCTTTCTTCCTGTATAAGTTCATCATTTTAACCTTATCTTGAAAATCTAGGAATTTAGCAATTACTGCCCTAGGTTTTTGTTCGATGGAGTTCTGTCTTATTGCTCCTATTCTGTGAACTCTTTCTATCCTTAATGGTAATTCTTTCTCTTCAACCCCTAGTATCCTGGGTAGCTGTATTGACATGAATTCCTGTAGACTTTTATCAATTCCCCCTTCTTGTAGGCCTATGATTCTTACGTTATTTCTACGTGCTCTATTTTCTAGATCTTCAATTTTTGCGCATAACTCCAAAATCTGACTACTACTCTTATTCTGTATCTGTTCTAATCTGCTTTGATTGTCTTCTAGCTCAGATATTCTTTCTTCGGCTTCCTGCATTCTCCCTGAAAAACTTTTGAAATCTTCTGCAAGTTTAGAAACTTCAGACTGAATTTTATCAAAGCGTGGCATAAACATCTCTCAGAGTTTCCTAACCACCCAGTCTCCTTCCCCTGATAGAGAACCCTCTTCACCTCCTCCATCTAAGGAGGTTTCACCCTGTGACTTCCTAGTGACATTCTGTTTTTTCTCTTGTGTTTTTTGTCTTTTAGACATTGTGTTGCTCTGTGTATTAGTGATATATTTATCCATATATACAACCAAGTTAATATAACAAACAGCAAATAAACAAGTATTTTAGTTTCCCTTTTGTGTCTATACGGTGTGTATCTGATTTCAGATTTTTTTTGTGTGTTACTTATCCCTATTCAGGGGATATTTCTTAGTGAGAAAAAAAAGAAAAAAAGAAAAAAAGCAAAACAAACAAACAAACCTAAAAAAAAAAAAAATAATAATTTCAACGTGTATCTTCAAAATACAAAGGTGTACCACAAACCAATGTGATTACCACTGTGATTACTCTAAGAAAGGGTATCTCCCCCTGGGGAAGCCAGCTATATTAAAAAAGTGGTTGGAGCTAACCTTGTCTTGTTTAGGGGTTAGGCTTAGTGAGGATATGCGCCTTTATAGCTGGAATTTAATTAAGGCTATAGGGTTGTAACTATAATTTCTACTAATGAAAGTGAGCACCTCTGTATTCCGTGTTTTTTTTAATTATCTCTGTAGTCTATGTCAATAAGAATAACCACCTTTATATTCAGTATTGATGTTACATTTACAGATTTATACCTGTACCCTGTGCGCATAAAAATGAACACCTTTGTATATGATATCTCTATGCAGTTATATCTATAACATAAACTATCTAAGGATACCACCTTTATATTCTATATTATAACTGCTGCTATAAAATATATTCTAGGTCTCTAAGAATGTGTTTTTAGTATAATTTACTGCACAGGTATCCAAAAGATGCTTAGCTTGTAGGGCTGCAAATATATATACAGGAATAGACAGTTTTGTCATTTAACACTTAATGACTTGCTACACAGCCCTTATGCTTAATATGTCTACTCATATCAAACTCCAATACTGCCAGTTTTGAATGGGTTCCTGGACTCTCATTATATATATTTCAGCAAAGTTCTATTTGTGCCTAGAGTCCGTTTTCAAATGTTTAGACCGTAAGTCTTTTTAATTAAGCTTTCTTGTTGTACACAGTCCCATCTTTTCAAATAAATACAGAAATACAGAATAGTCCTCCTGTTTTGGAGTGTGGGCTCCTATTTTCATATGGCTTCTGTAACACTTATGTCCTGTTATCTCCACAGATATATGTGTTTTTCCCCAGCTTCTCAGCTCTTATATAATCTAGACCAGTGTATGAACAGGAGATATGCTTCACACTACGTTCTTCAATTAACACCAAAATCTAGTTATATAGCCCTCTCCAAGAGCAATGTCCCTTGTGTTATAAAGCAAGTTCAGTTATTTAGACTGTCTTAAAACTCCAAAACATAAACTCTGAACATAAATCCTTTTATCACCGCTGGGCCTCAGCTATTGTTTTTTTAACCCTTTGTGGCTATTGCTGCTTCTATCGTTTCCCATCCTATGGGTTTTAGCAACATATGTTTGCCCAGGGACTGATATAAGTGCAAGAGCGGGGTCTTATCCCAGACGCTCTGTGTTTCCTCTATTTTAATGTCTCTTAGTTCAGTTACTGTTCCTTTTAAGAAACCAGCCGCTATACATAATCTTGCACCAAAACCTTTTTCAAAACAAGAACCGCTTATAGCAGTAAGCATATACTTGCGTAAAGAAATCCAGGAGTCTCTTCCCAGCCTTTGGGTTTGACTTGATCTTTTGTTCCAGCTTCCACTCCGAGTGTTAAGCTGTTATCTCCTCCTTTAGGTTTCTGCTGGGCCGATTTGCTCCCCCAGTTGTATCTATTTCTCCACGCTGTAGTGTTTGTTTGCGTTGAGGTTACTTGTTTGATGTATACGCCGCTGTAGATTTACACCAGCTGATGCGTCACACGTGTTCCTAACGGCTAGTAGTGATGTGCCATATAGTAAAAAAGGGGGTGTCTGGGCAAATAGACACTGTAGCCTGATATGTATAGTTCCAACTGCTTAATACTGCTCTCCCTTTCCCGGGTGCAGTTTTTCAGGCCCGCTAAACTTGTGGCCAAGAATCTAGCAGTTTACTGGGATCTTCCAGGACGCTCACGCTGAGCGATGCACCAGCGCCTCCATTAGCTGGCTCCTCCTACCGGAACTCTCTCCTTGGGAAGCAATCCTATTATTGCCGAATGTTGATACTTTTAAATGGTCTGCAATAGAAAAAAATTAGAGGAGGAGATAAGATGAGCATCTTGTCTAAATGAGAAGTTTATTAGATATTAACTTCGGATAAACAAGTTCCCCATGGGTTTAATTCTGAATTTGACATACTTAATTGTGAATAAATACTGATATTATTTGTTATATAATTTGAGATAAATACAGTAGTCTAATTACTATTCAGCTAATTGCTTAGTACAATGTAATTTTGAATTTATTATATAGATAATTGGATGCGCCTATCGCTTACAGAGGCTAAATTCTCAATATGCTCTCTGTTAGATTCGCAAAAAACTATGTATGACATAAATATATTAATTATGTGAAGTGATCAAAAGATCACTTGCAATATGTCACCTTCTAATAGTGAAATGCCGTGAGAAATAATATCAAAGTGATATAAATAATAAACAAGTGTATAAACAATATCCAAATATAAGCAATAAACAAATATAAGCAATAAAACACCAGTACAATATATTTGGCTGGAAGATTGATAAACAAAGATACACTTAACGTATGAGTCCGTTTGTTTGTGTCAGATCTTTGTATGATGGGTGTTCCACACTTTCTCTGGACGAGTATGAGAGGATATGGAGTTGAATCCTTAAGACAGGTGGCCTGCAGCTTCTTCAAACGCTCGTTGGTATAGGGTTCTGAAATAACATGTAGGAAAAAAAGAAGGCGCCACAATAGTGCAGCATCAATGATATCATGCACTTCCCCAAATATCCCTCGAATCTACTTACAAGATAGAAAGCACTTGATAAGTGCCACAAGCACGGACTGTACTTAATAGTCGTACAGCTGACTATCCTCCGTCTCTCACCGAGGTCCCCACAGCAAGATGTTATCTGTTATTCTCCAATGTGTCCAGGAGTGGCAATGGGTGTCGTATCAGTGACCATAAAACATATGGAAATACAAGAGAGAGATAGCACAACAATAGTGCCGCATCAATGGTATCACCCACTCGACCCCTCTTGTACTGAAATCTACTTACGAGATGGAGAGCACTTGATAAGTGCCACAAGAGCAGGCTGAGCACTTGTAGTTGCACAGCTGACTATCCCCCGGAAAGACTTTAATAAAACCAAGTAAAAACACTAAAATTACTTTAGTGTTTTTACTTGGTTTTATTAGTCTTTCAAGTTATAGAGACTATCACAGATTTATTTATCATCAATACTACTAATATCACATTTGCATTATCGTGGGGACACGGCATAGACAGCTACAGACTACCCACTGATGTGCTTATGTTCCTGTGGTTAGACACCTGAACAACCGGAGTAGCGACCAAAGCGGCGTACAGAGAGCTCCAGAGAAGCCGGGGGATAGTCAGCTGTGCAACTACAAGTGCTCAGCCTGCTCTTGTGGCACTTATCAAGTGCTCTCCATCTCGTAAGTAGATTTCAGTACAAGAGGGGTCGAGTGGGTGATACCATTGATGCGGCACTATTGTTGTGCTATCTCTCTCTTGTATTTCCATATGTTTTATGGTCACTGATACGACACCCATTGCCACTCCTGGACACATTGGAGAATAACAGATAACATCTTGCTGTGGGGACCTCGGTGAGAGACGGAGGATAGTCAGCTGTACGACTATTAAGTACAGTCCATGCTTGTGGCACTTATCAAGTGCTTTCTATCTTGTAAGTAGATTCGAGGGGAAGTGCATGATATCATTGATGCTGCACTATTGTGGCGCCTTCTTTTTTTCCTACATGTAATTTTGAATTTAGCAGACTTTTCATCAAGTTTGGTTATGTGAAGTATAAAACAATTTGTGCTACAAATCAAGTTATAACATGTTAAATAGAAAGTAACAATGTATTGTTGTATGTATATAGTTAAATGGGTGTGTCAGGCACAATATAATGTGTTACTGAAAACTAAGAAGAATCTTAACACAGAGGTGTAGATATCTTCTGGAAGTATGCACTTGTAAGCACTCTTAGCCTAGACTGTAAGGCAGTTTCTGGTTAGAACAAAATAAAATAAAACATAACTTTTATTGTTTATTTACTTAAAATAAGGGTAACACACACACGTTAAAATCGACACTAGCACTGATATGTCTACTCTATTTGTACAATATAGGGAGGACTGTGTAATTTTGCCTCGGGTAATTGAATATACGTCCTCTATATGGTATTATTTCTGCTATACTGTAATGGTATATCCAAATAGTGTATATATGTAACCTATTTGGTGAATGGTCCCCTATATAGGGTTGTTTGGATATCCAAATTGCACTGTAAGGTGTTTGAAAACGCCAGTAGTTCTTCTACTCAGTCCCTATGTAATATATGCAAATATTGGCTGCACTAGGGTCGGGTTATGTACCACCTGTTTTATATGCTAGTTGCTGCTATTAGTAACACTATCGTTGGTAAATCACAAGGCTTAAGTAATGCTGAGATATAATCCCACAGTATCTTGATAGATTAATATTGTTTATACTAGAATTGTGGACTGTTAGTTTCAGCGTTACAATGTTGCTATATATTCTCTGTGTGGTGCTATATATCAGACCTGGTTAATACCGTCTAGGTATAGTGTATAATATATCAATAAAGAAAGTATATCCCTTTGTACTTTCGCTGTTCAATATGGCTCACTTCAAGTTGTTCTCTATTTGACTACCTCTCTGTATATTTTTAGTAGTCTTAGGAGTACTGTGATATTTATTCTCTCACAGATGTGTTCACTTCATATATCTATGTGGGTAGTCAAGATTTAAGTCATTTGTATTGGTCCATTCTATATTATATGCACCCAATTACAGATTATCTTTGTTGAAAAACAACACTGGTATTTTGTTGCCGATATGATTTACAGATATATTCTGTTTGTTTGCAAAGTACGCTACTCAAATAGTTACTAAAGTCTCCTTTCCTTATAGGTTACAGTTTTATCCCTGTCTTACTCTGTAATAACTTTCTATATAGCTATTGAGAGCAGCATATATTTCATCATATTTTTACATATAATAGGCAGATATCAATATAATAAATATATACACAAACTACGGCTAAGTCTGGCACAACCCAGACTATTCAACGTATTTAACTAAGTATAGCAGATAATTTATAACGGTTTAGAGTAACATTCTAGTGCTAGGCATGTTAAAATTGAGCGCCCAAACACTCAAAGTAACTCCTGACTAGTTTCGCCCCTCCGGGCTTTGTCAAAGGCCGGAGGGGCGAAACTAGTCAGGAGTTACTTTGAGTGTTTGGGCGCTCAATTTTAACATGCCTAGCACTAGAATGTTACTCTAAACCGTTATAAATTATCTGCTATACTTAGTTAAATACGTTGAATAGTCTGGGTTGTGCCAGACTTAGCCGTAGTTTGTGTATATATTTATTATATTGATATCCGCCTATTATATGTAAAAATATGATGAAATATATGCTGCTCTCAATAGCTATATAGAAAGTTATTACAGAGTAAGACAGGGATAAAACTGTAACCTATAAGGAAAGGAGACTTTAGTAACTATTTGAGTAGCGTACTTTGCAAACAAACAGAATATATCTGTAAATCATATCGGCAACAAAATACCAGTGTTGTTTTTCAACAAAGATAATCTGTAATTGGGTGCATATAATATAGAATGGACCAATACAAATGACTTAAATCTTGACTACCCACATAGATATATGAAGTGAACACATCTGTGAGAGAATAAATATCACAGTACTCCTAAGACTACTAAAAATATACAGAGAGGTAGTCAAATAGAGAACAACTTGAAGTGAGCCATATTGAACAGCGAAAGTACAAAGGGATATACTTTCTTTATTGATATATTATACACTATACCTAGACGGTGATTAACCAGGTCTGATATATAGCACCACACAGAGAATATATAGCAACATTGTAACGCTGAAACTAACAGTCCACAATTCTAGTATAAACAATATTAATATATCAAGATACTGTGGGATTATATCTCAGCATTACTTAAGCCTTGTGATTTACCAACGATAGTGTTACTAATAGCAGCAACTAGCATATAAAACAGGTGGTACATAACCAGACCCTAGTGCAGCCAATATTTGCATATATTACATAGGGACTGAGTAGAAGAACTACTGGCGTTTTCAAACACCTTACAGTGCAATTTGGATATCCAAACAACCCTATATAGGGGACCATTCACCAAATAGGTTACGTATATACACTATTTGGATATACCATTACAGTATAGCAGAAATAATACCATATAGAGGACGTATATTCAATTACCCGAGGCAAAATTACACAGTCCTCCCTATATTGTACAAATAGAGTAGACATATCAGTGCTAGTGTCGATTTTAACGTGTGTGTGTTACCCTTATTTTAAGTAAATAAACAATAAAAGTTATGTTTTATTTTATTTTGTTCTAACCAGAAACTGCCTTACAGTCTAGGCTAAGAGTGCTTACAAGTGCATACTTCCAGAAGATATCTACACCTCTGTGTTAAGATTCTTCTTAGTTTTCAGTAATTATAATATTTATGCATTAGCACCATTCCCTATACATTTATGACTTTAACAAACAATAAACATAAAGTTTGTTAATAAACTATAATAGGGAAAAAGCCCTAGTGGTGCCATTGTTCTTGTGTAGTAACAATATAATGTGTATCCAATGAGTTATTGGCGTTGTTTTTATAATGGAGGAGTGATGATGTTTAGACAGGATCTATAAATACAACAGGGGGCTGAAACGCGTAAGTTCTTACTAGTGTCAATCCCATTAATCGTTCCTGTAATAGTTTATTTAATTTGTATTTTCAATAAATGTTTGTGTTTTTATTTGGAGTGTCCTAGACTTTTCTGCTTTTCTACTACCTTCTCAAGCTACACTTTTTACACTTGTGCATAACTCCCAACTGCCTCTCATCCTGCAGTATTGTCATGGATTGGAAAATCTTGGCCGCTTCCTGCCCACAGCCTCTCAGTGTCCTGATTTTAAGGGTCTGCCCTAGCTGTGCCCACAGCCAGCCCACACACACAAGACCCTCCAGATCCAGCCCCACCCTTGATCTGCTTCTGATTCCTCCTCTCCCAACATAGCCGAACCCACAAAATGTTGATGGGCCACTGCTCACAAGCTCTTAAATCTTTCACATCCCAGGAAGCCTCAAGAAAATGTTGTGATATGTATGTGTGCTTTGCAGACTTGTACAGTGATTAGTTTTTTTATCACAAATCCTAAAAAAATCAACTAATAAAAGAATGTTACCCACCTCAGAGACACCCAATAACCCCCCCCCCCCCACTAACCTAGCCCTGTGCTTTTACTGCACAAATGTAGGCACCTAGAGCCCCTCATTGCAAAAACCTTAACCAATATTTTCCCCTTAAAGGGACAGTCGACACCAGAATTTTTATTGTTTAAAAAGATAGATAATTTCTTTATTACCCATTCCCTAGTTTTGCATAACCAACACTGTTATATTAATATACTTTTTACCTCTGTGATTATCTTGTATCTAAGCCTCTGCAAACTGCCCCCTTATTTCAGTTCTTTTGACAGATGTGCATTTTAGCCAATCAGTGCACTGTGATTTTTCCTCCTCTTTAATTTGGTCCCAATTATTCATCATAGCTGCTGTAGTGTATTAACTTATATACAAATAGCTCTTTTACTTTTATTTTGGCTTATAAAATAATTGTTATGTCTGTTGTATCCACATCTATACTGGATATTTCAATACTTAAAGGGACAGTCAGCACCAGAATTTTTGTTTTTTAAGAAGATAGATAATTCCTTTATTACCCATTACCCAATTTTGTATAACCAACACTGTTATATTAATATACTTTTCTCCAACATAGGTGTGTCCGGTCCACGGCGTCATCCTTACTTGTGGGATATTCTCTTCCCCAACAGGAAATGGCAAAGAGCCCAGCAAAGCTGGTCACATGATCCCTCCTAGGCTCCGCCTACCCCAGTCATTCTCTTTGCCGTTGTACAGGCAACATCTCCACGGAGATGGCTTAGAGTTTTTTAGTGTTTAACTGTAGTTTTTATTATTCAATCAAGAGTTTGTTATTTTGAAATAGTGCTGGTATGTACTATTTACTCAGAAACAGAAAAGAGATGAAGATTTCTGTTTGTATGAGGAAAATGATTTTAGCAACCGTCACTAAAATCCATGGCTGTTCCACACAGGACTGTTGAGAGCAATTAACTTCAGTTGGGGGAACAGTGAGCAGTCTCTTGCTGCTTGAGGTATGACACATTCTAACAAGACGAGGTAATGCTGGAAGCTGTCATTTTCCCTATGGGATCCGGTAAGCCATGTTTATTACGATCGTAAATAAGGGCTTCACAAGGGCTTATTAAGACTGTAGACTTTTTCTGGGCTAAATCGATTCATTATTAACACATATTTAGCCTTGAGGAATCATTTTATTTGGGTATTTTGATATAATAATATCGGCAGGCACTGTTTTAGACACCTTATTCTTTAGGGGCTTTCCCAAAGCATAGGCAGAGCCTCATTTTCGCGCCGGTGTTGCGCACTTGTTTTTGAGAGGCATGGCATGCAGTCGCATGTGAGAGGAGCTCTGATACTTAGAAAAGACTTTCTGAAGGCGTCATTTGGTATCGTATTCCCCTTTGGGCTTGGTTGGGTCTCAGCAAAGCAGATACCAGGGACTGTAAAGGGGTTAAAGTTCAAAACGGCTCCGGTTCCGTTATTTTAAGGGTTAAAGCTTCCAAATTTGGTGTGCAATGAATTTTGAACAATTCCTTCATGTTTTTTCGCAATTGCAGTAATAAAGTGTGTTCAGTTTAAAATTTAAAGTGACAGTAACGGTTTTATTTTAAAACGTTTTTTGTACTTTGTTATCAAGTTTATGCCTGTTTAACATGTCTGAACTACCAGATAGACTGTGTTCTGAATGTGGGGAAGCCAGAATTCCTATTCATTTAAATAAATGTGATTTATGTGACAATGACAATGATGCCCAAGATGATTCCTCAAGTGAGGGGAGTAAGCATGGTACTGCATCATTCCCTCCTTCGTCTACACGAGTCTTGCCCACTCAGGAGGCCCCTAGTACATCTAGCGCGCCAATACTCCTTACTATGCAACAATTAACGGCTGTAATGGACAATTCTGTCAAAAACATTTTAGCCAAAATGAACACTTATCAGCGTAAGCGCGACTGCTCTGTTTTAGATACTGAAGAGCATGACGACGCTGATAATAATGTTTCTGAAGGGCCCCTAACCCAGTCTGATGGGGCCAGGGAGGTTTTGTCTGAGGGAGAAATTACTGATTCAGGGAACATTTCTCAACATGCTGAACCTGATGTGATTACATTTAAATTTAAGTTGGAACATCTCCGCATTCTGCTTAAGGAGGTATTATCCACTCTGGATGATTGTGACAAGTTGGTCATCCCAGAGAAACTATGTAAAATGGACAAGTTCCTAGAGGTGCCGGGGCTCCCAGAAGCTTTTCCTATACCCAAGCGGGTGGCGGACATTGTTAATAAAGAATGGGAAAGGCCCGGTATTCCTTTCGTCCCTCCCCCCATATTTAAAAAATTGTTTCCTATGGTCGACCCCAGAAAGGACTTATGGTAGACAGTCCCCAAGGTCGAGGGAGCGGTTTCCACTTTAAACAAACGCACCACTATACCCATAGAGGATAGTTGTGCTTTCAAAGATCCTATGGATAAAAAATTAGAAGGTTTGCTTAAAAAGATGTTTGTTCAGCAGGGTTACCTTCTACAACCAATTTCATGCGTTGTCCCTGTCGCTACAGCCGCATGTTTCTGGTTCGATGAGCTGATAAAGGCGGTCGATAGTGATTCTCCTCCTTATGAGGAGATTATGGACAGAATCAATGCTCTCAAATTGGCTAATTCTTTTACCCTAGACGCCACTTTGCAATTGGCTAGGTTAGCGGCTAAGAATTCTGGGTTTGCTATTGTGGCGCGCAGAGCGCTTTGGTTGAAATCTTGGTCGGCTGATGCGTCTTCCAAGAACAAGCTACTTAACATTCCTTTCAAGGGGAAAACGCTGTTTGGCCCTGACTTGAAAGAGATTATCTCTGATATCACTGGGGGTAAGGGCCACGCCCTTCCTCAGGATCGGCCTTTCAAGGCAAAAAATAAACCTAATTTTCGTCCCTTTCGTAGAAACGGACCAGCCCAAAGTGCTACGTCCTCTAAGCAAGAGGGTAATACTTCTCAAGCCAAGCCAGCTTGGAGACCAATGCAAGGCTGGAACAAGGGAAAGCAGGCCAAGAAACCTGCCACTGCTACCAAGACAGCATGAAATGTTGGCCCCCGATCCGGGACCGGATCTGGTGGGGGGCAGACTCTCTCTCTTCGCTCAGGCTTGGGCAAGAGATGTTCTGGATCCTTGGGCGCTAGAAATAGTCTCCCAAGGTTATCTTCTGGAATTCAAGGGGCTTCCCCCAAGGGGGAAGTTCCACAGGTCTCAGTTGTCTTCAGACCACATAAAAAGACAGGCATTCTTACATTGTGTAGAAGACCTGTTAAAAATGGGAGTGATTCATCCTGTTCCATTAAGAGAACAAGGGATGGGGTTCTACTCCAATCTGTTCATAGTTCCCAAAAAAGAGGGAACGTTCAGACCAATCTTAGATCTCAAGATCTTAAACAAGTTTCTCAGGGTTCCATCGTTCAAGATGGAAACCATTCGAACTATTCTTCCTTCCATCCAGGAAGGTCAATTCATGACCACGGTGGATTTAAAGGATGCGTATCTACATATTCCTATCCACAAGGAACATCATCGGTTCCTAAGGTTCGCATTCCTGGACAAGCATTACCAGTTCGTGGCGCTTCCTTTCGGATTAGCCACTGCTCCAAGGATTTTCACAAAGGTACTAGGGTCCCTTCTAGCTGTGCTAAGACCAAGGGGCATTGCTGTAGTACCTTATTTGGACGACATTCTGATTCAAGCGTCGTCCCTTCCTCAAGCAAAGGCTCACACGGACATAGTCCTGGCCTTTCTCAGATCTCACGGATGGAAAGTGAACGTGGAAAAGAGTTCTCTATCTCCGTCAACAAGGGTTCCCTTCTTGGGAACAATAATAGACTCCTTAGAAATGAGGATATTTCTGACAGAGGCCAGAAAAACAAAGCTTCTAGACTCTTGTCGGATACTTCATTCCGTTCCTCTTCCTTCCATAGCTCAGTGCATGGAAGTGATCGGGTTGATGGTAGCGGCAATGGACATAGTTCCTTTTGCGCGCATTCATCTAAGACCATTACAACTGTGCATGCTCAGTCAGTGGAATGGGGATTATACAGACTTGTCTCCGAAGATACAAGTAAATCAGAGGACCAGAGACTCACTCCGTTGGTGGCTGTCTCTGGACAACCTGTCACAAGGGATGACATTCCGCAGACCAGAGTGGGTCATTGTCACGACCGACGCCAGTCTGATGGGCTGGGGCGCGGTCTGGGGATCCCTGAAAGCTCAGGGTCTTTGGTCTCGGGAAGAATCTCTTCTACCGATAAATATTCTGGAACTGAGAGCGATATTCAATGCTCTCAAGGCTTGGCCTCAGCTTGCGAGGGCCAAGTTCATACGGTTTCAATCAGACAACATGACAACTGTTGCGTACATCAACCATCAGGGGGGAACAAGGAGTTCCCTAGCGATGGAAGAAGTGACCAAAATCATTCTATGGGCGGAGTCTCACTCCTGCCACCTGTCCGCTATCCACATCCCAGGAGTGGAAAATTGGGAAGCGGATTTTCTGAGTCGTCAGACATTGCATCCGGGGGAGTGGGAACTCCATCCGGAAATCTTTGCCCAAGTCACTCAGCTGTGGGGCATTCCAGACATGGATCTGATGGCCTCTCGTCAGAACTTCAAAGTTCCTTGCTACGGGTCCAGATCCAGGGATCCCAAGGCGGCTCTAGTGGATGCACTAGTAGCACCTTGGACCTTCAAACTAGCTTATGTGTTCCCGCCGTTTCCTCTCATCCCCAGGCTGGTAGCCAGGATCAATCAGGAGAGGGCGTCGGTGATCTTGATAGCTCCTGCGTGGCCACGCAGGACTTGGTATGCAGATCTGGTGAATATGTCATCGGCTCCACCTTGGAAGCTACCTTTGAGACGAGACCTTCTTGTTCAGGGTCCGTTCGAACATCCGAACCTGGTTTCACTCCAGCTGACTGCTTGGAGATTGAACGCTTGATCTTATCGAAGCGAGGGTTCTCAGATTCTGTTATCGATACTCTTGTTCAGGCCAGAAAGCCTGTAACTAGAAAGATTTACCACAAAATTTGGAAAAAATATATCTGTTGGTGTGAATCTAAAGGATTCCCTTGGGACAAGGTTAAGATTCCTAAGATTCTATCCTTCCTTCAAGAAGGATTGGAAAAAGGATTATCTGCAAGTTCCCTGAAGGGACAGATTTCTGCCTTGTCTGTGTTACTTCACAAAAAGCTGGCAGCTGTGCCAGATGTTCAAGCCTTTGTTCAGGCTCTGGTTAGAATTAAGCCTGTTTACAAACCTTTGACTCCTCCTTGGAGTCTCAATTTAGTTCTTTCAGTTCTTCAGGGGGTTCCGTTTGAACCCTTACATTCCGTTGATATTAAGTTATTATCTTGGAAAGTTTTGTTTTTAGTTGCAATTTCTTCTGCTAGAAGAGTTTCAGAATTATCTGCTCTGCAGTGTTCTCCTCCTTATCTGGTGTTCCATGCAGATAAGGTGGTTTTACGTACTAAACCTGGTTTTCTTCCAAAAGTTGTTTCTAACAAAAACATTAACCAGGAGATTATCGTACCTTCTCTGTGTCCGAAACCAGTTTCAAAGAAGGAACGTTTGTTGCACAATTTGGATGTTGTTCGCGCTCTAAAATTCTATTTAGAAGCTACAAAGGATTTTAGACAAACATCTTCCTTGTTTGTTGTTTATTCCGGTAAAAGGAGAGGTCAAAAAGCAACTTCTACCTCTCTCTCTTTTTGGATTAAAAGCATCATCAGATTGGCTTACGAGACTGCCGGACGGCAGCCTCCCGAAAGAATCACAGCTCATTCCACTAGGGCTGTGGCTTCCACATGGGCCTTCAAGAACGAGGCTTCTGTTGATCAGATATGTAGGGCAGCGACTTGGTCTTCACTGCACACTTTTACCAAATTTTACAAGTTTGATACTTTTGCTTCTTCTGAGGCTATTTTTGGGAGAAAGGTTTTGCAAACCGTGGTGCCTTCCATTTAGGTGACCTGATTTGTTCCCTCCCTTCATCCGTGTCCTAAAGCTTTGGTATTGGTTCCCACAAGTAAGGATGACGCCGTGGACCGGACACACCTATGTTGGAGAAAACAGAATTTATGTTTACCTGATAAATTACTTTCTCCAACGGTGTGTCCGGTCCACGGCCCGCCCTGGTTTTTTTAATCAGGTCTGATAATTTATTTTCTTTAACTACAGTCACCACGGTACCATATGGTTTCTCCTATGCAAATATTCCTCCTTAACGTCGGTCGAATGACTGGGGTAGGCGGAGCCTAGGAGGGATCATGTGACCAGCTTTGCTGGGCTCTTTGCCATTTCCTGTTGGGGAAGAGAATATCCCACAAGTAAGGATGACGCCGTGGACCGGACACACCGTTGGAGAAAGTAATTTATCAGGTAAACATAAATTCTGTTTTTACCTCTGTGATTACCATGTATCTAAGCCTCTGCAGACTGCCCCCTTACTTCAGTCCTTATGACAGACTTGCATTTTAGCCAATCAATGCTGACTCCTAGGTAACTCCACGGGCGTGAGCACAATGTTATCTATATGGCACACATGATCTAACCTCCTCTATTTGTGAAAAAATGGCAAAATGCATTCAGAAAAGAGGTGGCCTTCAAGGGCTAAGAAATTAGCATATGAGCCTACCTAGGTTTAGCTTTCAACTAAGGATACCAAGAGAACAAAGCAAAATTGATGATAAAAGTAATTTGGAAATGTGTTTAACCCCTTAGTGACCAGACCATTTTTCAATTTTCTGACCGTTTGGGACCAGGGCTATTTTTACATTTTTGCGATGTTTGTGTTTAGCTGTAATTTTCCTCTTACTCATTTACTGTACCCACACATATTATATACAGTTTTTCTCGCCATTAAATGGACTTTCTAAAGATACCATTATTTTCATCATATCTTATAATTTACTATAAAATATATTAGAAAATGTGATAAAAAAAATTGAAAATAACACACTTTTTCTAACTTTGACTCCCAAAATCTGTTACACATCTATAACCACCAAAAAACACCCATGCTAAATAGTTTCTAAATTTTGTCCTGAGTTAAGAAATACACAATGTTTAAATGTTCTTTGCTTTTTTTTTGCAATAAGTATAAGTAGCACTTTGCTATTTCCAATTTTTTTTCAACATTTGCATAAGTTACATTTTAACATTGATATCTGTCAGGAATCCCTGAATAACCCTTTACATGTATACATATATTTTTTTTAGTAGACAACCCAAAGTATTGATCTAGGCTGATTTTGGTATATTTCATGCCACCATTTCACCACCAAATTTAACTTTTTTGCCAATTTTGCAGCAAACTGGGTACTGGCAGACAGCTGCCAGTACCTAAGATGGTGGCAAATAGATAGAGGGGGAAGCGTTAGAGAGCTTTTTTTTGGGGGGGGGGGGGGTCAGGGAGTTTGTGCGGTTAGGGGGGAACCTACACTGCAGCAAATATATATTTTTTAAAAATATTTTAAAAAATATAGGCCTAGATTTAGAGTTCGGCGGTAGCCGTCAAAACCAGCGTTAGAGGCTCCTAACGCTGATTTTGGCCGCCCGCTGGTATTTGGAGTCAGTGATTAAAGGGTCTAACGCTCACTTTACAGCCGCGACTTTTCTATACCGCAGATCCCCCTACGCCATTTGCGTAGCCTATCTTTTCAATGGGATCTTTCTAACGCTGGTATTTAGAGTCGTTTCTGCAGTGAGCGTTAGAGCTCTAACGACAAGATTCCAGCCGCCTGAAAATAGCAGGAGTTAAGAGCTTTCTGGCTAACGCCGGTTTATAAAGCTCTTAACTACTGTACCCTAAAGTACACTAACACCCATAAACTACCTATGTACCCCTAAACCGAGGTCCCCCCACATCGCCGCAACTCGATTAAAAATTTTAACCCCTAATCTTCCGACCGCCACCTACGTTATACTTATGTACCCCTAATCTGCTGCCCCTAACCCCGCCGACCCCTATATTACATTTATTAACCCCTAATCTGCCCCCCACAACATCGCCGCCAGCTACTTAAAATAATTAACCCCTAATCTTCCGACCGCAAAGCGCCGCCACCTACGTTATCCCTATGTACCCCTAATCTGCTACCCCTAACACCGCCGACCCCTATATTATATTTATTATCCCCTAATCTGCCCCCCTCAACGTCGCCGACACCTACCTACACTTATTAACCCCTAATCTGCCGAGCGGACCGCACCGCTACTATAATAAAGTTATTAACCCCTAACCCGCCTCACTAACCCTATCATAAATAGTATTAACCCCTAATCTGCCCTCCCTAACATCGCCGACACCTAACTTCAATTATTAACCCCTAATCTTCCGATCGGAGCTCACCGCTATTCTAATAAATGTATTAACCCCTAAAGCTAAGTCTAACCCTAACACTAACACCCCCCTAACTTAAATATAATTTTAATCTAACGAAATAAATTAACTCTTATTAAATAAATTAATCCTATTTAAAGCTAAATACTTACCTGTAAAATAAATCCTAATATAGCTACAATATAAATTATAATTATATTATAGCTATTTTAGGATTAATATTTATTTTACAGGCAACTTGGTATTTATTTTAACTAGGTACAATAGCTATTAAATAGTTAAGAACTATTTAATAGTTACCTAGTTAAAATAATAACAAAATTACCTGTAAAATAAATCCTAACCTAAGATATAATTAAACCTAACACTACCCTATCAATAAAATAATTAAATAAACTACCTACAATTACCTACAATTAACCTAACACTACACTATCAATAAATAAATTAAACACAATTGCTACAAATAAATACAATTAAAGAAACTAGCTAAAGTACAAAAAATAAAAAAGAACTAAGTTACAGAAAATAAAAAAATATTTACAAACATAAGAAAAATATTACAAAAATTTAAAACTAATTACACCTACTCTAAGCCCCCTAATAAAATAACAAAGCCCCCCAAAATAATAAATTCCCTACCCTATTCTAAATTTAAAAAGTTACAAGCTCTTTTACCTTACCAGCCCTGAACAGGGCCCTTTGCGGGGCATGCCCCAAGAAGTTCAGCTCTTTTGCCTGTAAAAGAAAACATACAATACCCCCCCCCCCAACATTACAACCCACCACCCACATACCCCTAATCTAACCCAAACCCCCCTTAAATAAACCTAACACTAAGCCCCTGATGATCTTCCTACCTTGTCTTCACCATGCCAGGTTCACCGATCCGTCCTGGCTCCAAGATCTTCATCCAACCCAAGCGGGGGCTAGACATCCACTGAAGAAGTCCAGAAGAGGGTCCAAAGTCTTCCTCCTATCCGGCAAGAAGAGGACATCCGGACCGGCAAACATCTTCTCCAAGCGGCATCTTCGATCTTCTTCCATCCGGTGCGGAGCGGGTCCATCTTGAAGCAGGCGACGCGGATCCATCCTCTTCTTCCGATGTCTCCCGACGAATGACGGTTCCTTTAAGGGACGTCATCCAAGATGGCGTCCCTCGAATTCCGATTGGCTGATAGGATTCTATCAGCCAATCGGAATTAAGGTAGGAATTTTCTGATTGGCCAATTCCTACCTTAATTCCGATTGGCTGATAGAATCCTATCAGCCAATCGGAATTCGAGGGACGCCATCTTGGATGACGTCCCTTAAAGGAACCGTCATTCGTCGGGAGACATCGGAAGAAGAGGATGGATCCGCGTCGCCTGCTTCAAGATGGACCCGCTCCGCACCGGATGGAAGAAGATCGAAGATGCCGCTTGGAGAAGATGTTTGCCGGTCCGGATGTCCTCTTCTTGCCGGATAGGAGGAAGACTTTGGACCCTCTTCTGGACTTCTTCAGTGGATGTCTAGCCCCCGCTTGGGTTGGATGAAGATCTTGGAGCCAGGACGGATCGGTGAACCTGGCATGGTGAAGACAAGGTAGGAAGATCATCAGGGGCTTAGTGTTAGGTTTATTTAAGGGGGGTTTGGGTTAGATTAGGGGTATGTGGGTGGTGGGTTGTAATGTTGGGGGGGGGGTATTGTATGTTTTCTTTTACAGGCAAAAGAGCTGAACTTCTTGGGGCATGCCCCGCAAAGGGCCCTGTTCAGGGCTGGTAAGGTAAAAGAGCTTGTAACTTTTTAAATTTAGAATAGGGTAGGGAATTTATTATTTTGGGGGGCTTTGTTATTTTATTAGGGGGCTTAGAGTAGGTGTAATTAGTTTAAAATTGTTGTAATATTTTTCTTATGTTTGTAAATATTTTTTTATTTTCTGTAACTTAGTTCTTTTTTATTTTTTGTACTTTAGCTAGTTTATTTAATTGTATTTATTTGTAGCAATTGTGTTTAATTTATTTATTGATAGTGTAGTGTTAGGTTAATTGTAGGTAATTGTAGGTAGTTTATTTAATTATTTTATTGATAGGGTAGTGTTAGGTTTAATTATATCTTAGGTTAGGATTTATTTTACAGGTAATTTTGTTATTATTTTAACTAGGTAGCTATTAAATAGTTCTTAACTATTTAATAGCTATTGTACCTGGTTAAAATAAATACCAAGTTGCCTGTAAAATAAATATTAATCCTAAAATAGCTAAAATATAATTATAATTTATATTGTAGCTATATTAGGGTTTATTTTATAGGTAAGTATTTAGCTTTAAATAGGAATCATTTATTTAATAAGAGTTAATTTATTTCGTTAGATTAAAATTATATTTAAGTTAGGGGGGTGTTAGTGTTAGGGTTAGACTTAGCTTTAGGGGTTAATACATTTATTAGAATAGCGGTGAGCTCCGATCGGAAGATTAGGGGTTAATAATTGAAGGTAGGTGTCGGCGATGTTAGGGAGGGCAGATTAGGGGTTAATACTATTTATGATAGGGTTAGTGAGACGGATTAGGGGTTAATAACTTTATTATAGTAGCGCTCAGGTCCGCTCGGCAGATTAGGGGTTAATAAGTGTAGGCAGGTGTCGGCGACGTTGTGGGGGGCAGATTAGGGGTTAATAAATATAACATAGGGGTCGGCGATGTTAGGGCAGCAGATTAGGGGTACATAGGGATAACGTAGGTTGCGGCGGTTTACGGAGCGGAAGATTAGGGGTTAAAACTGTAATGCAGGGGTCAGCGATAGCGGGGGCGGAAGATTAGGGGTTAATAAGTGTAAGGTTAGGGGTGTTTAGACTTGGGGTTCATGTTAGGGTGTTAGGTGCAGACGTAGGAAGTGTTTCCCCATAGGAAACAATGGGGCTGCGTTAGGAGCTGAACGCTGCTTTTTTGCAGGTGTTAGGTTTTTTTTCAGCTCAAACAGTCCCATTGTTTCCTATGGGAGAATCGTGCACGAGCACGTTTTTGAGGCTGGCCGCGTCCGTAAGCAACTCTGGTATCGAGAGTTGCATTTGCGGTAAAAATGCCCTACGCTCCTTTTTTGGAGCCTAACGCAGCATTTGTTTTAACTCTCGATACCAGAGTTAAATTTATGGTGCGGCCAGAAAAAAGCCCGCGGAGCGTTAACAGCCCTTTTACCGCCGAACTCTAAATCTAGGCCATAGGCTTTTATTTTCATACTGGCAGACTTTCTGCCAGTACTTAAGATGGCAGTGACAATTGTAAGGTGGGGGAGGGAATATTGCTGTTTTAGGAGGGTCAGGGAGGGATCAGGGAGTGGGATGTGTCAGGTGGGAGGCTGATCTCTACACTAAAGCTAAAATTAACCCTACAAGCTACCTAATTAACCCCTTCACTGCTGGGCATAATACAAGTGTGGTGCGCAGCGGTTTAGCGGCCCTCTAATGACCAAAAAGCAATGCCAAAGCCATATATGTTTGCTATTTCTGAACAAAGGGGATCCCAGAGAAGCATTTACAACCATTTGTGCCATAATTGCACAAGCTCTTTGTAAATAATTTCAATGAGAATCCAAAAATTGTGAAAAAGTGAACTTTTTTTTTTTTTTAATTTGATCGCATTTGGCAGTGAAATGGTGGCATGAAATATACCAAAATGGGCCTAGATCAATACTTTGGGTTGTCTACTAAGAAAATATATATATATATATATATATATATATATATATATATATATATATATATATATATATATATATTTGATAGGTAAATATAAGAAAGGCTCTATTTCTGTTTAAATGTAGTTATGGCAAAAATGCTAAAAATGCTCTGGTCTTTTAGGGAAGTTTTAGTCTGAAATGTCCTTAAGGGCTTAAAATGGCATGCTGTATATGAACCATGAAAGCTTAATTTTGAATTTAAAGAACAGTCAAGTCAAAATTAAACTTTCATGATTCAGAGAGGATATGTAATTTTAAACAACTTTCCAATTTAATTTATCATCAAATTTCCTTTTTTTTTGGTATTCTTTGTTAAAAGCTAAACCTAGATAGGCTCTTATGCAAATTTCAAAGCTGATGAAGGCTGCCTCTTATCTCAGTGAATGTTGACAGTTAGAGAGTGCTAATTAGTGTGTGCCATATAGAAAAAACATTGTGCTCACTCCTGTGGAGTTATTTATGAGTAAGCACTGATTGGCTAAAATGGAAGACTGTCAAAAGCACTGAGATAAGAGGGCAGTCTGCAGAGGCTTAGAATAGATACAAGGTAATCACATAGGTAAAAAATGTATCAATATAACCGTGTTAGTTATGCAAATGGGGTAATAAAGGAATTATCTATCATTTTAAACAAAAACATAAAAAATTCAAGTAGACTGTCCCTTTAATGTCCCTTTAACGAGGGCTTGTCCACTTAACATAATACTGTTGCAGTGAACCACACTATTATTCAGTTGGCATTCACAAAACTGAATGCTTATAAACAGTTTGAGAGAGGTCACATAGAGTGCTTTTGGGTTTCTCGCCCTTACCTATATTTACAACTAGCACAGATGGCTCAGTATCTGGTATCAAAATTCTGGCAGGAAGACACAGGTATAATGAGCTTGCTTCTCAATTTCTTAGTGCTAAACCTATTTTGTTTATGTCTGTAATAGATACTGTGTTCCAAGTTAGGAGCATATATTCATTTTTCTGAATGCATTTCCCATTGCAATGATGTTGCTTGAATGTATCCTGGTATGCACATCCGAGGCTTCAGAAATGCCATATATGGATATTTGTTCTGCTTTTTTGTAATAACTTACAGGGACACTCAAGTAAAAATAAACTATTATGATTCAGATAGAACATGCAGTTTTTAAGACACTTTCCAATGTACTTCCATTATCAGTCTTTTAATAAATACACTTTCTGGGGAACAAGATACTACTGAGCATGTGCACAAGCTCACAGGGTATACGTATACATAGTCTGTGATTAGCTGATGTCTGTCACATGATACAAGGGGCCGGAAAATGGAAGAAAAAATACGTTTGGCAGAAAAAAAATCTACTGCTTATTTAAAATTTAGAGTAGGTGTTATTACTTTGTCTTATTATTATACACATTTTAATTATGCAATTCTGTTGTGTTGAGTGATTCTTTAATGTTACTGCGCATACTTATTATTTTTTTATTTATTTTTGTGTGTACTGGAAGAGGTATGATCTTGTCCAGCAATAGATTTTTGCATTTCCTAATAATTTTCACTAGAAAGCTAAACCAACATATGTTTGTGCTAAAAATGTGTAAATAAGTGATAATACATTTAATTACTGCTAGCTAATAGTTTCTTTAACATAAATATTTCAGTGTTTAGGGCTAGATTACAAGTGGAGCGCTAATTTATCGCAAGTTTATGGGCGCGCGATAAATAACCAGCCATTACAAGTGGACGGTTATTGCTACGAAAATTAAGCAAAGATCAGATCTCTTTTTAATTTTAAAAAAAAAAAACTTCCCAAAGCAGTCTTCACGGGTAAAGCTAGTGGGAGTGGGGTGTTAGAAAAAAATCGCACTGAAAAATGCCTTTACATTGCCGCCTATGGGGAACTGTGTGTTCCCTGTAAATATACAGTATATGTATATGCTTATATACATATACTGCATATTTATGTGTTAATATGTGTATATATACCTATTAACACATACAGTACATATATATGTATATAAGTATATACATACAGGTATACCTCACTTTACAGCGCTTTACTTTACAGCGCTTTGCTAATACAGCGCTTTGTGAAGCTGAAGTTCAACCTCCAAGGATTTTGAAACAGTGATGTAATCATCATGAGATTGCAAGAAAAGCGACTGGCACCATTTTGTTATGCGCAGTTCATTCTGTTTACAGCATTACAGTGCAATCTGTGCCTCAGTATTATAGTCTGGCAAATTTTACTACAGTAATTGTCACTATTTTACAGGTACAGTATTTATTGAATACTAATTTAATACTATGCTGTGCTAGGGTTAAACTAAACGTAGCACTATTGCACCCCTAATATATGTTAGTTGAAACATGTTTTCAAGTTTTTAAACACACAAGTGAAAAGAAAGCTAAAACCGCCTTGTTTCACTTTCAGGCGGTTTTTCATTTACAGCGGGGCTCCGGTCCCTAACCCGCTTTATCAGCGGGGTATACCTGTATATATTTACAATTAGCTGCCCATCGCTGCGTGACCTACCCCCTTTGCTGCACTAGGTTCTCATGCCGTGTCTCACAAAAAAAACCTTATATTAATTCTAGTATTTAAATGGACATACAATTTGAAACAACTTTATAATTTACTTCTATTATTAAATATTCTTCATTCTCTTGGTATGTTTTGTTGAAAAGCAAGGAATTAAGCGCAACAGCGTCCACGTGTCTGAGCCACTATATGACAGTAGTTTTGCTACGTTATCCTTTTGCAAGACCACTAGATGGCAGCACTATTTCCTGCCATGCAGTGCTCCTACCCAGGTATCTCTACAACAAAGAATACCATGGGAACAAAGCAAATTTGATAATAGAAGTCAATTGGAAACTGTCTTAAAAATTTAGAAAATTACACTTAAAGGGACATTATACTGTAAACATGTTTTTAAAGATCCCTTTTACCTGCTGGAGTGTACTAAAATGTTTACAAATGTCTTGTTTATCTTTATTTTTTCATTTCAAATATCTGCTTTTGCCTGTTGTCACTTAGGGGCATATTTATCAATGTGCGAGCGGACATGATACAAAGTCGGTATTTATCATTGCACAAGCAGTTCTTGTGAACTGCTGGTGCAATGCTGCCCCCTGCAAATTCACGGCCAGTAGCAGGGAGTGTCAATCAACCCGATTGTATTCGATCGGGTTGATTTCTGTCCGTTGCCTCAGAGCAGGTGGACAAGACCGCTGCTTCATAACTTCTGTTTTCGGCGAAACAAGTGGCATCAAGCTCCGTACGGAGCTTGATATATATGCCCTTAAACTTAAAATGTCAATACTGCAATATTATCTATAGAAATGTTGTGTAAATAATAACCTCCTTGTGGGGTGGGAGAGAGAGCTTAGCCCATCTGAAATGGTGTTTCTGCAGCGACTTTGAATACAAAAATACAAAATGCGTCAATAAAAAATGTGCAAAACTCTGCTGATCTTGAGGTTAAAAACAGCTTTTTGTTGTATTAAATATATTTTAAACTGCTTAAATATATATGTTTGGGCTATAGAATCCCAGCATAAATTGTCCTTGAATATCCTGTGTGTATGCTAAAACAATTGAATTTCTCAATATTTTTATGTTTAAATTATTTTTATTAGAAGCAAGAACAAAAAATCCGGATGTACAGTAGAGTGAAAAAAAAGAAAAATACAAAAGATTGAGCATTACAAAATTTAAAAGGCAGTGTACAACAATCTGCTAGAGCTCCTATATAATCAATGGTAATACATTATCCTGAGCTCATCGCAATTTTGAGAGTCTTTCTCTTTACTGTCCTTCTGTTGCATAGGAAACAATCTCAATACATTTGGCATAAGGATATCTCTTCCACTAGTACATCTCAGACAAAACATTTGTATAACTCATACATAAGGATTTTTTTTTTAATAACGTTATTATACCTAAAAAAAAAACCAAGAAAACAATCGGATGCCGAGAAATAGTTAGATTGTTACACACTCTTCCAGTTTCTATTCAACTTATAATTGGACTCTGTAGTTGACCTTGCTAATCATTATTGTTAATTGGGGTAGTCAATGCCATTTCTAAGATTCCAGTAGAACCAAATCTCATAATTTGTTTCTTTAGTACCTAAGGTCCAAGATGCAGATTCGTACATACTATAGATGTGCTGAATTTTATTTTTAACCTCCTGCCATGATGCTGTGCCTATTTTCCAGTATTTAGCTATATTTATTCGTACTACCGTGCAAAGTATCCTGATGAAGGTGTTTATTGGTTTGTTAAATCTTTGAATTTTTTGGTGTAGTAGTGCCTGTGCTGCTTCAAGGTGGACCTGCTCGTCTAGAAGGTAACTAATCATACGTGAAAGTGAGTGCCATATGTCTCTAACCCCTGGGCAGTCCCACATCATGTGTCGGTATGTCCCCACTGCTCCGCATCCCCTATAACACAGTCTGGAGCTAGTCTTTGACATGTGTGAGGTTCTAAGGGGCGTTAAGTACCATCTAAAAATCGTCTTCATGGTGTTTTCCCTTAGATCTGCACTAAGTAGTCCCCTAGTGGCTATAGCACATATTTCATCCCAGGTGTCTAAGTCCAAGGTCACCTCCAGGTCAGTTTCCCAATTATGTATTAAAGAGGTTTTGGTTTTGTGTGTCAGTTTTTGTATATCAAGATATAGTCTGGAGATAGCTTGTTTTGGTCTAGTTTGTGAGTCACATAGCCCCTCCAGTACTGTTCTGTTGTTTGGTTTTGCCAATTTGAGAAAAGTTTGTAGTGAGGATGAGATTTGGAGGTATAGGTACCAGTGTAATTCTAAGGGGGCCACCTTTTCCCTAAGTTGGGTATATGTCATTATTTTGCTCTGTACCAATAAGTCCGCTACTCGGTATAGCCCTTTATTTTCCCATTTATTAATCTCCCTTCGTGAATCTTCCTGAAGTAAATATCTAATGGGTTGTGTTAATGACCTTACTGGGCATAAACCCTGCTTATGAGATAGTTCTGACCACAGGTAGTGAGTGTTTTCGTTTGCCTTAGAGTGCCAGGGGTTTGTCTTTCGTATAGTGCTGTAGTGTTCCCAGAGAACTGCGTCTGGTTTGTCCCACTTTTCCATGTCTGACTCCAATTGAACCCACATTGCTTCTTGTTTGGATCTAAGTATTAGTGCATCCTGAGCTAGCCTCGCCGCCTTGTAGTAGTCTATTAAATTTGGTACACCCAGTCCGCCCAAATTTTTGTGTTTAGTCATGATTTTCCCTGCTATTCTGGCCGATTTTTTCCCCCGAATAAATGTCAAAATTTCCGATTGGATTTTGTCTATATCTGAATATATAACTCGTATGGGGAGAGCTCTGAATAGATACAGTAGTCGTGGCAGAATGGTCATTTTCACCGCTGACATCCTCCCCACCCAGGAAAAGTGGTGTCGTCTCCAGTTTTGAAGATCTTGTCTTATTGATTTATATACCGGGAGGTAGTTAATTTTATATAGCTGTTGGATGTGGGATGTCAAGTATATACCTAGGTATTTTAAGGGGTGTTTCGCTTCTTTGAGGTCAAAGTTGATCTCTAATAATTTCTTTGTGTGTGAGGGGAGCTCTATCGGTAACAACTCACACTTGTCTAGGTTTATTCTATATCCCGAAATCACTGAGAATGTGTTAAGCACCTCATACAAGTTGGGGAGAGACAGCATAGGTTTTGTCAAAGTGAGTAGGACATCATCCGCAAAGAGAGTCAGCTTGTATTCGAGTTTACCTATCCTGACTCCTGTAATGTCTGGGTGTGTTCTTATCTGGGCTGCTAGCGGTTCTATGCAGATCGCAAACAGTAGGGGCGACAACGGGCAGCCTTGCCTTGTTCCGTTTAGTATTGGAATTAGGTTAGACTTATATCCGTTGGTGGACACCCGAGCCGACGGGCTGGTATCTCAATATTTTTAAAGGGACATAAAATTGCAAAAAAGATAATGCACTAATGACCATTTTATTGTTGTAATGCTGCTTGCATATAACTATGTGGTTGATCACAATCATTTATAATAATTTAACTAATGATGTTTCTACAACATTTACCATTAAAGTCTATGGGTATTTAAATAAATAAATCATGATAAGGATTGTGATTGACTCCTTTGTGTTTAAACACTGCACAAGCTTAAACAAATAGTTAAAGGGACATTATTATTTTTTGTTTAAAGCAATAGTTACAGGGACAGTCAAGTCCAAAAAAAACTTTCATGATTCAAATAGTTCATGTAATTTTGAACAACTTTCCGATTTATTTTTATAACCAATTTTGCTTTGTTCTTTTGGTATTCTTAGTTGAAAGCTAAACCTAGGAGGTTTATATGCTAAATTCTTAGACCTTGAAGGCCAGATTGGAGTTTGCCAAAACATACCTGAAGAAGCCAAAATCCTTTTGGGATAATGTGCTGTGGACAAAACGGACGAAACAAAATTACAGCTTTTTGGTAAAGCCCATTATTCTACTGTTTTCAGAAAAAGAAATTAGACTTTTAAAGAAAGGAATACAGTCCCTACAGTCAAACATGGTGGAGGTTCACTGATGTTTTGGTGTTGCTTTGCTGCTTTAGGCACTAGATGTCTTGACTGTGTGCATGGTATTATGAAATCTGAAGACTACCAAAGAATTCTGTAGTGCAATGTAGGGCCCAATGTCAGAAAGTTAGGTCTCCGTCAGAGGTCATGGGTCTTACAGCAGGACAATGACCCAAAGCACAAGTCAAAATGTAAGCACCCAGAAATGGTTTAAGACAAAGCGATTTAGAGTACTGAACTGGCCAGCAATGAGTCCAGATCGCAATCTGAGACACCTGGAGCAGTTGGCGAAAGAAGAGTGGTCCAAAATTCCAGTAAAGAGGTGTAGGAAACTCCTTGATAGTTACAGGAAGCAATAGATTTCAGTTATTTTTTCCAAGGGTGTGCTACCAAATATTAAATTGAGGGTGCCAATAATGTTGTCTAGTCCATTTTTGGAGTTTTGCGTGGAATGTGTCAGATTTGGCCTTTTTTCTCCACTTTTTTGTGTCATACCAATACCAACAAAATAAATAAACATGAAAATGCCTAAACATTTGTAATTGCAACAATTTTCTGGACAAAGTGGAGCATTATTTGACAGAAATGCAGGGGTGCTAATATTTTTGGCCATGACTGTATATATATATATATGTATTTAAGAATAAAAAGAACATTATACTGTAAGAGAAGAACATTGGAATGTGAAATATGTATAGTAAATATACAGGAAAACACATAAATACTATTGTACACATATATAAGTGCATTGGAGCCTTTTGCAGTTAAATAGCTGAAAACTGGTAAAATCATTTTTATGCAATATTCATATTAATTAATTTGAGGGCGTTGTTATTGGGATGTTTGGGCTTTATGTCAGCCTAGTGCCTTTGTTGGGGAGTTAAAGAGAAAATAGTACAGTTAAATGGATTGTAGGTAAGAATCAGCTACTTTATGTAGTTGTGTTTATTTTTTATTGCAGTGTATCCACAGTGTACATCTTGTGTTTCAGTAGCAGTATTATTAGTTCTCACTGTGAGCTTTGCAAATAGATTCGTTGTTACAGCTATCCTCAGTTACTATTGATTGATCTATGATCACTGCATGTCTAGCGTCTTTGATAGAAGAGACCGCTTGGCAGTTATTAACCATATAACTAATTTGTGACACTTGAAATAATTAAATACTGAGTCTCAGGTTGTGACAGTCTTGGCATATATCTGCCTTGCTTGTGGCGGTTACTTCATGCTTGTTTGAATAATTAAATTAGAATAGCTGTGTAGAGCCCATAATATGTCTATGCACGCACAATTATAAAGTGCTTGTCTATAACCACTTTAATTGTGGCCGTTGATTCTGGTTTGCTTAAAGATACTATGAGGATAGCGGCGTGATAATAATTTACCTCATACAATGTTGCTAATCGTTTGGCTCTGCTGTACCTTGAACTATAAATCCTTTAAAATTAGGTCAATTACTTAGGTAATAAATAGCTGCCAAAATGGATGTCTCTATGTCGATTTCCTATCACTTACATATTGTACCAAATATCGTCTCTTATTCTGAAAATTTAAATGTGAACGTTAACGTAACTTCTAGTCAGATTCAGAACATAATCTGTTAAATCATTTATGTATATTCTCTCTAATAGAGAAAAAATGCTGTTATTGAGCCAACTCGTTGACCCATGTGTAAGAATACCCCACTTCGATCAATTTGAAACACACTGTGTGGTCACAATATGTTTCATGCTGCTACTCAGCCCACTTTGGAATGGTAACAAGGATGTGTCCCACTGCAGAGCACTGTGCTCAGTACCGCAAATTAAACTCCGTAGGTGACAGAGGTAAAGGCTAGTTCTATCTCATCGTGCTATATTAAAAGGAGTCCTAGACACTACTAGGACGTCTAGGACGCCTTTTAATATAGCTTGTAATACGAGCGCTAACCTGCGCACCACTTGTAATCTGGACCTTAATATTGTGCTCTTATTTAGTTGATAATTTTGATGTATCTGACAATGTAATGTCTTTATTCCCACTGTGTCTTAAATGATAAATAGAACTTTCAGTCATGAAGTATAAAATACTTCATGCTGAAAGTTCCCTTTATTTGTCTGAGCGTACGTTGCACTGAGCTCCCCAGGCAGCCCACGGCAGAACGCTATTTTGCTGTGAGGTGACGTTTCCACCTCTTAGCCAATAGCCGTGCGGGCCAGCTGGTGCCATGCCGTATAGCTAGGACCGCAAGGCTCTGTCCTCGGTCCCCTTCTCTTCTCAATTTACACGTCATCACTAGGTTCCCTAATAAAGTCCCATGGTTTACAAAATAATTTGTATGCCGACGACACCCAAATCTACTTCTCTGCACCAGACCTATCTCCTTCCTTGCTAACCCGTGTCACTAACTGTCTTTCTCACATCTCTAACTGGATGTCCTCTCACTACCTCAAGCTAAATCTCTCCAAAACTGAGCTCCTTATTTTCCCCCTTCTTCCAAAATCTCCACCCCCAATCTCTCTATAACTGTCGGCAACTCCATCATTACCCCTACCCCGCATGCCCATTGTCTCGGGGTCACATTTGACTCAGATCTTTCTTTCACTCCTCACATTCAGTCCTTGGCTAAAGCCTGCCGCTTCCACCTTAAAAACATCTCTAAAATTAGACACTTCCTTACACAAGACACAACTAAGATTTTAATCCACTCTCTCATTCTTTCCCGCCTCGATTACTGCAACTCTGTCCTCTCTGGTCTCCCCACCTGCCGCCTAGCTCCTTTACAATCCATAATGAATGCCTCTGCCAGACTCATCTTCTTTACTCTTCATCTGCTGCACCTCTCTGCCAATCCCTTCACTGGCTTCCTCTTGCCTCTAGGATCAAACACAAAATTCTCATTCTGACATACAAAGCCCTCAACTGCACTGCTCCCCACTATATCGCAGACCTTGTCTCCAGATACTCTCCCTGCCGTCCCCTTCGCTCTATTAATGACCTCCTACTCTCCTCCTCTCTTGTCACCTCATCACACTCCCGTTTACAGGACTTCTCCAGACTGGCTCCCATCTTGTGGAACTCTCTGCCTTGCTCCACAAGACTCTCCCCTAGTTTTGAAAGCTTCAAGTGCTCCCTAAAGACTCTACTGTTCAGGGATGCATACAACCTACGCTAACCTTTCTTTATACCAGTTCCTCTCCTCCATTGCTATCCCCTGAACCCCCTTAGCATGTAAGCCTAAGAGTCCAGCTGTTTGCTGATCACCTTCTTAAGAGCTGACTACAACAGTGCAACTCTTGGCAGGGCCCTCTACCCATTTGATCCCTATAATTGTTTTGTTGTACTCCGCCTTTGTTTATAGCGCTGCAGAATCTGTTGGCGCTCTACAAATAACCGATAATAATAATAATAGCTAGCACGCTATTGGCTAAATCACCTCACAGCAAAATAAAATTCTGCTGTGGGTTGCCTGAGGCGCTCAGCGCAGCTAACACTTCAGACAAATAAAGGAACTTTCAGCATGAAATACTTTATACTTCATGACTGAAAGTCCCCTTTATTTGTTCCACTGGTAAATCTTAGCGTTTTACAAACAAACGCTAGGATTTACCATGACTTTAACTAATGCATCGTTTGTCAATCCCTATGTGAAACTTGTCGATTACTTCATTTTCCATATTTTGTTCAAAAAAGTTGGCATCCATAAGCGCAGCAGATAATGATGGAGGCGTAACCAGGATTATAAATTTTCCTAGACTAGCTAGATCTGTGACTAGGGTAGCAGCATTCTGAGGAGGTTGCAGATTTTAAGGGATAGCTCTATATCATGATGCCATCCAAACCCCTACGCACCCAGATGTTTTTTTTTAAATCTATGGATTCCTGGCCTCAGGTTGTGTGAAATATATAGTGCAAATAGCTAAAATTTCTGGGTGTGTGGGTTTAGGCGAGGGGAAGTATATTTCCTAGTTTCTAGGACATCACAAAAAAAAAAATATGCTATTGTACATTGCAGTGCATTAGTATATCAATTGTAATGTCAGGCTATAAAGAAAAAAAAAACGAATTAAAAAATATGAAAAGCCTCTTTACACAGTCAACTATCAACACTAGAAAGCTGTAAAATGTAGAACTACATACTTCTTAGCTATTTCGTTAAGCCCTCATAGTTCATATGAGCACACAGAGGTAGTCTCTGCAGAGTGCACATGTCATGAATAGTCCTGGGTCTACTCCAGTAGGCTGTCATGAAAAGGAACTCTGTTTCAACAAAGGATGCAAAAAGAAAGTTAATTGGTTAAAAGAAGTAAATTGGATATCTTTAATTGTAGACTCTGGGCTCCATTTATCAAGAGGCAGAGGTTGCTTTGGAGTCCTTGCAGTGCAGACTCGCTGATACATCATGCGACGGGTTTAATAACCCCCAAACTCATTTGTTCAGGGTGATTGACAGGCCCTGCTGTCTCGCCAATTGGGAACTATGTACGTCCTTGTTGAATGGGGCCCTTTGTCTCAAGTTTAATTTTAACTTCCACGTCCTTTAAAGTAAAATGAATTTATATTAAATGTTTTACCCACTGACAGACCAATAACAACAGTGTAATAAAACATATCATTTCAGACCCACACCCAATTGTTCATATTCTACTTCAACAAATACTTTCTGTAAAAGGGACAGAGCTACATGCACATATCTTCCTTTTCCTAACATTTTCCCCTTTCTTTCTCTTTCCTTCTCTTTTTGTTAATTCACCATGGGTTCAATCACAAACCTTTAGAAAAAATGTGACAACATTGAAGTCTATGGGGAATTATGTGGGTAAACCATTTAGGGCTACATTACAAGTGGAGTGCCAACAAACAGAAAAGGGGGCGCCCTAAAAGTTGCAAATAGGGATAACTAGTGTCCAAAAGACAAGGAGTGTGGTGGAAAATGATAAAGGACTATAAATCCTTTTGGAGCACCACTGAGAGATGGTATGGTGTTGGTGCAGTGTGATAGATATAAAATATATAATGATTACTAGTAGGGCAGTAACAGATATAAATAACTGCAAATAAGTGTATAATGAAGCCTGATGAAACAGCCATTGGCTGAGAAACGCGTCGCCTTTGATTTTAATATTTTAATAAAGTAATTTTTTACTTTGAACACTTGCTGCCTTCTTTCTGGGACCTGGTTGGATTTTCCTGACTGCTGTTTGATCTCTGAACCATTGCTTTATCCTGAGTGCCTTTAATTACTAATTCTGTTGGGTGACTGTATTGACCCGATCCTGCTTTAATAGCATCAATGGAGATGCTACTACTATTGTGAGTACCATTCTTATCTTTTGTCTTTATTCACCATTGCCCTAACAGTACTAGGCCATATAGGCACCTTGTGTCTCTTTTATCGTTTATCGTTTTAATACAGACATCACACCTTATGCGGGAGGTTGGTCTTCTGGGTGACTGTAATAGATCCCAGACTGTCTCTACAGCACTGATTGAGGTGCTTTCATAAATGTGAGTTTATATCTTACATGCCTATCATTCTGTTTTGGATCAAACAATATTGGGCCATGTGGCGCATCTGTCTCCTCTTGTTTTTATAGACAAGTGGAGTGCACTTGTCGGGCTTACTGCAGGTATTATGAGTTGAAAGTAAACACGATCGCATGAGCACAATCGTGAGTTATGTTAGAATGATTATCGCAAATTCAGAGCTCTGGTTAACTGTTTCATGAAGCATAAAAGTTGTACAAAACACATCAAAAATACATTACAAAGTACAGTTACAATCATAATAACACCATCTTATAAAAATTATTCAATATTAATATTGCACACAAAAGTTATAAAGGTTCAAAGATATGAGGTCTCAGGTGTTAGAAAAAAGAAAAAGTGCATTGGAGCCCTTTGCAGTTAGTAGATGAAAACATGTAAAAACATATTTATGCAATATTCATATTTAATAATGGTTTTAACTATATATTTGCTGTAAATATTTCACATTCCAATGTTCTGCACATAGCAGAATATGTTCTATGTATTTATAAATACATATTCCTATATATTTCTGTGTATATCTATACCTATATATAATCATCTATATATAGGTATAGATATACAGTATATACCAAAATACCATCAGATATATGTAGAAATATGTATGTATGAATAAATAGAACATATTCTTGTATGTGCAGAACATTGGGATGTGAAATATTCATATTTTCATGTCGGGTTAGCGCAAATGAGAATATGTGATTGTATTTGCACGAGAGTGGTGTTTTTTTCTACTTTTTTTTTTCTCCATTGACTTCTATGAGTGAATTTGTGAAAGCGCACGCAATATTCTAACTTTGGGTTTTTGTGCTAGTCAGGTTACCGCAAGAGCGAAAACAGTTTACTTTCAACTCATAATATATTATGAGTGCATATGAGTGCAACCCGGCAAGCGCAAACATAATCTGGCCCTTAATATGTTTTTCTACAGGATTGTGATCGACCCCTATATTTAATGAAATTTAAAGCGATATGAAATCCCAAATTTTTCATTGATAATTCAGATAGAGCATACTATTTTAAACAACTTTCCACATTTATTTATTTTATCTTATTTGCTTTGTTCTCTTGATATCCTTTGTTGCAAAGCATAGCTAGGTAGGCTCAGGGTCTAGGAGCTAGCTGCAGATTGGTGGCTGCACATATATGCCTCTTTCGTTGGCTTACTGGTGTGTTCAGTTAGCTCCTAGTAGTGCATTGCTGCTCCTTCAATAAAGGATAACAAGAGAATGAAGCAAAATTGATCATAAAAGTAAAATGGAAAGTTTCCAAATGTATGCTCTATCTGAATCATGAAAGAAATGTTTTGGGTTTCATATCCCAAAGAAACCTTATCTTATATTAACTAACAAAATGTAATTGTTCATCTATTTTATAACTGTATACTAAATACTGCCTACCATAGAGGTTTACTTACTAAAAGTAGATATAAAGAAGGTTTGTGATGTTGCGTGACACAATGGATGCTGCTTAACTAATTAGATACATAAAAGCTAAGCAGTTCAACATAGAACCTTAAGACATGTAAACAAACATCAGCCCTAGCATCAAATACTGCAATGTCAATTAAAATAGTCACGCAAGTAGCTTTTTTTTCCCCACTGGATGCTTGTGATGTCCTTAGGTTTTTGCAGTACCCTACATGAAAGATATGATGATCAATACCATTTTTGTATCAAAAGAAAACATTTCCATGAATAGCTAAACAGATATCACTCAAGTTCCTTTGTGAGCATGTCTCAAGGAGGAAGTATTTTGAATCGTTATATGATATTCAAGATTTGGCTGGAAGCTATACGGAAAAAAATGTTTAAATTAGAAAACACTTCTCAAAATATGTATTTCCCCTCTGGTAGTTCTTTGAAAAGACTACATTGTGCTCAAATGTGTCCTTTACAAGACAACATATCATGTAAACTTATAGATTACAATATACTGTATATATAGCTAGCTAGCAAGACACCTAGATGTCGAGAGGACTCTAGATAGGTAGATGATAGATAGGTCTATATATAGATAGGAATATAGATAGATGAAAATGTGCTTAAGGAAGACTGACATCTGCACAATAAACATATTTAGAGTTGCATCTTTAAATAAAAGCTGATCTTAAAGGACCACTAAACCCAAAATCTTTCTTTCATGATTCAGATAGAACATACAAATTTAAACAACATTACAATTTACTTCTATTATTTATTTAGCTTCATTTTTTAGATATCCTTATTTTAAGAAAAAGCAATGCACATGGGTGAGCCAATCACATGAGGCTTCTATGTGCAGCAACCAATCAGAAGCTACTGAGCATATCTAGATATGCTTTTCAGCAAAGAATATCAAGAGAATAACACAAATTAGATAATAGAAGTAAATTAGAAAGATGTTTAAAAATGCATTCTCTTTCTAAATCATGAAAGAAAAAATGTGGGTGTCATGTCCCTTTAAGCTCCCTGTCAAGGCTCCATAAGTTCACAGAGTTTTGTCTCCTGGTGTGCTTTACCTGATCTACACAGCACCGCTGCTCACTCCTGGCCTGCTCTACCTGACCATATAACATATGAACGAAAAAGAATAGTTTGCAAGCTCACCAGTGGCGTCTCCCGACTCCCGTGATTTCCGTTTCTTGCCAGCAGCACTAACTTTCTGATCCAGGTGGCAGGAAGCCAAACCCCATAGTACCTACAAGCGGTTAATAAAGAAGAATAAGCACCTGACTTATGGGATCTAAAACACAAACAGTTTTGTCACCATTCACAATGACTATGATATAGGCATATGACTAAAGGACATGAGAAGGGAATCAAACATGGGTTCCTTTCAAGGAATAGATTTGCTTTGAGTAAAAGACAGTGCATGTTGTGTTTAAAGTTCTCTGTTCAAATGAGATTATCTAAAAGGATTCACCATTACTGCAAGATCTTTCACGAGATTCTAGAAAGCAAATTTTGCTATATGTCTCCAATGGACGTTACCTGCATATCTGGATGGATCTGGAAGAGACAAGCACAGTAAAATATAGCAATGCTTGACATCAGACTTGGAGGGATATTTATCAAGCCGTCAACCGCAAATACGCTGGAATTCCGCAGCGTAATTGTGGAGAGCCTGATTCCCCTTATTTATCAAAGCCTACAGACCGGCAAAAGTTGAAATATGTGACGTAACATACGATCCGCCGGTCTCAGTCCAACACAGATCGATGCTTATGTCATTACAGACACTATCTGACGCTCGCCACTATTCCGGCCCAGCGCACCTGGTTTTCAATCCGCCGCCCTGGAGGTGGCAGATGCCATAGGAATCAACGGGAGTCTGAAAGCAGCGAAAGCTCATGTTCGATGCTGCCCGATATCCCATTGATTCCTATGGGAGAATAAAAGCAACATTTACATCTAACACCCTAACATGTTGCCCGAGTCTAAACACCCCTAATCTGCCGCCCCCTAAACCGCCGCCACCTAAATGATACTTATTAACCCCTAATCTTCTGCCCTGACATCGCTGCCACCTACATTATACTTATTAACCCCTAACCTGCCGTCCCCTACACCACCGCCACCTACATAAAGTTATTAACCCCTATTACGCCGCTCCCGGACCCTGCCACCACCTACATAATGTTATTAACCATAATCCCGCCGCTCCCAGAGCCTACTGCAACTAAATAAATGTATTAACCCCTAAACCCCTGGCCTCCCACATCATTAGCACTTACTAATCCTATTACCCCTAAACTGCCAGCCCCCCACATCGCCATAAACTAAATTAACCTATTAACCCCTAAACCTAACAACCCGCTAACTTCACATTAAAATTACAACATCCCTATCTTATAATAAATTTAAACTTACCTTTAGATTTACATTAAACTATATTAAACTATTAATTAACCTACCCTAACTATTATACTAACATTACATTAAACTATATTAAACTATTAATTAATCTACCCTATTATACTAAAATTACATTAAACTATATTAAACTAATAATTAATCTACCCTAACTATTATACTAAAATTACATTAAACTATATTAAACTAATAATTAATCTACCCTAACTATTATACTAAAATTACATTAAACTACAAATTAAGTTAACTATATTATAAAGTTAAAAACCTAACCCTACTCAAATAATTTAAATCTACAATTAAAAATTACAAAGTTACAAAAAACTAACAACTAAGTTACACAAAATTAAAAAACAATCAAATATTTAAACTAATTACACCTAATCTAAGAACCCTATGAAAATAAAAAAGCCCCCCCAAAATAAAAAAAAAACCCTAGCCTACAATAAACTACCAATGACCCTTAAAAGGGCCTTTTGCAGGGCCCCAAATAAATCAGCTCTTTTACCTGTAAATAAAAATACAAATACCCCCCAAACAGTAAAACCCACCACCCACACAACCAACCCCCCAAATAAAAACCTAATCTAAAAAACCTAAGCTCCCCATTGCCCTGAAAAGGGCATTTGAATGGGCATTGCCCTTAAAAGGGCATTTAGCTCTTTTTCTGTGCCCAAACCCTAATCTAAAATTAAAACCCACCCAATAAACCCTTAAAATAACCTAACACTAATCCCCAAAGACCCACTTACAGTTTCTGAAGACCCGACATCCTCTTCTTTCGACGTCTTCTTTATAGTGAGGTTTGCCTTTAAATGACGTCATCCAAGATGTCGTCCCTTAGATTCCGATTGGTTGATAGAATTCTATCAGCCAATCGGAATTAAGGTTGAGAAAATCCTATTGGCTGTTGCAATCAGCCAATAGGATTGAGCTTCAATCCTATTGGCTGATCCAATCAGCCAATAGGATTGATCTCGCATTCTATTGGCTGATTGGAATAGCCAATAGAATGCAAGCTGATTGGAATAGCCAATAGAATGCAAGCTCAATCCTATTGGCTGATTGGATCCGCCAATAGGATGAAAGCTCAATCCTATTGGCTGATTGCAACAGCCAATAGGATTTTTTCAACCTTAATTCCGATTGGCTGATAGAATTCTATCAGCCAATCGGAATCTAAGGGACGCCATCTTGGATGACGTCATTTAAAGGCAAACCTCATTGTAAAGAAGACGTTGAAAGAAGAGGATGCTCCGTGCCGGATGTCTTGAAGATGGAGTCGCTCCACGCCGGATGGATGAAGATAGAAGATGCCGTCTGGATGAAGACTTCTGCCCAGTAGGATGAAGACGTCAGCCTGCTTGGATGAAGACTTCTGCCGGCTTCGATGAGGACTTCTGCCGCTTCGTTGAGGATGGATGTCGGGTCTTCAGAAACTGTAAGTGGATCTTCGGGGGTTAGTGTTAGGTTTTTTTAAGGGTTTATTGGGTGGGTTTTAATTTTAGATTAGGGTTTGGGCACCGAAAAAGAGCAAAATGCCCTTTTAAGGGCAATGCCCATACAAATGCCCTTTTTAGGGCAATGGGGAGCTTAGGTTTTTTAGATTAGGTTTTTATTTGGGGGTTTGGTTGTGTGGATGGTGGGTTTTACTGCTGGGGGGGGGTATTTGTATTTTTATTTACAGGTAAAAGAGCTGATTTCTTTGGGGCAATGCCCCGCAAAAAGCCCTTTTAAGGGCCATTGGTAGTTTATTGTAGGCTAGTTTTTTTTTATTTTGGGGGGGCTTTTTTATTTTCATAAAGCTATTAGATTAGGTGTAATTAGTTTAAATATTTGATCTTTTTTTTGTGTAACTGTGTTTATTTTTTTGTAACTTAGTGTTTGTTATTTTGTGTAACTTAGTTGTTAGTTTTTTGTAACTGAAATAATTTAAATCTACAATTAAAAGTTACAGAGTAGGGTTAGGTTTTTAACTATATAATATAGTTAATTTTTTTTTTTTTTTTAATATTTTTTATTGAAGTCGTAAACAAATACAAAATATAGGGTATGCCCCAAAACATTTACAAGACAATGTATACACAAGATAGTTTAGAGAGTATTGCATTCTAGCGTCTCAAATATTACCGGAGAATGTGGGCTATCACCTGGAAAGACTTCAGTTTTATATTAGAGTGTCATAAACGTGATACAAACAAAAAAGATCCTCTCCTAGCTGTGTGCAAAAAATAGAGTAGGGTATCTGTTCAAATAAGGGTGATTACAAAAACAATGGGGCTCTACTATATCTAAGTAGTGTGTCCAGAAATAAGGTGCGCCTAATTTATGCTATTTCAAAAAAGTGATAATATGGATAGATCCTAAGTTTTATATCTTACAAAAAATAAACAATATGAACTGTATAATTATAAATACAAATACATAACAATAGTCACCACAGTCATATGGTTAGGAAATATACATCCATAGATGCAAGTGAAAGTCCCAATATAGAGTGATGTCCAATCTGGAAATGATGTCCCAAACGATAGCTGCTCTCTCCAAAGATGTTGAAAAAGAGATGACTGCGTTCTGTATAGAAACAAAAAAAGAATAGGCGCTCTGGTGCAGATGATCCTTGGCTACAAATGATTCTAAACTAACAGTTCAGAGTAATACTCACAAAGATGTTTGCACATGCAGTGCAATAACAGGTGAGCCGAAGCTTCAGAGCCGCTCGGCTGACTCGCTAGAGGGTGAAATCAGCTGTTCACTGGGTAATCACTTCACCAACGATGTGGGGAAAAAAAATACCTATGACATAAAATATAGATACCGGGGCGGAGCTTGGCCGCTTAGAGAGATGGCCGCACATTAAACAAGCTCCTAGGCCCAACGCATCAGCCCGGATCATTACGACCTATTAACAAAGATTAAGGACCTTCTGCCGGGGGTCAATATACAACCCGACGAGCACACCTGATATCGGGAGGAAAAAATACCGCCTACGCATACTTTGGGAGTCGCCATCTAAACAGACCTCAGCTTGGCCTATAATTCGAAGCAGGCGCCACGGCGCGCAAAGATAAACCGTGCCTAGCACCGAGTCCAACTACGCATCTCCAAGCTCCAGCCAGCCTGCAGGACAGGCAATTGACAATCCGCTACAGCCCAGAGGTATGCACTGACAACGGGAGGCTCCACAGACGTGTAACCCCTTACTGACAGAACACCCAGCTATTAACTGTTGCAAAAAGGGGATAAGAGACAGACCATATTAGCATTATACAATTAAAACACGCTACCTAAAACGGATTGCTAAAATATAACTAACCCGAACTGCAAAGGGGAGAAATAAAACAAGCAAATAAATAAACAAAAAACAAACCGGAGCAAACATACCTAGGCCAACATATCATGCCAGGACGCAGGCCTAGCAAGCCAGAGGGCCATACAAGCATAAAAACGATGCAACAATATTTGAAGCCAGCAGAAGCAACACCAGCAATCCCTACACTGGACTTAAATAATAGCCCCAATGAAGGAGAGATTTCTCATTCACCACCCTGCACTTTATCAGACTCGACAAACCTCACCAAAGGGGACTTAAAATTACTTTGCACTAAAGAAGATATAAAAGAAATGATGACAGAGGTCAAAGGATGGTATGGAGACATGAAAAAAGATATACTAAAAGTGACAAAAAGAGTATCAGTACTAGAAGAGAGCCACAATACAACTTATAATGATGTCCAACACCTCTCTCGCCTGGTATACGACCAGGGGGACACAATTGATCACTTATTGGAAAAAGTAGAGGACTTGGATAATAGAGGGAGAAGGAATAACCTTCGCATCCGGGGAATTCCGGAAACCATATTACCAGCGGCATTGGAAGGATGTTTGCAGAACCTTTTTAAAACAGTAAAGGGGGATAATAACGCTCCAGAGGTACCAATAGAGAGAGCCCACAGGGCACTAAGGGCCAAACCACCCCCCAAGGCACCACCCAGAGACATTGTGCTTAAACTGCTGCATCATAAGGACAGAGAAGAAATCTTAAAATGCTCTAGACAAAAACAAAACATAACACATGCAGGCTTTAAAATACAAATTTTTGCAGACCTCAGCCCAGCGACTTTGCAAAAACGGAGGGAACTCCATTTCATAACCTCTGTGCTCCGAGATCAAAATATTATATACCGCTGGGGATTCCCAGTGAGTATCATAGCTTCAAGAGGAGACACCACAGCAATATATAAGACACCAGAAGATCTACAGCGATTTTGCAAGGCTCTCCAGATATCCATTACACCACCCGGCTTAAGAACAACACTCCAAGCATCCATGGCAGCAATCCCAGATGAGGGAGCTTCCACATCAGCTAACACCCCAGAAAACGAAGCAAATCCAAAAGGGGGGGATCTGGATCTCAGAAGAAACTCAAGGGACACTACTTAAAAGAACGATCTCCCCCGGCAGCTGGGACTTTTAATAACCTGACAAAGATACAGGTCGTATAATGTATATATTTCAGAATGTTTTTTTTTTGTATTGGGCTTGATGGTTGGGATACTTACCTCATTGTTTAGGAGAACACTTGTTATATTGCACTGTTACCAATATACTGTATTGATAAGTGGAAAATATTGACTAGGTTTAACTGTTTATCTGTAATAAGAAAGGTACTGTTGGTGCTTACTTCTCTGTTTTTTTGCACAAGGTTTCTGAACGTCTATACCACACCTCTTGGGAATCCTAGAGAAACAAACCACATAACTCCAGACCCTATAGCCTGACATCACCAAGCACATAAAAGCACATACACCCTCTCAGTCACCTCTGACAGACTCGGGAAAACACTGACACTCTCATATATCACTTGAAGTGAGCGGAGACATTACAATGCAGGCTAGACATCTCACATTGATTACCATAAATGCCAAAGGCCTAAATAGTCCCATGAAAAGATCAATAGCTTTTAGCCAATTGCATAGAGACGCAGGAGACATTATCTTTGTCCAGGAAACACACTTTAAGAAAGGCCGAGAACCTAAACTAATTAACAACAGATACAAAACATTCTTTCTAGCCTCAGGAGAATCAAAGAAAGGCGGAGTGGGTATATTTATCAGAAATTCAGTCACATTTCAGCCTTCCCACGTAGAAAAAGACAAGGGGGGTAGATACATCATAGTAATGGGACTCTTATATGGCCAGCCAGCCACCCTGGTTTGCGTGTACCTCCCGAACCAGGAGCAACACCTACTGCTCAAACAGTTGGTATACAAACTACTAGAACTTTCCAGGGGCACATTGCTCATGGGGGGCGACCTAAATCTACCCCTAGATCCCTCCAGAGACACTTCCAGCGGCAAATCCAGCACTTCAACCAAAGTTATTAAAGCTGCCAACACACAGCTTAGAATGTTAAGGTTACATGACATTTGGAGGACAGCGAACCCAGACACAAGGGATTACACATTTTATTCGCACCCGCACCAGATATACACTAGGATTGATTACCTCATGACTGACCAAATTGGACTGGCAAAGATCATTGACTCTAAAATACTCTCACAAACGTGGTCGGATCATGCACCGGTACAATGCACACTTGACTGGCCTGACAAACTGGACCTACAGTACACATGGAGACTAGACGAACAGATGCTTGAACACCCATTAATCAAGACGGAAATAGACAAAACACTAGGACACTACTTCAAGGAGAACAATGCAACAGACACAACAAACACTACAACCTGGGAGGCACATAAATGTGTTATTCGGGGGGAGTTTATAAAATACAAAGCTAGGGAAAAAAAGTCAGACAGGCAATTTCTGAACTCCACCTTGGCCCAAATTAGGTATTGGGAAAAAGAACATAAAAGAGAGCCGTCCTCAAGCAAGACACAGGAATCACTCACCCAGGCGAGAAATGACTTACACAATCACCTCCTTCAAAAGTATCAACAGCAATCTATATTTCTGAAACAAAAATATTTTGATATAAATGATAAGGTGGGAACATCTTTGGCAAGAGCTCTCAGGCGTAAACAACTAGGGTCACACATATATCACATCAGAGACGCCAATGGACACGTTCACAAAGATAGCAAACACATTGCAGAGACATTGAGGAGATATTATGAGAATCTATATAACATTGAAAACCCAAGCACACAATCAGACATAGAAAAGTTCCTATCTGGAATACATTTCCCCACTCTTGAACTAGAGGAATCTGAATCACTAGAATTGCCAATCACTACAGAGGAGGTAAAACAAGCGATTAAAAGCATGCCAAATGGGAAAAGCCCAGGTCCAGATGGCTTGGGGATAAAATACTATAAAACATACTTACATCATGTTCTTTCCCCACTCACCACACTTTTCAACTCATTATTAACAGAAGGAGGTTTCTCAGGACATATGCTCACGGCGCACATCACAGTACTCCCTAAGCCAGGCAAAACACCAGACAGACCCGAAAATTTCCGCCCTATTTCACTTCTCAATTCGGACATAAAAATCTATGCAAAGATCCTGGCCACGAGAATTAACAAATTCCTACCTAAACTAGTACACCCTGACCAGGTGGGATTCGTGCCGGGAAGAGAGGCTAAGGACAATACTCTAAAAATCTTGCAGTTGACCACACATGCCCAACAACAAAAGCTGCCAGTGGTCCTTGTGTCCACAGACGCTGAAAAAGCCTTTGACAGGGTCCACTGGCAGTTCCTCAGAGCAACACTTAGACACATGGGATTCAGCGACACCTTCATACACCAAATCTTTGTGCTATATGAAGCGCCCACAGCTCAGGTCAGGGTAAACAATCTCATGTCAGATAAATTCATAATTCGCAATGGAACCCGTCAGGGTTGCCCCTTATCCCCAGTCTTATTTGCTCTTTCAGTAGAAGTGCTCGCCCAAAAATTGCGGGAATGCAAGCAAGTTACAGGTCTTACAGTGGGGGACACAGACTATAAGGTAGCCCTATACGCTGATGACATCATGCTCATCCTCACCAACATAGACACTGCATTGCCTGAAGCCCTAAATATATTTGAAGAATACGGGAAGATATCTAACTTCCACTTGAACATTAACAAATCTGAAATACTCAACATTACTTACGACCCAGAAATACTAAATAAGCTGCTATGTAACTGCCCCCTTAGAAGACAACGGGAAAAAATGAAATACCTAGGGATCTACATATCCTCAGACCCTCAGATAATATTTCAAAGTAATTATAAATCACTTGAGAGCGCCATAGTGGCAGATCTCTCTAGCTGGAAAAATAAAAAAATATCCTGGCTAGGCCGGATTAATGTCATAAAAATGAACATCCTACCAAGAATCCTATACATTCTGCAGACCACCCCTATACCACTCCCACTAGGCTTTCTAGACAAACTTCAGACACATATCGAAAGATACATCTGGGGAGAGATCAGACCCAGAATAGCAAAACACACAATGTACTACCCAAGGGATAGGGGAGGACTTGGAGTACCCAATCTGACTGTATACAAGCAGGCTATCAACCTGCAACGGCTCCTTGAATGGAGCCAAAATGACACACAGAAATGTTGGGTGCAGCTGGACTGTGACATCATGGAAACTGATAATGCAGGCATGTCAGCTTGGCTGAACGCGAACTATAGACACAGAGCAGCGACAGAATACCCACTATTGTCTGCATTCTACAACACGTGGGATAAATTAATTAACACCTCAGTGAACATATCTTCTATACATTCCCCCCTAACCCCCATATGTAGCAATCCGGAACTACCATGGAACCTAAGACAACCACGTAGGGAGAAAGGGACGCCAATAAAAGAAAGGTCACTTTTGACCATCCTCTCGGGCAAAAAGATCAAACCACTGACAGAAATTTGGGAAACACTTGAAGATAGAGGTATGAATTGGTACTCACATGCTCAACTATCTCATTTTCTTAACACACACCAGCATAGGGAACAATTCACCAGACAACTGACAACATTTGAGACATTGTGCTCACGGGACACCCCCACTAGACATGCCATATCCCTTCTCTATAGAACACTCCTCACTCCAGACAAACACACGCTCCCCTCATACACTAAGTCGTGGGAAAGGGAGCTAAATATTGATATTACACCCCAAGAGTGGTGGAGGGCATTTGAAGCCACGAAAAAGGCCTCAATTTCAGCTAGGATACAGGAGTCTAGTTATAAGTTTCTTTCGAGGTGGTATCTTACACCCAGCAGGTTACAACATCTATATAAAACAGCGAACGGGAAGTGCTGGAGAGGCTGCGGGGAGGAGGGCACACCGACACATATTTGGTGGAGTTGCCCTAACCTGGACTCCTATTGGATAGAGATCCTCACACACATCTCCAGAGCGGTGGGGAAAACAATCCCAAATGACCCTAAAATACTCCTTTATCTCTCCCTCCCTAGAATCGAGAACAAGGCGGTAAGAGCCTTACTGTTGGTCATGCTTAACAGCGCAAAACTACTCATACCACAAAAATGGAAAACAAAGACTGTTCCAAACATAACAGAGTGGAAAAAACAAGTAGACACCCTGATACAGCTAGAGAGGTATCACCACATGCAGAAGGGGACAATAGATATCCATGAATACATGTTGCTGGAATGGACACAGTATAGGGAACAAATTAAATAGAGCAGAAACCTTACCTAGATGAGAAATCGTCTGCCAAAACACAGCACCACCTGAGCATTTAATAAACCTTCATATAATCTTAATTTTGAAGGACACAAGTGTTAGATACAGGCATACTCTCAAGCCAACTAGAACATCATTGTTGCATATTAACTGTACAAGTATGATATGGCTTTTGCATTTGTTCTTAACGAAATTGATTAATGTTGACAATATCAGTTAGTTATAACATTTATTTCTACAACTACCCTGTGAACATTACTACTGAGTTTCAGATATGTTTTATAGATTATATCGAAGCATAAAAAGAAAAAGAGGACTGAATATGCAATCTTTATTATACTGCATTTTACGATTGTAACAACTATTTACCTTTTCATTTTGTTTTGATATGCTGTGAATTGTATGTTTAATACTTTGTCTTCAATAAAAATTATTTAAAAAAAAAAAAAAAAATATAGATACCGCCCTTGGTGCAGATTATCCCAGGCACAGAATACACATACAACAGATGTCGAGAAGTTATACTCACAAACGGAGTTGCACAAGCAGTGCAATATCAGGCGTGCCGAATCTTAAAGAGCCGTTCGGCTGACTCCCTGAGGCCTGTACAGCTGCTCCTGGATCGTTGGAGGAGTGGTGGAAAATAAAGGTGGATATGCCGATAGAGGCTAATCCAAGCAAGGGATCAATAAGGCAAATAGAACAATTCACCAGCAAGGTAGACAAAATAAAAGTATTTATTAAAAATATAAAAATTACTTAGCAACGCGTTTCTCGGCTAACATGCCGTTTCATCAGGCTACATAATTCTAAGAGCTACCTTGCTGACTTAAAAGGACTGACAGGACCAATCAAAACCCTGAAAATTCACACACCTCCCTTGCTCAGGTGTACTATCTGATTACAGGGTGTCGCCCTGAGATACATAGCACTTTTGTTAAAAATGAATACAATTTATACAAACTTCAAAAAAATCTTTCTATATATACAAGGGCAATTTAACATGAATCGATAGCAAGTTTTAATCTCAATAATTGTAACAATAATATTTAGATATTTCAGTCTTACAAACAATATAACAATATAAAAGAAAGATTTTGAAGTTTGTATAAATTGTATTCATTTTTAACAAAAGTGCTATGTATCTCAGGGCGACACCCTGTAATCAGATAGTACACCTGAGCAAGGGAGGTGTGTGAATTTTCAGGGTTTTGATTGGTCCTGTCAGTCCTTTTAAGTCAGCAAGGTAGCTCTTAGAATTATGTAGCCTGATGAAACGGCATGTTAGCCGAGAAACGCGTTGCTAAGTAATTTTTATATTTTTAATAAATACTTTTATTTTGTCTACCTTGCTGGTGAATTGTTCTATTTGCCTTATTGATCCCTTGCTTGGATTAACCTCTATCGGCATATCCACCTTTATTTTCCACCACTCCTCCAACGATCCAGGAGCAGCTGTACAGGCCTCAGGGAGTCAGCCGAACGGCTCTTTAAGATTCGGCACGCCTGATATTGCACTGCTTGTGCAACTCCGTTTGTGAGTATAACTTCTCGACATCTGTTGTATGTGTATTCTGTGCCTGGGATAATCTGCACCAAGGGCGGTATCTATATTTTATGTCATAGGTATTTTTTTTTCCCCACATCGTTGGTGAAGTGATTACCCAGTGAACAGCTGATTTCACCCTCTAGCGAGTCAGCCGAGCGGCTCTGAAGCTTCGGCTCACCTGTTATTGCACTGCATGTGCAAACATCTTTGTGAGTATTACTCTGAACTGTTAGTTTAGAATCATTTGTAGCCAAGGATCATCTGCACCAGAGCGCCTCTTCTTTTTTTGTTTCTATACAGAACGCAGTCAAATAAGGGTGAGGCTAGGGAGGAGGTAACTCTATATATTTATGGGGGAGGGGGATGCAGCGGGCAAGAGCCGCTCAAAATGTAATAAAGGGAATGGGGGGGGGGGGGTTGGAGGGCGGAGCCAGCCAATATTTGCAGTGTGAGCTAGACAATAGTAGATAGGTTATATACCAATAGTGTGCGTGTGGGAGCTTGATATTATTGGTAGTGGTAGAAATACATCTGAGCAGACAATTAGGGAAATGGTAGGAACATAGAGCATAGTCACAAATTATAGTTGAGTTCCACCTGGCAGAAGTGATAATCTGGATCACAGTACCATAGTAAGCTACGTGATAATACGTATATGAGGGGACAAGACTATTAAGAAGCAACTATAAACCATTTGGCTTTTCCTGAACAGCTCTCTAAGTACTTCCACGTATGAGAACATTTGAGTGAACAGAGATATAGGGTGGCAATGTTAACTATAAGTAAGTGTGAACTATTATAAACTGTCTTATAAAAGTTAACGACTCCTGGTATATGGGGATCACAGCACTTCACTTAGAGTAACAGCTTTGTACAACTTAAAGCTAAAATTAGTATTGAGTAGTTAACATAATTCCGCTAAACATTCTGAACATTATTAGAACCTCTTGTAAACTAATAGAAAATGTAAATGTAACGACCAAGGGTAACACTTATGGGCTCAGACATACTATCATCATACTAGTGGGTCCTCAGTCGCATGTCAATTGCATTGTGTTGTGGGATGCCTTATAATAATATAAAAGGAATGTAAACCCCATTAAGAATATCATATGTGTGCTTAGGGGCTGACTGGTTATATCTGCTGAGGACTAAAGGCAACTGCCGTAAGCTATTGTGCAATAGCCTTTAACTTATATCTAGCCTTGGGTAAACTAACAACTAAAACCATATCTGCGTATAAATGGTACCTTAAATTCTAAAGAGCTTTGGGTTGTAGGGTAAAATGGCAATTGGACTGCATATTTCCTACTAACTTTAAACATATAGTACAATGTAACGTGTAAACTATTATTGTGCATGAAACTAAACTTAATGATAAAGTTGGTGACTTAGAGAGTGATCAATTTAAAAAAAAAACGACAGTGTACCATGGAAATGTAGGAAAATATAACAGGAGTCTTGCATAAGACACATTAATATGGGAATGAACTCCATTGTATACTGCGCCTGCATGAAGCACAATTGTAAAACCTTATGTTCAATTTGCGAGACAGCATAAATTAAGTAAGATCTGTACTGGCTACTATACGTCTATAACTGAACAGTTGAGATAAGGCTTGAGCTAATACTCCCTCCTAATTATATGAAATTAAGCTATTGACATCGAATTTTGAGGGGTAAATGTTACAGAAATATATGTGCTATGATACAAGGATTTACAAGACAATCTGTGCAAACTGACAAAAATTATGAGAGTATAGTCATGAAATTGTAACAATTCCTCAGTCCCCTATTCCTATTCCGGGGCAAAGCTGATCTCAAATATAAATGTTAATAGGTCTAGATGCATGTGTAGTATATTATTGTAGATAGGGGACATGTTGGAGCATACAATTCAGTCAGCTAGGTTACATCTCTCTATTTCAGTTGACTATAAGTAGTAAAGGACAGTCTAATACATAGATTACTTGGTTGCTATCAGAATCACCTCCACAACATTCAATGTAACATGTAAAACCAAATTATGGCAAATTAGTGCAAGTTCCCTAAAGCTTAATGCTGTACAATTCCAACATACACAGTGTGTCATAAAGGCAATATATATAAGATCAAAACAGATCCTGGGGATAACATGGTTATGAGCTGTGGTAGTTTGTAACAAAAGCTGAAGATGGCCCTTAAAAAAGCATATGTATGTGGATCTAGTGCCAAGGGCATCTAAAGGACTATTATAAACATCTATGCTATAAGTAAAGGTTCTCACATATTTGATAAACAGAATCTCATGCTAGATGGAGTGAGTCTCATAGGACATCCATTTGATAATCAATAGTATTTGGAGCAGTAGAAGCAAATAAGCTTACTGGGACCCAAACATTAGCCTCACACAAAGTGGTGACAGCCAAAAACTAGATCTTTTAACCTGAGAGGTGGAGCATGGGAGCTATGGGTGCGCCACTTTTATATAGGTGTAGTCAAATCTGATTCTAATATCTGCTTTCTCATGTTTCTGAGCAAAGGTTTGAAACTGTATAAAAGCTTTGCTATAATGTGGATCTAGGCTGACTAAGAATGGGTATAGGAAGAGCAGGTTAGACACTAAGCATACATTTAGAAGCCAGCTCTAAAGTGTGAGGCATGTGCCATATAATGAGTGGATACAGCTTTATAAATTATCAGCTAACTACCCTATATCCAGGGTTTAAACAGTAACCTTTTAGCACTTATGTGTGTAATGCATAGGTTTTGTATGGAAAAGCAATATGAGTCATTATCAATGAAAAATTAGAGTAATCTTAGACAAGGAAGAATCCAGTATAAAGAGTCCTCCTAAAGATAGAGCAATGCATAGAAAAATCAACATTATAACAGTGATGGCCAAACAGGAAGAGGGTGTATAGTACTGAGAAGTTTATGTCTCAGAGCCTAAAAAGCTGGTAAACTATCACTAGAGCTAGGTACATGAATGTAGTTAGGTAAACACATTGTGGATCACTGTGTAGGTAGAGGACTTCCTTGTGATCGGTCAATTCCTGCAAGGCTACAACATCTATGTAACAATAAAATAAAAACAACACTCCTCAGAATGTGGTGACTTCAACAAAACCCATCCTATACATTATGTAGTTAAAAAATATATACGGTATAATATAGAAAATAAACTAGTAAAGGGCATAGATTGAATTCAAAAATTATAACTCCCATAAAACAGTGTTAGACGTACTCTCTGTAGGCAAATAGAACTAAATCTTAGCTAATCATGTAATATAGTTTGGTGGCTGAGCCTGTATCAAGCAAGTATGAACATTTACTAATGGGCCTAGAGCAGTCTTGCATAGGGTGAGTCATATGGGAACTGTTATGTCAGCCGAGGTAATTCAGCCACCCGGGTCAAACGGGTCCAGAAGTGCTGCGGTATATAATATAATGTCTCTCTTGCATGGCTCAGATAGGGACCCCTTCTGTGCATCAGTCTCTGCGGGGTCGCAGCCCGGATGGCTGTAGTCTGGCGGCCACAAAAACAATCTGCAGTTCCGCGCTGCAAGAGGTATGTTTACCTGTCTGGAATTTACCGGGAGCTCTCTCTTTACAAACGAGTAGATAGGATTCTGTGTTGAGGCGCTTGCCGCATCTCTCTGAGCCGCGCTATAGCTGGGCAGGGAATGATCAGTGATGATACTTGGTGTCTCAGTAATGTCCAGTATAGAGTCCGGTAGCCATTCCCTTTGCTTGCAGGATCGATCTCTGTAAGTTGATGTGGTGACACTTTCCACCTTGTCCTGCTGCAACAATTCACACTGTGTTACGGAGGCTCTTAGGTGGGCTAATATGTCAGTGAACCCAATCGACATCCGTAAACTCAAATCCTGCAGAGCTGCGTAGACGGCCGACCAGGCTTCCTTGTCTTTTGGCGCCATGAATGGTGTAGGCCGTAAGAGCCTAGCCGTTTCCCAGCCGGTGTGGGTGATCAAGTAATGTGGCTACCGCAGCGATAATTCACTGGGACCTTCTGATGGGGTAGAGAGTATCCTGCAGGAGATAAATTAGTTTTGGGTCAAATCTTAGAGGGTTTAGTCCCCATTTACCAGAGAATTAGATAAATTGCAGCAGGAGCTCTCATGAACACGTCTTTCTTGTTCAGTTGCTGGCTCCGCCCCCTAATATAGTTAATTTAATTTGTAGTTTAATGTAATTTTAGTATAATAGTTAGGGTAGATTAATTATTAGTTTAATATAGTTTATTTTAAATCTAAAGGTAAGTTTTAATTTATTATAAGATAGGGATGAGTTAATATTTAATGTAAAGTTAAGGGGTTGTTAGATTTAGGGGTTAATAGCTTAATTTAGTTTATGGCGATGTGGGGGCTGGCGGTTTAGGGGTTAATAGGTTTAGTAAGTGGTAGTGATGTGGGAGGCCAGGGGTTTAGGAGTTAATAACTTTATTTAGTTGCAGTGGGCTCCGGGAGCAGAGGGATAGGGGTTAATACATTTAGTTAGTTGCGGCGGTGTCGGGGAGCAGTGGAATAGGGGTTAATAATTTTATTAGAGTTGCAGCGGGGTCCGGGAGCAGCAGGATGGGGTTAATAACTTCATTTAGTGGCTGTGGGGTCCGGGAGCGGCGGGATAGGGGTTAAACATTTTAGTTTAGTGGCGGTGTTTAGTGACAGGGTATAAATAAAGCTGTGAAAAAGTTGAATAGCAGCGAGATCGATGACTGTTTAGTTGCTCATCTCCCCGTACTTGGTGTGTGGCTTTTTGACAACTTTTTATATAGATATGGAGAGAATATTCAGGTCCACGGCCGCGATGTTAGGCGATGTCAGGCGAGCGTATTGGTGCCGTCGAATGCAAGAAAGTTGACGGCTTGATAAGTAGGCCTCTTGGCGTTCATTTGCATTTTCTGCATTTTTTTTTTTACTTTAGACTTCATATTTTGTTCTTAAATATTAATTACATTTAAGATTTATTACATTTAAAATATTTTTTCTATATGAAATAAGCCCGACAGTTTTAGAAAGTGAGAGGGACAGGGGAGTTCCTAGGATGTGTCTGAAGCTTTCTCATAACTCTCATAATATATTCTCAAAGCATGTTAGACCTGCAAGTCTGATTTATCTTACCAATTGCATGCAGGGGAAGTTTTCTCAAAGTCCACAATACACTTATTTAACTGACAGAAAACAACTACAGGTAGCCCCCAGTTTACGCCAGGGTTAGGTTCCAGGAGGAATGGTTGTAAATTGAAACCGTTGTAAATTGAAACCCAGTTTATAATGTAAGTCAATGGGAAGTGAGGGAGTTAGGTTCCAGGCCCCTCTCAAAATTGTCATAAGTAACACCTAATACATTATTTTTAAAGCTTTGAAATGAAGACTTTAAATGCTAAACAGCATTATAAACCTAATAATTTAGATTGTATCATCATCAAGCTAAGATTAATGAACAAAAACATTTGCTAAACATCACCTAATAAAATAATTACACAACAGACTGCATCATCATCAAACTAAGTTTAATGAACAAAAACATTTTTTTACTTGCATTTTTCTGCAATCAGTTCTCTGCATTGTTAACATGTTAGATAATATTGGGTCTGCACCTATTCTATGCATTTCAATCTGCAGTGATTAATAAGCAGTTAGGCACCCTCACCTCAAGCAGCTGGACAGGAAGATAATAGGGAAGTGCCTGCTAAATTTTGCTCAATAGATCTGATCTGTGTACACAGATCAATTTAAGGCTAAGTTGCATAACTTTGCTGCAAAACAAGCGGACAGCTCCACTTACTGGCTATTTTAATCAGTGCATTGATTTCCAAAGCTTTTCAATAGCAGTCACATGACTGAAAAAAAAGATTGTTATTCTGAAATGGCGCAAATTGAACCGGTGTTAACCGAGGGCCACCTGTATTACTAAACTAGAAGCAAATACAAAAACTATTGTGATTACATTTCAGTTTAATTTGTAACAGAATGCCAACGTAAAGAGCCCTTAATCCTCTCTGGGTATAAGCATAAGAAAGCCAGATGACTGTCATAAAAATGGACTTTTATTTGAAGCTTGTAGTAAAAAGTGATACAAGAAAAAAAGGTCAAACCCGTTTTGTATGGTTACACTTTCTCAATGACCCATGTGACATACTGATACAGGCCCCTATTTAAAGGGGAAAGGACAAGTGTGTGCCCTAGCGTAATCAGAGTGAACACATATGTTAACAATAAGTATAATTAACTTGCAACAATTTCACTAAGTTAGTTGTATCACAATGTGTTATTTATCATTTGAATATTTCTGCTGTTCAGTTAATCTATCAACTATATACAAACATCAAAATTGGTAAAGCTTTCTTAACTATCTCACATATACAGTTATGTTCTTTACTATAAGTAGTAATGAAAAATGGTTTCTTCTGAAAATCATCACCCCTACCTATCTTGTTTTTATCTAATCTGAGCAGATCTTTTCTGTCAATGGAGTCAACCTCATTCTTTTCTATCTGCAGTTGGTAAGCTGAGCATCCTCTTTCTAAAAACCTGTTGTTTCTTTAGAGTATGCCTCATAACATTTTTCTGTGGTGCAATTCCTTTTTGTGAGCATATATTGCCCCTTGGGTATGGCACGAATAACATGTTATGGGTGACATGAATTGGCTTTCAACATTGTATTGCCTGCTGTCTTTTTCCTATACAATTCGACTTCTATAGTGTTACTAGCTAAATTGTATTTCAGAATTACATCTAGAAAAGGCATACTCTCTGCATTATGTTTAATAGTAAACTTAAAATTTAGATCATTAGTCTAGAGGTAAGAAAAAAAGTTTTGAATCGTTGTATGATCTCCCTCAAAAATGAACACCAAGTCGTCGATATAGTGACCATAATACTTAATACAGTCTCCGAAGGGATTACCATCACCAAAGACATGGGACAGCTCCCAACAGGCAAGATATAATTTGGCATAGGTGGGGGCAACTTTTGCCCCCATAGCAGTCTCCTGTCTTTGGCTAAAGTAATCCCTCAAACATAAAAAAAAATGTGGGTCAATAAATATTCAATTGATCTCAAAATAAACACTTGTTTCTTTGTTATAATCTGTAAAGAATTCCAGACAAAATTCAACTGCCTGTAATCCTTTGTCATGGGGGATTGAAGTGTAAAGAGAAGCAACGTCAATAGTTACAAATTGATAGGTATTTAACCAATCAATACCCTCTAACTGTATTATTAAATCTGTGGTGTCCCTGATGTAGCTCTTTAATCCTAGTACAATCAGTTGAAAAAACATGTCAATCATGGCACACAATGGTTCATTAAGGGACCCAATCCCTGCGACTATTGGGGGACCCGGAGGGGAAGTTAGGCTTTTATATATCTTGGGCAGATAGTGAAAAATGGGCATAATAGGGTGTTACAGTTACTCCATGTTTTCCCTAGTAATCACACCACTCATTAATGCCCAGTCAAGTAAAATATACAGGATTTTTCTGTACCCAAAAGTGGGGTTTGCCACTAAGGTTTCATATACACTCTCATCCATTAACTGTCTGTGGGCTTCAGTCATATAGTCTTTGCGGTCTAAAATGACTATGTTGCCCCCCTTATCTGAATTGTGAATTACCAATGAAATATTAGATTTGAATTGTTTTACTGCTATTCTTTCTTGTTTGCTTAGATTGTCATAACGAAAAGTAGCTTGTTTTTTTAGTGTTTAGTGTTATGTAGATTGATTAGTTCCTTCTCAACAGTCTTTTGAAAAACCTCTATACTATTATTTCTTACTTGAGTGGGATAAAATAAGGATTGCTTCTTAAAGGGTTTCAAATTGATTTTGAAATTGCCCTCTTTGATGTTACATCTTCATTCTCCCTCTCTAGAGTAAAAAGATACATTTCTGCACATTTATCAACAAACCTCAGATCGTTGTCACTCCAGATACTTGTTCCTCGTTATTATCAGTATATATATCTCTAGGATTCATATCTTGGATATCCTCCTTATTTGAAATAATTTTTTTCAGTGACAACATTCTGACAAATTTGTTGAGATCTACAATAGTTTGAAACAAATCAAAGTGTGACATTGGTGCAAAGTTAAGACCTAACGATACCACTCTTATCTGTATATCACTTAATGTCTCTGATGACAAAGTAATGACATAATTAGAATCTAGACATACTTCCGTCCTTGATTGTATCTCTGTCTCCTGGGATACCTGTTTTGCTTCCCCTGTGGATCTACCCTTTCAGACCTGACACTGTTTGTGCCTATACTTTCCCCCTCTACATATATATAGCAATGTGTTTTCCCCATCTCAGTTTGTTTATTGATGTGATGCATATAGGTTTTGTATTCACTGGAAGAAATGCTGGTGAAATGCTTGTGCAATGCCGCCACCTGCACATTCGTGGCCAATCAGCTGCTAGCAGGGGTGTCAATCATCCCGATCGTATCCACTGCTTCTTAACTTAAGTTTCAGGCGGACCTGAAACTTCGGGGATAGATTGCAGCATCCGCTGCTTGATAAATCTACCCCTAGGTATCAGCACTGATTGGCTAAAATGCAAGTCTGTCAAAATAACTGAAATAAGGGGCAGTCTGCAGAGGCTTAGTTACAAGGTAATCAGAGGTAAAAAGTATATTAATATAACAGTGTTGTGTATGCAAAATTGGGGAATAAAATGATTATCTATCTTTTTAAACAATACAAATTCTGGAGTAGACTGTCCCTTTAACAGTTAGATTTCTTTTAAATAACTGTGCAACCATCTAACAATTATTTTAATTGTATTGTTCTTTTTTTACATCATTTTTTTTAGAAAATCCAGGCATCAAGCATAACATACATGAGTTAAAAACAGTACATAATAATTTTTAATTGCCTGCTAATCATCTGCCATTTAGTAGACTCACTTCAGAGTATTGTATCCATCTTATTAACAATGACTTCTTTTACCTAAAAGTATATCTTATCAAAATGATTTTTTAATTTGTATTATTTTAAACTCATGACTATAATCTTTATATAATTCCCATCATTTCAAGTGATTTACTTCCTGCTAATGAGGACATTGCTTGTAAAAGCATTTGTCTGTTTCCTGTAAGTTAGTTTGTTGATTCCAAGTTCTTCATTTTTCTTGTTTTATGTATTAAATTAAAATCCCCTGTATCATTTAATTGATTAAATTGTGGGCTGTATGCCAGTACCATAAGGAGCTGAAATTTAGATTTTAAGCAACCTTTAGTAACCCTTGCACCAAACTGATCAGCAAGCAAGAAGGAAATTCAGAGAATGCCAACATCTATGTAAAATATTACAAAAAATGTTTTATACTTTAAAACTGAAACAAATCATGAATCTTGTCAGCCACCCTAGAATGAGGGTTACTGCAGTACAGGATGTATCAGGCGGTCTGCAAGACTAATTGTCCTTACGGTGCAAACCACAAAACACAATGATACTCCCGAGGCTTAACAGTTCCAACAAAAGATTTGGAACCATTCCAGGAAAAGACAGACTTGAAAATTAATTCAACAAGTATGTTTTGCCGACATATGATCTTTCTGTACTTGCCCTTTCTCACCTGGACTTTGATAATCCTTGTATCTGTTGTGAATTACCATTACTTATGTTTGATGTGCATGCGCATACATGCGTGTGCAATTGAGTGTGTGTGTTACTCAAGTAGTCTTGGCTATGTGGGATGTTTCAAGCTTGTACACTATCATCCCTCACATGGATAGTTTAAATAAATAGTACATCGACAGCCCTGACCAAATTAGGCAAATTTTCTGAGTAACAGATTAATTTCTTTATGGAATTGTTAGAACTAGTGTTACACACAATTATTTTGCATTTGACAATATGTTTTTTTCTGCAGTTGCGGGGTATTTCAATGGGCTCTTATGTTGCTCCTGCTTATGCCTGCCTTTACATGAATGTATTAGAAGAACAGGTGGTGTACAGTGATCCGGAGTTCCATAATTGTTTGGTGTGGTGGCGATATATAGATGATTTGTTTATTATGTGGCAGGGCTGTCATGAGATGCAGGACACAGCATAAAAGGTACAACTCAATTTTATTGCAGAGCATAGAAGTTTACAGACTGCACAACACATCCAGCTTAGTAACTGCGACATAGACTATAACGTCTATAGGCCACGCCCCCATCCGGTGACATCACACTCCCACAAATAACAAGGAATAAGAAAATATATATAAAACAACAAGAAATACAATCCTGGGGCGGAGCCGGCTGCTGCCATGAGCGCAGCGTAAATCCGGAGCTCTGTGATGGTAGCCCTTAAAACTCCAAATATCCCATCTTTTCCTTAAAATTTAAGCTAAATGCAGCCACGCTAACTACTGACATATCAGAGAAGCTTATTAAGTCTGAATGAGCCCAGCAGATATACGACATTGAGGCAGAAGAACCGCCATCACCCACGCAAAGCTATGCTCAGCCGGGAACAGTGAACCCTAACAGACGCAAACTGACCCAGATCAGAAGAAACAAGCAACTTTAAGAGCAACAGGACCATACCGGTTACCGAGGATTGTGTCTCAAATCCCTCTGCAGTACGGCTGGCGGGGAGAGTGTACAGACCGCACCGGAAGTGATCCGGCCGCCATCACTGACACACTCAAGATATCAGTAAGTGCCGCGAGTACTGTAAGCCCCGCAATAAGGATAGGAGCTGGGGCAACACCTAACCACTTTACCCAACATTAAACCACCTCATCACTTACCTTAGGAAAGCCGAAAAGGTGGAAGTAAACCTTAAGCCACTCACGCCCGCATCACTGAGCATCTTCCCGGAAATACACCGACCGCCATATTAGCCCTAAGTCCCTAAGACACCACACTTACTGGGAGGCCAGGGTCCTAAGCTCTGATAACCCACGTTCTGCAGCGGGGTCTGATTGGTGGCACTCAGGCTTCCTGCTGGGACATACGCAACCGTAAAAAAAAACAAAAAAAAAAACAAACACACTGACAACCTGCTAAGCCCGTTCACTTTGGCATACTCCTATTGTAAGAAGGAGAGGTGAACTCTTATTAAGGGAATCAAAGAAGTAACAAAAAATCTGCTTATAGTCCCTCTCTGCATCAGGGTATTACAACTTATAAAACCCTCAGTGTACTGTCGCTGTAATTATCTATTTTTGCAACGGGCGGATGCTATAAGGGGGGCGACACAGTAGTGCACACTGGCTATACAGTTACTCCTGCATTTCCACATCAGAGGAGAAAAAGAGCTGAGTGCTAAACCACTAAGCTATTCTTCAAACCTACATCCCTGCAGGACATCCTGGGAAACACTTTGATACCAAAATCAACATAGCAAAACCCCACTCTGACAGACCCCATAACACCTTTTTAGGTGACATCTCCGAGCACCTGTGACAGAAGACAAAATCTGGGGACCACTCTTAAAACGATTTCCCACGACCAATCTCCTCCTGAAACCAATCACAATGACATCCAGACGACTCAAGCATGATAAACCCCTAAAACCGCCTGCAATTAAATCAGCTACTATTGCTTCTTACATGCAAGCCACAGATACAGCAGAGGCAAAAGAAAAGAGACTTTCCACAGAACGCCAATCCTCTAATCTATCTATCTCCCAGGATGAAGATGCTAACCTTACTTCCAATATCCTTCAGGGTCTGCCATCCAAGCAGGACATTGCGGATATTGTCCGCATGTGCATCAGAGAGGAACTGGCAGGTATGAAACAAGACATCCACACCATAGGGCTACAAGTAGACTCTCTTGAAACCAACCAAGATGAGATAAAGGAGGATGTCCAAACCCTCACAGATCAAGTAGCCGCACACCAGGAAACCATCTCCTCACTCCAAGAAAAACTGGAAGACCTGGAGAACAGGAGCCGCCGGAAAAACATAAGAATTAGAGGGGTCCCTGAAAGTGTCCTACCCCGGGATTTCCCAGTATATCTCCAGTCGCTATTCCAACAAATAAAAGACTCTGCTTGTACCACAGATATTCAATGGGTGCGAGCCCACAGATCTCTCAGACCAAGACCCCCGGACACTGCACCTCCAAGGGACATTATTATTCGCTTTAAAAACTTCCTTGAGAAGGAAATGCTCCTGAACCAATCAAGAAAGCTACAACCAATTAGATATAGGGGCAATGTTCTTCAATTTTACCAAGACCTGGCTTCACAAACTCTACAGCGCAGAAAGGAGTTCAGCTCCCTAACAACACTCCTACGCAACAAGAAGATCCCGTATAGATGGGGCTTTCCAACTCAGGTCTGGGTACTCAAAAATAACACCAGATTGACATGTAGATCCCCCGAAGAAACGGCCCCCTTTTGCAAATTACTGGGGATAGATCCCCCATCGGACTCCATCGTCCAACACAAGCCTGGACCCCCTACATTAGGAAGCAATAGAGACAGACTTACATCCGAACAGATAACAGCTGGCAGACGGAATCAAAACTCCAGTCAAGTTCAGTCCTCTCACCTGCATCCAGATTCATCACCTGCTTCATCGCCACATCATGAGGCATATAAGGACTCGACTCACTGAACTTGAAAGAGACTTCCTTTTTCTCTACCTAAGGTTACGATAAGTATGCCTCAGTCTGATTAGGTGTTTACTGCAATGTAAGACTCTAGGTTTTTAGTTGAACCCAGCTGGTCCTGTGGGGTGTGTTTGTGAGCGGCGGCGATAGCCATGTACTGCATGAAATCTGAGGAGGCATTACTGACCTCCACATTCTAAGAACACCCTAGACATGAATGGGTGCATGGCGGTCGCTGCCGGGAGCAGATGCATGTCATATTTCTAGCAAATAGAAAATGTATCCCTTTGATAGACGTACAGTTCATGCACATAGCGGAGTCAGGTTAAATAAAATGCTATGTCTAATTGATTTAATTGTCTTTTATGGATACATGCCAGATGCTGGTAGTAATTAATGTTATGAAAAGTTGGGCTGAGCAACACTAAGAGTACATATACTTCGCCATAGACTATAATCTCTATTTTTTTAAGCTGCTAGAAGCTTTGATCATTTTTTAGCTACGGGATAATAAGTGTCACAATGTACAACTAAAGGGCTAGCCAACAGTTTTCCCCTACTCGAACGCTCTCAGAAATGACCTATATTAGGCAGAGAGCCTTTTTTCTGTTTATTCTGTTTGAAATGTTTTTTGTGTGTGTTTTGTCTAGTTGGTTATATTGTTATTTGATATGCACCCAGTTTAATGTAATTTTATCACTTGTTGCAATATTCCAAAACATCTGCCTTAATCTCGAGCCATATACCAATACATGCCTCAACACTCAATCATATCACAGCAGTTTACAACCCCATAGCGTCAACAATGACCCTTAACCCGCCACCTCAATTGACCCTTCTGACTCAAAACGTCAAAGGCTTTAACTCGCCAATAAAGAGATCCAAGGCCTTATCCGATCTATCAAAAAGACACATAGATATCCTCTTCCTTCAAGAAACACACTTTAAATCACACCACATACCAAAATACTTCGGGAAACACTTCACCATACACTTTCACAGCACAGGACCAAATAAGAAAAATGGGGTGAGCATCCTGATACATAAATCTGTCCCATTCACCATTATCCAAAAGATAGCAGATAGGGAGGGCCGTTACCTGGGCCTGACAGGTCTATTATATGGAAGACCCATAACACTCATAAACATATACGCCCCCAATACTCAACAACTCCCTTTCTTCCGTACTATGTTTACCAGAATAGTGGATTTGGCTAAAGGCCCAATCTTCCTATCAGGAGATTTCAATGTACCGTTACAGCCCACAATCGATAGCACCAATGTGAATATACAAATCCCCAGAAAACTTTCCAAAACCATCTGGCAGGGAATGAAAGACATGAAGCTCTATGATACATGGAGATTCTTACATAGAGAGAAAAGAGACTATACCTTCTTTTCCCACCCCAATAAGTCTTATAGTAGGCTGGACTACATCCTTACAAACCAAAGTGGTCTTTCCCACATAAATAAATGCGACATAATACCAACCTTCTGGTCAGACCATTCGTCTGTTCAGCTCAAATTTACTTGGCCTAATACCCCTCTCACCCCATATCAATGGAAATTAGACGACAACCTCTTAGATCACCCAGACCTAGTCCCTAAACTAGCTAAGTCTATAGAAGAATATTTTACTATCAACTCCCGGTCGATAGCAAATAACTTCACGATCTGGGAAGCACATAAATGTGTACTCCGTGGAGAGCTGATAAAAATAAAAGCCCATCACACACAGACCCACCGTAAGCTTTATCAGGACCTAACAACAAGATATGCACAGCTAGATCACGCACATAAAAGATCCCCCGAAAACACTAATATTCTAACTGACCTCCAGACCACTCGAACAGAGTTAGACAACTTTTTGGATATAGAATATCAACTTCAACGCAAAAAAACTAATAGTTTGTTCTATTTTGAAAATAATAGATCAGGCAAACTTCTAGCTAGAGCATTAAAAAAAAAGAGACTTAAATCTCATATCTATGAAATACAAAACCCCAAAGGGAACCCATTCCAGACCACCCCAGACATCCTTCAGGCCTTCCATGCATACTACACTTCGTTATATAATCTCCAAAATGAAAGCCCTACAGCAGATCACCCTGCCAAACTCATTGAGTATATTACAAAGTACCCGATACCCACACTGACAGAAGATCAAAAAAATTTACTCAACGACCCAATAACTCCACAAGAAGTCCAAATAGCTATTAAATCCCTTAAAAATGGGAAAAGCCCAGGGCCAGATGGCTTCACGGCCAAATATTATAAAATCTTTTCGAACACATTGACGCCCCACCTCACCAGGATTTTCAAGGAGGTAGCGGACAATAACCCCTTCCCACCTACAATGCTAGAGGCACAGGTGGTGGTGCTCCCGAAACCGGGCAAACCCCCAGATACACCTATGAATTTCCGTCCCATTTCCCTCCTGAATTTTGATGTAAAATTGTTCGCAAAAATTATAGCCACTAGAATGAACCTAATCCTACCCTCAATCATACATATCAACCAAGCAGGCTTCACACCCTCCAGAGAGGCTAGAGATAACACCACCAAAATACTAAACCTTATGGAATACGCCGCTACCCAAAAGATCCCATCAGCATTCTTGGCCATGGATGCAGAAAAGGCCTTTGATAGGCTAGATTGGTCTTTTCTAAAACAAACCATGCACGCATTTGGCTTCCCCCAACAAATTATAGGGAAAATATTTGCACTTTATAATAACCCACAAGCCAAAATTAAAGTAAACGACTCTATCTCCCCCCCTTTCAACATTCAAAACGGAACAAGACAGGGCTGCCCGCTCTCTCCACTTTTATTTATACTGGCGATGGAAGTGCTTGCCTCCCATATTAGGCACAATACCGACATTCTCGAATGGAGATTGGACCCACTACATATAAAATAACCCTTTATGCGGACGACATCTTTCTAACACTAAAAGATCCCGATACATCACTACCCTCCCTGTTGCGAACGCTACAAGTGTACGGATCCTACTCCAACTTTAAAATTAATATCTCAAAATCTGAATTACTGGCCATACACTTACATCCTAACGTCACAGAGAAAATACAACAAGATTACCATTTTCGTATACAACCTAAAGCAATAAAATACTTGGGGGTTTTTATCTCTCCGTCTATAGAAACTATAATTTCCCTAAATTACAAAACCCTTAACTCAACAACCCAAGCAACCCTCAATGCATGGAAATGCAAACCCCTCTCCTGGCTAGGGAAAATTAACGCGATCAAAATGACCATCTTGCCCAAAATCTTATATTATTTTCAAACCCTCCCAGTTCCCCTCCCTGACCGCCTACTATTTTCCCTACAAAAACAAATAAACTGTTTCATATGGTCACATAAAAGGCCCCGCATCGCTACCTCCACCCTATATCGCCCGAAGGAGTTAGGAGGGATCGGAGCCCCAAACCTAATGCGCTATAGACAGGCAGTTTTCCTAACACGAATTGCTGACTGGTGCAAACACAACATGAACAAAGAATGGGTACAGTTAGAACAGTCACTCTCAGACTGCCATTACCTTTGCGGGAACTGTTGGATACCCAATGCCCAACGTAAATTACTTTACACAACACCCAGGCTAGTACACGAAACCCTCAGACAATGGGACAAAATACTCCAGAAGCACCCCACGGTCTCTACCACATATTCCCCTCTGACCCCGGTTAGCAAAAATACACCACTCCCATTTTTGAAAAGAACTCCCGACACATCCCTAGTCACCCCCTCTCTACAAAACTCTATCCCACATCACCTTCTTTACAAAGACGGTGAAATCCAACCACAGCAGGAAATATGTGACATCCTAGGGGCCAACTTCCAAAACTGGTACACTTACACACAACTGAAACATTATCTAACAACACACACCTACAGACTTCAATTTAAAAGACAACTCTCTCAATTTGAAGCAATATGCTTTCATCCTCACCCACAGAGAGGAATTTTATCTCTAACATACAAAATACTATCACGAGTATCCCACTCGACACCCCCTACATATGTAGCTAAATGGGAAAAAGACTTAGAAACTACCCTAGACCCAACAGACTGGAATATCATCTTTCACCAGATGACAAAAGCTTCATCATCCATTTCGGTGTTGGAAATGAATATCAAACTGTTAAGCAGGTGGTATTACACTCCAGTCCGACTACACCACCTATTTCCCAACACGACCACCATGTGCTGGAGAGAATGCGGAGAGCTAGCTACTTTTGCACATATATGGTGGACATGCCCGATAGCATCAGCCTTTTGGCGCTCCCTTAAACCAGAGATTGTAAAGGCCATAGGTACACCACTTCCTTGGGTTTTTTTGTTTAACAAATTCCCTAAAATTTCATGTAAACTAAAACAATCACTCCTCACAATCATGATCATCTCTGCTAAAAGGCTAATCCCACTTAATTGGAAAAAATTAAACCTGCCATCCCCTGCAGTCTGGAAATCCAGGGTGACACACTACCTCCAGTTGGAGAAATATCATTACACCAGCACCAGGCGGGCAGAAGAATTCCACAATATATCATTTCTTTGGGAGGAATATATTAATAGCAACTGACAACCCACTCCCATCCCATATCCTATCAATCGACCATAAAACTGTAACCTCGTAGGTAATATCTCTACACTCAGACTCCAAAACACGCACAACATAGGGCTAATTTAAGTCAGTCAGAAAGAGGTCACAGACATTCTCGCAATGGTCATTTTTATCACCAACATATCCAATGCATACTTTTATTTTGGAGTGTGGGCTGATTGGTACCTGCCGCCTAATCCAGTAGAAATAACTAACCTCGAGTCCTACTGTTATAAACCCAATTGTTTAATTGCAACGAATAATCACCTATTGTAACATCTGATGTTAAACTAGAAATTTTTCTAATGCTTTTCTATGTATATTTTGGAATTATCTCAATAAAAGAATTTAAACCAAAAAAAAAAAAAAAAAAAAAAAAAAGAAATACAATCCTGTCTTTGACATTGGGGTAGACTACCCTAGTTCACAGTGACAATGGGATAATTCTGCCCATTCCTCTGGTCGATGCTCTAACTACAGTGCTAATCCTGGTAGCGGTCTGGAAGTTTCACCACTCTTCCACTTGACGTCATTTTACATGAACTATCCTCTGATACAGAAGAAGGTGATTGAGAGTCTGCTGGAAGCACAGAAGTATACCCGCTGTGGTTTTGCTGTGGGGAAGTCACCCCTCTTAAAACAGGGGATCCCACCGGCTGTGGCTCTGAAGCAAACTCTCAGGTACTGGCTGAAGATGTCTTCTATTTCGACGTGTGACTGTTCCTCCTTCAGTAAGGAGTACATAAGACCTTGGTACTGGAGAGCGTCCTATTACAGTGGCTGGCGTCTTCCATTTCTTCTCATCATCCAGTTTAACTCTGACATTCTGGCTCACATTCAGCTCCTGCAAGGGCTTCACAGAGTGTTTACTGTTGTAGAAGAATTTGTAGCCTCTTTTCGCCTCTTCATCCCCCCTAAGGACCTCCTCCCGGGGAACAGGGGGGCTGGCTGGAAGACACCCACAGAGGGTAAAGTGGTACGGATCTGATGTCCTAACATAAACTGTGCTGGGCTAAAACCCATGGCTTGGATGGGTGTTGCCCTATAGGCAAAGAGAGCTTAGGTACGGCTCATATTGCTTCAAAATGAACTTGGTTGTTTGAACTGCCCTTTTGGCCATTCCATTGGCCTGGAGGTAAGGTGGACTTGAAGTAGAATGGATGAAATCATATTCATTGCTGAAAGAACTGAACTCCATGGAAGCAAACTGCATTCCGTTATCACTCACTAGCTACATTGATATGCCCCACCGGGCGAACAAGCTTTTGAGACGAGTGATAACGGCCAGATTGGTGCTTTTATTCAGGGGTGCAATCTCCAAATACCTGGAATAATAGTTGATCACAACCAGGTATTTCTTCCCTTGGAGTTCACACAAATCTCCTGCTATCTTCTGACACGGCCTACAGACAGCTGCGTAGAAATTTAGGGATGGATTTAGATGCCAGAACTGAATCAACGTACACTTTCAGATCCGATTCAGTTGAAGATCCTTCAGCAGCAGCCAGTGGGAGCCTGGAAAGTGTATCTGCCACTGCCAGTTGTTTCCCCGGCACATGCACTGCCTGAACATTGAACCTGAGCAGCCTCATCAGAAGACTATGGCATCTTAGAGGTGTCTTGTCCAGCACTCTAAGAGTTAATCTGTGTAGCCCCATACCCCTTTTCAGTTAACCAATTGGAGAATAGTACACCCTTTTTAAATTACCTCATTTCCAAGGTGTAACAGGTTTACGATTACGGCGGATAGCCGAAACTAGTCAGACCTTTCACTGCTGTTCGTGTTTCCTGCTGCTGGAATTTTAAATTTTGTATAATAAAGATGAACTTTTAAACTAGAGGAGGCCTGCGCTTCTTTTCTCACTGCGACTTACCTTTGGATTACAAGGAATCCTTCTTGCAGCCTCCTTCTATACTGTCCCCGTTCCTGCCTACTTCGAGCACACAGCTTTACTTTGGGAGCGGAATCGGCACAGAATAACAGAGACAGCTTCAGCGAATGGGTTTGCAGATCCACACACACCCCCAAGTTGACGTCACACTTTGGCGCCGGGACGCACGGAGCTAGAGGAACATCGGCGATTTTGCACGCCGTGTATATGGTCTCCTCCACTGGTTCCTGGTGCAGCTTTTTGGGCGTTCAACAGCTTTGGTGATCGTGGATAAAGGCAGAAGGGTGAGTTAACAGTTACACCCTATTCCTCGATAGTGGATGCCTCATTTCTATCACTATGAGGAGTTAGTGTGTGCTGATTAATGCTTGATATTCCCTAAAAATTGACTGAACTGATTTTATCTCTGCTTGAACTGTGTTGAATCTGGATAGCCTCGTTTTGTTATGTGCAGGAAACCAAAGTGCTACATTGGGATACACTAGACACAGTCATGGAATACTTTCTTTGTCATTTTTTGTTCCTCCTTCAGTAAGGAGTACATAAGACCTTGGTTCTGGAGAGCGTCCTATTACAGTGGCTGGCATCTTCCATTTCTTCTCATCATCCAGTTTAACTCTGACATTCTGGCTCACATTCAGCTCCTGCAAGGGCTTCACAGAGTGTTTACTGTTGTAGAAGAATTTGTAGCCCCTTTTCGCCTCTTCATCCCCCCTAATGACCTCCTCCCGGGGAACAGGGGGGCTGGCTGGAAGACACCCACAGAGGGTAAAGTAGTACGGATCTGATGTCCTAACATCAACTGTGCTGGGCTAAAACCCATGACTTGGATGGGTGTTGCCCTATAGGCAAAGAGAGCTTAGGTACGGCTCATATTGCTTCAAAATGAACTTGGTTGTTTGAACTGCCCTTTTGGCCATTCCATTGGCCTGGAGGTAAGGTGGACTTGAAGTAGAATGGATGAAATCATATTCATTGCTGAAAGAACTGAACTCCATGGAAGCAAACTGCATTCCGTTATCACTCACTAGCTACATTGGTATGCCCCACCGGGCGAACAAGCTTTTGAGACGAGTGATAACGGCCAGACTGGTGCTTTTATTCAGGGGTGCAATCTCCAAATACCTGGAATAATAGTTGATCACAACCAGGTACTTCTTCCCTTGGAGTTCACACAAATCTCCGGCTATCTTCTGACACGGCCTACAGACAGCTGCGTAGAAATTTAGGGATGGATTTAGATGCCAGAACTGAATCAACGTACACTTTCAGATCTGATTCAGTTGAAGATCCTTCAGCAGCAGCCAGTGGGAGCCTGGAAAGTGTATCTGCCACTGCCAGTTGTTTCCCCGGCACATGCACTGCCTGAACATTGAACCTGAGCAACCTCATCAGAAGACTATGGCATCTTAGAGGTGTCTTGTCAATATCAAAGGAATTGATTAGAGGAACTAGTGGTTTATGGTTCAGTTTCAAGACTAAATTACTCCAAGCCCACTAGGTAACGCTGGAAGCACTCACAGGCCCAAACTGCAGCCAGGCACTCTTTCTCAATTTGGGCATATTTAGATTCTGCAGTCGTCAGTGTACAGGAACAGTAGGCAATGGGCTGTAGTTTGTTCTCATTTAGCTGCCCCTAACCCATAACTGCTTGCATCAGCACTAACCACAGTCTTTTTAGACGGGTTGTAGAACCCCAACACTGGGGCAGACCCCAGCAGGGACTTGACCTGTCTAAAAGCTTCTTCTTGTGGAGGTCCCCAGACCCAGGCAACACCTTTCTTCAACAACTCAGTGATAAGGTATAATACTGTAGATAAATCTGGTAGGAACCTGCCCACATACTTCACAAGGCCCGATATTCGTCTCAGCTTGTCTACATCAGAAGGACTTTTCATCTGTTAAATAGCAAGGATTTTGTCAGGGTCCAGCTTGATACCATCTCCGTTGATGATGTGCCCAAAATAACAACTCAGAATTTCTAAAATGGCATTTTTCTTTATTTAATTTCAGCCTAGACTCTCTAATGGTCTGCAGCACACAGCTCAATCGCTGATTGCATTCTTCCAGTGTAGACCCATACACTAAAATGTCATCCATGACAACTGCTGTACCCTGGTGGTCCCTCAGGAGGGAACGCATCTCTCTTTGAAAGATTTCAGGAGCCGAGGATATCCCAAAGGGGAGTCTGCAGAAGCAAAACTGACCATACCAGTGTAATGAAGGTAGTCAGTTTGCAGCACTTTGGGTCTGCCAGAAGCCACTGGAATCATCCAGTGTAAAGAAGAACTTTGCCTCCGCCAGTCTCGGAGCTATGTCTTCAAGCGTCGGCAGCATTTCTCTCTTTTCACCGCCTCATTCAGCCGTTTGAAATCTACACAGATGAGTACCTTCCCATTCTTCTTCGCAACGGGCGCAATGGGGGCACACCAGTCAGTTGCTTTGACAACTTCTTCAATAACTCCCATATTCTTCATACGCAGAAGTTCCTTCTCCACTTGAGGCATGAGCGGGAATGGAATTCTACGAGGAGTAGTAATGCTGTATGGGACTGCATCAACTTTAAGTGATATTCGGACTGGCTCACAGTTTAGCAGGCCCAATTCACCAAACATGTCTTCCATAGTCTCATTTACTCTGGCAACAAGGCCCAAACCACAGGCTGCTTTCCTGCTCAATAGGTTGTACCCACATGGTGAATTTCTTCTGTTTGTACTCACAGGTAGCAATAAATTTCCCCACACAATCGATGCGGCCTCCAGGACTGTGAACTTTTGTTGTAACTTTCGCCAGCTGAGGCTGTCGAGGCAGTTTTATGAATGCTGCAAGCAACATAACAGTAATTTCTACTCCTGTGTCAATCTTGAAGGCAACCTTGGCTCCCATTACTGTAAGGGAAACCCGCCAATCTTCGTCTGAACCAGACAGTTCAACAACAGACCCTACAAAGGACAGTTATTGAGCCTCCTGGTCACTATCCACCTGCATCTCCTTAATGGACTCAGTTTAACACACCACTTCAAAATGGCCCATTCAGTTGCACTTCTACATCTTTTATCTTTAGCGGGGAATATGACATTCTGATCATGAGTACAATTACACCGCGTCCAGCGAGCCTGCTGCACCCATCCGCTTCTGGGCCTATCTGCTGCCCTTGGTCTACCGCTCACACTTTGCCTATCACCTGCAGCTATCCTAAACTGCTGAACTTCATCCACAATACTCTCAGACCTCATGTCAGCACTTTGCTTTTTCACCAGTTCACTCAGGCGGGCCATCCTAATAGCCCCATCTAACGTCAATTTGGCCTCCAACTGTAGCTTCAGTGAGACCTCAGCATCTGTAATTCCTATAACTATTCTGTCTCTGATTTGCTCTTCTTTAGCAACACCAAACTCACAGAATTCAGCTAGATCACACAGGCTGCTCACAAATGACTCCACAGATTCTCCCACCTAGGGTGTTTAGGAGCGTGCCAAAATCACAGCTCTTAAGGCTGAGAAGAATAGTTTTGAATTCCTCCACTTGTCTATTGCGCTTAAATGAGATGCACAATAGGTTTGAACAAAGGAAATATTCCAAAGAGGAATTGGAGACTATTGATCTAGAGCCCAAGCAAAGAGAATTGGGCAATAGAAAATTAGCTTTTGTTTCTAATTATAATCCTACTAGTATTAAATTACATAGGATAATTTGTAAACATTGGGTGATGTTACGCCATTCTATACCTGAGGTTGAGGAATTTAGACAACCCCCTTTCTCTGCCTTTCGTAAGGGCAATACTATTGGTAGACAATTAGTTAGGGCTAAAAGTACTCCCCCTAGCGTTCAACAAAGGGTGTTACAACCAGTACAAAATGGTACATTTCCATGCCTTAATTGCTCTCACTGCAATAAAATTATTAGGGATAGTAGTATTAGTCACCCATTCTCTGAGAAGAAATTCGCCATAAAAGGACATTACACATGCCAGTCTACTTATGTAGTTTATGCGCTCAAGTGCCTATGTGGCTTGATTTATGTAGGGGAGACCTCCCAAAAGATAAAAGCCCGCATAACACAACATAAGTCGACAATTCAGAATGTAAAAACGAGACATTTACCAGTCCCTACCGATTTTTATGGGAAAGGACATCAAGTTAACTAACTTCGTTATATGGTTTTAGATCACGTACCCAGGGGTAATATAGGCTTTGATAGAGGGAAAATTTTATTGAGAAAGGTGTATATGTGGATACATAGGGGCATATTTATCAAGCTCCGAATGGAGCTTGATGCCCTGTGTTTCTGGTGAGCCTGCAGGCTCGCCAGAAACAACAGTTATGAAGCAGCGTCACAAAGACCGCTGCTCCATAACCTGTCCGCCTGCTCTGAGCAGGCGCACAGACATCGCCGGAAATCAACCCGATCGAGTATGATCGGGTTGATTGACACCCCACTGCTGGCGGCCTATTGGCCGCTAGTCTGCAGGGGGCGGCGTTGCACCAGCAGCTCTTGTGAGCTGCTGGTGCAATGCTGAATACGGCGAGCGTATTGCTCGCCGTATTCAGCGAGGTCTGTCGGACCTGATCCGCACTGTCGGATCAGGTCCGACAGACCTTGATAAATATGGGCCATAGGCTTAGTGCTATGCACCCTCAAGGCCTCAATAACGATTATTATTTGGCTATCCTATATAAATAGTTCTCTTTAAGGGATAATTTAGTAAAATATGGATAAAATAATATAAATGATTGTAAATATGTCTCATTAAGGAATGATTTAGTAAAGAGGGATAAAATAATTTAATTTTTTTATTATTTTTGTTCTTGGGTGTTATAAAAGATTATGAGTGTCAGTAATTTAGTGATTGTTAAGATTGTTGTTTCTCTGATACTACCTATGTTATGAGTTCGAAGAGCTGTAGTTAACAGTTTTGCAGAAAAAAAAGTTTCACGAAACCCTTAAAAATACATTACAAAGTACAGTTACACTCATATTAACACTGTCTAATAAAAACTATTTAAAAAAAATATTGTACACAAAAGTTATAAGGGCTCAAAGATATGGGATCTTGGGTGTTAGGAAAAAAAATTCTATAGAGAAACAGAGAAGGCGCCACATAGCATAATTCTGTGAGATATATCAGCAAATAAATTGAAACTCTGATGCACTCACGTTTAGCAAAGCACCAAGATGTGATGCGAGCTGGGCAGGCCGGAACCTCAGAGTTGTCCGGTATAACTCTCCTCTCAGGCTATGTCTCCCCCAATGCCAGTGGGTAGTCACAGGATAGCAGTGCTGTTTATGAGTCAGGTGTATTTTCCACTCCAGCAATTTCAGGTAAACACCAGGCAGGGATATCCAAAAGAGGCAATGTAGCAAGTTGTATGAATAAAAGTGTTTATTGTAACACATTAAAAACACAGCAACGCGTTTCTCAGTATCCAGTACTGTTTCCTCAGGCTGAGGAAACAGTACTGGATACTGAGAAATGCGTTGCTGTGTTTTTAATGTGTTATATCTTGTGTTAGGAAAAAAAAGCTGACGCTGGGATTTTACATTGACATACATATACACACATAGAGAAACATGGATTAATATGTATAGAGATATGTTTAACAATGGAGATAATGAAAAGATTTTACATTACAAGCTTATGCACATTAAACAATATCTCAGAAGGATTTTAAAAGCTATATCCGCAAAAAGATCTTGAGATATCTAGACATATACATAATCATATTCATATCTCGCTATAAATAGATATATCAGTCCAAAAATCATCACATATATAGAGAAATATTTATTTACAAATAAATAGAACATATTATGTTACGAAAACATTTTCGCAATATGAAATATTCGCATATTCATAAATTACAAGGAGAATACATCCTGGGCTTTGTGCAACATATTAGGGTTCTTGTGTGTTTTTTTATTTTATCTGTCTACTCCATTGACTTCTATTGGGAATACATGAACGCGCAGGCAATTTGGCTGTTTGCATTATGCGGCTTAACGTGTGCACTAAATAGGTAGTTTTTTAACTTGTAACAGCTGTGCAACCCCAAATGCGAAAAAGCCATAATGTGCGCTGTGTTATCGCCAATGATTTGCCACGCAACTTGTAATCTTGCCCATAGACTAAGGGTGTCCCTAGTGTTAACACACATTATTGCAAGGTCTCTAGTGCTAAAACAATATGCAGTAAAGCAGTGTTTTTCAACCAGTGTGGCACACTAGTGTGCCATGAGAGATCCTCAGGTGTGCCGCGGCAGACTGACAACAAATTTTAAAATATTGGGAGGTATGTGACAGGGTCATCAGGAAAATTTACAACCATGACATTGACATTCATTCATAGGCAATCATTATGTTTGTTTGTGAATGAATGTCAATATGTAATGTATAGGCTACAATGTGTGATTTTGTACAATTTTGGGATGGTGGTGTGCCACAGGATTTTTTAATGTAAAAAAGTGTGCCACGGCAAAAAAAAAGGTTGCAAATCACTGCAGTAAAGAATTAGAACATGTGATTTTTACACTGTATTGGCCCGTTCGATTTGTTACCTTATTGTTTGCTGCTCATACATACCTGCATAATGTTTTGTCCCACTCCTTGAGGCCAATTTTTTTTTTTTTTTAATATTTTTTTATTGAGGTTTTGCATAAAAGACATATAACACAGATCACCTCTTGATAACAGAAAAAGAATACAAATAGAATTGAGCAAAATATTTCAGCAGTTATAAAATACACAATAGGAAGGCTAATGAAACCTCCGTTTTACAATACAGTAGCATAGACGACTGACCAGTGAGGAATATACTTTAGGACCAAATGGTCAATTGGTAGAAAAAATAAAGATGGGTAAGTTTTCATGAGCTTCACAAATAGAAGGAATGAGTATATATAAGAAGGGGGGGGGGATTTCAGCGGGTAAACACCGCTCTTAAAATGAGGGAAAGGGTGGAGGGACGGAGCCGTATATATATATATATATAAGGGCAATTTAAGGAATATAGTGGAATCTCCAATAATGCTATTAAAGAATTAGGTATAGGTTAAAACATTGGCATTAACCACACAACCTTTGGCAGCTTGAAATGCATATATACATAGAAGAGGGCATATCATCAGGGGGAGAATGCAGTATGTATGCGATGATGACTCGAAGGGTCATATAGTAAAATATGGAGGGAAGACCGAAGCATATGTTAATATTACAGATATGGAGTAGGACAAATATTATACTAGTTTCTAGACTAAGAGGGGAGAAAAAGCTTAGTTAAAATAATTTGTTTAACATTAAAGGAAGACGGCGTGGGGATAGGCAAGAGATAATTGTTATAATATGCCGTAGGAAAAAAATTGGAATGTTCAATATCCTCTATACCATGTAAAGTATAATTATTACAACATTAAAAAAACCAAAAAAAAAACCAAGGAACATTATCAGCCATATTGCAACAGAACAGAAAGGAAACTAGAGAGACGTATTTAGAGATATCAAATAAGTGGTATGCATCATAGTCAATGAGAGATATAGTATCTTATGTATAACCTCTAAAAATAGCACATAATAACCTTAACTTGTGTAAAAAAATAGTGCGCAAAAGACTTGCTAAGGGAGAGCTGACAAAGATTAATTTTGACAGACGTAAGTATAATACAGCTAGTGCGGCATATTTAGGTTATTACCTTCTCATCTATTCCTGCAGCTTCCGTGAGGAAAAATAAGTCACGGTGTGTAAAAAAGCTTAACTGTGCATTAGGCATTTTTCCATATCAAATGGAGGGCATATCTATATATCTAACACAAAGTATAGTGGAGTTTTACCAGTAGGTCTTAGACAGCTCAACTATTGAGTATTGAGAACTAAATATTTATACTAGTTCCAATAGGCTTACATTAAATACCATAGTATATAAAACAATTAAATCTGTACTTAGGAGTTTGTAGTGGCTGTGGACATATGTTTGGTATCAGCATTCAATTTCTATCCCAGGGACAGTAGAGCAGGAAGGTTGCACACATTTTCATTGTTTTAGCAATAGTTGTATTTAATGCTGATACAAATGTGGAGTGTCTATAAAGATTCCCGTTAAACTTGTGTTAGGCCTCTGTGTGCTGGGATTCTAAGTAGTAGTACCTATGTCTGCGATTCGCATACCAATTAAAGTGAGTTTGCCATCTCAACTACCAACAATACGCCAACACCAATAGTAATAATAGATGGGTCAGAATATGAAATATAGGGGGGCGGAGCCTATAGCTGAAGCGGCAAGACGCATTTTTATGGAGCTCCTGGCTCTAATTATCTTTAAAAGCCTTAACTACAGGACATTCGTCCAAAACAGAACAAATTTATGCTCTGAAATAGTCTGAGATAGTTGGAAACACAAATCCACATCGAAATTGCTGATCGCCTATGTTCTTCAGCTGTGCCACAAAGTGATCGCTACCTTTTGAAAGGCCGACCGTCTGCGTGACCAGGGCTGCCGCATTATACCTCCCCCGGGAAACTGGGTTACAAGGCAGGAGTTTATCACTGCTTCACAAGACTGTTCATACATTTCATCTGGAATCAACACTAAACAATATTTATTTTGTGCAACTGTTACTGTACAAGATAGACAGCAGGAGATTTCAGTGCCTTTCTCATCAGCACGTAGCCAATAAAGATGGCGTTTGGCGCTGAAATGCTACTTGCAGCCGTGACAAGGCTGCTGCAAGATCACCATGAGAAGATACTACAATCATGGGAAACTGAGTGTGGTGGACTCCGTGAGCTGGTCAGACAGGTTGGGCACAGACACATGAAGCCAGGAGACCCTGCAGAGAAAACCGACAGGGACACAAGCCTTCAGGAGCCTATTACAAGCTTATCGGGCACAACACCTCAACTTCAGGATCCGATTGCGGTAGCACCGCACTTGAGCCTGTCTGTTAAGTACCCCCCAGCAATTGGTGGCTACCCGTGTGCGATCTCGGTCGTTAGCGAGAGGCAACTGCAAATCCCCAGACAACAGCTGATCGCAACTGAAATGGCAAGCGCAGCCAGCGCTGAAGCGACTGCCGCATTCTCAGGCCCAGAAATAACTCACCTCACAGATGCCAGCGAGAGGAGGGTGACAGTGGGGGATCTGACTCAACCCGAGATGAAACTTGCCTATCGTAAGAAGAGTGCTTCTGTGGAGTCCGGGGCCGCAGAGATGAGGTTCACGGTCACATATAATTGTCTTCCGGTGAACAAAGTGAGCTTGAGAGATCGACTACCAGCCCGGGGAGCTTTCTGTCAACCCATGATCAGCATGGACGCACCTTGCTACTATCGGCCCTTTGACCCTGGGGGCTATCAGACAGCCTTCGGTAGGTGTCAGAAAGAGTTACTCACGGACTGACAGGTCACAGCCGCAGCACACTGAATTTCATAATACCCTATTCAGATGGACTGGAAAATGAAGTTAGTATACAATTACCCTCAAAATAGACTTTATAATACGCTCAGCTGTGGCCTTATGCTTGCGATTTAGATGAGTGTTTTTTCTTTTAAGTGGGGTCCTGAGCTATTGGGATCTATACAACTGCTTATTGTTGTGTCTAGCTGCTGCGACTAGACTTGCATAACTCAGTAACACTCCACTGCAAGTCTTTCTGTGTATGTCTGTTTACCTTTAACCCTTCACCCATACTTGACGTTATCCTATTGACACTGTGAACGCACGTTGCAGCAGCAGGACCCTGGACCACTGGAACACGGACATCATATGTTTATTAACTCTGTGCTAGCATATAATATAAATAGCTGTTGCGGACAGGAGGTATAACTCTGTGTCAGCGTAACTAGGATATAAATGCACTGGCTAAATCAGCGTCTGTTATACTCTTTATAATATGTATCAGAATGCACTATCTTGGGGTAAAAATACTGCTTAGATAACTACACAGATGGCTACGGTTACCGCTGCTGCAGGAGGGCAATATTGTTCTGGGGTAAAAGTAATATTTTAGCATAACTCTGTGCTAGCGTCCCAATATGTCTCAGAATGCTAAAGATTTGGTACACATTGACTTAGCCCAACCTTAACGCAGCCCAATATCAGGTAACATTCCCCCTGCTTTTGATATACCCAGGAGCTGCTTGTTTCAATAGCTTACTAATATCAACCCAGGTGCTGCTAGTTCAAGTAGTTCAAGTAACTTACTCATATGTTTCAGACTGCTAAAGGGATAGAACACATTAACTGTTACTGCTGAAAGAGGGCATAACCCTATGCTAGCGCTCAAACATCTTTCTGTCCAAATACGTTTCAGACTACTAAAGATTCAGAACACTTTAATTCAGCTCAATATCAGCTAATATTCCTTTTCTTTTAGTATACCCAATAGCTGCTTGTCTAAATAATATAATAATATATACCCAGGTGCTGCTTGTTTAAGGAACTCACTTACAGTGTATTAATTTCTATACATCACTCTCAGTAACTCCTTTATAAGTATATAACTGGTACTTGTTAAAGTAACTCACTATATGTTAGTGTTGATTACCTACCTTCTTCAACTACATTCTGGGTCCAAGAGAGGCCCATTTTCCTTGTTCTCCTTTCCCCAAGGCCCCTACTACAACATAGTTATATTTCAGGAGGTCCAAGAGTGGCCTTTATATTTTTCTAGGGGCATGCGTTATGTCTTTAAGTTAATATACTCTAATGGGGATGCTATATAACAGAAAACATGAGGTTACATTTTCTTATTTCTATTCGCATGACTAGATAATAATTGTCTTCCTTGTATGACATGACTATATCTGGTGATATTGAATATATTAATGTTTTGTTTATATTTATATTCTTCTCCCAGTGTTAATGTGATACCTTTCTGTATTTACATGTCTTGCGAATTATCACTTGAATTGTTAAATCATACTTTATACCTCAATAAAAATTAAATAAAAAAAAAAAAAAAAAGAATATGAAATATAAGCAGGTTTTGACCTAGTTAAATTAGTTCCAAGCTAATACTTTTAGCAAGACTTACAAAATGTGCAGGCTGTAAGGACCTTTTAAGTAGGGTAAGGTATTACTCCCTCTGTAGGTGTGTGTAAATATGTATAAACTAGTAAAACATAAACAATACAGAAACATTACAATTAGATCCTTTAGAGATAATTAGCACTAAGCAGCAATGAAACATAACCAATACTCAGGCTCAGACACAGGCTATAAGTTTGCAACAAACATGTAACGATTAGTGTGCCCTAGATGCATTGTAGAAAAAAAACAAAACAATACATGCGAACATTCATAAACTAAAGATAAGCCTGCCTATCTATTGAAAGACTTGTGTAAACAGTTCAGACCTATTGGCATTAGCATTGCAATACCCTATACATGTAAGAGGACATCTAAGAACAAGAATAAAAATACAAGTATAACAACAAGGGATTAGATCTCTTCATGTTAGAGATCTACAAATAACCTGGGGATTTATGCCAATGTAAGAAACCAATAAGGAACTAGAAAGTCTCTATCCGGTGTCTTTGATAACATTAATGCAGTATATGAAAGTACAATCAGATGCTGTAGACTCTCTTTATAAATCTAGGGGTAAAGTCTCATATAAGAGCAACAGCCCAGTATGTAGAGAGAAAGACCACGGATCTAGCCGATTCCAGTATTAGTAATGTGGGAGAGAAATGTCTTATCTGTTTGTGGCTTCTGGACCCGCAAGAGACCCATAATAGGCCGTTTATATAGAGTACCTGGTATAGGATTATAGGCCATCAAAACCCCGTCATATCGGAGTGCCACCATGGATCCCAAGTGCCTGCCACTTTTAGTACCCATCCTCTGCTGTCTGCCCTGGAGAGATATGCCTTCTGCAGCACCATCCCTAGGAAGCCTTGGTTTTCTACAACGATGACCCAGGCCTACCCTGAGGAGAAGACAATCTTTTCTGGACCGCAGCCTGCTTCTAGCACTCACCCGCACTTTCTGCAGCAGTTGCGATCGTGCCGTTCTGCTGATATCTGTTCCGAGTTTTCCCACCTTCTGAGCAGGTGCGCGGCTGTACAGGAATGACTTCCGAAACGCTCCAGCAACAGTCTTAGATGCTTGTGTCTTTCTAGGCTTCTGCAGCTCCCTCATCATAGCTGGTGTGTTCACCACGCGCACATTACATTGAGCTCCAATATCCGACCATGAGCTCCCCTTCAAGACCTCACGGGGTCCATGCTCTCTCTGCAGGTTTTGCGGTGCTCTCGAAATGTGTGAGGGGCTGTTAGTAGGGTAAGCTTCTGTGGGCAGGGGGTAGGAAGAACTGACTGAAGACCGCAGAACGGCTATGCAGCTTGTATGATGATAATCTAGGCGGGTAGAAATAGTTTGCAGAAGAGATGCAAGTAGCTGCGGAGTAATCGTCTGGCATGTCATATTACGAGAGACCCTGATGGTATTGCAGCAGCTTAGCTTGATCTTATATTGTGGTAGCAGTGGTCGGTTGCCAAAAGGTTTTGAAGTTCTGTATCTCCCTTAATAGAAACTATCCATGTGGATATCACCTAGGCCCCAAAATTCAGTTCCGTTATGTGTAACTTATAGAGGATACTTGGTCCCAAAAAGTAAAGCAAGAGTTTTATCTACCTCCCTGCTGTCTTTGAGCGTATACCATATAGAGGCAGTTTAATGGTTTTTATCGTTTATATCTGTAGACTGTGGACAGAGCACAAGGCAAATGCGACTTCTCTCCATAGCTGTTGGTTCCGCCCCCCCTCCTTGAGGCCAATTTATCAAGCTCCGTATGTAGCTTGTGGGCCCGTGTTTCTGGCGAGTCTTCAGACTCGCCAGAAACAGCAGTTATGAAGCAGCGGCCTAAAGACCGCTGCTCCATAACCCTGTCCGCCTGCTCTGAGCAGGCGGACAGGAATCGCCACAATTCAACCCGATCAAGTACGATCGGGATGATTGACACCTCCCTGCTGGCGGCCCATTGGCCGCGAGTCTGCAGGTGCAATGCTGAATACGGAGAGCGTATAGATACATAGGCCTCCTTGAGTCTTATGCAGATTTTTTTTTTATATATTCCTTTCCACCATGTTTTTGTTGTTCACCATTTTTCAGATACTCTCAAAGGGACAATAAACTCACCATTCTATCGTTTTCCCTCTTGTACCTGCAGCTCTCTTTAAAACTGTTCTCTTATTTTACTTCATTACAGAAGCCAGTTAGTAAAGCTCTGCATTTTATACTGGGCGCCGCCATCTTGTAGCTCACGTATTGTTGGATCATGTGACAGAAGCATAGCACTTTCACAGATCTGTGATGTTAGCGGCTGTACCTTTCACTTCAGTTTAGCTCTCATAATAGAGAGCAGAAGTGTTACATTTTTTCATTTTTTTTTTCAGTTTAAAAGTTACATAACCTCCAAGATGGCGGCGCCCAGGGTGAAGATAAAGAGCATCACTGACTGTTAAACGGATACCTTGCATTCAAGCTTCAGTGTATGGCGGTGACCGTATGAAGAGGGTCCTCCACGCTGGATGTCCTTGCCGCCGGCAACGATATTCCGTGCCTCCACAGAGCTCCGCGACACCGGGATGAAGAAAGAAGATGCCCCTGCGATGGATCAAGATGTCCCTGCCTGGAAGAAGACTTCTTGCTGCCTTGATAAAGATGGATGTTTGGACTTCAGAAACCGGGAGTAAATTTTCTGGGGTTTGTGTTAGTTTTTTTGTTTTTTTTTGGGATGTTTTTTTTTAGATTAGGGATGGGCAGTAAAAGAGCTGAATGCCCTTTTGGTAGTTTATTGTTAGGTTAGGGGGTGTTTTTATTTTGGGGGGGCTTTTTATTTTTAAAGGGCTATTAGATTAGGTGTAATTTTTATTATTTTGGATCATTTCGTTAATTATTATTTGTTTTGTTTTTCTTAATTTTAGTGTTTATTATTTTTTGCAATGTTAGTTTTTTTTTGTAGTGTTAGGATTATTTAATATTGTAATGTTAGGTGTTTTTATTTTTCGTTATTTTATTTAAAATAGTATTGTTAGTTTAATGTATAGTTTAAACTTAGTTTTATTTTATTTCACAGGTAAGTTTTTATTTATTTAAAGATAGTTATATTGTAAGTTTAATTTAAAATAAGGGTGTGTTAGGTTTAGGGGTTAATAGTTTAATTTAGTGTGTTGCGATATGGGTGTTTGGCGGTTTAGGGGTTAATAGGTTTAGTTTATTAGTAGCGATGTGGGGGGCCAGCGGTTTAAGGGTTAATAGTTTTATTGTAGTAGCAATGTAAGGGGGGGTGTTTTAGGGGTTAATATGTTAATTATAGTAGTAGCGATGTGGGGGCCCGGCGGTTTAGGGTTTAATAGGTTTAGTTTATTAGTACTGATGTGCGGGCCGGCGGTTTAGGGGTTAATGATTTTATTTAGTGCCGGGGCGGCGGTTTAGGGGTCAATCATTTTATTTAGTGTCGGCAATGTCGGGGAGCAGCAGATTAGGGGTGTTTAGACTAGGGGTTTATGTTAGAGTGTAAGGTTTAAACATAACTTTCTTTTCCCCATAGACATCAATGTGGTTGCGTTATGGCAATCGACATTCCGTGATCACAGGTGTTTTTTTTCTAACACTTTCTCCCCATTGATGTTTATGGGGAAAGCGTGCACGAGCATGTAAACTCAGCCCTTGGCTTTTGTGCAGTATGGAGCCTAACGCACCATAACGCACAGCACAAGGAGGTTTTTCAGTAACTTGTTATGGCAGCGCTATTGAAAGTGCGATACCGCTCATTTTTTTGCATTGTTTACGCACACGGTATAGCGCAAAACCTGTAATCTTGGTGTCTGTGCGGTTGTGATATCTGAAGTCCTCAAGTCAGCGTGTGTCGGCTTTCACTTGCGCACAAACATTTTACCTTCAACTTGTAATACGCATGGTAACCAGTTAATAAAAGTTAATAAATAGCATGTCACTTCTAATCTGGCCCAAAATGTGAATGTCCAAACTGGCCATAATCTTCTTAAAAGTAATATATATATATATATATATATATATATATATATATATATATATATATATATATACAGTCCCAAAGAATCTCACGCTTAGCCACTGCGTGTGGAGATACTTAAAACAGGCACAGCAGACAGGGAAAACATTTCAAATCAGCTGTTTAATAACAAACAAGACAAAAGCCTTTTCCAAACGTTTCGGCTCCTCCTGGAGCCTTTCTCAATGGAGGCCGTGCAGATATAAAATTACAATATACATACCCAACTTATATACCCTAACTAATCACCTTTATGAGCACATTACATTGTTACTCATGATCACACTCCAAGCTTTTGTCTTGTTTGTTATTAAACAGCTGATTTAAAAATGTATCCATGTCTGCTGTGCCTGTTTTAAGTATCTCCACACGCAGTGGCTAAGCGTGAGATTCTTCGGGGCTGCATGTATACATTATCTAACAGGGTCTGTACTTGCTGGAGTGTGCGATTTCCCATTTTGCTTTTTCATATGATGGACTTTGGAAATGAGCACCCACAACATACCTAAGTATGCTTGTATCGATTGTTGAAATTTTGCACAGTTGAATTTTGATGTGACATATTGGAGCAGTATACGGATCTTTGCTTTTTATATTCTTCATCTATACTTCTCAGGTGACGTTTTTTTGCCCTTGCAGCACTTGTTGCTTGTCTAAGAAGGATGGAAACAACAACAATAGGTCAGGATATTACACCGGATGATCTTTATGACTAAATTGAGGACTTTGCATTTACTGAAGAGAATTAGATGTGATGCAGACCTGCAGGAGACCAAAGGTGAGACCCCTAATAACATCTATCACAAATTATTACACTTAGAAAAGAAAGAAAGAAATTTCCATCTACATGCAGTGTGTGACGGATACCCCGGCTACCCCGACTGGGTAGCTCCGCCAAACGGGTCCTGCTTCCTCACATCCTGACTTACAAAAGGACAAATGGATGACTCATACAGTTAACAGAAAGACACTTTACACATAGTCTGGATAACAACAGGGGGAAGGTTATAGGGGTTTAACCCTTGCAGCCCGGTATCCGTGACATAGTGTATTTGTCTAAGTATCACAAATTGAAATTTATTCCAAGAGGTTTTCATGTAAAAAACATCCCTACCTTAGGGAGAACTAATATAGAGTTCTGCAGAAGATGGTGTGGCATTTTAAATAAATGTTCACACGATCTGATGCTGTTAGTAATTGAGGAAGTGTCAAGACTTAAGATCACTATAAAAAATGAAATTGCCACAGTTAAAGATACACTACTGGGGGTCCTTGAGGCAGATAACACTACTGGTTGGATTAATAAACTAAAAACACAGATAGACAAATATAAGAATGATTTGTTAAACTTTAAAAACAAAAAATGTGTTACTGTTGAAAATGATTATAGGGATAAGAAAGTGTACCGGTGGTTATATGGCCGGGATCAGATCTCAACCTATAATCGAAGGAAACCCTTCAACAAGACCAGACAGGTAAATTTGACCACGGTTGACAGCAGTGGGGGGGGGACTCCTCAGACAATGAGCCACAAGCTACATCACAAAGTTCAACACATATTGGAGTGAGCACTAGATCTACTCAGAAGTCTCCTTTATCCCAGGGCCCCGACACAGATGCATCAGGAGGGGGAGGGGCAAAGAGAAAAAACAATACAAAGAGAACAAACAATAGCATATAACCTTAGTTCCAGATCCCTAACGAGTGATGAACTTAAGATTTTGAATAAAGGTTTGACTTTTGTGCCCACCCCTAAGTGTGATAATTTTGATGTACAAGTGGATATTTGCAGATTCCAAAGACAATTAAAATTAAAAGATTTTTTTAAAGATAAGGGTGCCTACGTTACTAAACCATTTAAGTCCCCCAGTACTTTTGAACCTGCAAATGTCCACACTTCTATTAAGACATTCCATCGCATGTGTACCTCCAGCCTATAGAACATACAACAACAAATACCCCCATATAGGGATAATTTAACAAAATCTGAACGGGAGGCCATTAAATCCTTGGCCACTGATGTTAATATTGTCATCAGGCCAGCTGATAAGGGTGGGGCCACTGTAGTGCTGGATTACTCACATTATCGACAAGAGGCTTTGAAACAATTGTCTGATGGAGTCACCTACTGCAAATTGACCAGTAATCCAACTGTAAAATTTAAAAAACACATTGATGAGTTCCTTAACCCCTTAACGACCGCGGACGTGTAGGGTACGTCTTCAAAAAAAGGCAGTTAACGCCTGAGGACGTACCCTGCACGTCCTCGGTGTGGAAAGCAGCTGGAAGCGATCCTGTTTGCTTCCAGCTGGTTTCCGGTTATTGCAGTGATGCCTCGATATGGAGGCATCCTGCAATAACCTTTTGAAGCCATCCGATGCAGAGAGAGCCACTCTCTGGCCGTGGGCGGGGATGCCCGGGGGCGCGCACGAATGTGCGCGCGTGCACGGGAGGGCGGGCGCGTGCAAGGGGAGGGAGCGGGTGGGAACCGCTACACTACAGAAAAAGGTGTAAAAAAAAAAGGTTAAAAAGGGGAATCTGTTAAAAAAAAACGATCAGTGAGGTGGTGGGGGTTTGTCTGTGGGGGGGGGGGAAGCTACACTACAGGGAAAAAAAAACAAAGAAAAAAAATTCCTTTTTTGTGCAAACTGGGTACTGGCAGACAGCTGCCAGTACCCAAGATGGCCCCCAATAAGGCAGATGGGGAGGGTTACAGAGCTGTTTTGGGGGGGATCAGGGAGGTTGGGGGCTAAGGGGGGATTCTACACTGCAGCATATGTAAATATGCTAAAATATATATATATTTTTTAAAAAAATGTTTTGTTTTAGTACTGGCAGACTTTCTGCCAGTACTTAAGATGGCGGGGACAATTGTGGGGTGGGGGAGGTAAGGGAGCTGTTTGGGAGGGATCAGGGGGTCTGATGTGTCAGGTGGGAGGCTGATCTCTACACTAAAGCAAAAATTAACCCTGCAAGCTCCCTATAAACTTCCTAATTAACCCCTTCACTGCTAGCCATAATACACGTGTGATGCGCAGCAGCATTTCGCGGCCTTCTAATTACCAGAAAGCAACGCCAAAGTCATATATGTCTGCTATTTCTGAACAAAGGGGATCCCAGAGAAGCATTTACAACCATTTGTGCCATAATTGCACAAGCTGTTTGTAAATGATTTCAGTGAGAAACCTAAAATTGTGAAAAATGTAACGTTTTTTTTAATTTGATCGCATTTGGCGGTGAAACGGTGGCATGAAATATAGCAAAATGGGCCTAGATCAATACTTGGGGTTGTCTACTACCCTACACTAAAGCTAAAATTACCCCAAAAAGCTCCCTACATGCTCCCTAATTAACCCCTTCACTGCTGGGCATAATTCACGTGTGGTGCACAGTGGCATTTAGCGGCCTTCTAATTACCAAAAAGCAACGCCAAAGCCATATATGTCTGCTATTTCTGAACAAAGGGGATCCCAGATAAGTATTTACAATCATTTATGCCATAATTGCACAAGTTGTTTGTAAATAATTTCAGTGAGAAACCGAAAGTTTGTGAAAAAATTTGTGAAAAAGTGAACGATTTTTTTGTATTTGATCGCATTTGGCGGTGAAATGGTGGCATGAAATATACCAAAATTGTCCTAGATCAATACTTTGGGATGTCTTCTAAAAAAAATATATACATGTCAATTGATATTCAGGGATTCCTGAAAGATATTAGTGTTTCAATGTAACTAGCGCTAATTTTGAAAAAAAGTAGTTTGGAAATAGCAAAGTGCTACTTGTATTTATGGCCCTATAGCTTTCAAAAAAAGCAAAGAACATGTAAACATTGGGTATTTCTAAACTCAGGACAAAATTTAGAAACTATTTAGCATGTTTTTTTTTGGTGGTTGTAGATGTGTAACAGATTTTGGGGGTCAAAGTTAAAAAAAGTGTGTTTTTTTCCATTTTTTCCTCATATTTTATAATATTTTTTATAGTAAATTATAAGATATGATGAAAATAATGGTATTTTTAGAAAGTTAATTTAATGGCGAGAAAAACGGTATATAATATGTGTGGGTACAGTAAATGAGTAAGAGGGAAATTACAGCTAAACACAAACACCGCAAAAATGTAAAAATAGCCTTGGTCCCAAACGGACAGAAAATGGAAAAGTGCTGTGGTCATTAAGGGGTTAAAATGGCTTTTTTTAGCAGATATCATTGATGAAGACACATATGGTTTTCTGACAGTAGATTTTCCTGTATGCCCCATTTTATACCTTCTACCGAAGGTTCATAAGTCCTTGGTGAATCCCCCTGGCAGACCGATTACATCTGCCAGGGGTTCCCTTTTGCAGCCTTTGGCTGAATATGTGGATTTTTTGTTACAGCCTGTTGTACAGAATACTGGGTCATATCTTAAGGATTCTTTTGAACTTATTAGTTTGCTTAAAAATATGGGTGATATACAGGAAAATGACATTTTGGTAACCATGGATGTTGTAAGCTTATACACTGTCATCTCTCATTCACATTTGATGGAAATGTTGAAGCTACTGCTTACCAATAATGAATACTATACAGGACCTCCTATTGAATTCTTGCTGCACTTCGTGGGGTTCTGCCTGGAAAAGAACTTCTTCCGATTTGAGAATGACTATTATTTACAAACAATGGGCACTGCTATGTGGTCGAATATGGCCCCGTCTTATGCCAATATCTACATGGCCATGTATGAGATGAGTCATATCTTCTCCAGGCAGAACCCCGTCAAGTTATATCATCGATACATCAACAATCTTTTTTTGATTTGGCACAACACCAGTGACAGTCTCCATAAGTGGGTTAGTGATCTGAACTCTTTAGCCTCTACCATCAAGTTTAAGATGGAATGTGATACACAAACTATACATTTTCTAGATTTGGAGATTTACAAAACTAGAGTAGGAGATAACTATGTGTTACATACTACGTTACTTCAGAAGAGTACTGATAAAAACTCGATTTTACACTACAATAGCTATCATCCCAAATTTTAACGTGATGGAGTCAGTTCTTCACAGCTCCTGTGGGTTGTGCGCAACAACACGGACAACCATCATAAGTTGATATTAATTGACCATATTCCACGTCCTAAGAGAGGTGGTGACAGAGGGCTGGCTCTATTACGACGAGAGTCAAGATGGATTTTAGAGAGGAGTCACCATTAGCTTGGGCATATTTATGCGATCAGCTGGTGTGGCTAATAGAGTCCCTAAAAACTAGGACAATATACTACTGCAGACAGATAGAAGGGCTCCCAACCAATGGCACTCCCACAGAATGCAGGATGGTTTAGAGCCTGAGGTATGATACTGTGAACTCTTGTGCATTCTCATTAGGAGCTGGTGACTCAGTAATTGTGCATACAAAGAGAATGTGCACACATTTATCATAAGAATTGCTACTTCTGCAGCCAATTTGCCAAAGTTGTTTTGAGTGCCACTTTAAAAAGAAAAAATAGCTTGGTGTCCCTTTTTTGGGTTAAGAAACGTCAAAGATATGTTATATATATATATATATATATATATATATATATATATATATATATATATATATATATATATATATATATATATAAAGAGCTTAATTGAAACATTTCTTTAGTATATAGACAATATCAGTGTGAATCCAGCTCAATATTTTGGAATCTCACGTTAGATATTTCACGTGGTACTGGCAGAAAAACTGTACAGTGAAATGAGATGTGGATATCAGATGCTCATGTTGCTCCTAAATTATCTCCAAAGAACCTGTGTAGCATTTGGTTTCACAAATTAGCTGACAGCACGATGGTGCTTTCCCTTGTATCATCATTGGCTCATACTCCTGTCAACACATTTCCATAGCACCCTGCCTCTCACTGGAAACTCTATCTGTTTTTATATATCTTGAGTATGTCAAGAGTTGGAATTCCAAACATGAGACTTACGTAACAGGCAAGAAGCTAGTTTTATGCATCCAGAATTCCTACATTTCTCAACATGTTGAAAAGGGACTTACTTGTTTAATGAATGAAAACTTCCAGGTTATTCCCAGTTCATTAAGTAATGTACAGCATAGCTATAGAGTAGATATCAGATATTTTGTTTTATTACTTTTAATACATTTTTTTTAAATGCAGAAGCCATACCTTATAACCAGGTCATCATTTTGGTTTAGTAATATTTCAATATAAAATTAAATCATTTGGAAATAAAATGTAATCTTTTTATGACTCAGGTAGAGCGCTGTACTAAAAGAAAACAAAAAATCTTTCCAGTTTATTTTTATTTTCAAATTTATTTATTTATTTATATTGTCTTGACCTCCTTTATTGAAAACTATTTGAAGAGGCAGAATGCCTAGGCGCCTAGTCATGTGTCTTAAGCAGTGTATGGCAAAAGTGTTTGCGACAATGTATAACATAATTGCAAACGATACATGCATGCTTAAGAGCTTAAAGGGACATTAAACACTAAATACATTTCATGCCCCTCCCTCTAATTATTGGTGCTGCCAAATTTAAACCTAGGTTTCACTACAGATATCTGAAGTAGAGTTGCTGCACATACACAGGGCTGGCTCAAGACATTGTGCTGCCTGGGTCCGAGATCAAAATGACGCCCCCCACCCCCACACACACACACACTTCTACCTATCTAACTCCATCCATAACACTGCAATTAAATTTGAATGCCATTTTAATTAAAACTTGAATGCCACAATGACTATACTATGCACACACAAACACACACACATATATATATATATATATATATATATATATATATATATATATATATATATATATATATATATATATATAAATAATAGTTTAATGACCTTTATCTCCACATTATCATAAATACACAGCTTTGCAGTTTGACTACCTTTTATTTGATTAACTGTTCACATATACATTTTATGTACCTGCCTCCACCCAAACAGCATAACACTGTCACAGCAGAGACCAGACATCACCCTTTACTAGTCCCTGCCCTCAGGCTGCATATTCTGTCACATGCTAGCCTGGCTGTCAGACAAAATAACAGGAGAAACTTCAGACCAGCATGTCACATGATTCAGAGCAGCAGCAAACATTTCTAGTAGTGTTTGCTACTGATCTGAATCATGTGACATGCCGGTCTGAAGTTCCTCCTGTTATTTTGTTATATTCATTGATTCATGACATCAGCAAATGCAAAATCATTTTGAAAACTGGTGCTTAGGGGAAAATTTACCTACCTTCCATTCCCCAGTCTTCCTATCTCCACTGGGCTAATGGGCTTGGACCTCAGTTCCCTGCACACCCAGCCTAGAGGGGAATAAACGTGCTGCCTGCTGCTGCTTCTGCTTGCTTCCCTCCCGAGTCAGCTGCCCTGCCCCATAGAAAAGTTTAGGCAGCTGAGTGATCACACTTTGTTATTGGGCGGGACTCAGGAGGGAAGCAGCAGCACTGAGCAGAAAATCTGTATGGGAAGTGACTGTGTGTGTCGCTCCTGACCCGCTGCTGTCAGTCCCACCCACTAACCCGGAGTGACCCCACAGAGATAGTCAGATCTCATAGTGTTTCATTGACCAAGGTAGGTTAGGAGCGGCTGTGCCGCTGTCAATATTAAACGGATTCCCCAGAGAGCTGAGAAGACGGTCACAGGAGCGGCAGACAGGAGCTGCAGTCTGACTATAAATGTGATAGTCACTGACTGAAGTGCCGCCCCCTGTCAAGTGCCGCCTGGGTCCATGGGACCCTGTTGGTCCCATTGTTAAGCCGGCCCTGCACATACACAAACACATCATGGAGCGAGGCAAAGGATAATCTCTGTTTTATGATTATAAAATGTATTTAGTATTCAATGTCCCTTTAAACTGGAATGTCTTTTAACAAAGTTTGTCAAGAGAACAAAAAACAAAGCGCATTTGATATAAGAAAAGTTTTGTTGCTGTTGTTTTAAAGATGGGAGTTTTTTTGTTCCTTCTAATTTGTCAAATTTATATCTTAAGTGAGAGAATAAAGTGGTAGCAAGTTTGCTGATACTGCACTATATGGATTTAAAAGAAAAAATATGTTAAGGCCTAGATTACAAGAGAAGCGCAAAAAAAGGAGCGCTATTGAGATCTAACACCACTCAAGTAAATCAATTTGTTGGTGCTTTTATAATAAGTTCAAAGCAAATTGGTAGCACTTGAGGTAAAACCTCGGGAGTGCTAAAATCTTGTGGTCAGATAGCACGGCTATGATAAATCCTGGCTTTCATTCAAGCACTAAACTGAAGGTGTGCTAAAAAAACAGTGCTGGTCAGAGGTCACAACGGACCACGCTGAGGATCGACAGATTTCAGAGAGGAGTGAGACACTTAGGTGAGCTGTGCTCTGTGGCGCTCAGGTAAGGTTTTTGTTTCTAAAAAAAACAGTTTAGTACTTCAGTATAAAATTATATATATACACAGATAGAGCTCTACAGAGTTACATTCTGATGGATCCATCGGAAGTTCATTTGGCTGTAAATCGAAATTGCATAACTTTACAGTAGTGCACAGAAGTGTGATATATGAATGAATAATGCAAATTACTGTTAATGTACTGACCATGACTGGTGCTGTAGTGTTCTGGGGTGGTTTCAGTACTACTGTACAGCAGTGTATAGTACTGCACATAAACTGTAGAGCAGAATATCTTTGCTTAAAACTAAACACAAAGAAACAAACACAAACAGAACTACTGTATTTTTTAATTTTATTTTTGAATGCACTACAGTATTAATCACTATCAGTGGAAAGTGGAACATTCGCATCACTATGCTCTGTTTGGGCAGTTACATGCGCACTAGTAGAAGGAAGTTGCTCTTCTGAAGGAAGGAAGTGTTGATTTTTTAAGGGAAATATCCAATTTCAATTGGATAGTGTGTTTCCTTTTTTCTTTAAAAATCTGTTAGTAGTAGGCTAGTGCATGATGAACATTCCTCTCTACAGTAACAAATTGTTCCAAATTGGGGTCAATTTTCTCTAATTCCTTTAGGATACAATTCATTGTGGAAAAAAACTTATTTTTTTTGGTTAATTTTTTTTCAACTTGCTCATCTCTTGCAAACCCTTTGAATGTTCACATACCTTTTTAGCATTTGTTTCCAAATGCCAATCATACACTGTTCAGTAACTTAAAGGGCCACTGTAAGTAAATATTTTCTATGCCTATTACTAACTAACTACCCCAAATACGCTTTTTATCAATAGCATTTCATTAATATATCTCTACCGTATATCAGAAATCTTGTCTGCAAATTTAATTGTTTTCCAAACCCACTCCGTGGGTATCCTTTGCTCTGTACCAATCCGTTTACAATACCTAGGTTTCAAAATGGCGCTTTAAACACAAAGTTATTGGTTTAAGTATTTTGAACACTCAGTGCTGAAAATAGTGGGCAGGATAACGTGACATCATCAGCGAATAAAAGATATAACTTTTAGAACGTTATGAAACTTCATTTTGGAGAAAATATAGGTCAGTAGGTTTTAATTAATGTTTATTAACTTTAATATGTTAGTTGTTTAGCTTAAAAATTATAACAGAAAGTAATCCTTTAATACCAAGCAGAAGCTATGTTTTTAGTCATGAAGTCATAGATGATGTATTATTTCCAAAATTCTTTTAATGTCTTACCAGTGCCTTCTTCTGTCGCTTCAATGGTCTGAGCAAATGATCTTCCCAGGTAATATACCTTGAATGCAGCTATCACACCTTGATCCATCAGTCAGATCATTGAAGTGGTGTTTGGAAGCAAAAATACCACTTTCACAATATGATGGAGGTCATGAATATAGAGAGAATGTTCAGGAGCCTTATCGAGAATTAATAAAAGTTTAAAAGGAATCCCCTTTAAAGGAACAAAGCAGTTGATGGTAAATGCCCTCTAGTCTGCATAGTCATCCACAATTATTATATTGCTGCGGTGATGCACTGGCATTGTGTGTTTGTTAATGTTCTTTAAAGCTCTAGGGTTCTCACTATGGCAGATAACAAGTGGCTTTAATTTAAAACTTGCAACATTGCCACACATTTTTTTTGAAGCCTCTAAACCAGGCATTCATTTTTCTTCAATACTAATGTAAGTGTATTCAGCCATTCTTTTCCAGAACAATCATGTTTCATCCATTTTAAATATGTGTTCAGACAAGTATCCTTACTCTTAAAAGTTAAACTGCACATCACCATCACGGCCTGCACATTTCCTTTATCACTGTGAACAAATGTCTAGCTTTAGCCTGGATGGTCAGGATGCTGAGTGGAATCTGCTACTGTATTTGGTCTTCAGTCCAGCGGGTTAGTAATTTTTCCATTTCATGTAGTGATCTGGTTCTTTGTTTGTTATTATAGTAGCTTTCACTGGAGCAGAACCTTTCACAGCTTCTCTAATATGCTCTTTGTACTTTAATATGGTTGCTATTGTTGAGTGGGACATGCCTAGTTCACAAGTTAGCGCCTAGTTCACAAGTTAGCGCCTAGTTCACAAGTTAGCGCCTAGTTTACAAGTTAGCGCCTAGTTTACAAGTTAGCGCCTAGTTTACAAGTTAGCGCCTAGTTCACAAGTTAGCTCCTAGTTCACAAGTTAGCGCCTAGTTCACAAGTTAGCGCCTAGTTCACAAGTTAGCATGGACACAAATTTTCCACTTTTATATTGCAATATTTCTTTTATTTTCGTATATCAAGATCAGTTGTCTTCCTTTTTCTTCTTTGGCTCCACAGATCATTTTTTTTGGTTCATTTGTAACCATGATGCAAATACCACAGGTAATGTGCTGTAAACACGTGAAAACAAAATGAGTGCATCCTTGGTAGCAAACTGTCATATGATCCCATTTTGCTTTGTTGTAAGTGCAAAAGGTGGTTAGTCGAAAGGTTTTACGTTGGGTTATACCTGTATATAATGTTTCTTAAATAATACGAGTGTGTTAGCAGTGATGTAATGGGATATGACAAGGGGGCCTATCTATCAAGCTCCGAATAGAGCTTGATGGCCCGTGTTTCTGGCGAGCTTTTCAGGCTCGCCAGAAACAGCAGTTATGAAGCAGCGGTCACAAAGACCGCTTCTCCATAACCCTGTCCGCCTGCTCTGATGAGGCGGACAGGAATTCAACCCGATCGAGTACGAACGGGTTGATTGACACCCCCTGCTGGCGGCCGATTGGCCGCGGGTGTGCAGGGGGCGGCGTTGCACCAGCAGCTCACAAGAGCTGCTGGTGCAATGCTGAATACGGAGAGCGTATTCTCTGCATTCAGCCATGTTTGTCGGACCTGATCCGCATTGTCGGATCAGGTCCGACAGACATTTGTTAAATATGCCTCAAGGTGTTGGACTGAGTTCAAAGGTGTATATGTATGTGTGTGTGTAAATTTGTATGCTTGTATGTATATATATATATATATACCAAATCTCTTTATATCCCTTTATTTTGCTGTTAAAATGTTTATTTTAATTAACAAAACAACATATATTTTACTTAAAAATGTATAAATGTGAGTGAAATATTTTATTTTAATATGTTTAACAAGTGTTTTTATATATTTTTATTTTAGCCCTAACATTACTTCAGGTCTCCAGTTACGCTAACTTTTTAGAGCAACACATAACTTACCACTTGTAATTTGAGTGGTCAATAGCGCTCCACTTCTAATCTGGCCCTTAATGTTTCTTTAATGTTCCTTTAAATTTAATAAAGTACCATTTGGACACTCAAGATCGTTTTAGACGATTATTACCAGTTGGGTAACACACTCTCGAAAGGATTCATCACCCCGGTTCTAGCAAATCAGAACATGGTGGAACAAGTAAATGCTAACAGCATAGTTGCCAACAGTCCCTGATTTCCAGGGACAGTCCCTGGATTTTGTTGTATGTCCCTGGATTTTTTTTGTCCCTGGAAATGTCCCTGAAAATCTCTTTTGCACAACATTTGTTGTTTGTATATATAAAACAGTGGCGATAATAAAGGGAAATTAAGGAAACTATGTGTCGCCATTTATTATTAAAACAGTCTCAAGTCTCAAAAATTTGAACAGTAGTCCCTTGTTTACATCTCCATTATCTAAGACAAAATGGCAGTGGCACCAGGGCCTAAATGCTGGGGGGACCATTGCAGACCGTCTATATACATAGGTGTGTGCAGAATCTGTATAATCCTAATGCAGGGGATCATTTTATTAGTGCAGGTTTACAGTCTGTCTATCTATCTATTTATCTATATATCTGTCTATCTATCTCATTATCTATCTATCTCTCCCTCTATCCAGGGCCGGATTGGGCAGCCGGGATACCGGGAAAAAACCCGGTGGGCCGCCGATCGTCAGCTCAGCTGGCTGCTGCAGTAGAGAAAGCAGCAATTTGCAATCACTCGTCTCTGGCATAAAAAACATGGAAATACTACAATTATAGCCCTGGATATAAATGAATGTGTGGCGGCAGCACGAATATAGTGTACTTGACTTTAACCTACACAGTCGCAACGAGGAGGAAGGAGGAGCTGGCTGATGTAATATTTTTTGGGGAGGGGGCGGCCGCGGTTAACATTTGAGCATCGTGCACCGGCTGGAGTAGGATTCCCCTAGACATTGCCAGGCTACACGTGTTCCGGATCTGGCAGAGGATTAACTGACTCAGACTAACCCCAGCGATGTGCGCAAAGATAATCCAGCCTGAGTGACTCACAGCCACATTTAATCTCACTCTCCCTGAGTCCCTAGAGTATCTGGCATTACAAGCCAGCCATCTAAAAAGGTTATGTAATGCATTTATCTTTACGCTGTAGCCTAGTGTCTATTTTGGGTATTTTCCAGCTGCCACATGGCACAATAAATAATGATATACATGGAACCATAGATATCTGTGCTTCTTTGTGAGATTCTTCCTAGGTGATAGTGAATTTGAAACAGCCTGTTCTTTTTTAATGCCTTGGTTACCAGAGTAGGCTGCAAAGCATTGCAGAGCAACCTAAACCTATAGACTGTGAGCTCTCCGGAGCAGGGCCCTCTTCCTCCTGTGCTAGATTTGTTTAGGTTTGTTATGTTTTGTATTTTATCACAAATCTTTGTCATTGTATACCCCTATCATTGTACCCAGCGCTATGGAATTTGGCGGCGCTATACAAATAAATGATAATAATGGTTGGCAGTTCATAGTCAATGGGGTTAAAGGTTAATAACAATACTCAATATATACACTGTATTTTTTCTGTTACTTTCAAATAATTGGGCTGGAGGAGGCGGGGTTGGAGGGGGCTGGGCCGGTTTATACAAATTTCCAGGACCGGTCTGATTTCCCAGTCAGGCCCTGCCTCTATCTATCTATCTCTCTCTCTCTCTATCTATCTATCTATCTATCTATCTATCTATCTATCTATCTATCTATCTATCTGTCTGCCTGTCTAGCGATCTATATATCTCTCTCTATGTATCTCTCTATCTATATATCTATCAGTCTGTCAGTCTATCTATTTGTCTGTCTGTCTAGCTATCTATATCTCTCTATCTCTCTCTCCCTATATCTATCGGTCTGTCTGTCTATCTATTTGTCTGTCTAGATATCTATATATCTCTCTCTATCTATCTCTCTCTCCCTATATCTATCGGTCTGTCTGTCTATCTATTTGTCTGTCTGTCTAGCTATCTACAGGGAGTGCAGAATTATTAGGCAAATGAGTATTTTGACCACATCATCCTCTTTATGCATGTTGTCTTACTCCAAGCTGTATAGGCTCGAAAGCCTACTACCAATTAAGCATATTAGGTGATGTGCATCTCTGTAATGAGAAGGGGTGTGGTCTAATGACATCAACACCCTATATCAGATGTGCATAATTATTAGGCAACTTCCTTTCCTTTGGCAAAATGGGTCAAAAGAAGGACTTGACAGGCTCAGAAAAGTCAAAAATAGTGAGATATCTTGCAGAGGGATGCAGCACTCTTAAAATTGCAAAGCTTCTGAAGCGTGATCATCGAACAATCAAACGTTTCATTCAAAATAGTCAACAGGGTCGCAAAAAGCGTGTGGAAAAACCAAGGCGCAAAATAACTGCCCATGAACTGAGAAAAGTCAAGCGTGCAGCTGCCAAGATGCCACTTGCCACCAGTTTGGCCATATTTCAGAGCTGCAACATCACTGGAGTGCCCAAAAGCACAAGGTGTGCAATACTCAGAGACATGGCCAAGGTAAGAAAGTCTGAAAGACGACCACCACTGAACAAGACACACAAGCTGAAACGTCAAGACTGGGCCAAGAAATATCTCAAGACTGATTTTTCTAAGGTTTTATGGACTGATGAAATGAGAGTGAGTCTTGATGGGCCAGATGAATGGGCCCGTGGCTGGATTGGTAAAGGGCAGAGAGCTCCAGTCCGACTCAGACGCCAGCAAGGTGGAGGTGGAGTACTGGTTTGGGCTGGTTTTATCAAAGATGAGCTTGTGGGGCCTTTTCGGGTTGAGGATGGAGTCAAGCTCAACTCCCAGTCCTACTGCCAGTTTCTGGAAGACACCTTCTTCAAGCAGTGGTACAGGAAGAAGTCTGCATCCTTCAAGAAAAACATGATTTTCATGCAGGACAATGCTCCATCACACGCGTCCAAGTACTCCACAGCGTGGCTGGCAAGAAAGGGTATAAAAGAAGAAAATCTAATGACATGGCCTCCTTGTTCACCTGATCTGAACCCCATTGAGAACCTGTGGTCCATCATCAAATGTGAGATTTACAAGGAGGGAAAACAGTACACCTCTCTGAACAGTGTCTGGGAGGCTGTGGTTGCTGCTGCACGCAATGTTGATGGTGAACAGATCAAAACACTGACAGAATCCATGGATGGCAGGCTTTTGAGTGTCCTTGCAAAGAAAGGTGGCTATATTGGTCACTGATTTGTTTTTGTTTTGTTTTTGAATGTCAGAAATGTATATTTGTGAATGTTCAGATGTTATATTGGTTTCACTGGTAAAAATAAATTATTGAAATGGGTATATATTTGTTTTTTGTTAAGTTGCCTAATAATTATGCACAGTAATAGTCACCTGCACACACAGATATCCCCCTAAAATAGCTATAACTAAAAACAAACTAAAAACTACTTCCAAAACTATTCAGCTTTGATATTAATGAGTTTTTTGGGTTAATTGAGAACATGGTTGTTGTTCAATAATAAAATTAATCCTCAAAAATACAACTTGCCTAATAATTCTGCACTCCCTGTATAGATCATATCGCAAGCAAAAAAAGTAATATTTATTTTTGTAAAATTCAGTGCCTCTTTAAACCTACAATAAAATAAAAGGGGTAATTCAATTTCAGTTGGGATATGTTAATGAAGACCACATCTTACCCGTTTCATCTGTGATAAAAGATGATTGTGCACAGTTTTCTGCTAAAATCTGATGGTTATTTGCTTATGGATTCAGTTTTATTGAATTGCGCTTGAAGAATTTAATTTTATGCTTCAGGGCATCACGAGTTATCTGTGACAGTAATGTCTGTGAAGTACAAGTATCATTATCAGCTATAAAGCTTAGTATGCAAAGCAAATAAATGCCCGTACACTGCTTTTAACGGCGATTTTTTTTTCCTTACATGAAAATTTTCTATCAGATAATGACAGTTCTCCAGAATATTTTGCATTATAAAAAAGAGATTGTTCACTCATTTTTGTAAGCACTGCTTAGTAAGTATTGCATGCATACTGTTCATGACCACAAATGCTTGTAAAGTGTTAATACTAACTCCTCGTAGGTGCGTTTATTTTTCTAACATAGGGCTAGATTACAAATGGCACTATATTTGTTAACTTGTGCTCGTACTACAAGTAAACGAGACTGCACGAGCCCAAACTAAATTTGCGCTTGTCGAGTTACTGCGACTGAAGACCTCACGTAAAAGGTTAGGCCTAAAAAAAAAGTTGCATTAAATACAACATGAACACATTAATATTAACAGTTACACTCATATATACACTATCTAATACAATTATTCATATAAATATTAATAAAAAAGTTATTAAGGCTTATTATTATTAAGGGGGGTTAAAGGTGTATGGTATATGACAAGGTATTTGAACGAAAATACCTTGTCATATATATACATACATATACATATCTAAATTGTATACATGTGTATTTATGTTTCTATGTCTTTATATATATATATATATATATATATATATATATATATATATATATATATATATATATATATATATATACTTTATATATATATCCACATATCCACATATATACATATGTATATATACTTTGGAGCCTTTTCCACTCAAATACCTAAAAAAAAAGAAAATGTTTTTGTATTCAATTTTAATATTTAATAATGGGTTTTACTGTGTATGTACTGTAAATATTTTGCATTCCAATGTTCTTCACATAGGGAAGAAATGTTCTATGTATTTTTAAATAGATATTCCTATATAAATCTGTATTTACATGTATCTATTTATATAGATATATAGGTACAGGTAGAAAACCATTTATCCAAACTTCTTGGGACTGGAGAAGGTTTGGATTTCGTAATAGTTTATTTTTGGAATATTTGCATCTGTCATAATGCAGTTTATACATGCAACCGTAAGGTAATTTATATAATTTTTAATACTTTTGTACCCTCAGAAAGATAGTACAGTGTAATAAGATAGGTAATATACAGCTAGATCACGAGTTTTGTCGGTAGAGCCGTGCGGTGCTAACGAGCCTTTTTTTTCACCGCTCACTTTAAACAACGCTGGTATTACGAGTTTTCCGAATGGCTGTGTTAGCCTCAGAAAAGTGAGCGTTGAGCAAAATTTAGCTCCACATCTCACCTCGATACCAGCGCTGCTTAAGTCAGCGGTAAGCTGGCTAAACATGCTCGTGCACGATTTCCCCATAGGAAACAATGGGGCTGAGTCGCCTGAAAAAAAGCTAACACCTGCAAAAAAGCAGCGTTCAGCTTCCAACGCAGCCCCATTGTTTCCTATGGGAAAATAAAAATGATGTCTACACCTAACACCCTAACATGAACCCTGAGTCTCAACACCCCTAATCTTACACTTATTAACCCCTAATCTGCCGCCCCCGACATCGTCGCCACCTGCATTATACTATTAACCCCTAATCTGCCACTCCGGACACCGCCGCCACCTACATTATACCTATGAACCCCTAATCTGCTGCCCCTAACATCGCCGACACCTACATTATATTTATTAACCCCTAATTTGCCCCCCCAACGTCGCCGCCACCTACCTACAATTATTAACCCCTAATCTGCTGCCCCCAACGTCGCCGCCACTATACTAAATTTATTAACCCCTAAACCTAAGTGTAACCCTAACCCCCCTAAATTAAATCTAATTTAAATAAATCTAAAGAAAATTACTATTATTAACTAAATTATTCCTATTTAAAACTAAATACCTATAAAATAAACCCTAATATAGCTACAATATAACTAATAGTTACATTGTAGCTATTTTAGGATTTATTTTTATTTTACAGGCAACTTTGTATTTATTTTAACTAGGTAGAATAGTTTTTAAATAGTTATTAACTATTTAATAACTACCTAGCTAAAATAAATAAAAATTTACCTGTAAAATAAATCCTAACCTAAGTTACAAATACACCTAACACTACACTGCAATTAAATAAATTACCTAAATTAAATTAAACTAATTACAATTAAATTAAATAAACTAAATTACGAAAAGAAACAAACACTAAATTACAGAAAATAAAAAAAAAATTACAAATTTTAAAACTAATTACACCTAATCTAATCCCCCTAATAAAATAAAAAAGCCCCCCAAAATAAAAAAATGTCCCTACCCTATACTAAATTACAAATAGCCCTTAAAAGGGCCTTTTGCGGGGCATTGCCCCAAAGTAATCAGCTCTTTTACCTGTAAAAAAAAATACAATACCTCCCCCAACATTACAACCCACCACCCACACACCCCTACTCTAAAACCCACCCAATCCCCCCTTAAAAAAACCTAACACTGGGGGGCGGATCCTAGCCACGATCGGAGATGGCTGCTTATTAACAGAGCTACGTAGTCCCTGTTGTATTACACGCTAATTCAGAACGTACGACCTGCACAACTGGGTTAAAAAGACTCTCCAGATCTGCTTGGAAGCTCCGGTTGCTGATTGTGTCACTCTAGAGGATCGATGTGACATTTGGAAGAGCGTCGCGGGTAGCTAGTTGCAGCAGGCCTCAACTGAAGCGGGACCCAGCAGTCAGAAAATCGCAGCAAGGAGTTCCAGTTACATCAGCCTGCCGACAGAACAATATATAGGGAGTACGCTCCCAGGCACTATCACCGGCTCAGAGGAGAGACTGGCAGCTGGCCCACAGTGCGAAGCAGAACAGGACTAACAGTAGGCTGCAACCACGAGGTAAACTGTGACACACGCAAGCACCTGATTAGGCAGAACGAACTGCCCTCTAGCTAGGCTGGCCCAATATAAAAGACTGAGACATACACAGGGGCATAGAGAGGCCATAAAAAGGGCTGCTGGACAGACCGCATTGAGCTGGACGGTGTCAATAAGAACTGAGGCTCTGAACAGACACAAGCCATTTTTTGGGCGCAGCCATTAGAGTGGTGACTCACGTGCAGAGCAGGCCTGAGTTATTGTTTCAGACGCCCCACAAAGCATAAAATAAAGGAGACATAAGGCCTGAGGCAATTTGCTTTAAACGGCACGCTCAGAAACATCAAGACAGTTAAAGCCAGCACAAATAAGTATCTATCTCATAGCGCAACTATACCCAGCCAAATGCAGCAAGCACCCTTTTATAAACACACCATCAACAGATTGCCCCATTTTGTCAGAAGAACAGAAGGGGACATTTTGAGATTACAGATAGTTACACACACACATTAGGGGTGGTAATAAGCTCACTGGTGATCAGGCGAAAATACAGGCCTACATGATGTCTGAGAAGAGAAAAACCAAGCCGACTAAAGGTTCTCAGAACACAGCAATAGAGAATTACCTGATACCCACAGACACCGCTTCACAGCAAGTCAGGGCAATGCAGGAACCCAGCACACTGGGTACCCAAAACACAGTGGCTCAGATCCACAACCCAGACCTTCGCACACAGTCCCAGAATTTCCTCACTAAAGAAGACATCAAACATCTTTCCTCAAAAGATGATATAAAAGAGGCAATGAAGGATTTTAAGTCTATGTTTGGGGAACTAAAAAATGAAATATCAGCTGTGGAGCAAAGAGTCACATATATTGAAGAAAAGCAGGAATCTATTTGCTTAGACCTACAGCTCCAATCCAGTGTCTTTCAAGCACAAGAAAGCACGGTCCACACGTTGATGGACCGAGTTGAGGACCTGGAGAACAGGAGCAGGAGGAACAATATAAGATTGTGTGGTGTTCCAGAAGATGTGGATCCTCCTGCCCTGTTGGGCTATATTCAGGACTTTATCAGATATCTTAAAAACAATGAAGCAGCACTAGAAGTCCCTATAGAGAGAGCCCACAGAGCCTTACGACCCAAACCACCCAACAGGGCCCCTCCCAGAGACATTATCCTAAAGTTCTTGTCCTTTAGAGACAAGGAACTGGTCCTGAAATTCGCCAGAGCAAAACACTCACTGGAATTTCGGGGAGTAGAGGTGCAGGTTTACTCTGACCTATGCCGTCTACACTACAAGAAAGAAGGGACCTAAGGTTCATCACAACTGTTCTAAAGGACAGAAGAATTCCATAGAGATGGGGATTTCCCACCTGCCTGATAGCCAGCAAGAACAACACTTCCCATGTCCTTCCTGAGGACCTTGGATGATCTGCCCGCTTTTAACCAGGCTCTTGGCCTGGATATCAGACCTCCTCGACAATTAGCGGCTGCCTCGGATGGTCCTCTGGACAGAGAACCAGAAGAGATCAGGAACCACCCGGGTTGAAGAAAGCAGCCTGATGAACAGTTGATCCTAAATCCAGAAGTAACTAAGTCTGTGGGACTTGGACAATTGGCCTAGAAGGGCAAAGCTGGGTCTGTCATTGACAGAACCCAGATCCTGCTTACAGATAAGTTTAAGGGGACAGTCTACACGAGAATTTTTATTGTTTTAAAAGATAGATAATCCCTTTATTACCCATTTCCCAGTTTTGCATAACCAACACAGTTATAATAATATACTTTTAACCTCTGTGATTATCTTGTATCTAAGCCTCTGCAAACTGCAGAGTTCTTTTGACAGACTTGCAGTCTAGCCAATCAGTGCCTAATTCCAGATTACTTCACGTGCACGAGCACATTGTTATCTATATGAAATATGTGAACTAACACCCTCTAGTGGTGAAAAACTGTTAAAATGCAATCTGAAAGAGGTGGGCTTCAAGGTCTAATAAATTAGCATATGAACTTCCTAGGTTAAGCTTTCAACTAAGAATACTAAGAGAACAAAGCAAAATTGGTGATAAAAGTAAATTGGAAAATTGTTTAAAATTACATGCTCTATCTGAATCATGAAAGTTTATTTTGGCCTAGACTGTCCTTTTAAGTTTGAAAACTGAACCTAATGCAACCTAAAGTTATTTAAAGTTATTTAAAGTAGAGATTGATTATTCAGAGTTATTTACACTTGCAAAAGTTTAACCTTTTTCTGCCGTGGACTGTTGTTGTGAGATGGGGACGATAAGAGAGGATTAAGGGGGTTTTCTTCTTTTTGTGACAGGACTGGCGGGGTGGGGAGGCAGGGCCCACTCAGAAGGTAATCTACATGAACAGGTAAGGGGCCTAAATATAAGGAGTCATGTTGGAGGCTCGCACCACATACAAATGATGCAACGATTAATAATGGCTCCAAAGATTCAAATGAGGGGTCCATTTTCACTTTTAGTTATATTTCACGTTTTCTTGGCAAGAGAGCACACAAAGCACACAAAATCTAAAAGATCCTAGGGCTGAGAATGAGCCTGTTAAAAAAATACAATAGGCTCCATTACTCTTTAGCACTCAGTCATCAATCCTTAGTCCTCCAAGATACTTACATAATTTTTATTTTTAAAAGGAAAAAATAAAAAAATCAAGAAAAATATATATATATATATAGACCCCATCACAACGGACACCAACACTGGCCCAGTAGCTCACACTTTAAAAATTAAGAGGGTTCCCCTGTCGCCCCATCGGGACCGCCTATATAGATAAACATTACTGGGGATACTCCCTTCCTTCAATACCCATACATAAGTACACTTCTTGGGATGATAGGACACGGCGAAACTTAGCTTAATGTCATAGAAGCAAAAACAGAACTGTTTAGCTTGTATATATTCTTAGTACGTTCTGAATCAGTTGAAAATGTTCAAAGTTTATGTTTAATGTGTAAACACAGGGATAACTACCCCTGATTTCCTTGGTTTTTTTTCTTTCGGTATACATAGATTGTTATTGTCTTGAGCTTAGTGTTTGAGGCAAATTTGTACCACTCAATTGCTCCTTGCATTGAACCCGTTCCCTACCTTTCTCCTCACACTTCCTGACCTATTCCTCTCTACTCTTCTTTACTTGCACTACTTTCTGCTTCCCACCCCCCTTTTTTTTTTTCCCCGCAGCCCTAGTCCTGACACCCTAACCCAAAATGCCCCCCCCCCCCCGCAGAGACGGGAAAATATTCTCTCAGTGGAACTAATCACGGTCAGTGTCAAAGGGTTTAATAGCCCTAGTAAGCGTTCCATTGCTCTCAGAGATCTACATAGAATGGGAGGGGATATAGTCTATCTACAAGAGACACATTTCTCTAGGACTCACGAACCAAAGTGGTACAGTCATCGATATCCCACAGCATACTTTGCATCTGAAAAACGATGTGGGAATAATACTTAGCGCCAACATGCCATTTCAGGTTGATCAAGTCTATAGAGATTCAGATGGCAGACCATTACTTTAGCTAACATTTATTGCCCCAACCAGTCACAGCACCTCTTTTTACAAGAGATCACCCGTAAAATACTCGAAGTACAAGGGGGAGTATTGTACTTGGAAGGTGACCTTAATGCGCCCCTAGACCCTGCCCTTGACACGTCCAACAGAATCTCCAGCACCCCCCACAAGGCTCTCAAGCGCATGCACGTTTCCCTGACGGAATTGGTAGTACATGACATATGGCGTCTGCTTCACCCTCACACTAGAAATTTCTCATTTTACTCACACCCTCACAGGAAGTACTCAAGGATTGACTATCTATTCACAGACACGACAGGCCTTACGATTACTACTAGCATATGCAAAACAGAATGAGAAGCAGTCTGCCAGGAACGAACAGCAGCATCAATAGCTTGTTCTATGGCCCGGTTGCCACCTGGTAGTAGCTTCTTTCTGCCCAATTGTGCTTTTCACAGAGGAAAACTTCCCTGTAGTATATCAGTCTGATCCCGCCGACATGGTCAGTCCAGCCCCGAAATACCAGGCAATTCTCCTCTGAACAAGGAACATGACAACCCCAGACGATCGTTTCGGCCTCCTTTGGGCCTCGTCAGTGAGGTGCAGCCATATCCCTCTAAACACATTGGGCAAGGAGTCCACGTCTGGTTTCCCCCATCACCCTTAGGGAGACTATCCCCAGGGTCATATTTACATATGCAAAACAGAATGAGAAGCAGTCTGCCAGGAACGAACAGCAGCATCAATAGCTTGTTCTATGGCCCGGTTGCCACCTGGTAGTAGCTGAGCTGTTGTTCGTTTCTGGTAGAGCGCTTCTCTCTTTGTATGCAAATTATTATGACCCTGGGGAAGTCTCCCTATGGGTGATGGGGGAAACCAGACGTGGACTCCTTGCCCAGTGTGCTTAGAGGAATGTGGCTGCACCTCACTGACGAGGCCCATAGGAGGCCGAAACGATCGTCTGGGGTTGTCATGTTCATTGTTCAGAGGAGAATTGCCTGGTATTTCGGGGCTGGACTGACCTTACTTGGCGGGATCAGACTGATATACTTCAGGAAAGTTTTCTTCTGTGAAAAGCACACTGGTCTAAAAGAGGCTGCTTCCGGGTGGTAAATCGCCATAGAACAAGCCACTGAGCTGTTGTTCGTTCCTGGTAGAGCGCTTCTCTCTTTGTATGCAAATTATTATGACCCTGGGGAAGTCTCCCTATGGGTGATGGGGGAAACCAGACGTGGACTCCTTGCCCAATGTGCTTAGAGGAATGTGGCTGCACCTCACTGACGAGGCCCATAGGAGGCTGAAACGATCGTCTGGGGTTGTCATGTTCCTTGTTCAGAGGAGAATTGCCTGGTATTTCGGGGCTGGACTGATCTTACTTGGCGGGATCAGACTGATATACTTCAGGAAAGTTTTCTTCTGTGAAAAGCACACTGGTCTAAAAGAGGCTGCTTCCGGGTGGTAAATTGCCATAGAACAAGCCACTGAGCTGTTGTTCGTTCCTGGTAGAGCGCTTCTCTCTTTGTATGCAGATTACTACTAGCAGTAACATACACACAATTACATGGTCAGACCATGCACCTGTCAGTTGTTCCATTCAATGGCCCAACATCCCGGTTACTCCATATGTTTGGAGGCTCGATGACACATTACTAGATGATCCGGTTTTCCACGCAGAGGCCCAAAAATCCTTGACTGAGTTCTTCCAAATAAACGCAGATGCACAAATGCAGAACAGTACTGTCTGGGAGGCCCATAAATGCACCATTTGAGGACTACTGATTAGAAGAAGGGCTTACTTAAATAGGCAGAAGAGAGAGCGCTACCGTGACCTCCTGACACGGGTAACAGCCGCAGAGAGGGAGCATAAGAGTTCCCCCGCAGAGGAGAACCTTCTAAAAACACTTGCGCACGCAAGGGCGGAGCTACTTGGGTTCCTACAAGAGGGCTATCAAAAGAAGGCTCTCATGCTAAGGCAGCTTTACTTTGAGCAAGGAGATAAAGCGGGAAGACTATTGGCTAGAGCCATAGCGCGTAAAAAACTTAAAGCCTATGTTTATGAGATAGTGAATCAGGATGGCGAGGTCAAAGCCGACGGGAAATCTGTGGCAGATATTTTCAGTGAGTACTACGAATCCTTGTATAATATTCAGAGTGAGCACAGAGCAGAGGAAGTTGCCCCGCAGGAAGTACAGAAAGAGCGAGACCCCCTCAGATATATTGACGGGGTAGAGCTACCCAGACTCTCAGAACAGGAGAGAGAATCACTTGAGTCTCCCATCATGGTGGACGAAGTGAAAAAAGCCGTTAAGGATCTCCCGATAGGGAAAAGCCCGGGACCTGATGGCTTCGGAACCAAATACTACAAATTATTTGTAGACACATTGGCCCCAGAACTGGCTACTATCTTCAATTCCCTCCCAGACTATCCAGTTTTGCCGAATACAATGCTGGAGGCCTATATAGCCGTGATCCCTAAACCTGGGAAATCACCTGATAGACTGGATAGTTACAGACCCATATCTTTATTAAATTCTGATGTTAAGATATTGGCCAGAACTCTGGCCAATCGACTAAACAAATTTCTTCCCGGACTGGTCTCGACGGATCAGGTGGGCTTTATACCGGCACATGAGGTGAGAGACAACACTCTTAAAGTTTTACAACTAATAACTTTTGCCCAAATTAACCAGAAACCTCTTGCTTTGGTCACAACAGATGCTGAAAAAGCATTTGACCGGGTCGACTGGTCTTTCATGAGACACACCCTGATTAAGTTCGGGTTTGGCCCCAAAATGGTTAACATGGTCATGTCACTTTATTCCACACCAAATGCAAAAGTGAGGGTTAACGGAACCTTGTCCAAAACATTTCAGATTAAAAACGGGACTAGACAGGGCTGCCCACTCTCGCCCCTATTATTCGCCCTCATCATGGAAGTACTAGCTGGGAAAATTAGAAGCAATACACTAATAAAGGGGATAGTGGTAGGCGGCTACGAGCATTAACTCGTGATGTACGCCGATGATGTCCTTCTGACAATATCGGATACAGCTAACTCTCTCCGAGAGGCCATGACAGAATTTTCTGAATTTGAAAAAAGTGTCAAACTTCCTGCTAAACCCCACAAAATCGGAGATCTTGAATATCACTGAGGCCCCTGAGCTTTTTGAAACCCTTAAATCTGACTGTCCGATAAAAATAGCTCAGAAATCCATAAAATACATGGGAATTACACTCACGCCTTCTGTAACAGATATTGTAGAGCTTAACTACAAACATATAACGGATGACATAGTCAGAGACTTGGCTAGCTGGAAAAACAAAACAATTTCATGGATGGGCCGGGTCGGGGTAGTCAAAATGAACATCCTGCCAAGAGTGCTATATATCACGCAGACTGTCCCGGTCCAGCCGACCTCTCAATACATACATCACATACAATTAGCAATTGAGGCCTACATATGGAATGGGCAAAAACCTAGAATCCCAAGAACACCATTTACTTGCCCAGAGATAGAGGGGGTTTGGGAGTCCCGAACCTGATAGAATACCTAAGAGCTATATCGCTACAGAGATTGGTCGAATGGTGTCATAACTCACCAAATAAATCCTGGACACAGGTGGACAGAAAGATTTTGCGGAGGGGTAACGTGGGAGCGCTTGCCTGGATCACTCCCAAAAACCGTCCAGTAAGCATTACACAATACCCTTTGATTGAAGAGGTATTTAAGACCTGGGACAGACTGATCGGAAGGGCGCCTCACATTTCCACTACTGCTTCTCCGGTGACTCCGACACAAGAGAACCCAGACATAGGAATAGAGAGTGAGCTTCGTACCCTCAAGGCTCCCTACACATTGGCAGAAACCGCATTCTTTAACTTCACTCAACAAAACAGACTTAAAACTCAAAGTGAGCTTGCAGAGTTGAGACTGGACATTTACACGTCATGGTTTAGAGTGGCGCAACTCACACACTTTTTCAGTATGCACAAAGAGAGTTCAGACTTAACAAGAAGTAGGACTCTATTTGAGGTCCTTTGCACAACGACTCATGCCCCCACGCACCTAATTTTGCAGTTGTACAGACTCCTTTTGACCAATGGGACATCTGCCCTCCCTACATACGCACACGCCTGGCAAACCGAACTGGGTTTAGAAATAGATTTGAAAGATTGGACCAAAATTTTTGAAAGAGCCAAGAGCACATCAGTCTCAATGCGCATCCAAGAAATGCACTACAAATTTTTGAGTAGATGGTACTTGACTCCCCAGAGACTTAAAAAAATATATCCGCATGCGAGTGGGGGGTGCTGGAGAGGTTGTGGCGAAGAGGGAACATATCTCCACATCTGGTGGACTTGTCCACTTATCCGCCCATTCTGGGACGGGGTTCTTGGTGAGATGAGTAAATTACTCAAGATCATAATCCCCCCCAAATCATCTTATTTGATATATCATGATCTACCCAAGATAGTAGGAGAGGAGAGATATCTCCTGTTTCTGTTAATGTTAAATGGGGCAAAGGGACTCATACCCACACTATGGAGAAAACAGCGCGCGCCTAGCTTACAAGAATGGAGACACAGGGTGGGAGAGTTGCTCTGTCTTGAAAGATACCACTACCTTAAAATTGGTAAAATTGGAACACATGAGATGATGGTATTGACATGGGAGGGAAAAAGCATCTAAACACTTTCTGGAGGCCAGGAAAACTAAGTACATGCTTGTAGATCACCTCGCAAAATAATTCCCCTTTTCTTCCCCCTCTCCTTTCCCCTCAACCCCCTCCTTTTTTTTTTTTTTTTCTTTTGCTATCCTCCCCCCCCACCCTACTCCCTCCATTAGGGTACACCTCCTCCCCTATCCATTCATAAGTCAAAACACTTCCCTTTCCTATCCCCCTTCACTATTGTTCACCTGGTTGGTGATCACATCAGGTTTTCACGCACCTACAGCCATGTGTGTAAAGTAAGCTGTAGAACTGTGACGATACAAAAGGCGAACCTGATGTAAACTACATAAGCTTCTGTTTGCATAGTAATGGATCTATATAATAGCTAAGGGCACTCTAGCCCGCAGTTAAGAGCACGAATATTAAATAAGTGTAACTGGATGATGGAGCAATGGAAGTAAATAGATAACAATGTCAGAAATCTGCAGAACATAAAGACTGTAACTAATTTCTGTTAATATTGACATTAGTAATCTCAAGGTCTTGTGAACTATGTTAATACTTTGTTATGTACGTAAAGTTATTGCACTTAACAAAATAAAGCTTTTTCAAAATAAAAATAAAAACCTAACACTACCCCCTGAAGATCACCCTACCATGAGCCGTCTTCACCCAGCCGGGCACAAGTGGTCTTCCATACGGCATAAGTCTTCATCCGATCGGGGGAGAAGAGGTCCTCCAGACAGCAGAAGGCTTCATCCAGGCGGCATCTTCTATCTTCATCCTTCCGGAGCGGAGCGGAGCGGGTCCATCTTCAATCCAGCCGACGCGGAGCATCCTCTTCAAACGAAGTCCTAACGAAGAATGAAGGTTCCTTTAAATGACGTCATCCAAGATGGCGTCCCTTAAATTCCGATTGGCTGATAGAATCCTATCAGCCAATCGGAATTAAGGTAGGAAAAATCCTATTGGCTGATTCTATCAGCCAATGGATTGAAGTTCAATCCGATTGGCTGATCCAATCAGCCAATAGGATTGACCTCGCATTCTATTGGCTGATTGGATTCTATCAGCCAATCGGAATTCAAGGGACGCCATCTTGGATGACGTCATTTAAAGGAACCTTCATTCTTCGTTAGGACTTCGTCTGAAGAGGATGCTCCGCGTTGGCTGGATTGAAGATGGACCCGCTCCGCTCCGGAAGGATGAAGATAGAAGATGCCGCCTGGATGAAGCCTACTGCCTTCTGGAGGACCTCCTCTGCCCCGATCGGATGAAGACTTCTGCCGTATGGAGGACCACTTGTGCCCGGCTGGGTGAAGACGGCGCTGCGGAATCTTCCAGTGCTGCGGAATCTGTTGGCGCTCTACAAATACCTGATGATAATAATAATAATAATAAAAGGTAGGGTGATCTTCAGGGGGTAGTGTTAGGTTTTTTTAAGGGGGGATTGGGTGGGTTTTAGAGTAGGGGTGTGTGGGTGGTGGGTTGTAATGTTGGTGGGGGGTATTGTATTTTTTTTTACAGGTAAAAGAGCTGATTACTTTGGGGCAATGCCCCGCAAAAAAGGCCCTTTTAAGGGCTATTTGTAATTTAGTATAGGGTAGGGACATTTTTTTTATTTTGAGGGCTTTTTTATTTTATTAGGGGGATTAGATTAGGTGTAATTAGTTTTAAAATTTGTAATTTATTTTTTATTTTCTGTAATTTAGTGTTTTTTTTCTGTAATTTAGTTTATTTAATTGTAATTGTAATTAGTTTAATTTAATTTAGGTAATTTCTTTAATTATAGTGTAGTGTTAGGTGTATTTGTAACGTAGGTTAGGATTTATTTTACAGGTAAATTTGTATTTATTTTAACTAGGTAGCTATTAAATAGTTAATAACTATTTAATAACTATTCTACCTAGTTAAAATAAATACAAAGTTGCCTGTAAAATAAAAATAAATCCTAAAATAGCTACAATGTAACTATTAGCTATATTGTAGCTATTATTAGGGTTTATTTTATAGGTAAGTATTTAGTTTTAAATAGGAATAATTTAGTTAATAATAGTAATTTTCATTAGATTTATTTAAATTAGATTTAAGTTAGGGGGGTTAGGGTTAGACTTAGGTTTAGGGGTTAATACATTTAGTATAGTAGCGGCGACGGGTGTGGCAGATTAGGGGTTAATAAATGTAGGTAGGTGTTGGCGATGTTAGGGATGGCAGATTAGGGGTTAATAAAATTTAACTAGTGTTTGCGAGGCGGAGTGCGGCGGTTTAGGGGTTAATACATTTATTAATGTGGCGGCGATGTCCGGTCGGCAGATTAGGGGTTAAAAAAAATTATTTTAGTGTTTGCGATGTGGGGGGGGGGGGGCCTCGGTTTAGGGGTTAATAGGTAGTTTATGGGTGTTAGTGTACTTTTTATCACTTTAGTTAAGAGCTTTATGTTCCGGCGTTAGCCGATAAAACTCTTAACTACTGACTTTCAAATGCGGTAGGAGTCTTGACAGGAGAGGGTCTACCGCTCACTTCTTCCAAGACTCGTAATACCAGCGTTAGGCAAATCCCATTAAAAAGATATGATACGCAATTGACGTAAGGGGATTTGCGGTAGCCTCGAGTCGCAGAAGAAAAGTGAGCGGTACACCTGTACCTGCCAGACTCGTAATACCAGTGGGCATTAAAAAGCAGCGTTGGGACCTCTCAACGCTGCTTTTTAAGGCTAACGCAGAACTCGGGATCTAGCCGATAGTGTATTATTTGCATTTTAGAACACAAAAAAGACAAAGCAAAAAATAAATAAAGACACAGGCAGAGAAGATTGTGACTTAAAGCAGGGAAAATAGTAATTTTTTATAATTGTTTTAATTTTATTTTAGATATTAATTAAAATGTTTGGATTTCCGAATTAGTTTTGATTTTGAATTTCCGGATTTGGGGATTTGTACCTTGAGATATATACATATATGTCAGGTTAGCACAGTTGCTCTAATGCGTATCGGGAAATCGCACAAGCGATAAGTGTTAGTTTTTTTCACAGTTTGCGCTCTCCATTGAAGTCTATGGGAAGAAGTTAATGCGGTCGCAATCTCAGTGCTCCCTTAACATATGAAAGCACATGCTTTCTGCCCCCTGGTTGCGGCTCCCGCTGTTTAAGCTGGCAGCGTGGATCACAACATGCGCCTCTGTGCGGGACATAGGTACCACGTCAACACAGCATGCTGGGCAAAGTGCTGTGTGACATAGTTTCTACATACAAATAGCACAAGGTTAAAGGGACAGTTTACTAAAAAAATGTCTCCCCTTAATTTGTTCCCAATGATCAACTTTACCATTTGGAGTGTATTAAATTGTTTACAAGTATTTCCTTTACCTTTATATTGGCATTTAAAATTGTTGATTTAGCCTGTGGTATCCCCACCTATTCTGAAAGTTTCTGGCCTTAGGTCCAAGCTATAGTTAAGCTGTGTAAACACAACCAGCAGAAGAAATTACAGTCCCAGTGTGGTATAGAAGAGATAAGGTAATAAAATGTTAATTTTCCATTGTTCTCTCCAAGTATAGGTCTTTGGTTTACAGACAGATATAAGATAAAGAAGCAGGTATATATATACAATGTTATAAAGTAATGAGATCTGATTATACCTACAATCTCAGCCCATTTGATTAGGTTGTGGCTTAAAAACACAAAATCTCAGCTATTCCATATACACAAATAAACCTTAAAAAAACTCATTCCCATACATTTTATACTCTACAGATGGTAAAAAAATAATTGGAAACACATTAAAGGAAAAACAATTTTACAGTATACTTTCCCTTTAAGTACTGAAATTTTCATTATAGGTGGGGATACAACAGGCGAAAAGCAGTTATTTCAACTGAGAAAATAAAGGTAAATGAGCCATTAGTTAACAATATCATACACTCCAACAGGTAAAATGGATCACAGGGAACACATTAAAGGTGGAGAAAATGTTACAGTACATTGTCCCTTTAAATCTCCCATATCTTATTACGTAAGAAGTTTTACATTTTTAGGTGTGACTAACATGATCAATGTAGGTCTTGCTTTGCTAATGTACATGCCCTGAAAGGAAACAAGATTTCAACCTCAACACTGTAAATTTTTTTCTATAAAAAGCAGGAACTGTAGGCACATGACAAGGGCAATTCCATGATCTGTGCAGCTCTGGTTAGCATCTGTACAAATATTGGCCAGTTACAACTGAAAAGGAGAACATATATAGCAGGGCCGCGATCCAATATAAATCATCGCCGGCGACGCCAAATTTTGCGCTGGTTTGGTAGAAGTTACGCTCGTATATTTTTGCCTTCGGCCGTAGTTTTTTGGCCCATAGACAGGTATACCAAACCAGCGCAGTTTGGTATCCAATATACAGTGTAAGGACTTACGTGGTGAAAATGGAGAAATCTTACTCCATTTTCACCTTGCCACAAATTGCAGGCGTAGTAAGCCTTACGCTGTGTATTGGAGCCCCGTAACTCCCTAAACTAGCTGCAAAATAAAACCTAACACCTAACGCATGCGCAATGTCTAACCCCTAATGTGAGCCCCCTACACCGTTGCCACCTACATTAAAATTATTAACCCCTAATGTAATCCCCCTACACCGCGACCATCTATATTAAAATTATTAACCCCTAATCTAATCCCCCTACACCGCCGCCACCTATATTAAATTTATTAACCCCTAATCTAATCCCTCTATACCGCCGCCACCTATTTTAAATTTATTAACCTCTAAAATACTAAAATTTCCCTACCACTAAACCTAAGTCTAACCCTACAAATAGCCCTGAAAAGGGCCTTTTGCGTGGCATTGCCCCAAAGTAACCAGCTCTATTACCAGCCCTTAAAAGGGCCTTTTGTGGGGCATTGCTCCAAAGTAACCAGCTCTTTTACCAGCCCTTAAAAGGGCTTTTTGCGGGGCATTGTCACTAAGTAATCAGATCTTTTGCCTGTAATGTAATCTAATCCCCCTACACCACTGCCACCTATATTAAATGTATTAACCCCTAATCTAATCCCCCTACACCGCCGCCACCTATATTAAATATATTAACCCCTAATCTAATCACCCTACACCGCCGCCACCTATATTAACTATATTAACCCTAATTATATTAGGGTTAATATAGTTAATATAGTTATTATATTATATATATTAACTATATTAACCCTATCTAACTCTAACACCCCTAACTTAATTATTATTAAAATAAATCTAAATAATATTAATAATATTAACTAAATTATTCCTATTTAAAACTAAATACTTACCTATAAAATAAACCCTAAGATAGCTACAATATAAATCATAATTACATTGTAGCTATTTTATGGTTTATATTTATTTTACAGGTAACCTGGTATTTATTTTAACTAGGTACAATAGCTATTAAATAGTTAATAACTATTTAATAGCTACATAGTTAAAATAATTACCAATTTACCTGTAAAATAAATCCTACCCTACGTTACAAATACACCTACACTATCAATAAATTAATTAAATAAACTACAAATATCTAAACTAAAATACAATTAAATACACTAAACTAAATTACAACAAATAAAAAAAGATTACAAGATTTTTAAGCTAATTACACCTATTCTAATCCCCCTAATAAAATAACAAAGCCCCCCAAAATAAAAAAATGTCCCTACCCTAATCTAAATTACAAAAGTAATCAGCTCTATTACCAGCCCTTAAAATGGTCTTTTGTAATCAGCTCTTTTGCCTGTAAAAAAACAACAACCCCCCCATTACAACCCACCACCCACATACCCCTACTCTAACCCACCCAATCCCCCCTTAAAAAACCTAAGAGCTACTGTAATTCTATTGGCTGATTAGAATAGGCAATAGAATTACAGTAGCTCTTAATCTATTGGCTATTCTAATCAGCCAATAGAATTAAAGTAGCTTGCATCCGATTGGCTGATTTGAATTTGAAGGCTCAAATCAGCCAATAGGTATTCAAGGGACGCCATTTTTAATCGTGTACCTTGAATTCCTATTCAGTGTACGGCGGCGATCGTATGACGATGATCCTCCACTCTCCGGCTCCGGTCTTCAGTTCCAGCGGTTTTCAGTTCCAGCGTCGCCGATCTTCAGTTCCAGCATCGCCGGTCTTCAGTTCCAGATGGACGGTCTTCAGCTCCGCGGTCATCGGTCTTCAACTCCTCCGCTCCGCGCCGGCTTGATCCTGGAAGAAGAAGATGTCGCCGCCTGGAAGAAGACTTCTCCGCCTGGAACAGGACCTTCTCCGCCGGTCTTCAGGACAGGTAAGGAGCACTTGGGGGTTAGACTTAGGTTTTTTAAGGGGGGATTGGGTGGGTTAGAGTAGGGGTATGTGGGTGGTGGGTTGTAATGGGGGCTGGTAATAGAGCTGATTACTTTTGTAATTTAGATTAGGGTAGGGACATTTTTTTATTTTGGGGGGCTTTGTTATTTTATTATGGGTCTTAGAATAGGTGTAATTAGCTTAAAAATCTTGTAATCTTTTTTTATTTTTTGTAATTTAGTGTTTGTTTGTTTTTGTAATTTAGTTTAGTGTATTTAATTATATTTTAGTTTAGATAATTGTAGTTTATTTAATTAATTTATTGATAGTGTAGGTGTATTTGTAACTTAGGTTAGGATTTATTTTACAGGTAAATTGGTAATTATTTTAACTAGGTAGCTATTAAATAGTTATTAACTATTTAATAGCTATTGTACCTAGTTAAAATAAATACCAAGCTACCTGTAAAATAAATATAAACCCTAAAATAGCTACAATGTAATTATTAATTATATTGTAGCTATCTTAGGGTTTATTTTATAGGTAAGTATTTAGTTTTAAATAGGAATAATTTAGTTAATATTATTAATATTATTTAGATTTAATTTAATAATAATTAAGTTAGGGGTGTTAGAGTTAGATAGGGTTAATATATATAATATAATAACTATATTAACTATATTAACCCTAATATAATTAGGGTTAATATAGTTAATATAGGTGGCGGCGGGGGAAGGGGGATTAGATTAGGGGTTAATATATTTAATATAGGTTGCGGTGGTGAAGGGGGCTTAGATTAGGGGGTAATATATTTATTATAAGTGGCGGCGGTGTAGGGGGATTAGATTAGGGGGTTAGACATTTATTATAGGTGGCAACGGTGTAGGGGGATTTAGATTACAGGCAAAAGAGCTGATTACTTTGTGACAATGCCCCGCAAAAAGCCCTTTTAAGGGCTGGTAAAAGAGCTGGTTACTTTGGGGCAATGCCCCGCAAAAGGCCCTTTTAAGGGGTGGTAATAGAGCTGGTTACTTTGGGGCAATGCCAGGCAAAAAGCCCTTTTCAGGGCTATTTGTAGGGTTAGACTTAGGTTTAGTTGTATGGAAATTTTAGTATTTTAGGGGTTAATAAATTTAATAATGGTGGCGGCGGTATAGGGGGATTAGATTAGGGGTTAATAATTTTAATATAGGTGGCGGCGGTGTAAGGGGGATTAGATTAGGGGTTAATAATTTTAATATAGGTGGCTGCGGTGTAAGGGGGATTAGATTAGGGGTTAATAATTTTAATATAGGTGGCGGCGGTGTAGGGGGATCATATTAGGGGGTAATATAGTTTAAATAGGTGGCGGCAGTGTAGGGGGCTCACATTAGGTGGTAAAACATTTAATGTAGCTAGCGGTGGTGTAGGGGGGTCAGATTAGGGGGTAATATATATAATGTAGCTGACAGCGGGGTCCGGGCGCGGCGGTTTAGGGGTTAATATATTTATTGTTAGGAGTGAGAGGGGGGGATTGCGTATAGAGGGGTATACATGTTGGGCTATGTTTGGGAGGTGTGTTAGACAGTACGGGTGATTTTATAACTTAGTCAGTTTTTTTATACGGCGGCAGTTTCTAAAGTGCCGTAAGTCACTGGCGACTCCAGAAATTTGTACTTATTCAGATTTCTGGACATCGCTGGTTTGTCAGACTTACGGCACTTTAGCATCTGACGGCACCGTATATAAGATAGCTCGAGTTTCGAGCTGAAACTACAGGCGGCGCAGGTTTCCACGCTTGCGCCGAAACCTGCGCCGTATATCAGATCGCGGCCTAGGTTGTATTATCTAAATAAACTACTAAAACATTCTTTTAAAGGGTGTGTCAGACCATGCTTGCTTGTGTGCACAGCCTTCTGGGTCAAGAAGAGGAACACACTTTACACACTTGTTACAAGTTTTAAAGACATGTGGCACTGTTTCTTTCTAGCAACCAAATACAAAAAAAGTTCTTGCTCTTCTCAGCTCTAAATTGACAGTTTGATACTGAATATTGAAGTGCAGCTTTGTCTGCTTACCAAAAAATGGTTTCAACAAACCATTGAAACACAATTAATAAATCTGAACGCCTTTGTCAGGAAAATAAAGATGCTAGAAATACGAACAGGATTACATTAGGGGGATAATCTAATAATGTCAAATAGATTTACCATTAAGAATTTACAAATTAATCAAGAAATAGTCATACATGACAAGGGGCGGGGGTGCAGTTATATATATATATATTTTTTTAAACATTTTTCATTGAGGTAAAGAAAATAACAGTACATAGCAATCATGCAGAAGAAACCCTCAACCCGTGAGGATATGTATCAAGGTATACAGTACTGTACATATATCAGACGTCGCCACCAAACTATAAACATACATAAAATCTTACACTTCTACATGTAGAGAAAAACAAAAACTAAAAACTAAGCCTAAGAATAGTAGAGAAGTGGAACCTATGTGGTTAATAAAAAATAAAAGGACTAACCTCAGGTTTTCAAATTAAAATATAGGGCCTTTTGAAGCCCTTATGATTGTAAGTGCCAAAAGTTATGAAAAGAATTCAGATATATAGCCTATAGGGCCATATTTAAGCCCATACAAATATACATCTCCCTAGACTAATGAAGTCATTAGTAGATATACAATAAGAAAGGAGATTAGCAAGACTATGATTATGTCATACTTAAATGGGGGTATTATTAATTGCTAAAGGTTATGAAAAGAATTCAAATATATAGCTGATAGGGCCATATTTAAGCCCACCCAAATATAAATTTCCCTAGACTAGGAAAATCATTAGAAAATATACAATAAAAAAGGAGATTAGCAAGACTATTATTATGTAATATTTGGATGAGGTTATCACTAGCCGCTACATTGTACTAGTCTTATGTTAGATAAAAGGGAAATTCAAGGGAATCTGCGTTCCTTAGTTTACTAAGTAAACAAAACAAATACTGGGGGTAAACCCCAGGGGGGGAATCAGGGCCAACCAGCAGTTAGTTCACGACTAATTAAATAGGACTGAAAAAAAAAAAGAATCTACATCTAACTTAATTAACTAAACTGATGGGAGCTCCGGCATAACCAATTAAAGGCTGTCAGTAGTACAGTTGCGAAAATATATATACATATAGTAAGCTTCAAGAAGTTTGTATCTCAATACCTCTCAAAGAAAGCAGTACATTTTTATATAGTATGTGGGATTCTGCTAAGCTGAAGACACTTTATATTATTAGATTAGAGCACCCAAGGGGTATTGCTGAGCACGTCAAATAAAGTGAAAGACAGAGTATTGAAAAGCTAGGATTTACATATTAGACTAAATAAGAAAACTATGGCACTGGAACTTAAACTATCAGAACATTAGCATTACCATCGCAAGGGGCATTAACCACATGTATTTAAAGCTAATTTTGCCTGTAATAAGCCCACGGGTTAAAGTATGCTGTCTCGGCCGCAGGCAGCATACCAGCCCACATGGCAAGTAGTGATGTAACATAAATACAGTAATACCTCTATCTGCCTAGAGACTATGCAAATGATTTTGCTTTGGATCCCTTCTAAAAAAGTACATCCAGCCTCCAACTAGGCTCCCCCAAACAAATCGCTATCAACACAGCTATGTTGTAACAAATATCATGTGACTGCTTAGTATATGTCATCTCAGGGTAGGAAATAAGAGAGTAGCACATAAAAGCAACCTAATGTGAACTACACATTATGCAGAAAAGAATCTGCTATAGCTGTTAATACCTGGGTGTGTCAAAAATCCGGCACATCAAAGTGTATGAGTAGCAATGGGGGGTTTAAAACTTTCCTAACATAGGATGAGCCTATCGAGATCCATGCTCATTTAATCCAATAAGATACTGGCTTAGCAATGTTATGTGGCATCAGTATCTGTCCCACTAAGAAGTTAGAGGATCTCTTATAGCTAATCTTTAGCACAGTGTGGGAAATAGATTACATTGGATTGAGTGAAATAGCATGGTTTGTCGAATGTTTGCAGAAAGTGGTTGACCTATCTTAAGTCACAGTATAATATTCAAAAATATGCCTTCTTAGTATAAGTAATGTTGTATAAGAGGCTTAATAGTAGTAACAGGACCCAGTAGGAGGCTAGACCACACAATCAGCTCAGATCTATAAAGCAGATCCGCCCAACTATGTCGTTAGGGCTAATGGGTAGCACTTGGCCTCTAAATTTGTTCAAAGACAAAACAGCAAATAACGCATAACAAATATATATAATATAATCAGCATATGTGTGTTTCCAACCAAAAGGACTAAACTGCAGATGAAAAACACTCTAGCGGTTCTTACTTATGCAAACAAAAACATGTGAGGAAACATACAAATTCTAATATGTGAGACTGAGCATAATAACATATATGTGTTTTAAGGAGATAATAGTACCTAACACAAATGCAAAAAACATATTTTAAAACTATAGGAGACAAATCTGTACCGTCTGGTGAAGAACCCAGCCAGACATACAGTCCTTCAACTATGATCATTATCCTATCCCAACAGTCTGTATAGTCCGAACAACTTTCTCAGGGGCTTGACATTTGCATACATAAGTGTAGCGCCTTCGTTCCGCTGCCAAGCTGCAAAGCCGGTCGGACTCCCGGATACGACCCCCAAACATGTCCAGCACAGCTTTCAGGGCCGAACCAGTCTCTGTAAGTATGTCACTGCCCAAATCTTTATCCCTCACTCCTCTGCCGGCTTTCATCCTGAATCCAAGCCCGATATCTCTCAGCCCTACAGACGCGGGGCCTCCAGCGTCGGGGTGCTCATCGCCATCTGGCGAAGGTAAAAAGATAAAAGTTCTTCGTGGTCCTCGCTCTCCGCCTAGCACCTTTTGCGCCACAGATGTATCCTCTGCCGATGGTGAGACAGATCGCTGCATCATCTGTCGACTCTGTATCTCACAGCTTTCGGTGCTATAATCAAGATCCCTTTCCGACTTCGCTCGTTTCTCATTAGCAGGAAGCTGAGGGTGGGTATAATTGTCAAGTATCTGCACAATTTCTCTCTTCAGCTCCCCGAACACAATCTGCACAGTGTTACATAGATCCTCCATGGCTAAGAATCGTTTTGCAGGATGCTGACAATCCATATACAAATAGGTATTAATAGTCCGGGCTACAATGTGCCACGAGGGTAATATAGGCAAGATGGCCGCTACAAAATAGCTTCTATACCGACCAGGTCACGATCAAAGCATGTAGCTCCGCTGTCTAAGTAGCTTGAAGTATGAATTACATCGGTAGACAGGGCAGTCTCAGTAGAGTTCAGTCTCACTTTTATAGCATTATTCAGTCAGCCGAATGACAGTTTTTAATATAAAAAGAGAAGAGTTATCAGGAGCTCTGGAAATGTGCGTCCATTCTGTTTCCGAGCTGGCCCCAACCCCCGCAGTTATATTTTTAATCAACAAGACTACATTTTAGAAGCTTTACGATAAATGATTTTACAAGTGAGTATGTTACTGAGTTCTAATATAATATGAATTGCAGCTTATATTTGCATTCTCTCTAACATGGATCTATAATGGATAGTTGGTTTGTTCATACTATACATATGGCAGACTAGTATTTGGGGGCAGCAAAGTATTTTTTATTAATCATCTACCGTATGCAGGAATTGTCTGCCTGTGTTACACCATAACGTTTCACCTTTATCCAAATAGATAGCTTTCCTTCCTTATATTGTTATAAAGGGTCTAGCTGTAGTAGTCTTCATTACCAGTTCACTAACCTCCTGTCCATGGGTAACCTACACACATAGTGACCTGGTATTATGAAGGGGTGTAAGCAGTATGATCTTATTTAATATTGAGATTATTCATACATCTATTCTAGTTTCTATGTTTATTGTTATGATAACCCTTGAGAGATAAATTAGTTCTTAGCTTTTATAGTTTTATATCCTGCTTTTAATAGAAAAACTGGATACTAAAATTGGCAATCTTATAATGCTAGGTCAGGTTGTATATTTTTATGTGCAAGAGGAGGGTGTTTTCTTTTTTACATATTATAAAAATAATAATCAACAGTCTCCTGTTCCCCCTGTTTTCCCCCAGGAGATACTCTAGAACAGTGATTTTTAACCTTTTTTTTTGCTGTGGCACACTTTTTTACATTAAAAAATCCTATGGCACACCACCATCCCAAAATTTAAAAAAAATCACACATTGTAGCCTAATACAGCATATATATATATACACATACACACGAACACACACATACTGTATGTATTGTGCTGTTATGCCATGCCTCCTACAAACTACCCCTGCACTGGGAGTAAAAAACAAGCAAAGTTTAAAAAATATGTCACACTGTTGTCAGTCTGCCGTGGCACACCTGAGGATCTCTCACGGCACACTAGTGTGCCACGGCACACTGGTTGAAAAACACTGCTCTAGCAGTCATCATGCATAAGATTATACTGAGGATGTTCGAGTAGGTCTTTCATACTATTTAGGCTCAGGAAGTTAGACTTTAAACACAATAGGCTCTATTTTGTAGTAAATGGCTGTAAGATTATAAGAAATGCTGACTGTGTTATGTTTCAAGAATTTACTTCTTTATAGTTCATAGAGACCACTTAAGCTCCTCAGAGATTGTCATAGCTACCTACCACAAAATATAATATTTTGAAGTTATCATATACAGTTTTTATTTTATAGGTTTTGAGGTCCAAAAGTGTCATCTCCAGGCACAAGGTCCTCCTTTAATTATGTCACTAGTCCTAAAGCCCGTTCACACGGGCCATTTTTTGCAGTACAGTGGTCCCACCCCTTGCGCTGTCTCCCTCCCCCTCTCTTTTGCTCGCTCTCTCTCCCTCCCCCCTCTCTTTTGCGCTCTCTCTCCCTCTCTCTTTTGCGCTCTCTCCCCCTCTCTTTTTAGATCTCTCTCTCCCCCCTCTCTTTTGCGCTCTCTCTCCCCCTCTCTTTTGCACTCTCTCTCTCCCCCACTATTTTACTCTCTCCCCCCTCTCTTTAGCGCTCTCTCTCCCCCCTCTCTTTTGCGCTCTCTCTCTCCCCCTCTCTTTTGTGCTCTCTCTCTCTCTCCTCTCTTTTGCGCTCTCCTCCCCTCTCTGTTGCGCTCTCTCCCCCTCTATTTTGCGCTCTCTCTCCCCCTCTCTTTTGCGCTCTCCCCCCCCCCCTCTGTTTGCGCTCTCTTTCTCTCCCCCCTCTTTTGCGCTCTCTCTCCCCCCCTCTCTTTTGCGCTCTCTATCCCCCCTCTCTTTTGCGCTCTCCCCTCTCTCTTTTGCTGTCTCTCTCCCTCTCTTTATCCCTCCTCTTCTGCTCTCTCTCACCCTCTCTTTTGAGCTCTCTCTCTCCCCCCTCTCTTTTGCGCTCTCTCTCTCCCCCTCTCTTTTGCGCTCTCTCTCTCCCCCCTCTATTTTGCGCTCTCTCTCTCCCCCTCTCTTTTGCGCTCTCTCTCTTCCCCCCTCTCTTTTGTGCTCTCTCTATCCCCCCTCTCTTTTGCGCTCTCTCACCCTCTCTTTTGTACTCTCTCTCTCCCCCTTTCTTTTGCGCTCTCTCTCCCCCCTTTCTTTTGCTCTCTCTCTCCCCCTCTCTTTTGCGCTCTCTCTCCCCCCTCTCTTTTGTGCTCTCTCCCCCCCTTTTTTGCACTCTCTCTCCCCCTCTCTTTTGCACTCTCTCTCTCCCCCTCTCTTTTGCGCTCTCTCTCTCCCCCTCTCTTTTGCTTGCTCTCTCTCCCTCCCCCCTCTCTTTTGCGCTCTCTCTCCCTCTGTCTTTTGCGCTCTCTCCCCCCTCTCTTTTTAGATCTCTCTCTCCCCCCTCTCTTTTGCGCTCTCTCTCCCCCTCTCTTTTGAACTCTATCTCTCCCCCTCTCTTTTGCACTCTCTCTCTCCCCCACTATTTTACTCTCTCCCCCCTCTCTTTAGCGCTCTCTCTCCCCCCTCTCTTTAGCGCTCTCTCTCTCCCCCTCTCTTTTGTGCTCTCTCTCCTCTCTTTTGCGCTCTCCTCCCCTCTCTGTTGCGCACTCTCCCCCTCTATTTTGCGCTCTCTCTCCCCCTCTCTTTTGCGCTCTCCCCCCCCCCCTCTGTTTGCGCTCTCTTTCTCTCCCCCCTCTTTTGCGCTCTCTCTCCCCCCTCTCTTTTGCGCTCTCTATCCCCCCTCTCTTTTGCGCTCTCCCCTCTCTCTTTTGCTGTCTCTCTCCCTCTCTTTATCCCTCCTCTTCTGCTCTCTCTCACCCTCTCTTTTGAGCTCTCTCTCTCCCCCCTCTCTTTTGCGCTCTCTCTCTCCCCCTCTCTTTTGCGCTCTCTCTCTCCCCCCTCTATTTTGCGCTCTCTCTCTCCCCCTCTCTTTTGCGCTCTCTCTCTTCCCCCCTCTCTTTTGTGCTCTCTCTATCCCCCCTCTCTTTTGCGCTCTCTCACCCTCTCTTTTGTACTCTCTCTCCCCCCTTTCTTTTGCTCTCTCTCTCCCCCTCTCTTTTGCGCTCTCTCTCCCCCCTCTCTTTTGTGCTCTCTCCCCCCCTCTCTTTTGCACTCTCTCTCTCCCCCTCTCTTTTGCGCTCTCTCTCTCCCCCTCTCTTTTGCGCTCTCTCCCCCTCTGTTTTGCGCTCTCTCCCACCCTCTTTTGTGCTCTCTCTCTTTTACGCTCTACCCCCCCTCTTTAGCGCTCTCTCCCCCCTCTGTTTTGCGCTCTCCCCCTCTCTTTTGCGCTCTCTCTCCCACCCTCTTTTGCGCTCGCTCTCCTCCTTCCTCTCTCTCTCTTCCCCCCTCTCTCTCCCGCCCGCCCTCTCTCTCTCTCCCCCCTCTCTGTCTCTCTATTCCCCCCTCTCTCTCTCTCTCTCTCTCTCTCTCTCTCCCCCCCTCTTTCTCTCCCCTCCCTCTCTCTCCCCCTCTCTATCTCTCCCCTCCCTCTCTCCCCCCCTCTCTCTCCCCGTCCCTCTCTCTCCCCCTCCCTCACTCCCCGTCCCTCTCTCTCCCTCTCTCCCCTCATCTTGCGAGCGACCCGCGCCTGGCCATGCCCCCTTCACACCCGACCACGCCCCCTTCACACCCGGCCACACCCCGATCACGTCTGGCCACGCCCACCTCTGCTGCAGATTAGGTAGGGATCTCAAAGGCCAGGTGTGTTTGTCCGAAGCTGTCATGTGCAGTAGAGAAAGCACAAGGACAAACACACTTTGCCTTTTATATAATAGGATATGTCTAGTAAATCAAGGTCCCAAAGTGGCCTCATTTTGTAATAGGAGGCTCATTTCAGAATTGGAGATGAGATGATTTGTTCATGCAATTGTTTAGTTCTTAGTATCTCTTGCTCCTAAGCCTATAAAAAATTGAGGTTTGTCATAGTTGTCCTTAGTGCAGATGCAGCTATTAATATATCAGTTTGTCTAGTTTGTGTAAAATGTACTTGATGTATTTATTCCCTTATATTTGTACCTATGTTTTTGCTTTAAAAGTATAAATATCTCGTATTACTTATATATTACAATGTATATTTTGGTGATAATTGCTCATTGTTTGTATTGTTTCAGATTTCAAACCCCAATAAAAATATAATTTAAGAAAAAATTGTAACCAGGTATACAAATTAAGCTATTATGTCACTAGATTAAGAACTTGTTTTTTCTAATACAGAGGTATTAAACTGATAAAATTAAATTATTAACATATATCATGGTATAGAAGTGATTAAATGTACTAATGAATAATGTATGTACTGATTAGTTTAGTACTATTATAAATATATGGAACCTTACCCTACCAAATTGTCCATGATCAAGCATGAAAAGCGTCATGATGCTGAGGTGGTTAAGGTCCCCCTGTTACCTAGATTTTATTTTTGGTACCTGTATGAGCCTTATGTGTTTTTATCCTTTTGTAATACAGTTTTATTTTTTTACATGCTGTTCTGCACCTGCCTATCCATCCGGAATGCTGGGATCCTGTATTTGATGTAGTATGCCTGAACAGGGGTGTTCCCCTTAGTGCAACCAGTCGTGTGTTTGCATACCAAAAAATAGTGCATGTAACAAATTTTTAGCTTCTGCCACCTCCTTGTCTATCTCCCTAACTTATGCTTCTCCAAGTATTTATAAAGGAGACAAACAAGTATCAGGTAAGCCTAATCAAATTAATTACACTAGCTAGACTGATTAGAAAACCTAGACTGGACCCTTGACTTGGATCTCACAGTTTACCTGTTAGTGGGATGGAGAATCGACCTACCCTGGTCTTCTGAATACTCCACCCCGGCGAACCCAAATGCAAATACAAAACACAAAGTAAAAAACTATTAATAGGTTTCCCTAAGGCTATATGCTATCCAACTTCAATGGTAGAAACTCTGGGTCCTGTGAAAACAGCAATGATATATTTCCAATATACTCTGTCACATATCTCCCCCACAGCTCAGACCTAAAGGCTTGATTGACAAGGGATATAAAGGAATATACTCTGGAAATGAAATCAGCATTGCCATGTTTAGATTCAGTTCTGTTGTAAGCTCAGAAACCACCTAGTCACCTGGACATTCTTGTTCTAGCTCATCCAGGTTGATGCATCAACCCAATGTCTGATGCATCAGTTTGTACAAAAAATTCTGTTGTAAAATCAGGTGTTACTAAGACTGGCTGAGAGTACACACCATTAATTACTCTTCCATATACTCTTCCACAAGGGGCTAAAATTTTTAGAAGGGGTTAGCAGCAATGCAATAATAGGACCTAGCTGAACACACCTGGTGAAACAAAGACAGGTGCCACTCCAGCACGTCAGTGCAGACTTTTACAGTGCAGGACAGACTCCTGGGACAATTATACAATGGGACAGGAGACCAAAAACTGTCCCAGGAAAACAGGGACTGATGCAAGTATGATGTTTTCTAACTATGTACAGTATAGACAAGAAAGATCTCTACCATTTTCCAATAAAAATACAAATGTGTTAACCTCATGAACTATTCTCTTTACTGTCTCTAACGATGGAAATGTATTTGCTTAGGACCAAGGAAATGTTTTTATTTTTAATATACATGGAAAATAAGAAACCAGCTAAAAAATAGAACTATTTAAATTAATGGGACACCTTTATGGTCAAATGGTAGTGGAACACCTATGGTTACAGCAATGTTGAGAGTGTGGTTCTAAATGTGTAGGGTTTGCAAAACCAAAAGTGAGGATATTTTTGGGTCAATAAAAAGTGCTGTGTGTGATTAATGTTTGGTTCCTTACTCCCCTAAAGAGTTAGATTGAAAGTCTCTTAACCCCAAGCAGATACATTTTAATAAAGAATATTGGGTATGAAATTTACCCATCAAACTTGGCTTGCATTTAAAGGGACACTGAACCCAAAATTTTTCTTTTGTGATTCAGATAAAGCAGAGCTTTCCAAACTTGTCATGTTGGTGACACACTTTTTAGACCTACATCATTTTGCGACACAGTAATTCAGTTGTACTAGCAAACAGGAGGTTAAACTTTTAAGAGGTACAGACACAAACATAAATTATATAATAACAAAATATATTTACAAGTAACAGCATGTATGTGCAAGAATTAAAAAAAAAGTTTAATAACACCAATAGCTCCTTTTTTAACGGGATGTATTAGGTTGATGGGATTATTACAGTTTCTGAATATTTGGTGGAATATTAGACAAAGACACGTGCATATTATCATCAAGCATTTTAAAGCTTCCACTTCCTATCCATAAATCCAGAGCAGGAACAGCAATGCACTACTGGGAGCTAGCTGCAAAAAAAAAAAACTTTGACTTCTGACTTTATCTCAGCGTTTAAGCTGCTACCCTCAGAGCTCTGCGAGTCCAATTGACTACTGCCCGTGCTGCAAACACACTGCTGTCCCACTCACTGACTACATGTGCAGTCACGAGCCGATTGAAGAGACTACAGGTGCAGTTAGGAGCCAATGTGCCGCCAAAGCCACCAATGGGAATAGTTTCACTTCCCACTGAGCTGTGTCAATAGGTTAAGATGATCTGTGACCCACTAGGTATCAATCACGTGTCAACCACGTGATATGCGTAGCAGGCAGGCAGAATGTCGGAAACCAAAAATGTTTTTTTTACAAAAATTTTAAATTAAAATAAATTAGTGCTGAAGCAGGGACACACCTACACACTCCTGCCGACACACTAACGTGTCACGACACACAGTTTGGAAAGCACTGAGATAGAGCATGAATTTTTAAGCAGCTTTCTAATTTACTCCTATTATCACATTTTCTTTATTCTCTTGGTATCTTTATTTGAAATGCAAGAATGTAAGTTTAGATGCCGGCCCATTTTGGTGAACAACCTGGGTTGTCCTTGCTGATTGATGGAAAAAATCCATCCACTAATCAAAAAGTGCTGTCCAGAGTTCTTAACCCAAAAAAGCTTAGATGGCTTTTATTCAAAATAAAGATAGCAAGAGAACGAAGAAAAATTGATAATAGAAGTAAGTTAGAAAGTTGCTTAAAATTGCATGCTCTATCTGAATCACAAAAGAAAAAAATTGGGTTCAGTGTCCCTTTAACAAATATATTTTTAAAAAATCTAAATTTTATACTTTTAAAGGGAAAAATAATGAATTGACGTTTATGACATCATAAGATGACAAGATGAAAGAGTACTTAAATGTGTAAATGACAGATGCATAGGCATAATTCAGTAGCATTACTAATTGTGAAAGCATGTGCATTAGGGTGGCTTACATATTAGCACATATCAGAGTTAAATGCACAAGATACCCTTACACCTACCAAGGTATGTTATACCATTTCACGCACATGCATGCATACGCCTTCCACCCATAGGTGTTCCCTTTCTTATATTTAGACCAACTGGGGGGGCTAGATTACAAATGGTTGCTCTAACTTTTGAGTGCAAGCGAAAAGGGGTTTAACGCAGGTGTTTGACAAGTTGAAAGTAAATTTGTTCGCTCAATAGGTGTTTTACCACTCTTACACATACTAATCATGCACACGATCAGGCACTCTTCCAAAATTACACAGCCAAACACAAATTCACACATACACTCGTCCCCCCTTAGATACACCCCATGTGTCCTCCTAATCTTACACTCACTGCATGTACTTTCTCACCATCACACACACACATACATTATTATTATTATTATTATTATTATGAGAAAGAAAGAAACTGCTGCCAGACAAAGCGGATGTCTAGAATGTTCAGTTTATTCAACCAGAGTTAAGGGATATCACAGGCTGGAACACCTGACATGTTTCGCGCTGGCGTAAATACTGGCAAATATTGAGCAGTGTGCCTTGTCCTCCCTTGCTTTTTTCATGTATCTTATTATTCACATGCATACAGGTGCTTTGCCCACTTATGAACACCTCCTAATCTTAAATACATCCCTAGGCATTCTCCTACTCTTATGCACAAAAACTAAGGGCTAGATTACAAGACGGTTATTGCAAGGGTTTGTGCTCATCTGGCTTACCGCTCGTATTACGCGTTGAAAGTAAAATCGATCGTATGAGCAACATCACGATTTATGCTAGAAGGATTACTGCGAATTCAGAGCTTGTTAACTGTTTTGCAAAACATAAAAGTAGTACAAAACACATCAAAAATACATTACAAAGTACAGTTACAATCATAATACCATCTAATAAAAATAATTCAATAATAATATTGCACACAAAAGCTATAAAGGCTCAAAGATAGGATGTCTCAGGTGCCAGAAAAAATGCAGGCAAAGGGATTTAACATAGAGATACCTACATATACATATCTAAAGATTTATATGTACAGTATGTATATATATTATATATATATATATATATATATATATTGTATATATATATATATATATATATATATATATATATATATATATATATATATATATATACTGTATTTATACACTGTATATATATATATATATATATATATACTGTATTTATATATATATACTGTATGTGTGTGTACATATGTTTTTATATGTGTATATATGTATTTACAGACATATATACACACATATAAACACATAAATGCATATGTATACATATTTAGACATATATTTAAGTGCATTGGAGCCCTTTCATGTTAAGGAGGTGAAAACATGTAAATGCATAGTTATGCAATATTCAGATTTAATAAAGGTTTTAACTATGTTCGTACTGTAAATATTTCCCATTCCAATGTTCTGCACATAGCAGAATATGTTCTATGTATTTATAAATAGATATTCCTATATATATCTGTATATATCTATACCTATATATAATCATCTATATACAGGTAGCCCTCAGTTTACGCCGGGGTTAGGTTCCAGAAGGAATGGTTGTAAATCGAAACCGTTGTAAATTGAAACCCAGTTTATAATGTAAGTCAATGGGAAGTGAGGGGATAGGTTCCAGGCCCCTCTCAGAATTGTCATAAGTAACACCTAATACATTATTTTTAAAGCTTTGAAATGAAGACTTTAAATGCTAAACAGCATTATAAACCTAATAAAATAATCCCACAACACAGAATATATAATTAAACTAAGTTAAATTAACAAAAACATTTGCTAAACTGCATTATAAACCTAATAAAATAATCATACAACACAGACTTCACTTGCATTTTTCTGCAAACAGTTCTTACTATGAGTTCCAATCTGGACTGATTTATAGACAGGAAGATCTTGTTCCTTTGAAATCTGCTCGATAGCTTTGGTCGGGTTAAACTGATTAATTTCAGCTTGCTTGGCTTTGCTGCAACACAAGCGGACAGCTCCACCTACTGGCTATTTTAATAAATGCACTGCTTCTCAATGCTTTTCAATAGCAGTCACATGACTGGAAAAAAATGTTGTTATTCTGAAACGGTGTAAATTGAAACGTTGTAAAACGAGGGCCACCTGTATAGGTGTAGATATATATTGTACCAATAAAACATCAGATATGTGCAGAAATATGTATTTATGAATTCATAAAACATATTTTGTTATGTGCAGAACATTGGAATGTTAAATATTCATATTTTCATGTTAGGTTAGCGCACATGAGAATATGCGTGAGAGTAGGGTGTGTTTTTTCCGCTTATTTTTCTCTATTGACTTCTTTGTGGGAATATGTGAATGCACAAGCGATATTCTAACTTCGGATTTTTGCACTAGTCGGGTTTCAACTCATAATACGAGTTCATCCAGACGAGCACAAAAATCTTACTTCAAGCGCAATTAAAGCTACAGCGTCATAATCAAAAATAAAAATACAGTTTTATAAAGTTATCCGATAAAAGCTGAACTGGTCCTGAAAAAAAAACCTTTCATATGTCCATGCAAATCTACCATCAGGTCAGAATGGATATGTAACAAAATTATGGGGGAAAATAACACAAAGAAACCTATTAAAAAAGCAATATGAACAGCCAAGTCACTTAAACAACCAAGGTCCAATGTATAACTTTAAAAAAAAAATACATTTGAAAGCCTTGTGATAAATGGATTATAGTGGAATTTTTAAATGTACTGGAATGAGTTTTAGGGGCCGATTTATCAAGCTTGGTATGGAGCTTGATGCCCCTTGTTTTCGGCGAGCCTGAAGACCGCTGCTCCATAACTTGTCCCCCTGTTCTGAGGCCGCAGACGATCGAATACGATCAGGTTGATTGACAACCCCTGCGAATCTGCAGGGGGCGGTATTGCACCAGCAGTTCACAACTGCTGGTGCAATGATAAATGCCGACAGTGTATGCTGTCTGCATTTATCAATGTGCAGCGGACATGATACGATGTAGCGTATCATGTCCGCTTGCACATTAGTAAATATACCCTTTAATCTGAAGACCCCACAAACAGCCATATAATGCAAGTCACGTGGGTATTATTATGGGCTTGAATGAAAGTCAAGTTTATTATCAACTTACTTTTGTCTTAGATTAATATAGAAGTTAAATATATTATAATTGTTTAATATTGTGTATATATGTTGCAGATGAATTTACAATTTTAATAAAATGTAATACAATGTATAAACATATGACTGTAAAGCAACAGTTTTAAAATCTGGGCAAACAGTTTATAATCCTAATGAATTTATTTAAATGGTTTCCAAGAGAATCAACTGAGCCTGTCAAGTTTGGACTGTAGACAAAAAATCATTAAAGGGACAGTCTAGGCCAAAATAAGCTTTCATGATTCAGATAGAGCATGTCATTTTAAACAAGTTTCCAATTTACTTTTATCACCAGTTTTGCTTTGTTCTCTTGGTATTCTTAATTGAAAGCTTAACCTAGGAGGTTCATATGCTAATTTCTTAGACCTTGAAGCCCACCTCTTTCAGATTGCATTTTAACAGTTTTTCACCACTAGAGGGTGTTAGTTCACGTATTTCATATAGATAACACTGTACTCGTGCACAAGAAGTTATCTGGGAGCAGGCACTGATTGGCTAGACTGCAAGTCTGTCAAAAGAACTGAAAAAGGGGCATTTTGCAGAGGCTTAGATACAAGATAATCACAGAGGTTAAAAGTATATTATTATAACTGTGTTGGTTATGCAAAACTGGGAAATGGGTTATAAAGGGATTATATATCTTTTAAAACAATAAAAATTCTTGTGTAGACTGTCCCTTTAAAAACAAGATCATGTTATGATTGTAAACATATGTTGCCATGGAAACAACCATCCAGTTATAGAAGCCACTTGGCTATGGCCTGTCTTGATAAGCAGACACGGCAAGACTGTGGATGTGCAAATTCTTCTAATTGTTTACATGCACTGGTGAGTCACTCTGGAATATGTACTAACTTCTATTAATACTATCCTGTTTTGTAATTTCAGTTTCGCCTTTCAACTTTACAGCCACACGTTAAACACATCAGCCCAAAACAAGTATGTATAATAACAAATAGTATTCGTGGGATGTTTTACTAGCAATAATTAAAGGGACACTGAACCCAAATTTTATCTTTCATGATTCAGATAGAGCATTCAACTTTAAGCAACTTTCTAATTACCTCCTATTATCATTTTTCTTCTTCATTCTCTTGCTATCTTTATTTGAAAAGCAAGAATGTAAGTTTAGAAGCCGGCCCGTTTTTGGTTCACAACCTGAGTTGTCCTTGCTGATTGGTGGATTAATGCTGTCCAGAGTGCTAACCCAAAAATTGTCTGGCTCCTTAGCTTAGATGCCTTCTTTTTCAAACAAAGATAGCAAGAGAACAAATTATAATAGGAGTAAATTAGAAAGATGCTTAACATTGCATGCTCTATGTTACTCTTGAAAGACAATTTTTGGGTTTAGTATCCCTTTAATATGCTGTTCTCACGGTTTTGCAACATTTATAGTGTTTCCGTTCATGGGAAGAAAGTTTGTTTTTAAAGAAAATGTAATTATTGTAACACAAACTAAAACAAATCAGGTGACAAAACAATTGTAAACTTGTATTTTGTATATTTAAATTACCTTTCTGTTGTTTGTTTTTTTTGTACTCTTTACGTTATATAGTTAAAATAATATTCTAAAGCAAAAATTAGACTCTCTATTTAGCTACAGCAGCTATTTTACTGCATTACTGACCATAGCTTACTATGAACTAGAATCGCTAGATGACAATCGAGAGAAACTGATAAATCTATTCACGTTATTTGGCTCATGCCCTTGCACAGACAATAAGGAATAGTTGGGTATTAAAAGTTGTTGGTTAAAGACATTATAATCAAAGCAAATGTTTAACCAAAGCATTTCTAATGCAACCGATACAAAGCTATTGTGTCCTATATTTTCAATGGAAAAGAGAAATAGCGTGCTCATTGTGCACGTGTTAAGTTTTGTGCGCATGCACAATTTTTTCTTTCATGAATTAGATAGAGCATGTGATTTTAAACAACTTTCCAATGTATTTCTATTATCTAATTTGTTTTGTTCTCTTAATATCATTTGTTGAAAATACATAGGTAGTCTCAAGAGCTGCTGATTGGTGTCTATATATATGCCTCTGGGTATTGCTGCTCCTTCAACAAAGGTTATCAAGAGAAAGAAGCAAATAAGATAATATTAATAAATTTGAAAGTTGATTAAAATTGCATACTCTTTCTGAATTATGAAAGAAAAAAAATTGGGTTTCATGTCCCTTTAACAACTTAACGACCGAGGACGTGCAGGGTACGTCCTCTAAAAAATGTCAGTTAACGACCAAGGATGTACCCTGCACGTCCTCAGTCTGGAAAGTCTGGAAAGCAGCTGGAAGCGATCCTGCTCGCTTCCAGCTGCTTTCCGGTTATTGCAGTGATGCCTCGACATCGAGGCATCCTGCAATAACACTTTCTGGCCATCCGATGCAGAGAGAGCCACTCTGTGGCCCTCTCTGCACCGGACATCGATGGCCGGTATCGTTGGTGGGTGGGAGCCGACTTGGGAGGCGGGTGGGCGGCCATCGGTGAGCTCTGTAAGGTGGAGGGGGGCGGGATCGGGGTCGGAGCCTTCGGGGGCGGCGCGCAGCGTGCACGGGGGGGGGGGGGGGGGGGGGGTGCACGGGGCGGGAGCGGGTGGGAACTGCTACACTACAGAAAAAAAGTTACAAGTAAAGTGTAAGAAAAAATTAAATAAACTTTTTTTTGAAAAGCATCTAAGGGATCTGGAAGGGGTGGGGGGTTGGTATTGGGGGGGGGGGAAGCTACACTACAGAAAACATAATTTATGTAAGAACTTACCTGATAAATTCATTTCTTTCATATTAGCAAGAGTCCATGAGCTAGTGACGTATGGGATATACATTCCTACCAGGAGGGGCAAAGTTTCCCAAACCTCAAAATGCCTATAAATACACCCCTCACCACACCCACAAATCAGTTTAACGAATAGCCAAGAAGTGGGTGTGATAAGAAAAAAAGTGCGAAAGCATAAAAAATAAGGAATTGGAATAATTGTGCTTTATACAAAAAAATCATAACCACCACAAAAAAGGGTGGGCCTCATGGACTCTTGCTAATATGAAAGAAATGAATTTATCAGGTAAGTTCTTACATAAATTATGTTTTCTTTCATGTAATTAGCAAGAGTCCATGAGCTAGTGACGTATGGGATAATGACTACCCAAGATGTGGATCTTTCCACGCAAGAGTCACTAGAGAGGGAGGGATAAAATAAAGACAGCCAATTCCTGCTGAAAATAATCCACACCCAAAATAAAGTTTAAATGAAAACATAAGCAGAAGATTCAAACTGAAACAGCTGCCTGAAGTACTTTTCTACCAAAAACTGCTTCAGAAGAAGAAAACACATCAAAATGGTAGAATTTAGTAAAAGTATGCAAAGAAGACCAAGTTGCTGCTTTGCAAATTTGATCAACCGAAGCTTCATTCCTAAACGCCCAGGAAGTAGAAACTGACCTAGTAGAATGAGCTGTAATCCTTTGAGGCGGAGTTTTACCCGACTCGATATAAGCATGGTGAACTAAGGATTTCAACCAAGATGCCAAAGAAATGGCAGAAGCTTTCTGACCTTTTCTAGAACCGGAAAAGATGACAAATAGACTAGAAGTCTTTCGGAAAGACTTAGTAGCTTCAACATAATATTTCAAAGCTCTAACAACATCCAAAGAATGCAACGATTTCTCCTTAGAATTCTTAGGATTAGGACATAATGAAGGAACCACAATTTCTCTACTAATGTTGTTGGAATTCACAACCTTAGGTAAAAATTCAAAATAAGTTCGCAACACCGCCTTATCCTGATGAAAAATCAGAAAAGGAGACTCACAAGAAAGAGCAGATAATTCAGAGACTATTCTGGCAGAAGAGATGGCCAAAAGGAACAAAACTTTCCAAGAAAGTAATTTAATGTCCAAAGAATGCATAGGTTCAAACGGAGGAGCTTGAAGAGCCCCCAGAACCAAATTCAAACTCCAAGGAGGAGAAATAGACTTAATGACAGGTTTTATACGAACCAAAGCTTGTACAAAACAATGAATATCAGGAAGATTAGCAATCTTTCTGTGAAAAAGAACAGAAAGAACAGAGATTTGTCCTTTCAATGAACTTGCGGACAAATCTTTATCTAAACCATCCTGAAGAAACTGTAAAATTCTCAGAATTCTAAAAGAATGCCAGGAAAAATGATGAGAAAGACACCAAGAAATATAAGTCTTTCAGACTCTATAATATATCTCTCTAGATACAGATTTACGAGCCTGTAACATAGTATTAATCACAGAGTCAGAGAAACCTCTTTGACCAAGAATCAAGCGTTCAATCTCCATACCTTTAAATTTAAGGATTTGAGATCCTGATGGAAAAAAGGACCTTGCGGCAGAAGGTCTGGTCTTAACGGAAGAGTCCACGGCTGGCAAGAGGCCATCCGGACAAGATCCGCATACCAAAACCTGTGAGGCCATGCTGGAGCTACCAGCAGAACAAACGAGCATTCCTTCAGAATCTTGGAGATTACTCTTGGAAGAAGAACTAGAGGCGGAAAGATATAGGCAGGATGATACTTCCAAGGAAGTGATAATGCATCCACTGCCTCCGCCTGAGGATCCCGGGATCTGGACAGATACCTGGGAAGTTTCTTGTTTAGATGAGAAGCCATCAGATCTATTTCTGGGAATTCCCACATTTGAACAATCTGAAGAAATACCTCTGGGTGAAGAGACCATTCGCCCGGATGCAACGTTTGGCGACTGAGATAATCCGCTTCCCAATTGTCTATACCTGGGATATGAACCGCAGAGATTAGACAGGAGCTGGATTCCGCCCAAACCAGAATTCGAGATACTTCTTTCATAGCCAGAGGACTGTGAGTCCCTCCTTGATGATTGATGTATGCCACAGTTGTGACATTGTCTGTCTGAAAACAAATGAACGACTCTCTCTTCAGAAGAGGCCAAGACTGAAGAGCTCTGAAAATTGCACGGAGTTCCAAAATATTGATCGGTAATCTCACCTCCTGAGATTCCCAAACCCCTTGTGCCATCAGAGACCCCCACACAGCTCCCCAACCTGTAAGACTTGCATCTGTTGAGATTATAGTCCAGGTCGGAAGAACAAAAGAAGCCCCCTGAATTAAACGATGGTGATCTGTCCACCACGTCAGAGAATGTCGTACAATCGGTTTTAAAGATATTAATTGAGATATCTTTGTGTAATCCCTGCACCATTGGTTCAGCATACAGAGCTGAAGAGGTCGCATGTGAAAACGACCAAAGGGATCGCGTCCGATGCAGCAGTCATAAGACCTAGAATTTCCATGCATAAGGCTACCGAAGGGAATGATTGTGACTGAAGGTTTCGACAAGCTGAAATCAATTTCAGACGTCTCTTGTCTGTCAAAGACAGAGTCATGGACACTGAATCTATCTGGAAACCTAAAAAGGTTACCCTTGTCTGAGGAATCAATGAACTTTTTAGTGAATTGATCCTCCAACCATGATCTTGAAGAAACAACACAAGTCGATTCGTATGAGATTCTGCTAAATGTAAAGACTGAGCAAGTACCAAGATATCGTCCAAATAAGGAAATACCACAATACCCTGTTCTCTGATTACAGACAGAAGGGCACCGAGAACCTTTGTAAAAATTCTTGGAGCTGTAGCTAGGCCAAACGGCAGAGCCACAAACTGGTAATGCTTATCTAGGAAAGAGAATCTCAGAAACTGATAGTGATCTGGATGAATCGGAATAGGCAGATATGCATCCTGTAAATCTATAGTAGACATATAATGCCCTTGTTGAACAAAAGGCAGGATAGTCCTTACAGTTACCATTTTGAATGTTGGTATCCTTACATAACGATTCAATATTTTTAGATCCAGAACTGGTCTGAAGGAATTTTCCTTCTTTGGTACAATGAAGAGATTTGAATAAAACCCCAGTCCCTGTTCCAGAATTGGAACTGGCAAAATTACTCCAGTCAACTCTAGATCTGAAACACATTTTAGAAATGCTTGAGCCTTCGCTGGGTTTACTGGGACACGGGAAAGAAAAAAATCTCTTTGCAGGAGGCCTTATCTTGAAGCCAATTCTGTACCCTTCTGAAACAATGTTCTGAATCCAAAGATTGTGAACGGAATTGATCCAAATTTCTTAGAAAAAACGTAATCTGCCCCCTACCAGCTGAGCTGGAATGAGGGCCGCACCTTCATGTGGACTTAGGAGCTGGCTTTGATTTTCTAAAAGGCTTGGATTTATTCCAGACTGGAGATGGTTTCCAAACTGATACCGCTCCTGAGGATGAAGGATCAGGTTTTTGTTCCTTGTTGTGACAAAAGGAATGAAAACGATCATTACCCTGGAAAGAAAGGGAAAGCAGAGTAGACTTAGAAGACATAACAGCATTCCAAGTCTTAAGCCATAAAGCTCTTCTAGCTAAAATAGCTAGAAACATATACCTGACATCAACTCTAATGATATCAAAGATGGCATTACAAATAAAATTATTAGCATGTTGAAGAATAAAAATGCTATGAGAATTATTATATGTTACTTGTTGCGCTAAAGCTTCTAACCAAAAGATGAAGCTGCAGCAACATCCGCTAAAGATATAGCAGGTCTAAGAAGATTACCTGAACACAAGTAAGCTTTTCTTAGAAAGGATTCAATTTTCCTATCTAAAGGATCCTTAAGGAAGTACCATCTGCCGTAGGAATAGTACGCTTAACAAGAGTAGAGACAGCCCCATCAACTTTAGGGATTTTGTCCCAAAACTCTAATCTGTCAGATGGCACAGGATATAATTGCTTAAAACGTTTAGAAGGAATAAATGAATTACCCAAATTATTCCATTCCCTGGAAATTACTTCAGAAATAGCACTAGGGACAGGAAAAACTTCTGGAATAATTACAGGAGATTTAAAAACCTTATCTAAACGTTTAGATTTAGTATCAAGAGGACCAGAATCCTCAATTTCTAATGCAATTAGGACTTCTTTAAGTAAAGAACGAATAAATTTCATTTTAAATAAATATGAAGATTTATCAGCATCAACCTCTGAGACAGAATCCTCTGAACCAGAAGAACCATTATCAGAATCAGAATGATGATGTTCATTTAAAAATTAATCTGAAAAATGAGAAGTTTTAAAAGACTTTTTACATTTACTAGAAGGAGGAATAACAGACATAGCCTTCTTAATGGATTTAAAAACAAAATCTCTTATGTTATCAGGAACACTGAGTATTAGATGTTGACAGAACAGCAACAGGTAATGTAACAGTACTTAAAGGAAATATTATCTGCATAAACAGTTTGTCATGACAAAACAGTACAAACAACAGCTGGAGGAACAGATACCATAAGTTTACAGTAGATACACTTAGCTTTGGTAGCTCCAGCCCCAGGCAGGGATATTCCAGAAGTATCTTCTGACTCAGCTTCAACGTGGGACATCTTGCAATATGTAATAGAAAAAACAACATATAAAGCAAAATTGATCAAATTCCTTAAATGACAGTTTCAGGAATGGGAAAAAAATGCCAGTGAATAAGCTTCTAGCAACCAGAAGCAAAAAATCAATGAGACTTAAATAATGTGGAGACAAAAGTGACGCCCATATTTTTTCGCGCCAAAAAAGACGCCCACATTATTTGGCGCCTAAATGCTTTTGGCGCCAAAAATGACGCCACATCCGGAACGCCGACACTTCTGGTGCAAAAGAACGTCAAAAATGACGCAACTTCCGGCGACACGTATGACGCCGGAAACAGAAAATAATTTTTGCGCCAAAAAAGTCTGCGCCAAGAATGACGCAATAAAATGAAGCATTTTCAGCCCCCGCGAGCCTAACAGCCCACAGGGAAAGTCAAATTTTTAAGGTAAGAAAAAAATGAATTATTCATATGCATTATCCCAAATATGAAACTGACTGTCTGAAATAAGGAATGTTGAACATCCTGAGTCAAGGCAAATAAATGTTTGAATACATATATTTAGAACTTTATATAAAAAGTGCCCAACCATAGCTTAGAGTGTCACAGAAAATAAGACTTACTTACCCCAGGACACTCATCTACATGTAGTAGAAAGCCAAACCAGTACTGAAACGAGAATCAGTAGAGGAAATGGTATATATAAGAGTATATCGTCGATCTGAAAAGGGAGGTAAGAGATGAATCTCTACGACCGATAACAGAGAACCTATGAAATAGACCCTGTAGAAGGAGATCACTGCATTCAAATAGGCAATACTCTCCTCACATCCCTCTGACATTCACTGCACGCTGAGAGGAAAACCGGGCTCCAACCTGCTGTGGAGCGCATATCAACGTAGAATCTAGCACAAACTTACTTCACCACCTCCATAGGAGGCAAAGTTTGTAAAACTGAATTGTGGGTGTGGTGAGGGGTGTATTTATAGGCATTTTGAGGTTTGGGAAACTTTGCCCCTCCTGGTAGGAATGTATATCCCATACGTCACTAGCTCATGGACTCTTGCTAATTACATGAAAGAAAAGGGACATTTTTTTAATAAAAAAAAAATATTTTTCACTAAAATGGGTACTGGCAGACAGCTGCCAGTACCCAAGATGGCGCACATTAAGTCAGAGGGGGAGGGTTAGAGAGCTGTTTGGTGGGGGATCAGTGAGGTTGGGGGCTAAGGGGGATCCTACACAGAAGCATATGTAAATATGCTAAAAAAATGCACAAAAAAGCCCAAATTTTCCTTTTATTTTAGTACTGGCAGAGTTTCTGCCAGTACTTAAGATGGCGGGGACATTTGTGGGGTAGGGGAGGGAAGAGAGATGTTTGGGAGGGATCAGGGGGTCTGATGTTTCAGGTGGGAGGCTGATCTCTACACTAAAGCTAAAATTAACCCTGCAAGCTCCCTACAAGCTACCTAATTAACCCCTTCACTGCTAGCCATAATACAAGTGTGATGCGCAGCGCCATTTAGCAGCATTCTAATTACCAAAAAGCAACGCCAAAGTCATATATGTCTGCTATTTCTGAACAAAGGGGATCCCAGAGAAGCATTTACAATCATTTGTGCCATAATTGCACAAGCTGTTTGTAAATGATTTCAGTGAGAAACCTAAAATTGTGAAAAATTTAACGTTTTTTTTTAATTTGATCGCATTTGGTGGTGAAATGGTGGCATGAAATATACCAAAATGGGCCTAGATCAATACTTGGGGTTGTCTACTACACTACAATAAAGCTAAAAATACCCCAAAATGCTCCTTGCATGCTCCCTAATTAACCCCCTTCACTGCTGGGCATAATACACGTGTGGTGCGCAGTGGAATTTAGCGGCCTTCTAATTACCAAAAAGCAATGCCAAAGCCATATATGTCTGCTATTTCTGAACAAAGGGGATCCCAGAGAAGAATTTACAACCATTTATGCCATAATTGCACAAGCAGTTTGTAACTAATTTCAGTGAGAAACTGAAAGTTTGTGAAAAAATTTGTGAAAAAGTGAACGATTTTTTGTATTTGATCGCATTTGGCGGTGAAATGGTGGCATGAAATATACCAAAATGGGCCTAGATCAATACTTTGGGATGTCTTCTAAAAAAAATATATACATGTCAATGGATATTCAGGAATTCCTGAAAGATATCAGTGTCCCAATGTAACTAGCGCTAATTTTGAAAAAAAAAAATGGTTTGAAAATAGCAAAGTGCTACTTGTATTTATGGCCCTATAAGTTACAAAAAAAGCAAAGAACATGTTAACATTGGGTATTTCTAAACTCAGGACAAAATTTAGAAACTATTTAGCATGGGTGTTTTTTGGTGGTTGTAGATATGTAACAGATTTTGGGGTTCAAAGTTAGAAAAAGTGTGTTTTTTTCCATTTTTACTCATATTTTATAATTTTTTTTATAGTAAATGATAAGATATGATGAAAATAATGGTATTTTTAGAAGGTCCATTTAATGGTGAGAAAAACAGTATATAATATGTGTGGGTACAGTAAATGAGTAAGAGGAAAATTTCAGCTAAACACAAACACCGCAGAAATGTAAAAATAGCTTTGGTCCCAAACGGGCAGAAAATGGAAAAGTGCTCTGGTCACTAAGGGGTTAATTGAAATATGTTTGAAATGTCTGTTTACAAATATTTTATCCTGGAGATTTCTCTAAATTTTCAGTACTTTTCCATATATTTTACTGTACAGACATTCATAATATTGGAAGCCAAGTAAAATAATTGATAACTCTATCAATATCAATATATAGCATAGGTATGTGAATAATACCTCTGAGGGTCATGTATCTAAATATGAAACATTGTACTTGTTTTGTATAATATCAAGCAGTTAGATACAAACAATATTCTCTGCAGCCGGCTATTAATAAATTCAGAAATAATGCTGTAACAAGATGACCTGTTAATATGTTGGATGTCAGATTAAAACTAATAAGCTAATACTCTATCTGTAATTATAAAGTCCTTGCTTGCACAGTTAACTTTTGCACAGCTTTTCAGTGTAATAGATTCTGTCTGCTTAAGCCCCTTCTATAGCGGGGGCTAGATTAACGTTTAAGTGACTTGTTTCACTAACCGACTACCGCATCCAGCGCGGAGCATCCTCTTTAAAGACGTCTTCTTCGGAATGAATATCACTTTAAGTGACGTCATCCATGAAGGTGCCCCTTAGATTCTGATTGGCTGATAGAATTCTATCAGCCAATCGGAATTAAGGTAGAAAAAATCAGCATCAGCCAATAGGATTGAGCTGGCATTCAATTGGCTGTTCCAATCAGCCAATAGAATGCAAACTCAATCCTATTGGCTGATTGGATCAGCCAATAGGATTGAAGTTCAATCCTATTGGCTGATTGCATCAGCCAATAGGATTTCTTCAACCTTAATTCCGATTGGCTGATAGAATTCTATCAGCCAATCGGAATCTAAGGGACGCCATTTTGGATGAGGTCACTTAAAGTGATATTCATTCCAAAGAAGACGTTGTTTGAAGAGGATGCTCCGCGTCGGATGTCTTGAAGATGGAGCTGCTCGTCGTCGGAAGAATGAAGATAGAAGATGCCGTCTGGATGAAGACTTTTGCCCGTCTGGAGGACCACTTCTGCCGGCTTCCTTGAGGACATCTTGCCACTTGGATGAAGACTTCTCCCGGTAAGTGAATGTTCGGGGGTTAGGACTTTTTTAAGGGTGTATTGGGTAGGTTTATTTTTTAGGTTAGGGCTTTGGGCCTGCAATAGAGCTAAATGACCTTTTAAGGGCAATGCCCATCCAAATGCCCTTTTCAGGGCAATGGAGAGCTTAGGTTTTTTTAGTTAGGCTTTTATTTGGGGGGTTGGTTGTGTGGGTGGTGGGTTTTACTGTTGGGAGGGTTGTTTGTATTTTTTTTTTACAGGTAAAAGAGCTGATTTCTTTGGAGCAATGCCCCGCAAAAGGCGCTTTTAAGGGCTATTGATAGTTTAGTTTAGGCTAGGGTTTTTTTTTTATTTTGGGGGTGCTTTTTTTATTTTGATAGGGCTATTAGATTAGGTGTAATTAGTTTAAAGATCTGTAATTTGGTTTTATTTTCTGTAATTAAGTGTTTCTTTTTTTGTGATTTAGCTAATTTAATTTATTTAATTGTAATTAATGTAGGTAATTTATTTAATTGTAGAGTTAGGTTAGGTTTTACTGTAACTTAGGTTAGGTTTTATTTTACTGGTCAATTTGTATTTATTTTAGCTAGGTAGTTATTCAATAGTTAATAACTATTTAGTAACTATTCTACCTAGTTAAAATAAATACAAACTTGCCTGTAAAATAAAAATAAACCCCAAGCTAGCTACAATGTAACTATTAGTTGTTTGTATTTTTTTTTTACAGGTAAAAGAGCTGATTTCTTTGGAGCAATGCCCCGCAAAAGGCGCTTTTAAGGGCTATTGATAGTTTAGTTTAGGCTAGGGTTTTTTTTTATTTTGGGGGTGCTTTTTTTATTTTGATAGGGCTATTAGATTAGGTGTAATTAGTTTAAAGATCTGTAATTTGGTTTTATTTTCTGTAATTAAGTGTTTCTTTTTTTGTGATTTAGCTAATTTAATTTATTTAATTGTAATTAATGTAGGTAATTTATTTAATTGTAGAGTTAGGTTAGGTTTTACTGTAACTTAGGTTAGGTTTTATTTTACTGGTCAATTTGTATTTATTTTAGCTAGGTAGTTATTCAATAGTTAATAACTATTTAGTAACTATTCTACCTAGTTAAAATAAATACAAACTTGCCTGTAAAATAAAAATAAACCCCAAGCTAGCTACAATGTAACTATTAGTTATATTGTAGCTACCTTAGGGTTTATTTTATAATTAAGTATTTAGTTTTAAATAGGAATAATTTAGTTAATTATAGTAATTTTATTGAGATTTATTTAAATTATATTTTAGATAGAGGGTGTTAGGGTTAGACTTAGATTTAGGGGTTAATAAATTTAATATAGTGGCAGCGACGTTGGGGGCGGCAGATTAGGGGTTAATAAGTGTAGGTAGGTTGCGGCGACATTGGGTGCGGGAGATTAGGTGTTAATAAATATAATGTAGGTGTCGGCGATGTTGGGGCAGCAGATTAGGGGTTAATAAGTATAATGTAGGTGGCGGCGGTGTCCGGAGCGGCAGATTAGGGGTTAATAAGCATAATGTAGGTGTCGGCGATGTCGGGGGGTGGCAGATTAAGGGTTAATAAGTGTAAGATTAGGGGTGTTTAGACTCGGGGTTCATGTTAGGGTGTTAGGTGTAAACATAAAATGTGTTTCCCCATAGGAATCAATGGGGTTGCGTTACTGAGATTTACGCTGCTTTTTGGCAGGTGTTAGACTTTTTCTCAGCCGGCTCTCCCCATTGATGTCTATGGGGAAATCATGCACGAGCACATACGACCAGCTCACCGCTGACTTAAGCAGCGCTGGTATTGGAGTGTAGTGTGGAGCAAAATTTTGCTCTACGCTCACTTCTTGCCTTTTTAACGCCGGGTTTTGTAAAAACCTGTAATACCAGCGCTGCAGGTAAGAGAGCGGTGAGAAAAAAACTGCACGGTAGCAGCGCATAGCTCATAACGCAAAACTCGTAATCTAGCCGAATGTTTGTATCTGACTGCTTGATATTATACAAACCAAGTATAATGTTTCACATATAGATACATGATTGATTCTCAGAGGTATTATTCCCACATCTATGCTATATATTGATATCTAGAGAGTTTAAGTGTTTTTAAACGTGTATGATTGAATAGTTAAACCTATAAAGATAAAGGCCTCTATTTATCAAGCTGTCAACCGCAAATATGCTGGAATTCCGCAGCGTATTTGTGGCAAGCCTGATTCGCCTTAGTTATCAAAGGCTAGAGACCGGCAAAAGTAGAATTTTGTGAGGTAACATACGATCCGCCAGACTCAGTCCGGCACAGATCGATGGTTACGTCACTTCAGATGTTCCGAACGCAAGTTCGGTACAATCTGACTACTTTTGCTAGTTATCAAGATCCTACCAGGTACGCTTGCCACTTTTCCGGCCCAGCGTACCTGGTTTTCAATGATGCCAGGTAGGGAATTTTATTATTTTGGTGGGCTTTTTTATTTTATTAGGGGGCTTAGATTAGGTGTAATTAGTTTAAAATTCTTGTAATTTTTTTTTATTTTCTGTAATTTAGTGGGGGGTGGGGTTGGTACTTTAGTTTATTTTATTTAATTGTATTTAATTGTAGTTAGTTTAGGGAATTAATTTAATTATAGTGTAGTGTTAAGTGTAATTGTAACTTAGGTTAGGATTTATTTTACAGGTACTTTTGTATTTATTTTAGCTAGGTAGTTATTAAATAGTTAATAACTATTTAATAACTATTGTACCTAGTTAAAATAAATACAAAGTTGCATGTAAAATAAAAATAAATCCTAAAATAGCTACAATGTCATTATTAATTATATTGTAGCTATCTTAGGGTTTATTTTATAGGTAAGTATTTAGTTTTAAATAGGAATAATTTAGTTAATTGTAGTAAATTTATTTAGATTAATTTAAATAATATTTAAGTTAGGGTGGTGTTAGGGTTAGGGTTAGACCTAGGTTTAGGGGTTAATAAAATTAATATAGTGGCGGTGGGGTGGGCAGATTAGGGGTTAATAAATATAATGTAGGTGGCGGCGGTGTAGGGGGGGGGGCAGATTAGGGGTTCATAAATATAATGTAGGTGGTGATGGTGTAGGGGGGGCAGATTAGGGGTTAATATAATGTAGGTGGCGGTGGGGTCTGGGAGCAGCGGTTTAGGTGTGAATAACTTTATTTAGTTGTGGCGGGGTCCGTGAGCAGCGGTTTAGGGGTTAATAAGTTTATAAGAGTGGCGGTGGGCTCCGGGAGTGGTGGTTTAGGGGTTAATAAGTATAAAGTAGGTGGCGGCAGTGTAGGGGGGCAGATTAGGGGTGTTTAGACTCAGGGTACATGTTAGGGTGTTAGGTGTAAACATTTCCCATAATAATCAATGGGATATCGGGCAGCAGCGAACATGAGCTTTCGCTGCTGTCAGACTCCCATTGATTCCTATGATTGGAGCTGCCAATAGAATGCAAGCTCAATCCTATTGGCTGATTGGATCAGCCAATAGGATTTTTCCTACCTTAATTCCGATTGGCTGATAGAATCCTATCAGCCAAACGGAATTCAAGGGACGCCATCTTGGATGACGTCATTTAAAGGAACCTTTATTCTTTGTTAGGACGTCGATGGAAGAGGATGCGCCGCGTCGGATGGATTGAAGATGGACCCGCTCCGCTCCGGATGGATGAAGATAGAAGATGCCGCCTGGATGAAGACTTCTGCCGGTCTGGATGTCCTCTTCTGCCCGGATCGGATGAAGACTTCGGCCCCTCTGGACGACCACTTATGCCCGGCTGGGTGAAGACGGCTCAAGGTAGGGTGATCTTCAGGGGGTTAGTGTTAGGTTTTTTTAAGGGGGGTTTGGGTGGGTTTTAGAGTAGGTTTGGGTGTGTGGTGGGTTGTAATGTTGGGGGGCTTGTATTTCTCTTTTTACAGGTAAAAGAGCTGATTACTTTGGGCCAATGCCCCCAAAAGGCCCTTTTAAGGGCTATTTGTAATTTAGTATAGGGTAGGGAATTGTATTATTTTGGTGGGCTTTTTTATTTTATTAGGGGGCTTAGATTAGGTGTAATTAGTTTAACATTCTTGTATTTTTTTTATTTTCTGTAGCTTTGTGGGGGGGGGGGTTTGTACTTTAGGTTATTTTATTTAATTGTATTTAATTTTATTTAATTGTAGTTAATTTATGTAATTATTTTAATGATAGTGTAGTGTTAGGTGTAATTGTAACTTAGGTTAGGTTTTATTTTACAGGTACTTTTGTACTTATTTTAGCTAGGTAGTTATTAAATAGTTAATAACTATTCTACCTAGTTAAAATAAATACAAAGTTGCCTGTAAAATAAAAATAAATCCTAAAATAGCTACAATGTAACTATTAGTTATATTGTAGCATTTTAGTGTTTATTTTATAGGTATTTATTTTTAAATAGAATAATTTAGTTAATAATAGTAATATTTATTTAGATGTATTTAAATTATATTTAAGTTAGGGGGTGTTAGGGTTAGACTTAGGTTTAAGGGTTAATAACTTTATTATAGTGGCGGCGGTGTGGGGGGGCAGGATAGGGGTTAATATATATAATGTAGGTGGCGGCGGGCTCCAGGAGCGGCGGTTTAGGGGTTAAACATTTTATTTAGTTGCGGCAGGCTCCGGGTGCAGCGGTTTAGGGGTTAAACATTTTATTTAGTTGTGGCGGGCTCCAGGTGCGGCGGTTTAGGGGTTAAACAATTTGTTTAGTTGTGGCGGGGTCTGGGATCGGTAGGATAGGGGTTAATAAGTTTATTTAGTTGCGGGGGGCTCCGGGAGCGGTGGTTTAGGGGGTAAAACAGTATGGTATAGTGTGGGTGCTTAGTGACAGTGTAGCTAGAAAGCTGCGAATAAGCCGAAGAGCAGCGAGATCGATGACTGTTAGTTAACAACAGTCCGCTGCTCATCGCACCGTTCTTGGTGCGCAGCTTTTTGACAGTTTTCTTGATAAATTTGGCGAAGGTATTCAGGTCCGCGGCGGCGATGTTAGGCGATCTTAGGCGAACGTATTGGGGCAGTCGAATGCAGGTAAGTAAACAGCTTGATATATAGAGGCCAAAGTATGAATGGTTAAAAATAGTTCCTGTATTATTCAGTGAGAATTTTTCCTAAATAATTGCAGGGGTAAAGCACTCTTTTTTGTTACAGACTTTGTAACTCATTTATCTATGAGTGTCCTTAGTGCTATAGTGCCCTCCTATAGGTACGCACCATTAGTACTACTTTACCTACTATCTTGTTACTATATTGTAGCAGTGTTTGCAGCACTTTAATACATATAGCACTCAACACACACTCCTGAGCCTACCACAGTATGCCTTCATCAAAACAATCTACGTTTTAATAAACAATAATACGAGAAAGAAGTATATTTTAAACACAAAACTGTCCTTGTAAATCCGCTACTGTTACCGATTATGAAAAAATTATTCAAGTGAACTACAAGTTATAATCAACTCACTGGCCTGTAAAATAGAATGAAATAAAAAAAAATGGAAGACTCGCTGTGTAAAAAAGTAAATTCATGGTTTCAGATCCCGTTTCAGATCTCTATGTGGCCAACTGAACTGCCCAAGACCATAGTATTCATATCATTCAGCTTGTTCTTCATTGTGGAGCACACTGAGGTGAAAAAATAAACAAAAGACATATTCATGGCTACAAAGTTTGGCAAATTTGTAATGAGCACACTTGCACTGATGCATGCAATCCTTCAAAAATGAGGTTACAGAGAGTCACCATTGAGATGGAAATTGGTCTTTTCTTGCTATCAGACGTTATTCACTCTGTTTCTTGTATGGTGCTTCCTATTTTGCAGTTCACAGCATACTAATTCCTGTTTGGCCTTGCTGTAACTACGTCTATTGGAGTTTTCAGCAATGTCTGTAGCATGAAAATATGTGAAATGTTTGGGATTTAGCAAGACCATCTGTGATTTTTAAATAGGTTTGTTGCAAAATCTGCTTTTTACAGTGTATAGTTAAATAATGTGTGTTGCAATGGGTAGTGGAAGAGGTCATTAAACCAAAAAAGACTGATAATTCAATTAGTTTTCAAGCATTAAACACTAGACATTTATTCAACTTTTCTGTTATAGATAATAAGGTTTGCTCTGTGATAAATCTGATACAGACTTGTCTACACTTTGGCTGGACTTCTACAGCCGGAAGGTTCTGATAAAAAAAACTGTTTATTTGGAACTGGCAAATAGGTTAAGTGCATTGCTAAATGAAAGCTGAATTTAATAAGTCAAGGAACTAGTTTGCATTTTAAAGTACAAATTGCAGGGGGACAATGAGTTCTGAAGGAAGTGTAAATGCAGCACTCCTTTAATTTATTAGGAAATTGTAAGCTGAATATTTATCCTCAACGGACCAGTAACTCTTTACCAAGAAATCACATAGATGAGTTGTGTTAAGTCTCATCATGGAAAGCTTCCAAAACCCAAATAAGGCACTTACTCCTGAATATTATTATTTAAAGGGACAGTCAGTTGCTTTCTTTCTTGTCACTCAGGCCTTAAAGGGACATGGAAGTCAAAATGAAACTTTCATGAGAGTATAATCAAATTAAAAGGGACAGTAAACACCTTGAGGTTATATATAACATGTTTAGTTATGGATAATGAAACAACTTTGCAATATATTTTCACTATTTATTTTGCCATTTTTTTCGTGTAATTTAGCTGTGAAAACTGAGCAATCTTCTAATTCTCAGAACTTGAAATGCCCCCTGCTGATATCTCAAGGATAACCCTGCTACATATACGTCCCTAATTGGCTTTATCAGATAACAACCACAAAACAATTTACTTTATGACCATGGCTAGCCTTGTTGTCTGTGGAATAAAGCTCAGATTGGTTCCACCAAATAAGAGTTGGAGTTTGGCTATTGAAAAATAATTGCAGTAAAATGGTTGTTAATTTGTTTTGAAAACATTTAGGGGCCGATTTATCATATGTCGTCCGCCCGACATTGCTGAATGCCGACAGCATACGCTGTTGGCATTTAACATTCTGGTGAACTGCTTGTGCAATGCCGCCCCCTGCAGATTTGCGGCCAATCGGACGCTAGCAGGGGGTGTCAATCAACCCGATCGTATTCGATCGGGCTAATTGCTGTTCACCGCCTCAGAGGCCGCGGACCAGTTAAGTAGCAGCAGTCTTAAGACCACTTTTTAACTGCTGTTTCCGGCGAGCCTGAAAACTTTCACGGAAACAGCTGCATTGGGGCCGATTGACCATTTGGTAAATCAGCCCCTACGTCTTGGTTGATATGTTATTATATAGCAACATAACAGAAATGTCTTGTAATTACAAGGTGTTTACTGTCCCTTTAACTCTTTCTCTATGTTTTAACAATGGATGCAACAGAAAAAGTTACATTTAACAATAGAGGAAAATTAGATTTTTCTTAAAATTTTATCATGAATCATTAAATTTTAATGTTTACTTTCATGTCCCTTTAAATAATAATAAAAACTAATAGTGATGTTACTATTATTTTTTGCATAACTGCACAAATCGTACTTATGCACCAGAAGAAGAGTATTGTGCTGATTAAGGTGAGTGGAACTCAAATGCAGAAATGTATGTACAGGAAACAAAAAAACTACTTAATATATCAAAAGAAACAGAAACTGAGAATTGGCCAAAGGTCAGCAACTAGATACCAAGGGGTAAACACGAGCAAAGTCCAGGAACAGGCCAAAGATCAGGTACCCTGAGGTCAGTCCAGCAACTAGGTACCAAGGTGTAAACAAGAGCAGAGTTTGGGAACAGACCAAGGGTCGGATACAGTGAAATCCGTACAGCAACTACGTATAAATGGGGAAAGTATGAGCAACATCCAGTAGGCACTGTTAGTGAGACTGACACTGGATACCAGGAAGTGCAGCAGTATTTAGGCAAGTGGTATCAGAAACAAGTTAAGTACAAGCTTGCTGCTACACAGGATACAGGACGAGCAGGTAAGTACAAGGTGCACTCCTCAATAACTCAGCCCAGAGTGATGGATTAAGTGTATTTATACAGGAAATCCCACACCTGTGGTCAATTAGGTATGGCCCCTTTAAATGAGCACAGTGCACAGCCCCATGTCTAGGGAAAGCAGCAGCCACTGCAGAAGACATCGCACGTAGAGGAACGCCGAAGCAGGAGCCCGTCGCTCAATCACTGTTAAGTAAGTACCTTACAAGTATACAGACAGCCACTGGGACATTCTGACTCCCAGACTAAGAGCAGGGGAGGTGTTTTTACTTTTTTGGCTCTTCAATTTAATTAAAACAATTCTGTTTACCCGTTCAGATGTCTCTACTTGTAGACAGGTTTTCCAAGTTTAGAGATAACCATTTTTTTCTTATTTGCTTAGTAAATCGCCACTCACCAGGAATCCTCAAATTGTTATATTTCAGTTTAATGAAACTTTAGAGCAAGATTTAAGATGTGTCTCTTTTCTGTATTAATCTTTTAGTAATTTCTATTTGGAATTAAGAATTCCAGGTCCTATTTTTTAACATTTTTGGAATTAGCACTGTTTTTCTAGCACTAATTTCCTTCAAGAATGCTAACTGATCTAACTGATGGTTACTCGATAGACTTTTTTATATAAGTTGAAATTACAGTTGTTTCTACTTTCTGCTATTTCTAGCATAAGTTGGCTCAGGAGCCCTTAATGTTGCAAATTTTCAGGTCTTGGCTCACACCTTTCATTCCAAAAATAGCTATGCCATTTTTGGGACCTTAAAGGGACACTGTACACTTTTTAATTTACTCCTATTATCAAATTTTCTTCATTCTCTTGGTATCTCTTGGTATTTTTATTTGAAATGCAGATGCCGGACCATTTTTGGTGAACAACCTGGGTTGTCCTTGCTGATTGGTGGATACATTCATCCACCAATAAAAAAAGTGTTGTCCAGAGTACTTAAACCAAAAAAAGCTTAGATGCCTTATTTTTCAAATAATGATAGCAAGAGAATGAAGAAAAATTGATAATAGGAGTAAATTAGAAAGTTTTTTAAAATTGCATGCTCTTTCTGAATTACAAAAGAAAAAATTTGGGTTCAGTGTCCCTTTAATTTGCCTTGTAGTAACTTTCATGGCAATATCATTTCCACCACTAGGGAAGTTCCTTACTCTTAAAACTGTTTCATTCTGGCGGCCATTATATCAGTAAAACATGTGCTGAATTTCAGACATTATCATTTATTTATTTTCATCACAACAATGTTATTTTATGAACTCTGATCCTGACTACTTGAATTGTTCCAGATCTTTAAATAATTACAGTAGATTACATTTCTTTCATCCTTTTGTCTGGATATGATTTTTTTATGTGAAATAGATCTTTCCATTATTTTTAGATCCTTGAGGGATTATATATGTCTGTTTTTTCCAGACTATTTCTAGAGCCTGTAAAGAAATAAAAGCAAATTTTGAATAGTCTTAGAATATTTTTCCACAAATACAGTTGCAGTATTTTTTGCTTTTAAGGCAGATGCTATACGTATCTGAAGATATTATTTTTACTATGGTCTAATCTCATCATGCATTTGTTTTTTGCTGTAGACTTTAAAATGCACCAATCTGCTTCTGCTAGGTTTTGGTTACAAAATGTTGTTTTCCATTAAATTTAATATCTGTATTTTTTCCCACCCATCTTTTTATATGATTGTAATGCGTTATATTCTGTTACTGGTAAGTATTACCAGGGATGGCCAAGATAACTATATCTTGGTCCATCTCCCTGAGTAATACTACATTCCCAACCCCTTTTTCCTAGTCCACATTTTTTGGCTGGACATCTCTAGGAAGAGGAAGGTTTGGTGCTTACTTTTATACAGGTAACTAGGGGAGTGGTCATTTCTGTCCACACCCCTTGGAGGGGGGTTGTTCATTGGTCAGTACTACCCAGGGATATGGGTCATGATATAGAAATTGCTTATATTTTTGTGTTTCTAGTTTTCTCTCCACTCATTCATTCAACACCTCTCCCCATCTCCACTCTACAGATGAAGACAATGACACACAACAGCAGTCAGGGCCACCCTTAGAATTTGAGGAGCCCTGGGCAAGACAAATTTGTGGGGCTTCTCAGCCCAGACCCTTATTTCCTTCCCTCTATATGCCCATCCTTGTACAACATTCAGTGTGTCCTATATAAAGAATTACACTATAAAGTACACCCCCTGACATCATAATCACATCTTCATACACTAAATACAGGCTTTACATTGCACATTTTCATACCCTCGCCCCTGATGGCAGTGTGGGACACCCCAAAACGTGGCTCCCAAGTGGTGTTTATTAACCCCTTTGTGCAGGTTAATCACAGACTTGCAGTGTTGCTAGTGCTAAGATTACATACGCTAATGAATAAGAGCATGTCATTGTTGCACTATAATGGTTCTTTAACTGAATTAGATGTCAAAGTGGTCAGTAGAAACAATGGGTCTGAATGTGGTCTTGGTATAATTTCATAAGAGTTGTAAATACTGCAAGAAACCTATATTTAAATATGACCTGTGTCAATACTTTTCCCCTTGTAACAGACTGTGAAGCAGCCGTATAATAAGAGAAGTTAAGTTTTCAAAGAAAAATAAATACATCTTCCATGCGTGATTTTTTTCCCCAGTGTTCCTCTTTCATATGCAGACTTCAGAACTTCATATACAGACTTTAGAGCTTCATATACAGACTTTGGAGCTTCATATACAGACTTCAGAACTTCATATACAGACTTTAGAACTTCATATGCAGCAGCACTGAGCAGAAAATCTGTATGGGAAGTGACTGTGTGTGTCGCTCCTGACCCGCTGCTGTCAGTCCCACCCACTAACCCGGAGTGACCCCACAGAGATAGTCAGATCTCATAGTGTTTCATTGACCAAGGTAGGTTAGGAGCGGCTGTGCCGCTGTCAATATTAAACGGATTCCCCAGAGAGCTGAGAAGACGGTCACAGGAGCGGCAGACAGGAGCTGCAGTCTGACTATAAATGTGATAGTCACTGACTGAAGTGCCGCCCCCTGTCAAGTGCCGCCTGGGTCCATGGGACCCTGTTGGTCCCATTGTTAAGCCGGCCCTGCACATACACAAACACATCATGGAGCGAGGCAAAGGATAATCTCTGTTTTATGATTATAAAATGTATTTAGTATTCAATGTCCCTTTAAACTGGAATGTCTTTTAACAAAGTTTGTCAAGAGAACAAAAAACAAAGCGCATTTGATATAAGAAAAGTTTTGTTGCTGTTGTTTTAAAGATGGGAGTTTTTTTGTTCCTTCTAATTTGTCAAATTTATATCTTAAGTGAGAGAATAAAGTGGTAGCAAGTTTGCTGATACTGCACTATATGGATTTAAAAGAAAAAATATGTTAAGGCCTAGATTACAAGAGAAGCGCAAAAAAAGGAGCGCTATTGAGATCTAACACCACTCAAGTAAATCAATTTGTTGGTGCTTTTATAATAAGTTCAAAGCAAATTGGTAGCACTTGAGGTAAAACCTCGGGAGTGCTAAAATCTTGTGGTCAGATAGCACGGCTATGATAAATCCTGGCTTTCATTCAAGCACTAAACTGAAGGTGTGCTAAAAAAACAGTGCTGGTCAGAGGTCACAACGGACCACGCTGAGGATCGACAGATTTCAGAGAGGAGTGAGACACTTAGGTGAGCTGTGCTCTGTGGCGCTCAGGTAAGGTTTTTGTTTCTAAAAAAAACAGTTTAGTACTTCAGTATAAAATTATATATATACACAGATAGAGCTCTACAGAGTTACATTCTGATGGATCCATCGGAAGTTCATTTGGCTGTAAATCGAAATTGCATAACTTTACAGTAGTGCACAGAAGTGTGATATATGAATGAATAATGCAAATTACTGTTAATGTACTGACCATGACTGGTGCTGTAGTGTTCTGGGGTGGTTTCAGTACTACTGTACAGCAGTGTATAGTACTGCACATAAACTGTAGAGCAGAATATCTTTGCTTAAAACTAAACACAAAGAAACAAACACAAACAGAACTACTGTATTTTTTAATTTTATTTTTGAATGCACTACAGTATTAATCACTATCAGTGGAAAGTGGAACATTCGCATCACTATGCTCTGTTTGGGCAGTTACATGCGCACTAGTAGAAGGAAGTTGCTCTTCTGAAGGAAGGAAGTGTTGATTTTTTAAGGGAAATATCCAATTTCAATTGGATAGTGTGTTTCCTTTTTTCTTTAAAAATCTGTTAGTAGTAGGCTAGTGCATGATGAACATTCCTCTCTACAGTAACAAATTGTTCCAAATTGGGGTCAATTTTCTCTAATTCCTTTAGGATACAATTCATTGTGGAAAAAAACTTATTTTTTTTGGTTAATTTTTTTTCAACTTGCTCATCTCTTGCAAACCCTTTGAATGTTCACATACCTTTTTAGCATTTGTTTCCAAATGCCAATCATACACTGTTCAGTAACTTAAAGGGCCACTGTAAGTAAATATTTTCTATGCCTATTACTAACTAACTACCCCAAATACGCTTTTTATCAATAGCATTTCATTAATATATCTCTACCGTATATCAGAAATCTTGTCTGCAAATTTAATTGTTTTCCAAACCCACTCCGTGGGTATCCTTTGCTCTGTACCAATCCGTTTACAATACCTAGGTTTCAAAATGGCGCTTTAAACACAAAGTTATTGGTTTAAGTATTTTGAACACTCAGTGCTGAAAATAGTGGGCAGGATAACGTGACATCATCAGCGAATAAAAGATATAACTTTTAGAACGTTATGAAACTTCATTTTGGAGAAAATATAGGTCAGTAGGTTTTAATTAATGTTTATTAACTTTAATATGTTAGTTGTTTAGCTTAAAAATTATAACAGAAAGTAATCCTTTAATACCAAGCAGAAGCTATGTTTTTAGTCATGAAGTCATAGATGATGTATTATTTCCAAAATTCTTTTAATGTCTTACCAGTGCCTTCTTCTGTCGCTTCAATGGTCTGAGCAAATGATCTTCCCAGGTAATATACCTTGAATGCAGCTATCACACCTTGATCCATCAGTCAGATCATTGAAGTGGTGTTTGGAAGCAAAAATACCACTTTCACAATATGATGGAGGTCATGAATATAGAGAGAATGTTCAGGAGCCTTATCGAGAATTAATAAAAGTTTAAAAGGAATCCCCTTTAAAGGAACAAAGCAGTTGATGGTAAATGCCCTCTAGTCTGCATAGTCATCCACAATTATTATATTGCTGCGGTGATGCACTGGCATTGTGTGTTTGTTAATGTTCTTTAAAGCTCTAGGGTTCTCACTATGGCAGATAACAAGTGGCTTTAATTTAAAACTTGCAACATTGCCACACATTTTTTTTGAAGCCTCTAAACCAGGCATTCATTTTTCTTCAATACTAATGTAAGTGTATTCAGCCATTCTTTTCCAGAACAATCATGTTTCATCCATTTTAAATATGTGTTCAGACAAGTATCCTTACTCTTAAAAGTTAAACTGCACATCACCATCACGGCCTGCACATTTCCTTTATCACTGTGAACAAATGTCTAGCTTTAGCCTGGATGGTCAGGATGCTGAGTGGAATCTGCTACTGTATTTGGTCTTCAGTCCAGCGGGTTAGTAATTTTTCCATTTCATGTAGTGATCTGGTTCTTTGTTTGTTATTATAGTAGCTTTCACTGGAGCAGAACCTTTCACAGCTTCTCTAATATGCTCTTTGTACTTTAATATGGTTGCTATTGTTGAGTGGGACATGCCTAGTTCACAAGTTAGCGCCTAGTTCACAAGTTAGCGCCTAGTTCACAAGTTAGCGCCTAGTTTACAAGTTAGCGCCTAGTTTACAAGTTAACGCCTAGTTTACAAGTTAGCGCCTAGTTCACAAGTTAGCTCCTAGTTCACAAGTTAGCGCCTAGTTCACAAGTTAGTGCCTAGTTCACAAGTTAGCATGGACACAAATTTTCCACTTTTATATTGCAATATTTCTTTTATTTTCGTATATCAAGATCAGTTGTCTTCCTTTTTCTTCTTTGGCTCCACAGATCATTTTTTTTGGTTCATTTGTAACCATGATGCAAATACCACAGGTAATGTGCTGTAAACACGTGAAAACAAAATGAGTGCATCCTTGGTAGCAAACTGTCATATGATCCCATTTTGCTTTGTTGTAAGTGCAAAAGGTGGTTAGTCGAAAGGTTTTACGTTGGGTTATACCTGTATATAATGTTTCTTAAATAATACGAGTGTGTTAGCAGTGATGTAATGGGATATGACAAGGGGGCCTATCTATCAAGCTCCGAATAGAGCTTGATGGCCCGTGTTTCTGGCGAGCTTTTCAGGCTCGCCAGAAACAGCAGTTATGAAGCAGCGGTCACAAAGACCGCTTCTCCATAACCCTGTCCGCCTGCTCTGATGAGGCGGACAGGAATTCAACCCGATCGAGTACGAACGGGTTGATTGACACCCCCTGCTGGCGGCCGATTGGCCGCGGGTGTGCAGGGGGCGGCGTTGCACCAGCAGCTCACAAGAGCTGCTGGTGCAATGCTGAATACGGAGAGCGTATTCTCTGCATTCAGCCATGTTTGTCGGACCTGATCCGCATTGTCGGATCAGGTCCGACAGACATTTGTTAAATATGCCTCAAGGTGTTGGACTGAGTTCAAAGGTGTATATGTATGTGTGTGTGTAAATTTGTATGCTTGTATGTATATATATATATATATACCAAATCTCTTTATATCCCTTTATTTTGCTGTTAAAATGTTTATTTTAATTAACAAAACAACATATATTTTACTTAAAAATGTATAAATGTGAGTGAAATATTTTATTTTAATATGTTTAACAAGTGTTTTTATATATTTTTATTTTAGCCCTAACATTACTTCAGGTCTCCAGTTACGCTAACTTTTTAGAGCAACACATAACTTACCACTTGTAATTTGAGTGGTCAATAGCGCTCCACTTCTAATCTGGCCCTTAATGTTTCTTTAATGTTCCTTTAAATTTAATAAAGTACCATTTGGACACTCAAGATCGTTTTAGACGATTATTACCAGTTGGGTAACACACTCTCGAAAGGATTCATCACCCCGGTTCTAGCAAATCAGAACATGGTGGAACAAGTAAATGCTAACAGCATAGTTGCCAACAGTCCCTGATTTCCAGGGACAGTCCCTGGATTTTGTTGTATGTCCCTGGATTTTTTTTGTCCCTGGAAATGTCCCTGAAAATCTCTTTTGCACAACATTTGTTGTTTGTATATATAAAACAGTGGCGATAATAAAGGGAAATTAAGGAAACTATGTGTCGCCATTTATTATTAAAACAGTCTCAAGTCTCAAAAATTTGAACAGTAGTCCCTTGTTTACATCTCCATTATCTAAGACAAAATGGCAGTGGCACCAGGGCCTAAATGCTGGGGGGACCATTGCAGACCGTCTATATACATAGGTGTGTGCAGAATCTGTATAATCCTAATGCAGGGGATCATTTTATTAGTGCAGGTTTACAGTCTGTCTATCTATCTATTTATCTATATATCTGTCTATCTATCTCATTATCTATCTATCTCTCCCTCTATCCAGGGCCGGATTGGGCAGCCGGGATACCGGGAAAAAACCCGGTGGGCCGCCGATCGTCAGCTCAGCTGGCTGCTGCAGTAGAGAAAGCAGCAATTTGCAATCACTCGTCTCTGGCATAAAAAACATGGAAATACTACAATTATAGCCCTGGATATAAATGAATGTGTGGCGGCAGCACGAATATAGTGTACTTGACTTTAACCTACACAGTCGCAACGAGGAGGAAGGAGGAGCTGGCTGATGTAATATTTTTTGGGGAGGGGGCGGCCGCGGTTAACATTTGAGCATCGTGCACCGGCTGGAGTAGGATTCCCCTAGACATTGCCAGGCTACACGTGTTCCGGATCTGGCAGAGGATTAACTGACTCAGACTAACCCCAGCGATGTGCGCAAAGATAATCCAGCCTGAGTGACTCACAGCCACATTTAATCTCACTCTCCCTGAGTCCCTAGAGTATCTGGCATTACAAGCCAGCCATCTAAAAAGGTTATGTAATGCATTTATCTTTACGCTGTAGCCTAGTGTCTATTTTGGGTATTTTCCAGCTGCCACATGGCACAATAAATAATGATATACATGGAACCATAGATATCTGTGCTTCTTTGTGAGATTCTTCCTAGGTGATAGTGAATTTGAAACAGCCTGTTCTTTTTTAATGCCTTGGTTACCAGAGTAGGCTGCAAAGCATTGCAGAGCAACCTAAACCTATAGACTGTGAGCTCTCCGGAGCAGGGCCCTCTTCCTCCTGTGCTAGATTTGTTTAGGTTTGTTATGTTTTGTATTTTATCACAAATCTTTGTCATTGTATACCCCTATCATTGTACCCAGCGCTATGGAATTTGGCGGCGCTATACAAATAAATGATAATAATGGTTGGCAGTTCATAGTCAATGGGGTTAAAGGTTAATAACAATACTCAATATATACACTGTATTTTTTCTGTTACTTTCAAATAATTGGGCTGGAGGAGGCGGGGTTGGAGGGGGCTGGGCCGGTTTATACAAATTTCCAGGACCGGTCTGATTTCCCAGTCAGGCCCTGCCTCTATCTATCTATCTCTCTCTCTCTCTATCTATCTATCTATCTATCTATCTATCTATCTATCTATCTATCTATGTATCTGTCTGCCTGTCTAGCGATCTATATATCTCTCTCTATGTATCTCTCTATCTATATATCTATCAGTCTGTCAGTCTATCTATTTGTCTGTCTGTCTAGCTATCTATATCTCTCTATCTCTCTCTCCCTATATCTATCGGTCTGTCTGTCTATCTATTTGTCTGTCTAGATATCTATATATCTCTCTCTATCTATCTCTCTCTCCCTATATCTATCGGTCTGTCTGTCTATCTATTTGTCTGTCTGTCTAGCTATCTACAGGGAGTGCAGAATTATTAGGCAAATGAGTATTTTGACCACATCATCCTCTTTATGCATGTTGTCTTACTCCAAGCTGTATAGGCTCGAAAGCCTACTACCAATTAAGCATATTAGGTGATGTGCATCTCTGTAATGAGAAGGGGTGTGGTCTAATGACATCAACACCCTATATCAGATGTGCATAATTATTAGGCAACTTCCTTTCCTTTGGCAAAATGGGTCAAAAGAAGGACTTGACAGGCTCAGAAAAGTCAAAAATAGTGAGATATCTTGCAGAGGGATGCAGCACTCTTAAAATTGCAAAGCTTCTGAAGCGTGATCATCGAACAATCAAACGTTTCATTCAAAATAGTCAACAGGGTCGCAAAAAGCGTGTGGAAAAACCAAGGCGCAAAATAACTGCCCATGAACTGAGAAAAGTCAAGCGTGCAGCTGCCAAGATGCCACTTGCCACCAGTTTGGCCATATTTCAGAGCTGCAACATCACTGGAGTGCCCAAAAGCACAAGGTGTGCAATACTCAGAGACATGGCCAAGGTAAGAAAGTCTGAAAGACGACCACCACTGAACAAGACACACAAGCTGAAACGTCAAGACTGGGCCAAGAAATATCTCAAGACTGATTTTTCTAAGGTTTTATGGACTGATGAAATGAGAGTGAGTCTTGATGGGCCAGATGAATGGGCCCGTGGCTGGATTGGTAAAGGGCAGAGAGCTCCAGTCCGACTCAGACGCCAGCAAGGTGGAGGTGGAGTACTGGTTTGGGCTGGTTTTATCAAAGATGAGCTTGTGGGGCCTTTTCGGGTTGAGGATGGAGTCAAGCTCAACTCCCAGTCCTACTGCCAGTTTCTGGAAGACACCTTCTTCAAGCAGTGGTACAGGAAGAAGTCTGCATCCTTCAAGAAAAACATGATTTTCATGCAGGACAATGCTCCATCACACGCGTCCAAGTACTCCACAGCGTGGCTGGCAAGAAAGGGTATAAAAGAAGAAAATCTAATGACATGGCCTCCTTGTTCACCTGATCTGAACCCCATTGAGAACCTGTGGTCCATCATCAAATGTGAGATTTACAAGGAGGGAAAACAGTACACCTCTCTGAACAGTGTCTGGGAGGCTGTGGTTGCTGCTGCACGCAATGTTGATGGTGAACAGATCAAAACACTGACAGAATCCATGGATGGCAGGCTTTTGAGTGTCCTTGCAAAGAAAGGTGGCTATATTGGTCACTGATTTGTTTTTGTTTTGTTTTTGAATGTCAGAAATGTATATTTGTGAATGTTCAGATGTTATATTGGTTTCACTGGTAAAAATAAATAATTGAAATGGGTATATATTTGTTTTTTGTTAAGTTGCCTAATAATTATGCACAGTAATAGTCACCTGCACACACAGATATCCCCCTAAAATAGCTATAACTAAAAACAAACTAAAAACTACTTCCAAAACTATTCAGCTTTGATATTAATGAGTTTTTTGGGTTAATTGAGAACATGGTTGTTGTTCAATAATAAAATTAATCCTCAAAAATACAACTTGCCTAATAATTCTGCACTCCCTGTATAGATCATATCGCAAGCAAAAAAAGTAATATTTATTTTTGTAAAATTCAGTGCCTCTTTAAACCTACAATAAAATAAAAGGGGTAATTCAATTTCAGTTGGGATATGTTAATGAAGACCACATCTTACCCGTTTCATCTGTGATAAAAGATGATTGTGCACAGTTTTCTGCTAAAATCTGATGGTTATTTGCTTATGGATTCAGTTTTATTGAATTGCGCTTGAAGAATTTAATTTTATGCTTCAGGGCATCACGAGTTATCTGTGACAGTAATGTCTGTGAAGTACAAGTATCATTATCAGCTATAAAGCTTAGTATGCAAAGCAAATAAATGCCCGTACACTGCTTTTAACGGCGATTTTTTTTTCCTTACATGAAAATTTTCTATCAGATAATGACAGTTCTCCAGAATATTTTGCATTATAAAAAAGAGATTGTTCACTCATTTTTGTAAGCACTGCTTAGTAAGTATTGCATGCATACTGTTCATGACCACAAATGCTTGTAAAGTGTTAATACTAACTCCTCGTAGGTGCGTTTATTTTTCTAACATAGGGCTAGATTACAAATGGCACTATATTTGTTAACTTGTGCTCGTACTACAAGTAAACGAGACTGCACGAGCCCAAACTAAATTTGCGCTTGTCGAGTTACTGCGACTGAAGACCTCACGTAAAAGGTTAGGCCTAAAAAAAAAGTTGCATTAAATACAACATGAACACATTAATATTAACAGTTACACTCATATATACACTATCTAATACAATTATTCATATAAATATTAATAAAAAAGTTATTAAGGCTTATTATTATTAAGGGGGGTTAAAGGTGTATGGTATATGACAAGGTATTTGAACGAAAATACCTTGTCATATATATACATACATATACATATCTAAATTGTATACATGTGTATTTATGTTTCTATGTCTTTATATATATATATATATATATATATATATATATATATATATATATATATATATATATATATATATATATATATATATATATATATATATATATATATACTTTATATATATATCCACATATCCACATATATACATATGTATATATACTTTGGAGCCTTTTCCACTCAAATACCTAAAAAAAAAGAAAATGTTTTTGTATTCAATTTTAATATTTAATAATGGGTTTTACTGTGTATGTACTGTAAATATTTTGCATTCCAATGTTCTTCACATAGGGAAGAAATGTTCTATGTATTTTTAAATAGATATTCCTATATAAATCTGTATTTACATGTATCTATTTATATAGATATATAGGTACAGGTAGAAAACCATTTATCCAAACTTCTTGGGACTGGAGAAGGTTTGGATTTCGTAATAGTTTATTTTTGGAATATTTGCATCTGTCATAATGCAGTTTATACATGCAACCGTAAGGTAATTTATATAATTTTTAATACTTTTGTACCCTCAGAAAGATAGTACAGTGTAATAAGATAGGTAATATACAGCTAGATCACGAGTTTTGTCGGTAGAGCCGTGCGGTGCTAACGAGCCTTTTTTTTCACCGCTCACTTTAAACAACGCTGGTATTACGAGTTTTCCGAATGGCTGTGTTAGCCTCAGAAAAGTGAGCGTTGAGCAAAATTTAGCTCCACATCTCACCTCGATACCAGCGCTGCTTAAGTCAGCGGTAAGCTGGCTAAACATGCTCGTGCACGATTTCCCCATAGGAAACAATGGGGCTGAGTCGCCTGAAAAAAAGCTAACACCTGCAAAAAAGCAGCGTTCAGCTTCCAACGCAGCCCCATTGTTTCCTATGGGAAAATAAAAATGATGTCTACACCTAACACCCTAACATGAACCCTGAGTCTCAACACCCCTAATCTTACACTTATTAACCCCTAATCTGCCGCCCCCGACATCGTCGCCACCTGCATTATACTATTAACCCCTAATCTGCCACTCCGGACACCGCCGCCACCTACATTATACCTATGAACCCCTAATCTGCTGCCCCTAACATCGCCGACACCTACATTATATTTATTAACCCCTAATTTGCCCCCCCAACGTCGCCGCCACCTACCTACAATTATTAACCCCTAATCTGCTGCCCCCAACGTCGCCGCCACTATACTAAATTTATTAACCCCTAAACCTAAGTGTAACCCTAACCCCCCTAAATTAAATCTAATTTAAATAAATCTAAAGAAAATTACTATTATTAACTAAATTATTCCTATTTAAAACTAAATACCTATAAAATAAACCCTAATATAGCTACAATATAACTAATAGTTACATTGTAGCTATTTTAGGATTTATTTTTATTTTACAGGCAACTTTGTATTTATTTTAACTAGGTAGAATAGTTTTTAAATAGTTATTAACTATTTAATAACTACCTAGCTAAAATAAATAAAAATTTACCTGTAAAATAAATCCTAACCTAAGTTACAAATACACCTAACACTACACTGCAATTAAATAAATTACCTAAATTAAATTAAACTAATTACAATTAAATTAAATAAACTAAATTACGAAAAGAAACAAACACTAAATTACAGAAAATAAAAAATAAATTACAAATTTTAAAACTAATTACACCTAATCTAATCCCCCTAATAAAATAAAAAAGCCCCCCAAAATAAAAAAATGTCCCTACCCTATACTAAATTACAAATAGCCCTTAAAAGGGCCTTTTGCGGGGCATTGCCCCAAAGTAATCAGCTCTTTTACCTGTAAAAAAAAATACAATACCTCCCCCAACATTACAACCCACCACCCACACACCCCTACTCTAAAACCCACCCAATCCCCCCTTAAAAAAACCTAACACTGGGGGGCGGATCCTAGCCACGATCGGAGATGGCTGCTTATTAACAGAGCTACGTAGTCCCTGTTGTATTACACGCTAATTCAGAACGTACGACCTGCACAACTGGGTTAAAAAGACTCTCCAGATCTGCTTGGAAGCTCCGGTTGCTGATTGTGTCACTCTAGAGGATCGATGTGACATTTGGAAGAGCGTCGCGGGTAGCTAGTTGCAGCAGGCCTCAACTGAAGCGGGACCCAGCAGTCAGAAAATCGCAGCAAGGAGTTCCAGTTACATCAGCCTGCCGACAGAACAATATATAGGGAGTACGCTCCCAGGCACTATCACCGGCTCAGAGGAGAGACTGGCAGCTGGCCCACAGTGCGAAGCAGAACAGGACTAACAGTAGGCTGCAACCACGAGGTAAACTGTGACACACGCAAGCACCTGATTAGGCAGAACGAACTGCCCTCTAGCTAGGCTGGCCCAATATAAAAGACTGAGACATACACAGGGGCATAGAGAGGCCATAAAAAGGGCTGCTGGACAGACCGCATTGAGCTGGACGGTGTCAATAAGAACTGAGGCTCTGAACAGACACAAGCCATTTTTTGGGCGCAGCCATTAGAGTGGTGACTCACGTGCAGAGCAGGCCTGAGTTATTGTTTCAGACGCCCCACAAAGCATAAAATAAAGGAGACATAAGGCCTGAGGCAATTTGCTTTAAACGGCACGCTCAGAAACATCAAGACAGTTAAAGCCAGCACAAATAAGTATCTATCTCATAGCGCAACTATACCCAGCCAAATGCAGCAAGCACCCTTTTATAAACACACCATCAACAGATTGCCCCATTTTGTCAGAAGAACAGAAGGGGACATTTTGAGATTACAGATAGTTACACACACACATTAGGGGTGGTAATAAGCTCACTGGTGATCAGGCGAAAATACAGGCCTACATGATGTCTGAGAAGAGAAAAACCAAGCCGACTAAAGGTTCTCAGAACACAGCAATAGAGAATTACCTGATACCCACAGACACCGCTTCACAGCAAGTCAGGGCAATGCAGGAACCCAGCACACTGGGTACCCAAAACACAGTGGCTCAGATCCACAACCCAGACCTTCGCACACAGTCCCAGAATTTCCTCACTAAAGAAGACATCAAACATCTTTCCTCAAAAGATGATATAAAAGAGGCAATGAAGGATTTTAAGTCTATGTTTGGGGAACTAAAAAATGAAATATCAGCTGTGGAGCAAAGAGTCACATATATTGAAGAAAAGCAGGAATCTATTTGCTTAGACCTACAGCTCCAATCCAGTGTCTTTCAAGCACAAGAAAGCACGGTCCACACGTTGATGGACCGAGTTGAGGACCTGGAGAACAGGAGCAGGAGGAACAATATAAGATTGTGTGGTGTTCCAGAAGATGTGGATCCTCCTGCCCTGTTGGGCTATATTCAGGACTTTATCAGATATCTTAAAAACAATGAAGCAGCACTAGAAGTCCCTATAGAGAGAGCCCACAGAGCCTTACGACCCAAACCACCCAACAGGGCCCCTCCCAGAGACATTATCCTAAAGTTCTTGTCCTTTAGAGACAAGGAACTGGTCCTGAAATTCGCCAGAGCAAAACACTCACTGGAATTTCGGGGAGTAGAGGTGCAGGTTTACTCTGACCTATGCCGTCTACACTACAAGAAAGAAGGGACCTAAGGTTCATCACAACTGTTCTAAAGGACAGAAGAATTCCATAGAGATGGGGATTTCCCACCTGCCTGATAGCCAGCAAGAACAACACTTCCCATGTCCTTCCTGAGGACCTTGGATGATCTGCCCGCTTTTAACCAGGCTCTTGGCCTGGATATCAGACCTCCTCGACAATTAGCGGCTGCCTCGGATGGTCCTCTGGACAGAGAACCAGAAGAGATCAGGAACCACCCGGGTTGAAGAAAGCAGCCTGATGAACAGTTGATCCTAAATCCAGAAGTAACTAAGTCTGTGGGACTTGGACAATTGGCCTAGAAGGGCAAAGCTGGGTCTGTCATTGACAGAACCCAGATCCTGCTTACAGATAAGTTTAAGGGGACAGTCTACACGAGAATTTTTATTGTTTTAAAAGATAGATAATCCCTTTATTACCCATTTCCCAGTTTTGCATAACCAACACAGTTATAATAATATACTTTTAACCTCTGTGATTATCTTGTATCTAAGCCTCTGCAAACTGCAGAGTTCTTTTGACAGACTTGCAGTCTAGCCAATCAGTGCCTAATTCCAGATTACTTCACGTGCACGAGCACATTGTTATCTATATGAAATATGTGAACTAACACCCTCTAGTGGTGAAAAACTGTTAAAATGCAATCTGAAAGAGGTGGGCTTCAAGGTCTAATAAATTAGCATATGAACTTCCTAGGTTAAGCTTTCAACTAAGAATACTAAGAGAACAAAGCAAAATTGGTGATAAAAGTAAATTGGAAAATTGTTTAAAATTACATGCTCTATCTGAATCATGAAAGTTTATTTTGGCCTAGACTGTCCTTTTAAGTTTGAAAACTGAACCTAATGCAACCTAAAGTTATTTAAAGTTATTTAAAGTAGAGATTGATTATTCAGAGTTATTTACACTTGCAAAAGTTTAACCTTTTTCTGCCGTGGACTGTTGTTGTGAGATGGGGACGATAAGAGAGGATTAAGGGGGTTTTCTTCTTTTTGTGACAGGACTGGCGGGGTGGGGAGGCAGGGCCCACTCAGAAGGTAATCTACATGAACAGGTAAGGGGCCTAAATATAAGGAGTCATGTTGGAGGCTCGCACCACATACAAATGATGCAACGATTAATAATGGCTCCAAAGATTCAAATGAGGGGTCCATTTTCACTTTTAGTTATATTTCACGTTTTCTTGGCAAGAGAGCACACAAAGCACACAAAATCTAAAAGATCCTAGGGCTGAGAATGAGCCTGTTAAAAAAATACAATAGGCTCCATTACTCTTTAGCACTCAGTCATCAATCCTTAGTCCTCCAAGATACTTACATAATTTTTATTTTTAAAAGGAAAAAATAAAAAAATCAAGAAAAATATATATATATATATAGACCCCATCACAACGGACACCAACACTGGCCCAGTAGCTCACACTTTAAAAATTAAGAGGGTTCCCCTGTCGCCCCATCGGGACCGCCTATATAGATAAACATTACTGGGGATACTCCCTTCCTTCAATACCCATACATAAGTACACTTCTTGGGATGATAGGACACGGCGAAACTTAGCTTAATGTCATAGAAGCAAAAACAGAACTGTTTAGCTTGTATATATTCTTAGTACGTTCTGAATCAGTTGAAAATGTTCAAAGTTTATGTTTAATGTGTAAACACAGGGATAACTACCCCTGATTTCCTTGGTTTTTTTTCTTTCGGTATACATAGATTGTTATTGTCTTGAGCTTAGTGTTTGAGGCAAATTTGTACCACTCAATTGCTCCTTGCATTGAACCCGTTCCCTACCTTTCTCCTCACACTTCCTGACCTATTCCTCTCTACTCTTCTTTACTTGCACTACTTTCTGCTTCCCACCCCCCTTTTTTTTTTTCCCCGCAGCCCTAGTCCTGACACCCTAACCCAAAATGCCCCCCCCCCCGCAGAGACGGGAAAATATTCTCTCAGTGGAACTAATCACGGTCAGTGTCAAAGGGTTTAATAGCCCTAGTAAGCGTTCCATTGCTCTCAGAGATCTACATAGAATGGGAGGGGATATAGTCTATCTACAAGAGACACATTTCTCTAGGACTCACGAACCAAAGTGGTACAGTCATCGATATCCCACAGCATACTTTGCATCTGAAAAACGATGTGGGAATAATACTTAGCGCCAACATGCCATTTCAGGTTGATCAAGTCTATAGAGATTCAGATGGCAGACCATTACTTTAGCTAACATTTATTGCCCCAACCAGTCACAGCACCTCTTTTTACAAGAGATCACCCGTAAAATACTCGAAGTACAAGGGGGAGTATTGTACTTGGAAGGTGACCTTAATGCGCCCCTAGACCCTGCCCTTGACACGTCCAACAGAATCTCCAGCACCCCCCACAAGGCTCTCAAGCGCATGCACGTTTCCCTGACGGAATTGGTAGTACATGACATATGGCGTCTGCTTCACCCTCACACTAGAAATTTCTCATTTTACTCACACCCTCACAGGAAGTACTCAAGGATTGACTATCTATTCACAGACACGACAGGCCTTACGATTACTACTAGCATATGCAAAACAGAATGAGAAGCAGTCTGCCAGGAACGAACAGCAGCATCAATAGCTTGTTCTATGGCCCGGTTGCCACCTGGTAGTAGCTTCTTTCTGCCCAATTGTGCTTTTCACAGAGGAAAACTTCCCTGTAGTATATCAGTCTGATCCCGCCGACATGGTCAGTCCAGCCCCGAAATACCAGGCAATTCTCCTCTGAACAAGGAACATGACAACCCCAGACGATCGTTTCGGCCTCCTTTGGGCCTCGTCAGTGAGGTGCAGCCATATCCCTCTAAACACATTGGGCAAGGAGTCCACGTCTGGTTTCCCCCATCACCCTTAGGGAGACTATCCCCAGGGTCATATTTACATATTCAAAACAGAATGAGAAGCAGTCTGCCAGGAACGAACAGCAGCATCAATAGCTTGTTCTATGGCCCGGTTGCCACCTGGTAGTAGCTTCTTTGTGCCCAATTGTGCTTTTCACAGAGGAAAACTTTCCTGTAGTATATCAGTCTGATCCCGCCGACATGGTCAGTCCAGCCCCGAAATACCAGGCAATTCTCCTCTGAACAAGGAACATGACAACCCCAGACGATCGTTTCGGCCTCCTTTGGGCCTCGTCAGTGAGGTGCAGCCATATCCCTCTAAACACATTGGGCAAGGAGTCCACGTCTGGTTTCCCCCATCACCCTTAGGGAGACTATCCCCAGGGTCATATTTACATATGCAAAACAGAATGAGAAGCAGTCTGCCAGGAACGAACAGCAGCATCAATAGCTTGTTCTATGGCCCGGTTGCCACCTGGTAGTAGCTGAGCTGTTGTTCGTTTCTGGTAGAGCGCTTCTCTCTTTGTATGCAAATTATTATGACCCTGGGGAAGTCTCCCTATGGGTGATGGGGGAAACCAGACGTGGACTCCTTGCCCAGTGTGCTTAGAGGAATGTGGCTGCACCTCACTGACGAGGCCCATAGGAGGCCGAAACGATCGTCTGGGGTTGTCATGTTCATTGTTCAGAGGAGAATTGCCTGGTATTTCGGGGCTGGACTGACCTTACTTGGCGGGATCAGACTGATATACTTCAGGAAAGTTTTCTTCTGTGAAAAGCACACTGGTCTAAAAGAGGCTGCTTCCGGGTGGTAAATCGCCATAGAACAAGCCACTGAGCTGTTGTTCGTTCCTGGTAGAGCGCTTCTCTCTTTGTATGCAAATTATTATGACCCTGGGGAAGTCTCCCTATGGGTGATGGGGGAAACCAGACGTGGACTCCTTGCCCAATGTGCTTAGAGGAATGTGGCTGCACCTCACTGACGAGGCCCATAGGAGGCTGAAACGATCGTCTGGGGTTGTCATGTTCCTTGTTCAGAGGAGAATTGCCTGGTATTTCGGGGCTGGACTGATCTTACTTGGCGGGATCAGACTGATATACTTCAGGAAAGTTTTCTTCTGTGAAAAGCACACTGGTCTAAAAGAGGCTGCTTCCGGGTGGTAAATTGCCATAGAACAAGCCACTGAGCTGTTGTTCGTTCCTGGTAGAGCGCTTCTCTCTTTGTATGCAGATTACTACTAGCAGTAACATACACACAATTACATGGTCAGACCATGCACCTGTCAGTTGTTCCATTCAATGGCCCAACATCCCGGTTACTCCATATGTTTGGAGGCTCGATGACACATTACTAGATGATCCGGTTTTCCACGCAGAGGCCCAAAAATCCTTGACTGAGTTCTTCCAAATAAACGCAGATGCACAAATGCAGAACAGTACTGTCTGGGAGGCCCATAAATGCACCATTTGAGGACTACTGATTAGAAGAAGGGCTTACTTAAATAGGCAGAAGAGAGAGCGCTACCGTGACCTCCTGACACGGGTAACAGCCGCAGAGAGGGAGCATAAGAGTTCCCCCGCAGAGGAGAACCTTCTAAAAACACTTGCGCACGCAAGGGCGGAGCTACTTGGGTTCCTACAAGAGGGCTATCAAAAGAAGGCTCTCATGCTAAGGCAGCTTTACTTTGAGCAAGGAGATAAAGCGGGAAGACTATTGGCTAGAGCCATAGCGCGTAAAAAACTTAAAGCCTATGTTTATGAGATAGTGAATCAGGATGGCGAGGTCAAAGCCGACGGGAAATCTGTGGCAGATATTTTCAGTGAGTACTACGAATCCTTGTATAATATTCAGAGTGAGCACAGAGCAGAGGAAGTTGCCCCGCAGGAAGTACAGAAAGAGCGAGACCCCCCTCAGATATATTGACGGGGTAGAGCTACCCAGACTCTCAGAACAGGAGAGAGAATCACTTGAGTCTCCCATCATGGTGGACGAAGTGAAAAAAGCCGTTAAGGATCTCCCGATAGGGAAAAGCCCGGGACCTGATGGCTTCGGAACCAAATACTACAAATTATTTGTAGACACATTGGCCCCAGAACTGGCTACTATCTTCAATTCCCTCCCAGACTATCCAGTTTTGCCGAATACAATGCTGGAGGCCTATATAGCCGTGATCCCTAAACCTGGGAAATCACCTGATAGACTGGATAGTTACAGACCCATATCTTTATTAAATTCTGATGTTAAGATATTGGCCAGAACTCTGGCCAATCGACTAAACAAATTTCTTCCCGGACTGGTCTCGACGGATCAGGTGGGCTTTATACCGGCACATGAGGTGAGAGACAACACTCTTAAAGTTTTACAACTAATAACTTTTGCCCAAATTAACCAGAAACCTCTTGCTTTGGTCACAACAGATGCTGAAAAAGCATTTGACCGGGTCGACTGGTCTTTCATGAGACACACCCTGATTAAGTTCGGGTTTGGCCCCAAAATGGTTAACATGGTCATGTCACTTTATTCCACACCAAATGCAAAAGTGAGGGTTAACGGAACCTTGTCCAAAACATTTCAGATTAAAAACGGGACTAGACAGGGCTGCCCACTCTCGCCCCTATTATTCGCCCTCATCATGGAAGTACTAGCTGGGAAAATTAGAAGCAATACACTAATAAAGGGGATAGTGGTAGGCGGCTACGAGCATTAACTCGTGATGTACGCCGATGATGTCCTTCTGACAATATCGGATACAGCTAACTCTCTCCGAGAGGCCATGACAGAATTTTCTGAATTTGAAAAAAGTGTCAAACTTCCTGCTAAACCCCACAAAATCGGAGATCTTGAATATCACTGAGGCCCCTGAGCTTTTTGAAACCCTTAAATCTGACTGTCCGATAAAAATAGCTCAGAAATCCATAAAATACATGGGAATTACACTCACGCCTTCTGTAACAGATATTGTAGAGCTTAACTACAAACATATAACGGATGACATAGTCAGAGACTTGGCTAGCTGGAAAAACAAAACAATTTCATGGATGGGCCGGGTCGGGGTAGTCAAAATGAACATCCTGCCAAGAGTGCTATATATCACGCAGACTGTCCCGGTCCAGCCGACCTCTCAATACATACATCACATACAATTAGCAATTGAGGCCTACATATGGAATGGGCAAAAACCTAGAATCCCAAGAACACCATTTACTTGCCCAGAGATAGAGGGGGTTTGGGAGTCCCGAACCTGATAGAATACCTAAGAGCTATATCGCTACAGAGATTGGTCGAATGGTGTCATAACTCACCAAATAAATCCTGGACACAGGTGGACAGAAAGATTTTGCGGAGGGGTAACGTGGGAGCGCTTGCCTGGATCACTCCCAAAAACCGTCTAGTAAGCATTACACAATACCCTTTGATTGAAGAGGTATTTAAGACCTGGGACAGACTGATCGGAAGGGCGCCTCACATTTCCACTACTGCTTCTCCGGTGACTCCGACACAAGAGAACCCAGACATAGGAATAGAGAGTGAGCTTCGTACCCTCAAGGCTCCCTACACATTGGCAGAAACCGCATTCTTTAACTTCACTCAACAAAACAGACTTAAAACTCAAAGTGAGCTTGCAGAGTTGAGACTGGACATTTACACGTCATGGTTTAGAGTGGCGCAACTCACACACTTTTTCAGTATGCACAAAGAGAGTTCAGACTTAACAAGAAGTAGGACTCTATTTGAGGTCCTTTGCACAACGACTCATGCCCCCACGCACCTAATTTTGCAGTTGTACAGACTCCTTTTGACCAATGGGACATCTGCCCTCCCTACATACGCACACGCCTGGCAAACCGAACTGGGTTTAGAAATAGATTTGAAAGATTGGACCAAAATTTTTGAAAGAGCCAAGAGCACATCAGTCTCAATGCGCATCCAAGAAATGCACTACAAATTTTTGAGTAGATGGTACTTGACTCCCCAGAGACTTAAAAAAATATATCCGCATGCGAGTGGGGGGGTGCTGGAGAGGTTGTGGCGAAGAGGGAACATATCTCCACATCTGGTGGACTTGTCCACTTATCCGCCCATTCTGGGACGGGGTTCTTGGTGAGATGAGTAAATTACTCAAGATCATAATCCCCCCCAAATCATCTTATTTGATATATCATGATCTACCCAAGATAGTAGGAGAGGAGAGATATCTCCTGTTTCTGTTAATGTTAAATGGGGCAAAGGGACTCATACCCACACTATGGAGAAAACAGCGCGCGCCTAGCTTACAAGAATGGAGACACAGGGTGGGAGAGTTGCTCTGTCTTGAAAGATACCACTACCTTAAAATTGGTAAAATTGGAACACATGAGATGATGGTATTGACATGGGAGGGAAAAAGCATCTAAACACTTTCTGGAGGCCAGGAAAACTAAGTACATGCTTGTAGATCACCTCGCAAAATAATTCCCCTTTTCTTCCCCCTCTCCTTTCCCCTCAACCCCCTCCTTTTTTTTTTTTTTTCTTTTGCTATCCTCCCCCCCCACCCTACTCCCTCCATTAGGGTACACCTCCTCCCCTATCCATTCATAAGTCAAAACACTTCCCTTTCCTATCCCCCTTCACTATTGTTCACCTGGTTGGTGATCACATCAGGTTTTCACGCACCTACAGCCATGTGTGTAAAGTAAGCTGTAGAACTGTGACGATACAAAAGGCGAACCTGATGTAAACTACATAAGCTTCTGTTTGCATAGTAATGGATCTATATAATAGCTAAGGGCACTCTAGCCCGCAGTTAAGAGCACGAATATTAAATAAGTGTAACTGGATGATGGAGCAATGGAAGTAAATAGATAACAATGTCAGAAATCTGCAGAACATAAAGACTGTAACTAATTTCTGTTAATATTGACATTAGTAATCTCAAGGTCTTGTGAACTATGTTAATACTTTGTTATGTACGTAAAGTTATTGCACTTAACAAAATAAAGCTTTTTCAAAATAAAAATAAAAACCTAACACTACCCCCTGAAGATCACCCTACCATGAGCCGTCTTCACCCAGCCGGGCACAAGTGGTCTTCCATACGGCATAAGTCTTCATCCGATCGGGGGAGAAGAGGTCCTCCAGACAGCAGAAGGCTTCATCCAGGCGGCATCTTCTATCTTCATCCTTCCGGAGCGGAGCGGAGCGGGTCCATCTTCAATCCAGCCGACGCGGAGCATCCTCTTCAAACGAAGTCCTAACGAAGAATGAAGGTTCCTTTAAATGACGTCATCCAAGATGGCGTCCCTTAAATTCCGATTGGCTGATAGAATCCTATCAGCCAATCGGAATTAAGGTAGGAAAAATCCTATTGGCTGATTCTATCAGCCAATGGATTGAAGTTCAATCCGATTGGCTGATCCAATCAGCCAATAGGATTGACCTCGCATTCTATTGGCTGATTGGATTCTATCAGCCAATCGGAATTCAAGGGACGCCATCTTGGATGACGTCATTTAAAGGAACCTTCATTCTTCGTTAGGACTTCGTCTGAAGAGGATGCTCCGCGTTGGCTGGATTGAAGATGGACCCGCTCCGCTCCGGAAGGATGAAGATAGAAGATGCCGCCTGGATGAAGCCTACTGCCTTCTGGAGGACCTCCTCTGCCCCGATCGGATGAAGACTTCTGCCGTATGGAGGACCACTTGTGCCCGGCTGGGTGAAGACGGCGCTGCGGAATCTTCCAGTGCTGCGGAATCTGTTGGCGCTCTACAAATACCTGATGATAATAATAATAATAATAAAAGGTAGGGTGATCTTCAGGGGGTAGTGTTAGGTTTTTTTTAAGGGGGGATTGGGTGGGTTTTAGAGTAGGGGTGTGTGGGTGGTGGGTTGTAATGTTGGTGGGGGGTATTGTATTTTTTTTTACAGGTAAAAGAGCTGATTACTTTGGGGCAATGCCCCGCAAAAAAGGCCCTTTTAAGGGCTATTTGTAATTTAGTATAGGGTAGGGACATTTTTTTTATTTTGAGGGCTTTTTTATTTTATTAGGGGGATTAGATTAGGTGTAATTAGTTTTAAAATTTGTAATTTATTTTTTATTTTCTGTAATTTAGTGTTTTTTTTCTGTAATTTAGTTTATTTAATTGTAATTGTAATTAGTTTAATTTAATTTAGGTAATTTCTTTAATTATAGTGTAGTGTTAGGTGTATTTGTAACGTAGGTTAGGATTTATTTTACAGGTAAATTTGTATTTATTTTAACTAGGTAGCTATTAAATAGTTAATAACTATTTAATAACTATTCTACCTAGTTAAAATAAATACAAAGTTGCCTGTAAAATAAAAATAAATCCTAAAATAGCTACAATGTAACTATTAGCTATATTGTAGCTATTATTAGGGTTTATTTTATAGGTAAGTATTTAGTTTTAAATAGGAATAATTTAGTTAATAATAGTAATTTTCATTAGATTTATTTAAATTAGATTTAAGTTAGGGGGGTTAGGGTTAGACTTAGGTTTAGGGGTTAATACATTTAGTATAGTAGCGGCGACGGGTGTGGCAGATTAGGGGTTAATAAATGTAGGTAGGTGTTGGCGATGTTAGGGATGGCAGATTAGGGGTTAATAAAATTTAACTAGTGTTTGCGAGGCGGAGTGCGGCGGTTTAGGGGTTAATACATTTATTAATGTGGCGGCGATGTCCGGTCGGCAGATTAGGGGTTAAAAAAAATTATTTTAGTGTTTGCGATGTGGGGGGGGGGGGGGCCTCGGTTTAGGGGTTAATAGGTAGTTTATGGGTGTTAGTGTACTTTTTATCACTTTAGTTAAGAGCTTTATGTTCCGGCGTTAGCCGATAAAACTCTTAACTACTGACTTTCAAATGCGGTAGGAGTCTTGACAGGAGAGGGTTTACCGCTCACTTCTTCCAAGACTCGTAATACCAGCGTTAGGCAAATCCCATTAAAAAGATATGATACGCAATTGACGTAAGGGGATTTGCGGTAGCCTCGAGTCGCAGAAGAAAAGTGAGCGGTACACCTGTACCTGCCAGACTCGTAATACCAGTGGGCATTAAAAAGCAGCGTTGGGACCTCTCAACGCTGCTTTTTAAGGCTAACGCAGAACTCGGGATCTAGCCGATAGTGTATTATTTGCATTTTAGAACACAAAAAAGACAAAGCAAAAAATAAATAAAGACACAGGCAGAGAAGATTGTGACTTAAAGCAGGGAAAATAGTAATTTTTTATAATTGTTTTAATTTTATTTTAGATATTAATTAAAATGTTTGGATTTCCGAATTAGTTTTGATTTTGAATTTCCGGATTTGGGGATTTGTACCTTGAGATATATACATATATGTCAGGTTAGCACAGTTGCTCTAATGCGTATCGGGAAATCGCACAAGCGATAAGTGTTAGTTTTTTTCACAGTTTGCGCTCTCCATTGAAGTCTATGGGAAGAAGTTAATGCGGTCGCAATCTCAGTGCTCCCTTAACATATGAAAGCACATGCTTTCTGCCCCCTGGTTGCGGCTCCCGCTGTTTAAGCTGGCAGCGTGGATCACAACATGCGCCTCTGTGCGGGACATAGGTACCACGTCAACACAGCATGCTGGGCAAAGTGCTGTGTGACATAGTTTCTACATACAAATAGCACAAGGTTAAAGGGACAGTTTACTAAAAAAATGTCTCCCCTTAATTTGTTCCCAATGATCAACTTTACCATTTGGAGTGTATTAAATTGTTTACAAGTATTTCCTTTACCTTTATATTGGCATTTAAAATTGTTGATTTAGCCTGTGGTATCCCCACCTATTCTGAAAGTTTCTGGCCTTAGGTCCAAGCTATAGTTAAGCTGTGTAAACACAACCAGCAGAAGAAATTACAGTCCCAGTGTGGTATAGAAGAGATAAGGTAATAAAATGTTAATTTTCCATTGTTCTCTCCAAGTATAGGTCTTTGGTTTACAGACAGATATAAGATAAAGAAGCAGGTATATATATACAATGTTATAAAGTAATGAGATCTGATTATACCTACAATCTCAGCCCATTTGATTAGGTTGTGGCTTAAAAACACAAAATCTCAGCTATTCCATATACACAAATAAACCTTAAAAAAACTCATTCCCATACATTTTATACTCTACAGATGGTAAAAAAATAATTGGAAACACATTAAAGGAAAAACAATTTTACAGTATACTTTCCCTTTAAGTACTGAAATTTTCATTATAGGTGGGGATACAACAGGCGAAAAGCAGTTATTTCAACTGAGAAAATAAAGGTAAATGAGCCATTAGTTAACAATATCATACACTCCAACAGGTAAAATGGATCACAGGGAACACATTAAAGGTGGAGAAAATGTTACAGTACATTGTCCCTTTAAATCTCCCATATCTTATTACGTAAGAAGTTTTACATTTTTAGGTGTGACTAACATGATCAATGTAGGTCTTGCTTTGCTAATGTACATGCCCTGAAAGGAAACAAGATTTCAACCTCAACACTGTAAATTTTTTTCTATAAAAAGCAGGAACTGTAGGCACATGACAAGGGCAATTCCATGATCTGTGCAGCTCTGGTTAGCATCTGTACAAATATTGGCCAGTTACAACTGAAAAGGAGAACATATATAGCAGGGCCGCGATCCAATATAAATCATCGCCGGCGACGCCAAATTTTGCGCTGGTTTGGTAGAAGTTACGCTCGTATATTTTTGCCTTCGGCCGTAGTTTTTTGGCCCATAGACAGGTATACCAAACCAGCGCAGTTTGGTATCCAATATACAGTGTAAGGACTTACGTGGTGAAAATGGAGAAATCTTACTCCATTTTCACCTTGCCACAAATTGCAGGCGTAGTAAGCCTTACGCTGTGTATTGGAGCCCCGTAACTCCCTAAACTAGCTGCAAAATAAAACCTAACACCTAACGCATGCGCAATGTCTAACCCCTAATGTGAGCCCCCTACACCGTTGCCACCTACATTAAAATTATTAACCCCTAATGTAATCCCCCTACACCGCGACCATCTATATTAAAATTATTAACCCCTAATCTAATCCCCCTACACCGCCGCCACCTATATTAAATTTATTAACCCCTAATCTAATCCCTCTATACCGCCGCCACCTATTTTAAATTTATTAACCTCTAAAATACTAAAATTTCCCTACCACTAAACCTAAGTCTAACCCTACAAATAGCCCTGAAAAGGGCCTTTTGCGTGGCATTGCCCCAAAGTAACCAGCTCTATTACCAGCCCTTAAAAGGGCCTTTTGTGGGGCATTGCTCCAAAGTAACCAGCTCTTTTACCAGCCCTTAAAAGGGCTTTTTGCGGGGCATTGTCACTAAGTAATCAGATCTTTTGCCTGTAATGTAATCTAATCCCCCTACACCACTGCCACCTATATTAAATGTATTAACCCCTAATCTAATCCCCCTACAACCGCCGCCACCTATATTAAATATATTAACCCCTAATCTAATCACCCTACACCGCCGCCACCTATATTAACTATATTAACCCTAATTATATTAGGGTTAATATAGTTAATATAGTTATTATATTATATATATTAACTATATTAACCCTATCTAACTCTAACACCCCTAACTTAATTATTATTAAAATAAATCTAAATAATATTAATAATATTAACTAAATTATTCCTATTTAAAACTAAATACTTACCTATAAAATAAACCCTAAGATAGCTACAATATAAATCATAATTACATTGTAGCTATTTTATGGTTTATATTTATTTTACAGGTAACCTGGTATTTATTTTAACTAGGTACAATAGCTATTAAATAGTTAATAACTATTTAATAGCTACATAGTTAAAATAATTACCAATTTACCTGTAAAATAAATCCTAACCTACGTTACAAATACACCTACACTATCAATAAATTAATTAAATAAACTACAAATATCTAAACTAAAATACAATTAAATACACTAAACTAAATTACAACAAATAAAAAAAGATTACAAGATTTTTAAGCTAATTACACCTATTCTAATCCCCCTAATAAAATAACAAAGCCCCCCAAAATAAAAAAATGTCCCTACCCTAATCTAAATTACAAAAGTAATCAGCTCTATTACCAGCCCTTAAAATGGTCTTTTGTAATCAGCTCTTTTGCCTGTAAAAAAACAACAACCCCCCCATTACAACCCACCACCCACATACCCCTACTCTAACCCACCCAATCCCCCCTTAAAAAACCTAAGAGCTACTGTAATTCTATTGGCTGATTAGAATAGGCAATAGAATTACAGTAGCTCTTAATCTATTGGCTATTCTAATCAGCCAATAGAATTAAAGTAGCTTGCATCCGATTGGCTGATTTGAATTTGAAGGCTCAAATCAGCCAATAGGTATTCAAGGGACGCCATTTTTAATCGTGTACCTTGAATTCCTATTCAGTGTACGGCGGCGATCGTATGACGATGATCCTCCACTCTCCGGCTCCGGTCTTCAGTTCCAGCGGTTTTCAGTTCCAGCGTCGCCGATCTTCAGTTCCAGCATCGCCGGTCTTCAGTTCCAGATGGACGGTCTTCAGCTCCGCGGTCATCGGTCTTCAACTCCTCCGCTCCGCGCCGGCTTGATCCTGGAAGAAGAAGATGTCGCCGCCTGGAAGAAGACTTCTCCGCCTGGAACAGGACCTTCTCCGCCGGTCTTCAGGACAGGTAAGGAGCACTTGGGGGTTAGACTTAGGTTTTTTAAGGGGGGATTGGGTGGGTTAGAGTAGGGGTATGTGGGTGGTGGGTTGTAATGGGGGCTGGTAATAGAGCTGATTACTTTTGTAATTTAGATTAGGGTAGGGACATTTTTTTATTTTGGGGGGCTTTGTTATTTTATTATGGGTCTTAGAATAGGTGTAATTAGCTTAAAAATCTTGTAATCTTTTTTTATTTTTTGTAATTTAGTGTTTGTTTGTTTTTGTAATTTAGTTTAGTGTATTTAATTATATTTTAGTTTAGATAATTGTAGTTTATTTAATTAATTTATTGATAGTGTAGGTGTATTTGTAACTTAGGTTAGGATTTATTTTACAGGTAAATTGGTAATTATTTTAACTAGGTAGCTATTAAATAGTTATTAACTATTTAATAGCTATTGTACCTAGTTAAAATAAATACCAAGCTACCTGTAAAATAAATATAAACCCTAAAATAGCTACAATGTAATTATTAATTATATTGTAGCTATCTTAGGGTTTATTTTATAGGTAAGTATTTAGTTTTAAATAGGAATAATTTAGTTAATATTATTAATATTATTTAGATTTAATTTAATAATAATTAAGTTAGGGGTGTTAGAGTTAGATAGGGTTAATATATATAATATAATAACTATATTAACTATATTAACCCTAATATAATTAGGGTTAATATAGTTAATATAGGTGGCGGCGGGGGAAGGGGGATTAGATTAGGGGTTAATATATTTATTATAGGTTGCGGTGGTGAAGGGGGCTTAGATTAGGGGGTAATATATTTATTATAAGTGGCGGCGGTGTAGGGGGGATTAGATTAGGGGGTTAGACATTTATTATAGGTGGCAACGGTGTAGGGGGATTTAGATTACAGGCAAAAGAGCTGATTACTTTGTGACAATGCCCCGCAAAAAGCCCTTTTAAGGGCTGGTAAAAGAGCTGGTTACTTTGGGGCAATGCCCCGCAAAAGGCCCTTTTAAGGGGTGGTAATAGAGCTGGTTACTTTGGGGCAATGCCAGGCAAAAAGCCCTTTTCAGGGCTATTTGTAGGGTTAGACTTAGGTTTAGTTGTATGGAAATTTTAGTATTTTAGGGGTTAATAAATTTAATAATGGTGGCGGCGGTATAGGGGGATTAGATTAGGGGTTAATAATTTTAATATAGGTGGCGGCGGTGTAAGGGGGATTAGATTAGGGGTTAATAATTTTAATATAGGTGGCTGCGGTGTAAGGGGGATTAGATTAGGGGTTAATAATTTTAATATAGGTGGCGGCGGTGTAGGGGGATCATATTAGGGGGTAATATAGTTTAAATAGGTGGCGGCAGTGTAGGGGGCTCACATTAGGTGGTAAAACATTTAATGTAGCTAGCGGTGGTGTAGGGGGGTCAGATTAGGGGGTAATATATATAATGTAGCTGACAGCGGGGTCCGGGCGCGGCGGTTTAGGGGTTAATATATTTATTGTTAGGAGTGAGAGGGGGGGATTGCGTATAGAGGGGTATACATGTTGGGCTATGTTTGGGAGGTGTGTTAGACAGTACGGGTGATTTTATAACTTAGTCAGTTTTTTTATACGGCGGCAGTTTCTAAAGTGCCGTAAGTCACTGGCGACTCCAGAAATTTGTACTTATTCAGATTTCTGGACATCGCTGGTTTGTCAGACTTACGGCACTTTAGCATCTGACGGCACCGTATATAAGATAGCTCGAGTTTCGAGCTGAAACTACAGGCGGCGCAGGTTTCCACGCTTGCGCCGAAACCTGCGCCGTATATCAGATCGCGGCCTAGGTTGTATTATCTAAATAAACTACTAAAACATTCTTTTAAAGGGTGTGTCAGACCATGCTTGCTTGTGTGCACAGCCTTCTGGGTCAAGAAGAGGAACACACTTTACACACTTGTTACAAGTTTTAAAGACATGTGGCACTGTTTCTTTCTAGCAACCAAATACAAAAAAAGTTCTTGCTCTTCTCAGCTCTAAATTGACAGTTTGATACTGAATATTGAAGTGCAGCTTTGTCTGCTTACCAAAAAATGGTTTCAACAAACCATTGAAACACAATTAATAAATCTGAACGCCTTTGTCAGGAAAATAAAGATGCTAGAAATACGAACAGGATTACATTAGGGGGATAATCTAATAATGTCAAATAGATTTACCATTAAGAATTTACAAATTAATCAAGAAATAGTCATACATGACAAGGGGCGGGGGTGCAGTTATATATATATATATTTTTTTTAAACATTTTTCATTGAGGTAAAGAAAATAACAGTACATAGCAATCATGCAGAAGAAACCCTCAACCCGTGAGGATATGTATCAAGGTATACAGTACTGTACATATATCAGACGTCGCCACCAAACTATAAACATACATAAAATCTTACACTTCTACATGTAGAGAAAAACAAAAACTAAAAACTAAGCCTAAGAATAGTAGAGAAGTGGAACCTATGTGGTTAATAAAAAATAAAAGGACTAACCTCAGGTTTTCAAATTAAAATATAGGGCCTTTTGAAGCCCTTATGATTGTAAGTGCCAAAAGTTATGAAAAGAATTCAGATATATAGCCTATAGGGCCATATTTAAGCCCATACAAATATACATCTCCCTAGACTAATGAAGTCATTAGTAGATATACAATAAGAAAGGAGATTAGCAAGACTATGATTATGTCATACTTAAATGGGGGTATTATTAATTGCTAAAGGTTATGAAAAGAATTCAAATATATAGCTGATAGGGCCATATTTAAGCCCACCCAAATATAAATTTCCCTAGACTAGGAAAATCATTAGAAAATATACAATAAAAAAGGAGATTAGCAAGACTATTATTATGTAATATTTGGATGAGGTTATCACTAGCCGCTACATTGTACTAGTCTTATGTTAGATAAAAGGGAAATTCAAGGGAATCTGCGTTCCTTAGTTTACTAAGTAAACAAAACAAATACTGGGGGTAAACCCCAGGGGGGGAATCAGGGCCAACCAGCAGTTAGTTCACGACTAATTAAATAGGACTGAAAAAAAAAAAGAATCTACATCTAACTTAATTAACTAAACTGATGGGAGCTCCGGCATAACCAATTAAAGGCTGTCAGTAGTACAGTTGCGAAAATATATATACATATAGTAAGCTTCAAGAAGTTTGTATCTCAATACCTCTCAAAGAAAGCAGTACATTTTTATATAGTATGTGGGATTCTGCTAAGCTGAAGACACTTTATATTATTAGATTAGAGCACCCAAGGGGTATTGCTGAGCACGTCAAATAAAGTGAAAGACAGAGTATTGAAAAGCTAGGATTTACATATTAGACTAAATAAGAAAACTATGGCACTGGAACTTAAACTATCAGAACATTAGCATTACCATCGCAAGGGGCATTAACCACATGTATTTAAAGCTAATTTTGCCTGTAATAAGCCCACGGGTTAAAGTATGCTGTCTCGGCCGCAGGCAGCATACCAGCCCACATGGCAAGTAGTGATGTAACATAAATACAGTAATACCTCTATCTGCCTAGAGACTATGCAAATGATTTTGCTTTGGATCCCTTCTAAAAAAGTACATCCAGCCTCCAACTAGGCTCCCCCAAACAAATCGCTATCAACACAGCTATGTTGTAACAAATATCATGTGACTGCTTAGTATATGTCATCTCAGGGTAGGAAATAAGAGAGTAGCACATAAAAGCAACCTAATGTGAACTACACATTATGCAGAAAAGAATCTGCTATAGCTGTTAATACCTGGGTGTGTCAAAAATCCGGCACATCAAAGTGTATGAGTAGCAATGGGGGGTTTAAAACTTTCCTAACATAGGATGAGCCTATCGAGATCCATGCTCATTTAATCCAATAAGATACTGGCTTAGCAATGTTATGTGGCATCAGTATCTGTCCCACTAAGAAGTTAGAGGATCTCTTATAGCTAATCTTTAGCACAGTGTGGGAAATAGATTACATTGGATTGAGTGAAATAGCATGGTTTGTCGAATGTTTGCAGAAAGTGGTTGACCTATCTTAAGTCACAGTATAATATTCAAAAATATGCCTTCTTAGTATAAGTAATGTTGTATAAGAGGCTTAATAGTAGTAACAGGACCCAGTAGGAGGCTAGACCACACAATCAGCTCAGATCTATAAAGCAGATCCGCCCAACTATGTCGTTAGGGCTAATGGGTAGCACTTGGCCTCTAAATTTGTTCAAAGACAAAACAGCAAATAACGCATAACAAATATATATAATATAATCAGCATATGTGTGTTTCCAACCAAAAGGACTAAACTGCAGATGAAAAACACTCTAGCGGTTCTTACTTATGCAAACAAAAACATGTGAGGAAACATACAAATTCTAATATGTGAGACTGAGCATAATAACATATATGTGTTTTAAGGAGATAATAGTACCTAACACAAATGCAAAAAACATATTTTAAAACTATAGGAGACAAATCTGTACCGTCTGGTGAAGAACCCAGCCAGACATACAGTCCTTCAACTATGATCATTATCCTATCCCAACAGTCTGTATAGTCCGAACAACTTTCTCAGGGGCTTGACATTTGCATACATAAGTGTAGCGCCTTCGTTCCGCTGCCAAGCTGCAAAGCCGGTCGGACTCCCGGATACGACCCCCAAACATGTCCAGCACAGCTTTCAGGGCCGAACCAGTCTCTGTAAGTATGTCACTGCCCAAATCTTTATCCCTCACTCCTCTGCCGGCTTTCATCCTGAATCCAAGCCCGATATCTCTCAGCCCTACAGACGCGGGGCCTCCAGCGTCGGGGTGCTCATCGCCATCTGGCGAAGGTAAAAAGATAAAAGTTCTTCGTGGTCCTCGCTCTCCGCCTAGCACCTTTTGCGCCACAGATGTATCCTCTGCCGATGGTGAGACAGATCGCTGCATCATCTGTCGACTCTGTATCTCACAGCTTTCGGTGCTATAATCAAGATCCCTTTCCGACTTCGCTCGTTTCTCATTAGCAGGAAGCTGAGGGTGGTATAATTGTCAAGTATCTGCACAATTTCTCTCTTCAGCTCCCCGAACACAATCTGCACAGTGTTACATAGATCCTCCATGGCTAAGAATCGTTTTGCAGGATGCTGACAATCCATATACAAATAGGTATTAATAGTCCGGGCTACAATGTGCCACGAGGGTAATATAGGCAAGATGGCCGCTACAAAATAGCTTCTATACCGACCAGGTCACGATCAAAGCATGTAGCTCCGCTGTCTAAGTAGCTTGAAGTATGAATTACATCGGTAGACAGGGCAGTCTCAGTAGAGTTCAGTCTCACTTTTATAGCATTATTCAGTCAGCCGAATGACAGTTTTTAATATAAAAAGAGAAGAGTTATCAGGAGCTCTGGAAATGTGCGTCCATTCTGTTTCCGAGCTGGCCCCAACCCCCGCAGTTATATTTTTAATCAACAAGACTACATTTTAGAAGCTTTACGATAAATGATTTTACAAGTGAGTATGTTACTGAGTTCTAATATAATATGAATTGCAGCTTATATTTGCATTCTCTCTAACATGGATCTATAATGGATAGTTGGTTTGTTCATACTATACATATGGGCAGACTAGTATTTGGGGCAGCAAAGTATTTTTTTATTAATCATCTACCGTATGCAGGAATTGTCTGCCTGTGTTACACCATAACGTTTCACCTTTATCCAAATAGATAGCTTTCCTTCCTTATATTGTTATAAAGGGTCTAGCTGTAGTAGTCTTCATTACCAGTTCACTAACCTCCTGTCCATGGGTAACCTACACACATAGTGACCTGGTATTATGAAGGGGTGTAAGCAGTATGATCTTATTTAATATTGAGATTATTCATACATCTATTCTAGTTTCTATGTTTATTGTTATGATAACCCTTGAGAGATAAATTAGTTCTTAGCTTTTATAGTTTTATATCCTGCTTTTAATAGAAAAACTGGATACTAAAATTGGCAATCTTATAATGCTAGGTCAGGTTGTATATTTTTATGTGCAAGAGGAGGGTGTTTTCTTTTTTACATATTATAAAAATAATAATCAACAGTCTCCTGTTCCCCCTGTTTTCCCCCAGGAGATACTCTAGAACAGTGATTTTTAACCTTTTTTTTGCTGTGGCACACTTTTTTACATTAAAAAATCCTATGGCACACCACCATCCCAAAATTTAAAAAAAATCACACATTGTAGCCTAATACAGCATATATATATATACACATACACACGAACACACACATACTGTATGTATTGTGCTGTTATGCCATGCCTCCTACAAACTACCCCTGCACTGGGAGTAAAAAACAAGCAAAGTTTAAAAAATATGTCACACTGTTGTCAGTCTGCCGTGGCACACCTGAGGATCTCTCACGGCACACTAGTGTGCCACGGCACACTGGTTGAAAAACACTGCTCTAGCAGTCATCATGCATAAGATTATACTGAGGATGTTCGAGTAGGTCTTTCATACTATTTAGGCTCAGGAAGTTAGACTTTAAACACAATAGGCTCTATTTTGTAGTAAATGGCTGTAAGATTATAAGAAATGCTGACTGTGTTATGTTTCAAGAATTTACTTCTTTATAGTTCATAGAGACCACTTAAGCTCCTCAGAGATTGTCATAGCTACCTACCACAAAATATAATATTTTGAAGTTATCATATACAGTTTTTATTTTATAGGTTTTGAGGTCCAAAAGTGTCATCTCCAGGCACAAGGTCCTCCTTTAATTATGTCACTAGTCCTAAAGCCCGTTCACACGGGCCATTTTTTGCAGTACAGTGGTCCCACCCCTTGCGCTGTCTCCCTCCCCCTCTCTTTTGCTCGCTCTCTCTCCCTCCCCCCTCTCTTTTGCGCTCTCTCTCCCTCTCTCTTTTGCGCTCTCTCCCCCTCTCTTTTTAGATCTCTCTCTCCCCCCTCTCTTTTGCGCTCTCTCTCCCCCCTCTCTTTTGCACTCTCTCTCTCCCCCACTATTTACTCTCTCCCCCCTCTCTTTAGCGCTCTCTCTCCCCCCTCTCTTTTGCGCTCTCTCTCTCCCCCTCTCTTTTGTGCTCTCTCTCTCTCTCCTCTCTTTTGCGCTCTCCTCCCCTCTCTGTTGCGCTCTCTCCCCCTCTATTTTGCGCTCTCTCTCCCCCTCTCTTTTTGCGCTCTCCCCCCCCCCCTCTGTTTGCGCTCTCTTTCTCTCCCCCCTCTTTTGCGCTCTCTCTCCCCCCTCTCTTTTGCGCTCTCTATCCCCCCTCTCTTTTGCGCTCTCCCCTCTCTCTTTTGCTGTCTCTCTCCCTCTCTTTATCCCTCCTCTTCTGCTCTCTCTCACCCTCTCTTTTGAGCTCTCTCTCTCCCCCCCTCTCTTTTGCGCTCTCTCTCTCCCCCTCTCTTTTGCGCTCTCTCTCTCCCCCCTCTATTTTGCGCTCTCTCTCTCCCCCCTCTCTTTTGCGCTCTCTCTCTTCCCCCCTCTCTTTTGTGCTCTCTCTATCCCCCCTCTCTTTTGCGCTCTCTCACCCTCTCTTTTGTACTCTCTCTCTCCCCCTTTCTTTTGCGCTCTCTCTCCCCCCTTTCTTTTGCTCTCTCTCTCCCCCTCTCTTTTGCGCTCTCTCTCCCCCCTCTCTTTTGTGCTCTCTCCCCCCCTTTTTTGCACTCTCTCTCCCCCTCTCTTTTGCACTCTCTCTCTCCCCCTCTCTTTTGCGCTCTCTCTCTCCCCCTCTCTTTTGCTTGCTCTCTCTCCCTCCCCCCCTCTCTTTTGCGCTCTCTCTCCCTCTGTCTTTTGCGCTCTCTCCCCCTCTCTTTTTAGATCTCTCTCTCCCCCCTCTCTTTTGCGCTCTCTCTCCCCCTCTCTTTTGAACTCTATCTCTCCCCCTCTCTTTTGCACTCTCTCTCTCCCCCACTATTTTACTCTCTCCCCCCTCTCTTTAGCGCTCTCTCTCCCCCCTCTCTTTAGCGCTCTCTCTCTCCCCCTCTCTTTTGTGCTCTCTCTCCTCTCTTTTGCGCTCTCCTCCCCTCTCTGTTGCGCACTCTCCCCCTCTATTTTGCGCTCTCTCTCCCCCTCTCTTTTGCGCTCTCCCCCCCCCCCTCTGTTTGCGCTCTCTTTCTCTCCCCCCTCTTTTGCGCTCTCTCTCCCCCCTCTCTTTTGCGCTCTCTATCCCCCCTCTCTTTTGCGCTCTCCCCTCTCTCTTTTGCTGTCTCTCTCCCTCTCTTTATCCCTCCTCTTCTGCTCTCTCTCACCCTCTCTTTTGAGCTCTCTCTCTCCCCCCTCTCTTTTGCGCTCTCTCTCTCCCCCTCTCTTTTGCGCTCTCTCTCTCCCCCCTCTATTTTGCGCTCTCTCTCTCCCCCTCTCTTTTGCGCTCTCTCTCTTCCCCCCTCTCTTTTGTGCTCTCTCTATCCCCCCTCTCTTTTGCGCTCTCTCACCCTCTCTTTTGTACTCTCTCTCCCCCCTTTCTTTTGCTCTCTCTCTCCCCCTCTCTTTTGCGCTCTCTCTCCCCCCTCTCTTTTGTGCTCTCTCCCCCCCTCTCTTTTGCACTCTCTCTCTCCCCCTCTCTTTTGCGCTCTCTCTCTCCCCCTCTCTTTTGCGCTCTCTCCCCCTCTGTTTTGCGCTCTCTCCCACCCTCTTTTGTGCTCTCTCTCTCCCCCTCTCTTTAGCGCTCTCTCCCCCTCTGTTTTGCGCTCTACCCCTCTCTTTTGCGCTCTCTCTCCCACCCTCTTTTGCGCTCGCTCTCTCCTTCCTCTCTCTCTCTTCCCCCTCTCTCTCCCGCCCGCCCTCTCTCTCTCTCCCCCCTCTCTGTCTCTCTATTCCCCCCTCTCTCTCTCTCTCTCTCTCTCTCTCTCTCCCCCCCTCTTTCTCTCCCCTCCCTCTCTCTCCCCCTCTCTATCTCTCCCCTCCCTCTCTCCCCCCTCTCTCTCCCCGTCCCTCTCTCTCCCCCTCCCTCACTCCCCGTCCCTCTCTCTCCCTCTCTCCCCTCATCTTGCGAGCGACCGCGCCTGGCCATGCCCCCTTCACATCCGACAACGCCCCCTTCACACCCGGCCACACCCCGATCACGTCTGGCCACGCCCACCTCTGCTGCAGATTAGGTAGGGATCTCAAAGGCCAGGTGTGTTTGTCCGAAGCTGTCATGTGCAGTAGAGAAAGCACAAGGACAAACACACTTTGCCTTTTATATAATAGGATATGTCTAGTAAATCAAGGTCCCAAAGTGGCCTCATTTTGTAATAGGAGGCTCATTTCAGAATTGGAGATGAGATGATTTGTTCATGCAATTGTTTAGTTCTTAGTATCTCTTGCTCCTAAGCCTATAAAAAATTGAGGTTTGTCATAGTTGTCCTTAGTGCAGATGCAGCTATTAATATATCAGTTTGTCTAGTTTGTGTAAAATGTACTTGATGTATTTATTCCCTTATATTTGTACCTATGTTTTTGCTTTAAAAGTATAAATATCTCGTATTACTTATATATTACAATGTATATTTTGGTGATAATTGCTCATTGTTTGTATTGTTTCAGATTTCAAACCCCAATAAAAATATAATTTAAGAAAAAATTGTAACCAGGTATACAAATTAAGCTATTATGTCACTAGATTAAGAACTTGTTTTTTCTAATACAGAGGTATTAAACTGATAAAATTAAATTATTAACATATATCATGGTATAGAAGTGATTAAATGTACTAATGAATAATGTATGTACTGATTAGTTTAGTACTATTATAAATATATGGAACCTTACCCTACCAAATTGTCCATGATCAAGCATGAAAAGCGTCATGATGCTGAGGTGGTTAAGGTCCCCCTGTTACCTAGATTTTATTTTTGGTACCTGTATGAGCCTTATGTGTTTTTATCCTTTTGTAATACAGTTTTATTTTTTTACATGCTGTTCTGCACCTGCCTATCCATCCGGAATGCTGGGATCCTGTATTTGATGTAGTATGCCTGAACAGGGGTGTTCCCCTTAGTGCAACCAGTCGTGTGTTTGCATACCAAAAAATAGTGCATGTAACAAATTTTTAGCTTCTGCCACCTCCTTGTCTATCTCCCTAACTTATGCTTCTCCAAGTATTTATAAAGGAGACAAACAAGTATCAGGTAAGCCTAATCAAATTAATTACACTAGCTAGACTGATTAGAAAACCTAGACTGGACCCTTGACTTGGATCTCACAGTTTACCTGTTAGTGGGATGGAGAATCGACCTACCCTGGTCTTCTGAATACTCCACCCCGGCGAACCCAAATGCAAATACAAAACACAAAGTAAAAAACTATTAATAGGTTTCCCTAAGGCTATATGCTATCCAACTTCAATGGTAGAAACTCTGGGTCCTGTGAAAACAGCAATGATATATTTCCAATATACTCTGTCACATATCTCCCCCACAGCTCAGACCTAAAGGCTTGATTGACAAGGGATATAAAGGAATATACTCTGGAAATGAAATCAGCATTGCCATGTTTAGATTCAGTTCTGTTGTAAGCTCAGAAACCACCTAGTCACCTGGACATTCTTGTTCTAGCTCATCCAGGTTGATGCATCAACCCAATGTCTGATGCATCAGTTTGTACAAAAAATTCTGTTGTAAAATCAGGTGTTACTAAGACTGGCTGAGAGTACACACCATTAATTACTCTTCCATATACTCTTCCACAAGGGGCTAAAATTTTTAGAAGGGGTTAGCAGCAATGCAATAATAGGACCTAGCTGAACACACCTGGTGAAACAAAGACAGGTGCCACTCCAGCACGTCAGTGCAGACTTTTACAGTGCAGGACAGACTCCTGGGACAATTATACAATGGGACAGGAGACCAAAAACTGTCCCAGGAAAACAGGGACTGATGCAAGTATGATGTTTTCTAACTATGTACAGTATAGACAAGAAAGATCTCTACCATTTTCCAATAAAAATACAAATGTGTTAACCTCATGAACTATTCTCTTTACTGTCTCTAACGATGGAAATGTATTTGCTTAGGACCAAGGAAATGTTTTTATTTTTAATATACATGGAAAATAAGAAACCAGCTAAAAAATAGAACTATTTAAATTAATGGGACACCTTTATGGTCAAATGGTAGTGGAACACCTATGGTTACAGCAATGTTGAGAGTGTGGTTCTAAATGTGTAGGGTTTGCAAAACCAAAAGTGAGGATATTTTTGGGTCAATAAAAAGTGCTGTGTGTGATTAATGTTTGGTTCCTTACTCCCCTAAAGAGTTAGATTGAAAGTCTCTTAACCCCAAGCAGATACATTTTAATAAAGAATATTGGGTATGAAATTTACCCATCAAACTTGGCTTGCATTTAAAGGGACACTGAACCCAAAATTTTTCTTTTGTGATTCAGATAAAGCAGAGCTTTCCAAACTTGTCATGTTGGTGACACACTTTTTAGACCTACATCATTTTGCGACACAGTAATTCAGTTGTACTAGCAAACAGGAGGTTAAACTTTTAAGAGGTACAGACACAAACATAAATTATATAATAACAAAATATATTTACAAGTAACAGCATGTATGTGCAAGAATTAAAAAAAAAGTTTAATAACACCAATAGCTCCTTTTTTAACGGGATGTATTAGGTTGATGGGATTATTACAGTTTCTGAATATTTGGTGGAATATTAGACAAAGACACGTGCATATTATCATCAAGCATTTTAAAGCTTCCACTTCCTATCCATAAATCCAGAGCAGGAACAGCAATGCACTACTGGGAGCTAGCTGCAAAAAAAAAAAACTTTGACTTCTGACTTTATCTCAGCGTTTAAGCTGCTACCCTCAGAGCTCTGCGAGTCCAATTGACTACTGCCCGTGCTGCAAACACACTGCTGTCCCACTCACTGACTACATGTGCAGTCACGAGCCGATTGAAGAGACTACAGGTGCAGTTAGGAGCCAATGTGCCGCCAAAGCCACCAATGGGAATAGTTTCACTTCCCACTGAGCTGTGTCAATAGGTTAAGATGATCTGTGACCCACTAGGTATCAATCACGTGTCAACCACGTGATATGCGTAGCAGGCAGGCAGAATGTCGGAAACCAAAAATGTTTTTTTTTACAAAAATTTTAAATTAAAATAAATTAGTGCTGAAGCAGGGACACACCTACACACTCCTGCCGACACACTAACGTGTCACGACACACAGTTTGGAAAGCACTGAGATAGAGCATGAATTTTTAAGCAGCTTTCTAATTTACTCCTATTATCACATTTTCTTTATTCTCTTGGTATCTTTATTTGAAATGCAAGAATGTAAGTTTAGATGCCGGCCCATTTTGGTGAACAACCTGGGTTGTCCTTGCTGATTGATGGAAAAAATCCATCCACTAATCAAAAAGTGCTGTCCAGAGTTCTTAACCCAAAAAAGCTTAGATGGCTTTTATTCAAAATAAAGATAGCAAGAGAACGAAGAAAAATTGATAATAGAAGTAAGTTAGAAAGTTGCTTAAAATTGCATGCTCTATCTGAATCACAAAAGAAAAAAATTGGGTTCAGTGTCCCTTTAACAAATATATTTTTAAAAAATCTAAATTTTATACTTTTAAAGGGAAAAATAATGAATTGACGTTTATGACATCATAAGATGACAAGATGAAAGAGTACTTAAATGTGTAAATGACAGATGCATAGGCATAATTCAGTAGCATTACTAATTGTGAAAGCATGTGCATTAGGGTGGCTTACATATTAGCACATATCAGAGTTAAATGCACAAGATACCCTTACACCTACCAAGGTATGTTATACCATTTCACGCACATGCATGCATACGCCTTCCACCCATAGGTGTTCCCTTTCTTATATTTAGACCAACTGGGGGGCTAGATTACAAATGGTTGCTCTAACTTTTGAGTGCAAGCGAAAAGGGGTTTAACGCAGGTGTTTGACAAGTTGAAAGTAAATTTGTTCGCTCAATAGGTGTTTTACCACTCTTACACATACTAATCATGCACACGATCAGGCACTCTTCCAAAATTACACAGCCAAACACAAATTCACACATACACTCGTCCCCCCTTAGATACACCCCATGTGTCCTCCTAATCTTACACTCACTGCATGTACTTTCTCACCATCACACACACACATACATTATTATTATTATTATTATTATTATGAGAAAGAAAGAAACTGCTGCCAGACAAAGCGGATGTCTAGAATGTTCAGTTTATTCAACCAGAGTTAAGGGATATCACAGGCTGGAACACCTGACATGTTTCGCGCTGGCGTAAATACTGGCAAATATTGAGCAGTGTGCCTTGTCCTCCCTTGCTTTTTTCATGTATCTTATTATTCACATGCATACAGGTGCTTTGCCCACTTATGAACACCTCCTAATCTTAAATACATCCCTAGGCATTCTCCTACTCTTATGCACAAAAACTAAGGGCTAGATTACAAGACGGTTATTGCAAGGGTTTGTGCTCATCTGGCTTACCGCTCGTATTACGCGTTGAAAGTAAAATCGATCGTATGAGCAACATCACGATTTATGCTAGAAGGATTACTGCGAATTCAGAGCTTGTTAACTGTTTTGCAAAACATAAAAGTAGTACAAAACACATCAAAAATACATTACAAAGTACAGTTACAATCATAATACCATCTAATAAAAATAATTCAATAATAATATTGCACACAAAAGCTATAAAGGCTCAAAGATAGGATGTCTCAGGTGCCAGAAAAAATGCAGGCAAAGGGATTTAACATAGAGATACCTACATATACATATCTAAAGATTTATATGTACAGTATGTATATATATTATATATATATATATATATATATATATATTGTATATATATATATATATATATATATATATATATATATATATATATATATATATATATATACTGTATTTATACACTGTATATATATATATATATATATATATACTGTATTTATATATATATACTGTATGTGTGTGTACATATGTTTTTATATGTGTATATATGTATTTACAGACATATATACACACATATAAACACATAAATGCATATGTATACATATTTAGACATATATTTAAGTGCATTGGAGCCCTTTCATGTTAAGGAGGTGAAAACATGTAAATGCATAGTTATGCAATATTCAGATTTAATAAAGGTTTTAACTATGTTCGTACTGTAAATATTTCCCATTCCAATGTTCTGCACATAGCAGAATATGTTCTATGTATTTATAAATAGATATTCCTATATATATCTGTATATATCTATACCTATATATAATCATCTATATACAGGTAGCCCTCAGTTTACGCCGGGGTTAGGTTCCAGAAGGAATGGTTGTAAATCGAAACCGTTGTAAATTGAAACCCAGTTTATAATGTAAGTCAATGGGAAGTGAGGGGATAGGTTCCAGGCCCCTCTCAGAATTGTCATAAGTAACACCTAATACATTATTTTTAAAGCTTTGAAATGAAGACTTTAAATGCTAAACAGCATTATAAACCTAATAAAATAATCCCACAACACAGAATATATAATTAAACTAAGTTAAATTAACAAAAACATTTGCTAAACTGCATTATAAACCTAATAAAATAATCATACAACACAGACTTCACTTGCATTTTTCTGCAAACAGTTCTTACTATGAGTTCCAATCTGGACTGATTTATAGACAGGAAGATCTTGTTCCTTTGAAATCTGCTCGATAGCTTTGGTCGGGTTAAACTGATTAATTTCAGCTTGCTTGGCTTTGCTGCAACACAAGCGGACAGCTCCACCTACTGGCTATTTTAATAAATGCACTGCTTCTCAATGCTTTTCAATAGCAGTCACATGACTGGAAAAAAATGTTGTTATTCTGAAACGGTGTAAATTGAAACGTTGTAAAACGAGGGCCACCTGTATAGGTGTAGATATATATTGTACCAATAAAACATCAGATATGTGCAGAAATATGTATTTATGAATTCATAAAACATATTTTGTTATGTGCAGAACATTGGAATGTTAAATATTCATATTTTCATGTTAGGTTAGCGCACATGAGAATATGCGTGAGAGTAGGGTGTGTTTTTTCCGCTTATTTTTCTCTATTGACTTCTTTGTGGGAATATGTGAATGCACAAGCGATATTCTAACTTCGGATTTTTGCACTAGTCGGGTTTCAACTCATAATACGAGTTCATCCAGACGAGCACAAAAATCTTACTTCAAGCGCAATTAAAGCTACAGCGTCATAATCAAAAATAAAAATACAGTTTTATAAAGTTATCCGATAAAAGCTGAACTGGTCCTGAAAAAAAACCTTTCATATGTCCATGCAAATCTACCATCAGGTCAGAATGGATATGTAACAAAATTATGGGGGAAAATAACACAAAGAAACCTATTAAAAAAGCAATATGAACAGCCAAGTCACTTAAACAACCAAGGTCCAATGTATAACTTTAAAAAAAAAATACATTTGAAAGCCTTGTGATAAATGGATTATAGTGGAATTTTTAAATGTACTGGAATGAGTTTTAGGGGCCGATTTATCAAGCTTGGTATGGAGCTTGATGCCCCTTGTTTTCGGCGAGCCTGAAGACCGCTGCTCCATAACTTGTCCCCCTGTTCTGAGGCCGCAGACGATCGAATACGATCAGGTTGATTGACAACCCCTGCGAATCTGCAGGGGGCGGTATTGCACCAGCAGTTCACAACTGCTGGTGCAATGATAAATGCCGACAGTGTATGCTGTCTGCATTTATCAATGTGCAGTGGACATGATACGCTACATCGTATCATGTCCGCTTGCACATTAGTAAATATACCCTTTAATCTGAAGACCCCACAAACAGCCATATAATGCAAGTCACGTGGGTATTATTATGGGCTTGAATGAAAGTCAAGTTTATTATCAACTTACTTTTGTCTTAGATTAATATAGAAGTTAAATATATTATAATTGTTTAATATTGTGTATATATGTTGCAGATGAATTTACAATTTTAATAAAATGTAATACAATGTATAAACATATGACTGTAAAGCAACAGTTTTAAAATCTGGGCAAACAGTTTATAATCCTAATGAATTTATTTAAATGGTTTCCAAGAGAATCAACTGAGCCTGTCAAGTTTGGACTGTAGACAAAAAATCATTAAAGGGACAGTCTAGGCCAAAATAAGCTTTCATGATTCAGATAGAGCATGTCATTTTAAACAAGTTTCCAATTTACTTTTATCACCAGTTTTGCTTTGTTCTCTTGGTATTCTTAATTGAAAGCTTAACCTAGGAGGTTCATATGCTAATTTCTTAGACCTTGAAGCCCACCTCTTTCAGATTGCATTTTAACAGTTTTTCACCACTAGAGGGTGTTAGTTCACGTATTTCATATAGATAACACTGTACTCGTGCACAAGAAGTTATCTGGGAGCAGGCACTGATTGGCTAGACTGCAAGTCTGTCAAAAGAACTGAAAAAGGGGCATTTTGCAGAGGCTTAGATACAAGATAATCACAGAGGTTAAAAGTATATTATTATAACTGTGTTGGTTATGCAAAACTGGGAAATGGGTTATAAAGGGATTATATATCTTTTAAAACAATAAAAATTCTTGTGTAGACTGTCCCTTTAAAAACAAGATCATGTTATGATTGTAAACATATGTTGCCATGGAAACAACCATCCAGTTATAGAAGCCACTTGGCTATGGCCTGTCTTGATAAGCAGACACGGCAAGACTGTGGATGTGCAAATTCTTCTAATTGTTTACATGCACTGGTGAGTCACTCTGGAATATGTACTAACTTCTATTAATACTATCCTGTTTTGTAATTTCAGTTTCGCCTTTCAACTTTACAGCCACACGTTAAACACATCAGCCCAAAACAAGTATGTATAATAACAAATAGTATTCGTGGGATGTTTTACTAGCAATAATTAAAGGGACACTGAACCCAAATTTTATCTTTCATGATTCAGATAGAGCATTCAACTTTAAGCAACTTTCTAATTACCTCCTATTATCATTTTTCTTCTTCATTCTCTTGCTATCTTTATTTGAAAAGCAAGAATGTAAGTTTAGAAGCCGGCCCGTTTTTGGTTCACAACCTGAGTTGTCCTTGCTGATTGGTGGATTAATGCTGTCCAGAGTGCTAACCCAAAAATTGTCTGGCTCCTTAGCTTAGATGCCTTCTTTTTCAAACAAAGATAGCAAGAGAACAAATTATAATAGGAGTAAATTAGAAAGATGCTTAACATTGCATGCTCTATGTTACTCTTGAAAGACAATTTTTGGGTTTAGTATCCCTTTAATATGCTGTTCTCACGGTTTTGCAACATTTATAGTGTTTCCGTTCATGGGAAGAAAGTTTGTTTTTAAAGAAAATGTAATTATTGTAACACAAACTAAAACAAATCAGGTGACAAAACAATTGTAAACTTGTATTTTGTATATTTAAATTACCTTTCTGTTGTTTGTTTTTTTTGTACTCTTTACGTTATATAGTTAAAATAATATTCTAAAGCAAAAATTAGACTCTCTATTTAGCTACAGCAGCTATTTTACTGCATTACTGACCATAGCTTACTATGAACTAGAATCGCTAGATGACAATCGAGAGAAACTGATAAATCTATTCACGTTATTTGGCTCATGCCCTTGCACAGACAATAAGGAATAGTTGGGTATTAAAAGTTGTTGGTTAAAGACATTATAATCAAAGCAAATGTTTAACCAAAGCATTTCTAATGCAACCGATACAAAGCTATTGTGTCCTATATTTTCAATGGAAAAGAGAAATAGCGTGCTCATTGTGCACGTGTTAAGTTTTGTGCGCATGCACAATTTTTTCTTTCATGAATTAGATAGAGCATGTGATTTTAAACAACTTTCCAATGTATTTCTATTATCTAATTTGTTTTGTTCTCTTAATATCATTTGTTGAAAATACATAGGTAGTCTCAAGAGCTGCTGATTGGTGTCTATATATATGCCTCTGGGTATTGCTGCTCCTTCAACAAAGGTTATCAAGAGAAAGAAGCAAATAAGATAATATTAATAAATTTGAAAGTTGATTAAAATTGCATACTCTTTCTGAATTATGAAAGAAAAAAAATTGGGTTTCATGTCCCTTTAACAACTTAACGACCGAGGACGTGCAGGGTACGTCCTCTAAAAAATGTCAGTTAACGACCAAGGATGTACCCTGCACGTCCTCAGTCTGGAAAGTCTGGAAAGCAGCTGGAAGCGATCCTGCTCGCTTCCAGCTGCTTTCCGGTTATTGCAGTGATGCCTCGACATCGAGGCATCCTGCAATAACACTTTCTGGCCATCCGATGCAGAGAGAGCCACTCTGTGGCCCTCTCTGCACCGGACATCGATGGCCGGTATCGTTGGTGGGTGGGAGCCGACTTGGGAGGCGGGTGGGCGGCCATCGGTGAGCTCTGTAAGGTGGAGGGGGGCGGGATCGGGGTCGGAGCCTTCGGGGGCGCGCGCGCGTGCACGGGGGGGGGGGGGCGGGCCCGTGCACGGGGCGGGAGCGGGTGGGAACTGCTACACTACAGAAAAAAAGTTACAAGTAAAGTGTAAGAAAAAATTAAATAAACTTTTTTTTGAAAAGCATCTAAGGGATCTGGAAGGGGTGGGGGGTTGGTATTGGGGGGGGGGGAAGCTACACTACAGAAAACATAATTTATGTAAGAACTTACCTGATAAATTCATTTCTTTCATATTAGCAAGAGTCCATGAGCTAGTGACGTATGGGATATACATTCCTACCAGGAGGGGCAAAGTTTCCCAAACCTCAAAATGCCTATAAATACACCCCTCACCACACCCACAAATCAGTTTAACGAATAGCCAAGAAGTGGGGTGATAAGAAAAAAGTGCGAAAGCATAAAAAATAAGGAATTGGAATAATTGTGCTTTATACAAAAAAATCATAACCACCACAAAAAAGGGTGGGCCTCATGGACTCTTGCTAATATGAAAGAAATGAATTTATCAGGTAAGTTCTTACATAAATTATGTTTTCTTTCATGTAATTAGCAAGAGTCCATGAGCTAGTGACGTATGGGATAATGACTACCCAAGATGTGGATCTTTCCACGCAAGAGTCACTAGAGAGGGAGGGATAAAATAAAGACAGCCAATTCCTGCTGAAAATAATCCACACCCAAAATAAAGTTTAAATGAAAACATAAGCAGAAGATTCAAACTGAAACAGCTGCCTGAAGTACTTTTCTACCAAAAACTGCTTCAGAAGAAGAAAACACATCAAAATGGTAGAATTTAGTAAAAGTATGCAAAGAAGACCAAGTTGCTGCTTTGCAAATTTGATCAACCGAAGCTTCATTCCTAAACGCCCAGGAAGTAGAAACTGACCTAGTAGAATGAGCTGTAATCCTTTGAGGCGGAGTTTTACCCGACTCGATATAAGCATGGTGAACTAAGGATTTCAACCAAGATGCCAAAGAAATGGCAGAAGCTTTCTGACCTTTTCTAGAACCGGAAAAGATGACAAATAGACTAGAAGTCTTTCGGAAAGACTTAGTAGCTTCAACATAATATTTCAAAGCTCTAACAACATCCAAAGAATGCAACGATTTCTCCTTAGAATTCTTAGGATTAGGACATAATGAAGGAACCACAATTTCTCTACTAATGTTGTTGGAATTCACAACCTTAGGTAAAAATTCAAAATAAGTTCGCAACACCGCCTTATCCTGATGAAAAATCAGAAAAGGAGACTCACAAGAAAGAGCAGATAATTCAGAGACTATTCTGGCAGAAGAGATGGCCAAAAGGAACAAAACTTTCCAAGAAAGTAATTTAATGTCCAAAGAATGCATAGGTTCAAACGGAGGAGCTTGAAGAGCCCCCAGAACCAAATTCAAACTCCAAGGAGGAGAAATAGACTTAATGACAGGTTTTATACGAACCAAAGCTTGTACAAAACAATGAATATCAGGAAGATTAGCAATCTTTCTGTGAAAAAGAACAGAAAGAACAGAGATTTGTCCTTTCAATGAACTTGCGGACAAATCTTTATCTAAACCATCCTGAAGAAACTGTAAAATTCTCAGAATTCTAAAAGAATGCCAGGAAAAATGATGAGAAAGACACCAAGAAATATAAGTCTTTCAGACTCTATAATATATCTCTCTAGATACAGATTTACGAGCCTGTAACATAGTATTAATCACAGAGTCAGAGAAACCTCTTTGACCAAGAATCAAGCGTTCAATCTCCATACCTTTAAATTTAAGGATTTGAGATCCTGATGGAAAAAAGGACCTTGCGGCAGAAGGTCTGGTCTTAACGGAAGAGTCCACGGCTGGCAAGAGGCCATCCGGACAAGATCCGCATACCAAAACCTGTGAGGCCATGCTGGAGCTACCAGCAGAACAAACGAGCATTCCTTCAGAATCTTGGAGATTACTCTTGGAAGAAGAACTAGAGGCGGAAAGATATAGGCAGGATGATACTTCCAAGGAAGTGATAATGCATCCACTGCCTCCGCCTGAGGATCCCGGGATCTGGACAGATACCTGGGAAGTTTCTTGTTTAGATGAGAAGCCATCAGATCTATTTCTGGGAATTCCCACATTTGAACAATCTGAAGAAATACCTCTGGGTGAAGAGACCATTCGCCCGGATGCAACGTTTGGCGACTGAGATAATCCGCTTCCCAATTGTCTATACCTGGGATATGAACCGCAGAGATTAGACAGGAGCTGGATTCCGCCCAAACCAGAATTCGAGATACTTCTTTCATAGCCAGAGGACTGTGAGTCCCTCCTTGATGATTGATGTATGCCACAGTTGTGACATTGTCTGTCTGAAAACAAATGAACGACTCTCTCTTCAGAAGAGGCCAAGACTGAAGAGCTCTGAAAATTGCACGGAGTTCCAAAATATTGATCGGTAATCTCACCTCCTGAGATTCCCAAACCCCTTGTGCCATCAGAGACCCCCACACAGCTCCCCAACCTGTAAGACTTGCATCTGTTGAGATTATAGTCCAGGTCGGAAGAACAAAAGAAGCCCCCTGAATTAAACGATGGTGATCTGTCCACCACGTCAGAGAATGTCGTACAATCGGTTTTAAAGATATTAATTGAGATATCTTTGTGTAATCCCTGCACCATTGGTTCAGCATACAGAGCTGAAGAGGTCGCATGTGAAAACGACCAAAGGGATCGCGTCCGATGCAGCAGTCATAAGACCTAGAATTTCCATGCATAAGGCTACCGAAGGGAATGATTGTGACTGAAGGTTTCGACAAGCTGAAATCAATTTCAGACGTCTCTTGTCTGTCAAAGACAGAGTCATGGACACTGAATCTATCTGGAAACCTAAAAAGGTTACCCTTGTCTGAGGAATCAATGAACTTTTTAGTGAATTGATCCTCCAACCATGATCTTGAAGAAACAACACAAGTCGATTCGTATGAGATTCTGCTAAATGTAAAGACTGAGCAAGTACCAAGATATCGTCCAAATAAGGAAATACCACAATACCCTGTTCTCTGATTACAGACAGAAGGGCACCGAGAACCTTTGTAAAAATTCTTGGAGCTGTAGCTAGGCCAAACGGCAGAGCCACAAACTGGTAATGCTTATCTAGGAAAGAGAATCTCAGAAACTGATAGTGATCTGGATGAATCGGAATAGGCAGATATGCATCCTGTAAATCTATAGTAGACATATAATGCCCTTGTTGAACAAAAGGCAGGATAGTCCTTACAGTTACCATTTTGAATGTTGGTATCCTTACATAACGATTCAATATTTTTAGATCCAGAACTGGTCTGAAGGAATTTTCCTTCTTTGGTACAATGAAGAGATTTGAATAAAACCCCAGTCCCTGTTCCAGAATTGGAACTGGCAAAATTACTCCAGTCAACTCTAGATCTGAAACACATTTTAGAAATGCTTGAGCCTTCGCTGGGTTTACTGGGACACGGGAAAGAAAAAAATCTCTTTGCAGGAGGCCTTATCTTGAAGCCAATTCTGTACCCTTCTGAAACAATGTTCTGAATCCAAAGATTGTGAACGGAATTGATCCAAATTTCTTAGAAAAAACGTAATCTGCCCCCTACCAGCTGAGCTGGAATGAGGGCCGCACCTTCATGTGGACTTAGGAGCTGGCTTTGATTTTCTAAAAGGCTTGGATTTATTCCAGACTGGAGATGGTTTCCAAACTGATACCGCTCCTGAGGATGAAGGATCAGGTTTTTGTTCCTTGTTGTGACAAAAGGAATGAAAACGATCATTACCCTGGAAAGAAAGGGAAAGCAGAGTAGACTTAGAAGACATAACAGCATTCCAAGTCTTAAGCCATAAAGCTCTTCTAGCTAAAATAGCTAGAAACATATACCTGACATCAACTCTAATGATATCAAAGATGGCATTACAAATAAAATTATTAGCATGTTGAAGAATAAAAATGCTATGAGAATTATTATATGTTACTTGTTGCGCTAAAGCTTCTAACCAAAAGATGAAGCTGCAGCAACATCCGCTAAAGATATAGCAGGTCTAAGAAGATTACCTGAACACAAGTAAGCTTTTCTTAGAAAGGATTCAATTTTCCTATCTAAAGGATCCTTAAGGAAGTACCATCTGCCGTAGGAATAGTACGCTTAACAAGAGTAGAGACAGCCCCATCAACTTTAGGGATTTTGTCCCAAAACTCTAATCTGTCAGATGGCACAGGATATAATTGCTTAAAACGTTTAGAAGGAATAAATGAATTACCCAAATTATTCCATTCCCTGGAAATTACTTCAGAAATAGCACTAGGGACAGGAAAAACTTCTGGAATAATTACAGGAGATTTAAAAACCTTATCTAAACGTTTAGATTTAGTATCAAGAGGACCAGAATCCTCAATTTCTAATGCAATTAGGACTTCTTTAAGTAAAGAACGAATAAATTTCATTTTAAATAAATATGAAGATTTATCAGCATCAACCTCTGAGACAGAATCCTCTGAACCAGAAGAACCATTATCAGAATCAGAATGATGATGTTCATTTAAAAATTAATCTGAAAAATGAGAAGTTTTAAAAGACTTTTTACATTTACTAGAAGGAGGAATAACAGACATAGCCTTCTTAATGGATTTAAAAACAAAATCTCTTATGTTATCAGGAACACTGAGTATTAGATGTTGACAGAACAGCAACAGGTAATGTAACAGTACTTAAAGGAAATATTATCTGCATAAACAGTTTGTCATGACAAAACAGTACAAACAACAGCTGGAGGAACAGATACCATAAGTTTACAGTAGATACACTTAGCTTTGGTAGCTCCAGCCCCAGGCAGGGATATTCCAGAAGTATCTTCTGACTCAGCTTCAACGTGGGACATCTTGCAATATGTAATAGAAAAAACAACATATAAAGCAAAATTGATCAAATTCCTTAAATGACAGTTTCAGGAATGGGAAAAAAATGCCAGTGAATAAGCTTCTAGCAACCAGAAGCAAAAAATCAATGAGACTTAAATAATGTGGAGACAAAAGTGACGCCCATATTTTTTCGCGCCAAAAAAGACGCCCACATTATTTGGCGCCTAAATGCTTTTGGCGCCAAAAATGACGCCACATCCGGAACGCCGACACTTCTGGTGCAAAAGAACGTCAAAAATGACGCAACTTCCGGCGACACGTATGACGCCGGAAACAGAAAATAATTTTTGCGCCAAAAAAGTCTGCGCCAAGAATGACGCAATAAAATGAAGCATTTTCAGCCCCCGCGAGCCTAACAGCCCACAGGGAAAGTCAAATTTTTAAGGTAAGAAAAAAATGAATTATTCATATGCATTATCCCAAATATGAAACTGACTGTCTGAAATAAGGAATGTTGAACATCCTGAGTCAAGGCAAATAAATGTTTGAATACATATATTTAGAACTTTATATAAAAAGTGCCCAACCATAGCTTAGAGTGTCACAGAAAATAAGACTTACTTACCCCAGGACACTCATCTACATGTAGTAGAAAGCCAAACCAGTACTGAAACGAGAATCAGTAGAGGAAATGGTATATATAAGAGTATATCGTCGATCTGAAAAGGGAGGTAAGAGATGAATCTCTACGACCGATAACAGAGAACCTATGAAATAGACCCTGTAGAAGGAGATCACTGCATTCAAATAGGCAATACTCTCCTCACATCCCTCTGACATTCACTGCACGCTGAGAGGAAAACCGGGCTCCAACCTGCTGTGGAGCGCATATCAACGTAGAATCTAGCACAAACTTACTTCACCACCTCCATAGGAGGCAAAGTTTGTAAAACTGAATTGTGGGTGTGGTGAGGGGTGTATTTATAGGCATTTTGAGGTTTGGGAAACTTTGCCCCTCCTGGTAGGAATGTATATCCCATACGTCACTAGCTCATGGACTCTTGCTAATTACATGAAAGAAAAGGGACATTTTTTTAATAAAAAAAAAATATTTTTCACTAAAATGGGTACTGGCAGACAGCTGCCAGTACCCAAGATGGCGCACATTAAGTCAGAGGGGGAGGGTTAGAGAGCTGTTTGGTGGGGGATCAGTGAGGTTGGGGGCTAAGGGGGATCCTACACAGAAGCATATGTAAATATGCTAAAAAAATGCACAAAAAAGCCCAAATTTTCCTTTTATTTTAGTACTGGCAGAGTTTCTGCCAGTACTTAAGATGGCGGGGACATTTGTGGGGTAGGGGAGGGAAGAGAGATGTTTGGGAGGGATCAGGGGGTCTGATGTTTCAGGTGGGAGGCTGATCTCTACACTAAAGCTAAAATTAACCCTGCAAGCTCCCTACAAGCTACCTAATTAACCCCTTCACTGCTAGCCATAATACAAGTGTGATGCGCAGCGCCATTTAGCAGCATTCTAATTACCAAAAAGCAACGCCAAAGTCATATATGTCTGCTATTTCTGAACAAAGGGGATCCCAGAGAAGCATTTACAATCATTTGTGCCATAATTGCACAAGCTGTTTGTAAATGATTTCAGTGAGAAACCTAAAATTGTGAAAAATTTAACGTTTTTTTTAATTTGATCGCATTTGGTGGTGAAATGGTGGCATGAAATATACCAAAATGGGCCTAGATCAATACTTGGGGTTGTCTACTACACTACAATAAAGCTAAAAATACCCCAAAATGCTCCTTGCATGCTCCCTAATTAACCCCTTCACTGCTGGGCATAATACACGTGTGGTGCGCAGTGGAATTTAGCGGCCTTCTAATTACCAAAAAGCAATGCCAAAGCCATATATGTCTGCTATTTCTGAACAAAGGGGATCCCAGAGAAGAATTTACAACCATTTATGCCATAATTGCACAAGCAGTTTGTAACTAATTTCAGTGAGAAACTGAAAGTTTGTGAAAAAATTTGTGAAAAAGTGAACGATTTTTTGTATTTGATCGCATTTGGCGGTGAAATGGTGGCATGAAATATACCAAAATGGGCCTAGATCAATACTTTGGGATGTCTTCTAAAAAAAATATATACATGTCAATGGATATTCAGGAATTCCTGAAAGATATCAGTGTCCCAATGTAACTAGCGCTAATTTTGAAAAAAAAAAATGGTTTGAAAATAGCAAAGTGCTACTTGTATTTATGGCCCTATAAGTTACAAAAAAAGCAAAGAACATGTTAACATTGGGTATTTCTAAACTCAGGACAAAATTTAGAAACTATTTAGCATGGGTGTTTTTTGGTGGTTGTAGATATGTAACAGATTTTGGGGTTCAAAGTTAGAAAAAGTGTGTTTTTTTCCATTTTTACTCATATTTTATAATTTTTTTTATAGTAAATGATAAGATATGATGAAAATAATGGTATTTTTAGAAGGTCCATTTAATGGTGAGAAAAACAGTATATAATATGTGTGGGTACAGTAAATGAGTAAGAGGAAAATTTCAGCTAAACACAAACACCGCAGAAATGTAAAAATAGCTTTGGTCCCAAACGGGCAGAAAATGGAAAAGTGCTCTGGTCACTAAGGGGTTAATTGAAATATGTTTGAAATGTCTGTTTACAAATATTTTATCCTGGAGATTTCTCTAAATTTTCAGTACTTTTCCATATATTTTACTGTACAGACATTCATAATATTGGAAGCCAAGTAAAATAATTGATAACTCTATCAATATCAATATATAGCATAGGTATGTGAATAATACCTCTGAGGGTCATGTATCTAAATATGAAACATTGTACTTGTTTTGTATAATATCAAGCAGTTAGATACAAACAATATTCTCTGCAGCCGGCTATTAATAAATTCAGAAATAATGCTGTAACAAGATGACCTGTTAATATGTTGGATGTCAGATTAAAACTAATAAGCTAATACTCTATCTGTAATTATAAAGTCCTTGCTTGCACAGTTAACTTTTGCACAGCTTTTCAGTGTAATAGATTCTGTCTGCTTAAGCCCCTTCTATAGCGGGGGCTAGATTAACGTTTAAGTGACTTGTTTCACTAACCGACTACCGCATCCAGCGCGGAGCATCCTCTTTAAAGACGTCTTCTTCGGAATGAATATCACTTTAAGTGACGTCATCCATGAAGGTGCCCCTTAGATTCTGATTGGCTGATAGAATTCTATCAGCCAATCGGAATTAAGGTAGAAAAAATCAGCATCAGCCAATAGGATTGAGCTGGCATTCAATTGGCTGTTCCAATCAGCCAATAGAATGCAAACTCAATCCTATTGGCTGATTGGATCAGCCAATAGGATTGAAGTTCAATCCTATTGGCTGATTGCATCAGCCAATAGGATTTCTTCAACCTTAATTCCGATTGGCTGATAGAATTCTATCAGCCAATCGGAATCTAAGGGACGCCATTTTGGATGAGGTCACTTAAAGTGATATTCATTCCAAAGAAGACGTTGTTTGAAGAGGATGCTCCGCGTCGGATGTCTTGAAGATGGAGCTGCTCGTCGTCGGAAGAATGAAGATAGAAGATGCCGTCTGGATGAAGACTTTTGCCCGTCTGGAGGACCACTTCTGCCGGCTTCCTTGAGGACATCTTGCCACTTGGATGAAGACTTCTCCCGGTAAGTGAATGTTCGGGGGTTAGGACTTTTTTAAGGGTGTATTGGGTAGGTTTATTTTTTAGGTTAGGGCTTTGGGCCTGCAATAGAGCTAAATGACCTTTTAAGGGCAATGCCCATCCAAATGCCCTTTTCAGGGCAATGGAGAGCTTAGGTTTTTTTAGTTAGGCTTTTATTTGGGGGGGTTGGTTGTGTGGGTGGTGGGTTTTACTGTTGGGAGGGTTGTTTGTATTTTTTTTTTACAGGTAAAAGAGCTGATTTCTTTGGAGCAATGCCCCGCAAAAGGCGCTTTTAAGGGCTATTGATAGTTTAGTTTAGGCTAGGGTTTTTTTTTTATTTTGGGGGTGCTTTTTTTATTTTGATAGGGCTATTAGATTAGGTGTAATTAGTTTAAAGATCTGTAATTTGGTTTTATTTTCTGTAATTAAGTGTTTCTTTTTTTGTGATTTAGCTAATTTAATTTATTTAATTGTAATTAATGTAGGTAATTTATTTAATTGTAGAGTTAGGTTAGGTTTTACTGTAACTTAGGTTAGGTTTTATTTTACTGGTCAATTTGTATTTATTTTAGCTAGGTAGTTATTCAATAGTTAATAACTATTTAGTAACTATTCTACCTAGTTAAAATAAATACAAACTTGCCTGTAAAATAAAAATAAACCCCAAGCTAGCTACAATGTAACTATTAGTTGTTTGTATTTTTTTTTTACAGGTAAAAGAGCTGATTTCTTTGGAGCAATGCCCCGCAAAAGGCGCTTTTAAGGGCTATTGATAGTTTAGTTTAGGCTAGGGTTTTTTTTTATTTTGGGGGTGCTTTTTTTATTTTGATAGGGCTATTAGATTAGGTGTAATTAGTTTAAAGATCTGTAATTTGGTTTTATTTTCTGTAATTAAGTGTTTCTTTTTTTGTGATTTAGCTAATTTAATTTATTTAATTGTAATTAATGTAGGTAATTTATTTAATTGTAGAGTTAGGTTAGGTTTTACTGTAACTTAGGTTAGGTTTTATTTTACTGGTCAATTTGTATTTATTTTAGCTAGGTAGTTATTCAATAGTTAATAACTATTTAGTAACTATTCTACCTAGTTAAAATAAATACAAACTTGCCTGTAAAATAAAAATAAACCCCAAGCTAGCTACAATGTAACTATTAGTTATATTGTAGCTACCTTAGGGTTTATTTTATAATTAAGTATTTAGTTTTAAATAGGAATAATTTAGTTAATTATAGTAATTTTATTGAGATTTATTTAAATTATATTTTAGATAGAGGGTGTTAGGGTTAGACTTAGATTTAGGGGTTAATAAATTTAATATAGTGGCAGCGACGTTGGGGGCGGCAGATTAGGGGTTAATAAGTGTAGGTAGGTTGCGGCGACATTGGGTGCGGGAGATTAGGTGTTAATAAATATAATGTAGGTGTCGGCGATGTTGGGGCAGCAGATTAGGGGTTAATAAGTATAATGTAGGTGGCGGCGGTGTCCGGAGCGGCAGATTAGGGGTTAATAAGCATAATGTAGGTGTCGGCGATGTCGGGGGTGGCAGATTAAGGGTTAATAAGTGTAAGATTAGGGGTGTTTAGACTCGGGGTTCATGTTAGGGTGTTAGGTGTAAACATAAAATGTGTTTCCCCATAGGAATCAATGGGGTTGCGTTACTGAGATTTACGCTGCTTTTTGGCAGGTGTTAGACTTTTTCTCAGCCGGCTCTCCCCATTGATGTCTATGGGGAAATCATGCACGAGCACATACGACCAGCTCACCGCTGACTTAAGCAGCGCTGGTATTGGAGTGTAGTGTGGAGCAAAATTTTGCTCTACGCTCACTTCTTGCCTTTTAACGCCGGGTTTGTAAAAACCTGTAATACCAGCGCTGCAGGTAAGAGAGCGGTGAGAAAAAAACTGCACGGTAGCAGCGCATAGCTCATAACGCAAAACTCGTAATCTAGCCGAATGTTTGTATCTGACTGCTTGATATTATACAAACCAAGTATAATGTTTCACATATAGATACATGATTGATTCTCAGAGGTATTATTCCCACATCTATGCTATATATTGATATCTAGAGAGTTTAAGTGTTTTTAAACGTGTATGATTGAATAGTTAAACCTATAAAGATAAAGGCCTCTATTTATCAAGCTGTCAACCGCAAATATGCTGGAATTCCGCAGCGTATTTGTGGCAAGCCTGATTCGCCTTAGTTATCAAAGGCTAGAGACCGGCAAAAGTAGAATTTTGTGAGGTAACATACGATCCGCCAGACTCAGTCCGGCACAGATCGATGGTTACGTCACTTCAGATGTTCCGAACGCAAGTTCGGTACAATCTGACTACTTTTGCTAGTTATCAAGATCCTACCAGGTACGCTTGCCACTTTTCCGGCCCAGCGTACCTGGTTTTCAATGATGCCAGGTAGGGAATTTTATTATTTTGGTGGGCTTTTTTATTTTATTAGGGGGCTTAGATTAGGTGTAATTAGTTTAAAATTCTTGTAATTTTTTTTTATTTTCTGTAATTTAGTGGGGGGTGGGGTTGGTACTTTAGTTTATTTTATTTAATTGTATTTAATTGTAGTTAGTTTAGGGAATTAATTTAATTATAGTGTAGTGTTAAGTGTAATTGTAACTTAGGTTAGGATTTATTTTACAGGTACTTTTGTATTTATTTTAGCTAGGTAGTTATTAAATAGTTAATAACTATTTAATAACTATTGTACCTAGTTAAAATAAATACAAAGTTGCATGTAAAATAAAAATAAATCCTAAAATAGCTACAATGTCATTATTAATTATATTGTAGCTATCTTAGGGTTTATTTTATAGGTAAGTATTTAGTTTTAAATAGGAATAATTTAGTTAATTGTAGTAAATTTATTTAGATTAATTTAAATAATATTTAAGTTAGGGTGGTGTTAGGGTTAGGGTTAGACCTAGGTTTAGGGGTTAATAAAATTAATATAGTGGCGGTGGGGTGGGCAGATTAGGGGTTAATAAATATAATGTAGGTGGCGGCGGTGTAGGGGGGGGGCAGATTAGGGGTTCATAAATATAATGTAGGTGGTGATGGTGTAGGGGGGGCAGATTAGGGGTTAATATAATGTAGGTGGCGGTGGGGTCTGGGAGCAGCGGTTTAGGTGTGAATAACTTTATTTAGTTGTGGCGGGGTCCGTGAGCAGCGGTTTAGGGGTTAATAAGTTTATAAGAGTGGCGGTGGGCTCCGGGAGTGGTGGTTTAGGGGTTAATAAGTATAAAGTAGGTGGCGGCAGTGTAGGGGGGCAGATTAGGGGTGTTTAGACTCAGGGTACATGTTAGGGTGTTAGGTGTAAACATTTCCCATAATAATCAATGGGATATCGGGCAGCAGCGAACATGAGCTTTCGCTGCTGTCAGACTCCCATTGATTCCTATGATTGGAGCTGCCAATAGAATGCAAGCTCAATCCTATTGGCTGATTGGATCAGCCAATAGGATTTTTCCTACCTTAATTCCGATTGGCTGATAGAATCCTATCAGCCAAACGGAATTCAAGGGACGCCATCTTGGATGACGTCATTTAAAGGAACCTTTATTCTTTGTTAGGACGTCGATGGAAGAGGATGCGCCGCGTCGGATGGATTGAAGATGGACCCGCTCCGCTCCGGATGGATGAAGATAGAAGATGCCGCCTGGATGAAGACTTCTGCCGGTCTGGATGTCCTCTTCTGCCCGGATCGGATGAAGACTTCGGCCCCTCTGGACGACCACTTATGCCCGGCTGGGTGAAGACGGCTCAAGGTAGGGTGATCTTCAGGGGGTTAGTGTTAGGTTTTTTTAAGGGGGGTTTGGGTGGGTTTTAGAGTAGGTTTGGGTGTGTGGTGGGTTGTAATGTTGGGGGGCTTGTATTTCTCTTTTTACAGGTAAAAGAGCTGATTACTTTGGGCCAATGCCCCCAAAAGGCCCTTTTAAGGGCTATTTGTAATTTAGTATAGGGTAGGGAATTGTATTATTTTGGTGGGCTTTTTTATTTTATTAGGGGGCTTAGATTAGGTGTAATTAGTTTAACATTCTTGTATTTTTTTTATTTTCTGTAGCTTTGTGGGGGGGGGGGTTTGTACTTTAGGTTATTTTATTTAATTGTATTTAATTTTATTTAATTGTAGTTAATTTATGTAATTATTTTAATGATAGTGTAGTGTTAGGTGTAATTGTAACTTAGGTTAGGTTTTATTTTACAGGTACTTTTGTACTTATTTTAGCTAGGTAGTTATTAAATAGTTAATAACTATTCTACCTAGTTAAAATAAATACAAAGTTGCCTGTAAAATAAAAATAAATCCTAAAATAGCTACAATGTAACTATTAGTTATATTGTAGCATTTTAGTGTTTATTTTATAGGTATTTATTTTTAAATAGAATAATTTAGTTAATAATAGTAATATTTATTTAGATGTATTTAAATTATATTTAAGTTAGGGGGTGTTAGGGTTAGACTTAGGTTTAAGGGTTAATAACTTTATTATAGTGGCGGCGGTGTGGGGGGGCAGGATAGGGGTTAATATATATAATGTAGGTGGCGGCGGGCTCCAGGAGCGGCGGTTTAGGGGTTAAACATTTTATTTAGTTGCGGCAGGCTCCGGGTGCAGCGGTTTAGGGGTTAAACATTTTATTTAGTTGTGGCGGGCTCCAGGTGCGGCGGTTTAGGGGTTAAACAATTTGTTTAGTTGTGGCGGGGTCTGGGATCGGTAGGATAGGGGTTAATAAGTTTATTTAGTTGCGGGGGGCTCCGGGAGCGGTGGTTTAGGGGGTAAAACAGTATGGTATAGTGTGGGTGCTTAGTGACAGTGTAGCTAGAAAGCTGCGAATAAGCCGAAGAGCAGCGAGATCGATGACTGTTAGTTAACAACAGTCCGCTGCTCATCGCACCGTTCTTGGTGCGCAGCTTTTTGACAGTTTTCTTGATAAATTTGGCGAAGGTATTCAGGTCCGCGGCGGCGATGTTAGGCGATCTTAGGCGAACGTATTGGGGCAGTCGAATGCAGGTAAGTAAACAGCTTGATATATAGAGGCCAAAGTATGAATGGTTAAAAATAGTTCCTGTATTATTCAGTGAGAATTTTTCCTAAATAATTGCAGGGGTAAAGCACTCTTTTTTGTTACAGACTTTGTAACTCATTTATCTATGAGTGTCCTTAGTGCTATAGTGCCCTCCTATAGGTACGCACCATTAGTACTACTTTACCTACTATCTTGTTACTATATTGTAGCAGTGTTTGCAGCACTTTAATACATATAGCACTCAACACACACTCCTGAGCCTACCACAGTATGCCTTCATCAAAACAATCTACGTTTTAATAAACAATAATACGAGAAAGAAGTATATTTTAAACACAAAACTGTCCTTGTAAATCCGCTACTGTTACCGATTATGAAAAAATTATTCAAGTGAACTACAAGTTATAATCAACTCACTGGCCTGTAAAATAGAATGAAATAAAAAAAAATGGAAGACTCGCTGTGTAAAAAAGTAAATTCATGGTTTCAGATCCCGTTTCAGATCTCTATGTGGCCAACTGAACTGCCCAAGACCATAGTATTCATATCATTCAGCTTGTTCTTCATTGTGGAGCACACTGAGGTGAAAAAATAAACAAAAGACATATTCATGGCTACAAAGTTTGGCAAATTTGTAATGAGCACACTTGCACTGATGCATGCAATCCTTCAAAAATGAGGTTACAGAGAGTCACCATTGAGATGGAAATTGGTCTTTTCTTGCTATCAGACGTTATTCACTCTGTTTCTTGTATGGTGCTTCCTATTTTGCAGTTCACAGCATACTAATTCCTGTTTGGCCTTGCTGTAACTACGTCTATTGGAGTTTTCAGCAATGTCTGTAGCATGAAAATATGTGAAATGTTTGGGATTTAGCAAGACCATCTGTGATTTTTAAATAGGTTTGTTGCAAAATCTGCTTTTTACAGTGTATAGTTAAATAATGTGTGTTGCAATGGGTAGTGGAAGAGGTCATTAAACCAAAAAAGACTGATAATTCAATTAGTTTTCAAGCATTAAACACTAGACATTTATTCAACTTTTCTGTTATAGATAATAAGGTTTGCTCTGTGATAAATCTGATACAGACTTGTCTACACTTTGGCTGGACTTCTACAGCCGGAAGGTTCTGATAAAAAAAACTGTTTATTTGGAACTGGCAAATAGGTTAAGTGCATTGCTAAATGAAAGCTGAATTTAATAAGTCAAGGAACTAGTTTGCATTTTAAAGTACAAATTGCAGGGGGACAATGAGTTCTGAAGGAAGTGTAAATGCAGCACTCCTTTAATTTATTAGGAAATTGTAAGCTGAATATTTATCCTCAACGGACCAGTAACTCTTTACCAAGAAATCACATAGATGAGTTGTGTTAAGTCTCATCATGGAAAGCTTCCAAAACCCAAATAAGGCACTTACTCCTGAATATTATTATTTAAAGGGACAGTCAGTTGCTTTCTTTCTTGTCACTCAGGCCTTAAAGGGACATGGAAGTCAAAATGAAACTTTCATGAGAGTATAATCAAATTAAAAGGGACAGTAAACACCTTGAGGTTATATATAACATGTTTAGTTATGGATAATGAAACAACTTTGCAATATATTTTCACTATTTATTTTGCCATTTTTTTCGTGTAATTTAGCTGTGAAAACTGAGCAATCTTCTAATTCTCAGAACTTGAAATGCCCCCTGCTGATATCTCAAGGATAACCCTGCTACATATACGTCCCTAATTGGCTTTATCAGATAACAACCACAAAACAATTTACTTTATGACCATGGCTAGCCTTGTTGTCTGTGGAATAAAGCTCAGATTGGTTCCACCAAATAAGAGTTGGAGTTTGGCTATTGAAAAATAATTGCAGTAAAATGGTTGTTAATTTGTTTTGAAAACATTTAGGGGCCGATTTATCATATGTCGTCCGCCCGACATTGCTGAATGCCGACAGCATACGCTGTTGGCATTTAACATTCTGGTGAACTGCTTGTGCAATGCCGCCCCCTGCAGATTTGCGGCCAATCGGACGCTAGCAGGGGGTGTCAATCAACCCGATCGTATTCGATCGGGCTAATTGCTGTTCACCGCCTCAGAGGCCGCGGACCAGTTAAGTAGCAGCAGTCTTAAGACCACTTTTTAACTGCTGTTTCCGGCGAGCCTGAAAACTTTCACGGAAACAGCTGCATTGGGGCCGATTGACCATTTGGTAAATCAGCCCCTACGTCTTGGTTGATATGTTATTATATAGCAACATAACAGAAATGTCTTGTAATTACAAGGTGTTTACTGTCCCTTTAACTCTTTCTCTATGTTTTAACAATGGATGCAACAGAAAAAGTTACATTTAACAATAGAGGAAAATTAGATTTTTCTTAAAATTTTATCATGAATCATTAAATTTTAATGTTTACTTTCATGTCCCTTTAAATAATAATAAAAACTAATAGTGATGTTACTATTATTTTTTGCATAACTGCACAAATCGTACTTATGCACCAGAAGAAGAGTATTGTGCTGATTAAGGTGAGTGGAACTCAAATGCAGAAATGTATGTACAGGAAACAAAAAAAGTACTTAATATATCAAAAGAAACAGAAACTGAGAATTGGCCAAAGGTCAGCAACTAGATACCAAGGGGTAAACACGAGCAAAGTCCAGGAACAGGCCAAAGATCAGGTACCCTGAGGTCAGTCCAGCAACTAGGTACCAAGGTGTAAACAAGAGCAGAGTTTGGGAACAGACCAAGGGTCGGATACAGTGAAATCCGTACAGCAACTACGTATAAATGGGGAAAGTATGAGCAACATCCAGTAGGCACTGTTAGTGAGACTGACACTGGATACCAGGAAGTGCAGCAGTATTTAGGCAAGTGGTATCAGAAACAAGTTAAGTACAAGCTTGCTGCTACACAGGATACAGGACGAGCAGGTAAGTACAAGGTGCACTCCTCAATAACTCAGCCCAGAGTGATGGATTAAGTGTATTTATACAGGAAATCCCACACCTGTGGTCAATTAGGTATGGCCCCTTTAAATGAGCACAGTGCACAGCCCCATGTCTAGGGAAAGCAGCAGCCACTGCAGAAGACATCGCACGTAGAGGAACGCCGAAGCAGGAGCCCGTCGCTCAATCACTGTTAAGTAAGTACCTTACAAGTATACAGACAGCCACTGGGACATTCTGACTCCCAGACTAAGAGCAGGGGAGGTGTTTTTACTTTTTTGGCTCTTCAATTTAATTAAAACAATTCTGTTTACCCGTTCAGATGTCTCTACTTGTAGACAGGTTTTCCAAGTTTAGAGATAACCATTTTTTTCTTATTTGCTTAGTAAATCGCCACTCACCAGGAATCCTCAAATTGTTATATTTCAGTTTAATGAAACTTTAGAGCAAGATTTAAGATGTGTCTCTTTTCTGTATTAATCTTTTAGTAATTTCTATTTGGAATTAAGAATTCCAGGTCCTATTTTTTAACATTTTTGGAATTAGCACTGTTTTTCTAGCACTAATTTCCTTCAAGAATGCTAACTGATCTAACTGATGGTTACTCGATAGACTTTTTTATATAAGTTGAAATTACAGTTGTTTCTACTTTCTGCTATTTCTAGCATAAGTTGGCTCAGGAGCCCTTAATGTTGCAAATTTTCAGGTCTTGGCTCACACCTTTCATTCCAAAAATAGCTATGCCATTTTTGGGACCTTAAAGGGACACTGTACACTTTTTAATTTACTCCTATTATCAAATTTTCTTCATTCTCTTGGTATCTCTTGGTATTTTTATTTGAAATGCAGATGCCGGACCATTTTTGGTGAACAACCTGGGTTGTCCTTGCTGATTGGTGGATACATTCATCCACCAATAAAAAAAGTGTTGTCCAGAGTACTTAAACCAAAAAAAGCTTAGATGCCTTATTTTTCAAATAATGATAGCAAGAGAATGAAGAAAAATTGATAATAGGAGTAAATTAGAAAGTTTTTTAAAATTGCATGCTCTTTCTGAATTACAAAAGAAAAAATTTGGGTTCAGTGTCCCTTTAATTTGCCTTGTAGTAACTTTCATGGCAATATCATTTCCACCACTAGGGAAGTTCCTTACTCTTAAAACTGTTTCATTCTGGCGGCCATTATATCAGTAAAACATGTGCTGAATTTCAGACATTATCATTTATTTATTTTCATCACAACAATGTTATTTTATGAACTCTGATCCTGACTACTTGAATTGTTCCAGATCTTTAAATAATTACAGTAGATTACATTTCTTTCATCCTTTTGTCTGGATATGATTTTTTTATGTGAAATAGATCTTTCCATTATTTTTAGATCCTTGAGGGATTATATATGTCTGTTTTTTCCAGACTATTTCTAGAGCCTGTAAAGAAATAAAAGCAAATTTTGAATAGTCTTAGAATATTTTTCCACAAATACAGTTGCAGTATTTTTTGCTTTTAAGGCAGATGCTATACGTATCTGAAGATATTATTTTTACTATGGTCTAATCTCATCATGCATTTGTTTTTTGCTGTAGACTTTAAAATGCACCAATCTGCTTCTGCTAAGTTTTGGTTGCAATATTTTGTTTTCCATTAAATTTAATATCTGTATTTTTTCCCACCCATCTTTTTATATGATTGTAATGCGTTATATTCTGTTACTGGTAAGTATTACCAGGGATGGCCAAGATAACTATATCTTGGTCCATCTCCCTGAGTAATACTACATTCCCAACCCCTTTTTCCTAGTCCACATTTTTTGGCTGGACATCTCTAGGAAGAGGAAGGTTTGGTGCTTACTTTTATACAGGTAACTAGGGGAGTGGTCATTTCTGTCCACACCCCTTGGAGGGGGGTTGTTCATTGGTCAGTACTACCCAGGGATATGGGTCATGATATAGAAATTGCTTATATTTTTGTGTTTCTAGTTTTCTCTCCACTCATTCATTCAACACCTCTCCCCATCTCCACTCTACAGATGAAGACAATGACACACAACAGCAGTCAGGGCCACCCTTAGAATTTGAGGAGCCCTGGGCAAGACAAATTTGTGGGGCTTCTCAGCCCAGACCCTTATTTCCTTCCCTCTATATGCCCATCCTTGTACAACATTCAGTGTGTCCTATATAAAGAATTACACTATAAAGTACACCCCCTGACATCATAATCACATCTTCATACACTAAATACAGGCTTTACATTGCACATTTTCATACCCTCGCCCCTGATGGCAGTGTGGGACACCCCAAAACGTGGCTCCCAAGTGGTGTTTATTAACCCCTTTGTGCAGGTTAATCACAGACTTGCAGTGTTGCTAGTGCTAAGATTACATACGCTAATGAATAAGAGCATGTCATTGTTGCACTATAATGGTTCTTTAACTGAATTAGATGTCAAAGTGGTCAGTAGAAACAATGGGTCTGAATGTGGTCTTGGTATAATTTCATAAGAGTTGTAAATACTGCAAGAAACCTATATTTAAATATGACCTGTGTCAATACTTTTCCCCTTGTAACAGACTGTGAAGCAGCCGTATAATAAGAGAAGTTAAGTTTTCAAAGAAAAATAAATACATCTTCCATGCGTGATTTTTTTCCCCAGTGTTCCTCTTTCATATGCAGACTTCAGAACTTCATATACAGACTTTAGAGCTTCATATACAGACTTTGGAGCTTCATATACAGACTTCAGAACTTCATATACAGACTTTAGAACTTCATATGCAGACTTCAGAACTTCATATGCAGACTTCAGAACTTCATATACAGACTTCAGAACTTCATATACAGACTCCAGAACTTCATATACAGACTTTTGCAGACTTCAGAACTTCATATTTCAGAACTTTATATGCAGACTTTAGAACTTCATATACAGACTTTAGAACGTCATATGCAGACTTCATAACTTCATATACAGATTTCAGAACTTCATATACAGACTTTTGCAGACTTCAGAACTTCATATACAGACTTCAGAACTTCTGATCCCCCATCCTGTGACATACCTTGCAATACAAGCTTTATTCCAGCAATCATACACTTACACCAGTAGTTGGCACAGGACAAGAAGTATATACGCAGAAAAACTCTGACAATGTCAGGTGCTATTATTTGTTCTTTTTCCATTAGTAAAAAGCTGGTAATGTTGATTATCAGCAATGACTAAAACATTTAGGGCCCAATGATCTAAAGATCTCCGCTTAGATGAGATGATCTAGGAAATCTCGTCCATAAGACGAGGCATTTTAAAAAAAATTAGAAGCACAAATGTTATCTTGAGGCATGTTTATGTTGCCACGCAGTGTTCTTTATGTGAAGGGGAGACTCCTACATTGCAAAAACTAGGGCAGCTAGATCAATGGTGGTTTCTGTTCTGGACCATTAGTGCTCTACTGTGTGTTTAACCCCTTTGCAGAGGTTAAAGACAGAGTGATGCAGGTATGGCTAGCAGGCGTCCATTATTTCAGCAGACTGTCCAGTAAAATGTATGAAAATATACTGACATGACACTTAAATCTCTAATATGTTTAAGTCCACTGAGAGGCAGCTGAATTTAACATGCTTCCTATATTTATATATATGGCCCAGAAAGGAACGACATTGCACATGAAAACAATTACTGTGTTTTTTTTTTTAAAGCACTGCCTTGTGAGTTACACATATCCACTGAAGCTACCTTTGTTTCTTACTGGCAACCATGGGGAGTGTAAACTTACGTGTCTTTTGCTGGCAGTCATGGGGGGGAATTTGTGTGTGTGTTACTGGCAGCCAAACAGGTAAACTAACTAATTAATTACTATCGGCTAGATTACGAGTTTTGCGTTAAGAGCGGCTCGGTGCTAACTTGTAAGTTATTTCCACTGCTCACCTCCCTATAGTGCTGCTATTACAGGTTTGCAAAAACCCGGCGTTAGCAGGCAATATGGCAGCATTGAGCTCCATACTGCACCCACATACCAGCACTGCTTTGAGCTGGTTTTACGTGCTTGTGCACGATTTCCCCATAGGCATCAACGGGGAGAGCCGGCTAAGAAAAAGCCTAACACCTGCAATAAAGGAGCGTAAAGCTCCGTATCGCAGCCCCATTGATTCCTATGGGGAAAGAAAAGTTATGTTTACACCTAACACCCTAACATAAACCCCGAGTCTAAACACCCCTAATCTTCCGCCCCGACATCGCCGCCACCTACCTACACTTATTAATCCCTAATCTGCCGCCCCCAACATTGCCGCCACTAAACTAAAGTTATTAACCCCTAAACCTAACCCTAACCCTAACGTAACCATAACCTTAACACCACTAACTTTAACATAATTAAAATAAATCTAAATAAAAATTACAATTAATACCTAAATAATTCCTATTTAAAACTAAATACTTACCTGTAAAATAAACCCTAAGCTAGCTACAATATAACAAATAGTTACATTGTAGCTATCTTAGGTTTTATTTCACAGCTAAGTTTGTTCCAATCAGCCAATAGAATGCAAGCTCAATTCTATTGGCTGATTGGATCAGCCACTAGGATTGAAGATCAATCCTATTGGCTGATTGCATCATCCAATAGGATTTTTTCAACTTTAATTCCGATTGGCTGATAGAATTCTATCAGCCAATCAGAATTCAAGGGACACCTTGAAAGAACCTTCATTCTTCAGTAGCCGTGGAAAGAAGATGATGCTCCGTGCCGTATGTCTTGAAGATGGAGCCACGCCGTCTGGATGAAAACTTCTGCCTGCCAGGAGGACCACTTCTTGCCGCTTAGATGAAGATTTCTCCCGGCTTCGTTGAGGACTTCTGCCCGCTTGGATGAAGACTTCTCCCGGCTTCGTTGAGGATGGATGTCCGGTCTTCAAAAACTGTAGGTGGATCTTCAGGGGTTAGTGTTAGGTTTTTTTAAGGGTTTATTGAGTGGGTTTTATTTTTGATTAGGGTTTGGGCTGAAAAAGAGCTAAATGCCCTTTTAAGGGCAATGCCCATTCAAATGCCCTTTTCAGGGCAATGGGGAGCTTAGTTTTTTTTAGATAGGATTTTATTTGGGGGGTTGGTTGTGTGGGTGGTGGGTTTTACTGTTGGGGGGTTGTTTGTATTTTTTTTTTACAGGTAAAAGAGCTGATTTCTTTGGGGCAATTCCCCGCAAAAGGCCCTTTTAAGGGCTATTGGCAGTTTAGTTTAGGATAGGGTTTTTTTTATTTGGGGGGGGGGGTTTATTTTGATAGGGCTATTAGATTAGGTGCAATTGGTTTAAATATTTGATCATTTCTTTTTTAATTTGTGTAATTTAGTGTTTATTTTTTTTTTTTTAATTTAGTTAATAGTATTTAATTAATGTAATTTATTTAATTGTAGTGTAAGGTTAGGTGTAAGACAGGTTAGGTTTTATTTTACAGGTAACTTTGTATTTATTTTGACTAGGTAGCTAGTAAATAGTTAATAACTATTTACTAACTAGTCTACCTAGTTAAAATAAATACAAGCTTACCTGTGAAATAAAAATAAAACATAAGCTAGATACAATGTAACTATTAGTTATATTGTAGCTATCTTAGGTTTTATTTTATAGGTAAGTATTTAGTTTTAAATAGGAATTATTTAGGTATTAATTGTAATTTGTATTTAAATTTATTTTAATTATGTTAAAGTTAGTGAGTGTTAGGGTTAGGGTTAGGTTTAGGGGTTAATAACTTTAGTATAGTGGCTGTGATTTAGGGGGCAGCAGATTAGGGGTTAATAACAGTAATGTAGGTTGCAGCGATGTTAGGGACAGCAGATTAGGGGTTAATAATATTTAACTAGTGTTTGCGATGCAGGAGTATGGCGGTTTAGGGGTTAATATGTTTATTATAGTGGCAGCGATGTCGGGAGTGGCAGATTAGGGGTTAAAAAATTTATTATAGTGTTTGCGATGCGGGAGGGCCTCGGTTTAGGGGTTAATAGGTAGTTTATGGGTGTTAGTGTACTTTTTAGCACTTTAGTTTTATGCTACAGCGTTGTAACATAAAACCCATAACTACTGACAGTTTACGGTACATATCTCGTAGTTATAGGCTGTACCGTTCACTTTTTGGCAAAACTCGTAATACCGGCGCTATGGAAGTCCCATTGAAAAATGACTTTTTGAAAGCTGCGGTAGTTACGTGTGCGGTACAGCTATACCTGCAACACCAGCGGTAGTGAAAAAGCAGCTTTATGAAGCTTTTTCACTCACAACGCAAAACTCGTAATCTAGCCGTATGTTACTAGCAGCCAAGGGGATAAAATCACTGCTCAGTTGCGAGAAATGAATATGGTTGTGGTTTACGGTGTGGCCTAAGGTTAAACTATGGGAAGGGAACATTGTGTGACCCCCTGAGATCTTTTACCTGCATGTTATCTAGTATTTTAATGGGGGACAGCTGACAACCCTAAGTGCAGGGTCAATAGTCTTAAGATCACGTGCTCTAATTAAAGCATGTGAGTTTTTGTTACCATTATAGACCTTAAATGAAAATTACACCCTGACTCAACCCGCAGGTTACTGCAACTTTGCCCAAGCATCTTCCTGACCAGCCTTCAGGTTCCAGATAGGCTCTGGGAAATGTTTTACTGAAACAGCCACTAAATATCCTTCTTTAATATATGTAAATAGGTTGGGCGTGTCTCTGGGCAGCACCTTGAATGGTTGCAGTATCGGTTGCTCTCAGGGGATCACAGATAATCTGCCTTTTATCCGTGAATAAAAGAACCATCTAACTGGTGTTTCCTGCTAATACAATTCTACAGACCGAGCTGATTTGATTGAATCTACATTTATGGGAGTACTACCTGTGACAACCGATCTGGAGCATTGAGGCCTAAGGCAGTTTCCACAGAGAAAGGTCCTCAACACCCCCCCCCCCCCCCCCCCCGGTATCTTGCAAGCCGGGTATACAGTGCTTTGACACTGATGTTCTAAGTATCTACAGTGGAACTTTCTTTTTGTCATCTTTTGAGATAAGGGACGTTTCACATCTGTCCAAGCATCGTACATCACATATTTACTATGGCGCTAGACACTGCGCTGATCCTTAGGGAAATGAAAGTCATGCTGGAGGCCCACTCTAAAGAAATGTGTGCAGTACTTACAGCGGAATTCGCCTCCCTAAAAGATATCTGTGTTAAAGCAAAGGGAGAAATGCAGCCTTCACTAAAGCTACCCATTAAACCTATTACATGCCCGATCCAAGTTCCCATATCAATTCAAAAGGTGAAGCTTCTTCAAACGTTAACAACTCACCAAAGTGCAGTCATGGCGACTGCGAGTGAATCGTCTGATAATGGTAAACAGCAGCTGGCTGATTTGAAGCGGAGAGCTGCATGGACGAGTTGCACGGATAGCAGTGGGTGCGTGGTTGAATCTCTGGGAGGAGAGGTGCCGTGGCCGAGTATGCAGTTTGAAACCGACCGTACCTTACTTACGGTATCTGAGAGGGCGCATTATATGCAGGACGACGGAGCCAAGATGACGTCTCCTCCGGTACTTCTGGAGCACTGGGGCCTCAATAGGATGATCGGGGAGGAGCAGCTACGGGTGAAATTTGTTCACCAGGCAGTACACAATGCGGTGGAAATAGTGGATATGGCCGCAGATCCCCACTCCGCACACCAGAATCCCACTTTGCTCAGAATAAAATTGAACGGTAGAGCCTCAACCTCTCGTGGTTCACTTTTGGGGCATTTCAAGTCAGGTGAGGCCGAGAGTTGTAATAGCTGCGCTCCCCAGAAGCGATGGCCCGACTTTCAGCTGTATTCTCAGAAAGGGGTAGGTAATCAGTCCTGTTTTGCCAGTAGACATGGCATTGGCTAAAAAGATTATTTAGCCGTACCGGAGTGGGGTAAGGGTCCATACCTTATACAGCGAGACTACTCTCCCACTTATAAGGGGATTGACAATGCCATAATTGAACTAATTTAATTTAATCTGCAGTGCATATATTGGCCAACGGACTTTGAAAATTTGAAATGTTTATACCTCACGGTCCAGTTTTCTTAACTACAGGGGCAATCCACTGAGTGCTGATGTTATCTTAATGCACGGTTAACATTTTCTTAGTGTATTTGATGATGGCAATGGTGGTTTCATTTACTGCTAGATCTGTAATGAGGAATGACCTGTACTATTTCTTTGTTGTATTGGAATACTGTTTCCCACCCAGTTATATAGTGTTTAATAATGTATGACATGTTTTCCCATATATATATGCAGACCCCTTCAAAAATGATCTGGGCCCTTACTAAGCCTTATATAAGTCGACACAGAATTATGCACCCTTCTAGACATATTTCATTGTGTTAGCTTCAGTTATCTGTATTTGTTGCCTGATTGCTCTCTAACTAATGCAAGACGCGTTATATTTATACCCAGAAAAAAAAAAATTTCTTTCTTTTCAGAAACAATCTTATGGCTGCTTGTATCGATTGTATATGCTCTAATAACTATGTTAGGCTTAAATTCCTATATTAGTCACTCAGTGTGTTGTGCTAGATAAGCTAAGTATGCTTTAGATAAACACTCCCCCTATGTTATTAAAATTCTATATGTCAATGCCCTCTGCCTTTCTTATGGACATATTCAAGTTATATAGTTCCAGAGTGTCTTCATATGACCCATCAAACTGTTTAACTCATAATTCATATGGTTGATAAGATATCATATTATTTCAATCCTTAGGTCCAAGAGTGGCCTATTTATTATTTTTTTCCCCTCCTTAAAGTCCCCCATTATGTTCATAATGCAATCCAGGAGGTCCAAGAGAGGCCTCGTTAGTTCTTTGGGGGAAATAATTTAATTTAATTCCATATCATATATTATTATACTTTAGGAGGTCATGTTCTATCAGAAAACTGAGGTTCAATGTTCAATTTGTACTTATATTTTCAATATGTGTGTTAATGGACGATGTTATATTATGACTATCCAACTGTCAATTTTATGTTTGGCGTGATGTTTTAAGTAATCACTTGCTTGTATTATTTTTATTAAAACCTCAATAAATAAATTTAAAAAAAAAAAATATATATATATATGTAAATATGCAATAGAATAAATGACCAATTTTATTTAATACACAATTAACAAATCTGTTAAAATTATAATATACAACTGTGAAAAATGTATGAAGTGCGAGGACTGATATGTTTAGCAAGGAAGAGGGATTATGTTTAAGCTGCTGCCACCTATTGGTTTTATTGTGAATTTCAGTTGCAAATACTTTTTTAAGCAACGTACTTAGCAAACATATGGAATAGAAAATATTATATTTGACAGTCATACATATTTTTATTTCAAGATCATAGGAGTTAAAATCAGTTCTTGACTGTGGCAAAATGTGTTTCAATGTTAATTGAGCTTAAAAAAACAAAACGTAGTCATTAGATTTGTTTACTAACGAGGTTTATACCAGATTACCTATATGAATGATAGGGTTAGGTAAACAAAACTCTAGGTCTTTGGAAAAAAAAGTCTGGAAAACCTCCCAAATATTGCCTGTGAAATAATGCAAACACTGATTGGAAAGATGGAATTTGATGAAAGTGTGCATAAAAGACCAAGTGACAGCAATAAAACCTGCTCAATTGAAGCTTCATGGTGTTACCTTAAAAGCGCAGTAAAGAATAAACGTTAATGAACAACTTTCCAATTTACTTCTGTTACCTAATTTGCTTCTTTATCTCGGTATCCTTTGTTGATCAAGAGCGACAATGCACTACTTGGAACTATCTGCTGTTTGGTGGCTGCACCTATATGCCTCTTGTCATTGACTCACCCAATATGGTCAGCTAGCTCCCAGTATTACATTGGTGCTCCTTCAACAAATGATAACAAGAGAATGAAGCAAATTTGATAATAGAAGTAAATTGGAAAGCTGATTAAAATTGCATGCTCTGTCTGAATCATGAAAGAAGAAAAATGGGTTTTATGTCCCTTTAAATGTGTCTAGCAATAAACGTAGCATTTTAGAATTCAACAGATTCAAGACAGTTTGCCAGAAGGCAATGCACTGGAAGATTCAAAGCAAATACTGTTGTTAATGGATGAACAGAAATTGTGCATTATTTTGGGTGGACACCATTTCCACTTATGCGATGAAGAAAAAAAAGTCACCTTTTGGGAGCTATTTCATTCTGGAGTACATTATTGCTCCTGAGCCTACCTAGGTATGATTTTCAACAAATTCTACCAAAAGAATAAAGCACATTAGATAATATAAGTAGATTGGAAAGTTGTTTCAAATTGTATTCTTTTTAAATGATGAAAGAAGATGTTTGATGACCCTTTATTCAACATCAAAAATCCAAGATCTGTGGAACTGACTGAGAAGCCAGAGGAAAATTCTTTCCTATACAGCTTTTGGAAAAAATAGTCTAAGTACAGTGATAAACTTTAGCTATATCTGATTCACATCTGAAAAGGGAGTAACAATGTTCCTCACATTTTTTTGGAGCACTGTGCGCAAAAAAATTTACCTGTAGAATTTTTGGGACCAAAATGTGTGCAAACTTTATTCCATCGTCGTCAAACTTAAAAATGTTTCAAATATAATAACACACATACATGCATACATACATAATCTCACACATAGATATTTACACACACCCTCACACACACACACTCACTCTCAGACTCCCACACACACACACTCTCCCTCAAATTCTCTACACACTCTCTTACACACACTCTCACATTTCTAAACACACACTCTCCCTCAAATTCTCTACACACTCTCTTACACACACTCTCTCTCACATTTCTAAACACCCACACTCTCTCTCACATTCTCCCTCTCACACAAAGATTCCCTTACACTCTTTCACACTGTCAAACACAAACACACACACACTCTCCCTCACACTCATACTCTTTGTCACAATCTCAAACACACAAACTATCACTCTCACACACACTCACACAAACACACTCCCTCACATTCTCTCACACACACAGACACACTCTCTCACACACACAAACACACAGACATTTTCCCTCACGCACTCACACACAAACACACACACTCTCCCTCACACACTCACACAGACACTCTCCCTCACACACACACACACTCTCCATCACACACTGACACGCTCCATCATATAGTCACAGGCACTTTCCCACACAGACAATCCCCCTCCACACATAGACACTCTCCCCCACACACACAGACACTCTTCCTCAATCACACAGACACTCAGATACAGACACAATCTCTCACACCCAGCAAGTCAACATTTGGTTAGCAAACATTTTATTTATATAAACTGCAGAATCTAAAGCAAATAAACAATACATGGAAATGACTTATGCAGTAGGGACACAAGATATCAAGCTAAAAACAATTAAAAGGAAAAAAATACTTTAAAAAAATGAAGAATTGATTAAACTAAAAATTCAGTAAGGCAAGCTTAACATTCAATACAGACACCAGAATGCAACAAAATCTAAATCCTTAGGGTAAACATTGACTTACAAACTGACAAAGAAGTATTTTCTAGATATGTGCGATTCGGTTCGATTCGGAAATTCGGCAAATTCGTATCGAACCGAATTTCCGAAATAAAATTCTGCCGAATTTTCCGAATCGAACCGAATTAGTTTGAATCGATTCGTAAATTCGGGATGGCCATTGGATTACACTAGTATTGTACAGTATGTTAGGTTAACACCTAATATACAGTATAATACTAGTCTAATCCCACCTAACACTTACCGAAATGCCGAATTTCCGAACCGAATCGAACCGAATCCAGCCGAATTTCTTCGAATCCGAATGAATCCAAAACGAATCGATTCAGAATTTTCCGAATTCGAATCGATCCAAACTTCTAAAAATTCCGAATCGATCCGAACCAAACCAAATTTTTTTGCCATGCACATGTCTAGTATTTTCTAAAATAACAAGTGGGTCTTTACACTGTCAGTTGGTAGCATTTTGGTTTTTAGGCCATGTATCATTTTAGTAGCCGTTCGTTTGAAGTATTCTTTGTATTTATCTACATAACTATACAGAATTGAGATTGCGCCTCTTTAGTGATCAATAAAGTGGCATAATAACTTTTCTGATGCTAATACCTTGTCATGAACAACCAACGTCCTACTGGTCTAACCTGTTTTGCTACTGTACCATAAAGAGCAATTTATCCTATAATTAATCTTTTGGGTTTTTGTTAATGTTTCACTTTGTTGAATTACATTTGAAACCCTACTCATTTGTCCAGTCCACCAGTTTTCTAGTATTAATTCTCATTTGATCCCATGGAACATCAGCTCTGTTAGATATTTTTGTTTAATTTGTAAAAAGACACACCTTTCTTTGAAGTTGATGAATGTATTAAATAAAATAGGCCCAAAAATTGACAAGTGACTGATCTCTCCTTTAAACCCTTGCACCATTGGGTGTAAGTACTACGTTACGCAGTACTTTGTCAAGCATACTGTGTTGACATAGTATCTCTGTCCAACACAGAGGTGCATGCTGCAATCCCACCTGTCAGCTTAGACAGCGGAGACTGCAACTGGGGGCAGAAGGCATCTACCTTCATATGGTAAGTGAGCACTGATTGTACCCCCTTACCATATGAAGGAAGATTGTAGATCTTTACAGAGAGTGACAGAGTCTGCACCATGAAGGGGGAGGTGGTAGGTGCACCCAGCAGAGGAAGGGGCGACATTCCCTACACTACAGAGAAATCTAAGGCACGGAAAGGGAAAGACTATGAATCAATATCAGGGGGAGGGAAGACCCTACACTACAGAAAAATTGATCTTGGAGGAGGGAAGGTGAGGGGGGCCCTACACTACAGATTATTATTTTTTAAGAGTATTTTGTTACTGGCAAATTGCAAAGCCATGAACGTCTGCTGTTTCTGAACAAAGGGTACCCCAGAGAAGCTTTTACAACAATGTGTCTTATGACTGCTGTAGTTGTGTGTAAATAACTTGTGAGAAACCCAACGTCCACCTCTCTTCCCTGCCATTAGGAAAAGGCAAAGATCTCAAACCCAAGAGCTCTATAAAAATCCTCCCACCTCACTGGTAAACTAGTCTGACATATAGCCAAGAAAAATAAATAGGTAAGGAATAAGGGTAAAATAATAGGACCAGAAGATGTGCTACCAAAAATAAACCAACAACAAAAAAACACAGGGTGAGGTCTCGTGGACTCTCACCACAATGAAAGGAATTCATTTATCAGGTTAGCATAAATTATGTTTTCTTTCATACAGATGTGAGTCCATGATCCATTACTCCTGGGAACAAATACTCAATCTGTGGAGTTCACAAGTTAAACAAAGGGTGAGATAAAAAGGAACATATTTTTCACAAAGAAAATCTACAACCCATACAGAACATAAAAAAAATTAGAAGTTAGCATTATTTTTAATATGCCCTTAAAAAAAGAAAAACATTAAGCTGAGACTACTGCCCGAAAGACTTTCCTACCAAAGACTGGCCCAGAAGAAGCAAAAAGATATAAATAGTAGAATTTAGTAAAATTATGCAAAGAAGACCAAGTAGCTGCTTTGCAAATTTAGTCAACAGAGGCCTCGTTCTGGAAAGCCCAAGAAGTAGCAACTGATTTGGTAAAATGAGCAGTAATCTATTTAGGTGGAGGTTGTCCCATCTCCAAGTAAACTTCATGAATCAAAAGTTTCAACCAAGAAGCTAAAGAAATGGCAGTAGCTTTCTGCCCTCTCTTGGAACATGAAAAATGAACAAACAAACTAGAAGTTTGTCTGAAATCCTTAGTAGCATCAACATAATACGCTGAGGGCATTCAAATAGTGAAGAAGCTTTCTGACAAATTCTTAGAATAAGGACACAAGGAAGAAACAACAGTTTCTCAACTTATATCCGAGGACACAACCTTAGGCAAAAAGTCAAACTTGGTCCTTAAAACTGCCTTATTGTGATGAAAAACGAGATAAGGAGAGTCACAAGAAAGGGCAGACAATTCAGAAACTATTATAGTAGAAGAGATAGCCAAAAGAAACAAAACTTTCCAAGAAAGAAGCTTAATATCCACCTTAAGCATAGTCTCAAAAGAAGCAACCTGCAAAACCTTTAACACCAAATTTAGATTCCAATGTGGAGAAATTGGTTTAATAACAGACTTAATACATGCAAAAACCTGAACAAAACCATGAATATTAGTAGTCTTCCTATGAAACAAACCTGGCAAATAGGCCTTTATCCAGACATTCTTGTAAAATTTGCAGAATCCTATGAATTCTGAAAGAATGCCAAAAAAAGCCATGATTTATACAGCAAGAAATAAACGCCTAGATTACGAGTTTGGCGTTAGGGTAAAAAAGCAGCGTTGGTCGGTCCTAACGCTGCTTTTTACCGCCCGCTGGTATTACGAGTTTCCCTAACGCCACAAAAATATCCGTCACTGCTGAAATCGTTTACGTCAACCCAGACCCAGTAGTTAACATCTACTGCGAAAAAAACATCCACAAATCTAAAAAAAATAATTACACAAAGTACACTTACACTCATACAAACACTACACTATATTTATTTTTAATATTTCATATTTCCACGTCAAAATAGAACGGATCAAAGTTACGAGATCTCGGGTGTTTGAAAAAAAACACACACAAATCCATTCTCCATTGACTTACATAGACAGACGGGAACAGACACTCATATAGCTACATCTAACTACTAATATTATCACATACATACACTAATCGATACATACAAACAATATACAGCACATTACCTACACAAAACAGATTTTTATTAGGAAATAAACACGATTTAGCTACTTTTTCACACAACACCATGACGTCACTCATGGAGTTATGGCTTTTACTTGTGTGAAATTCACTACAACATCAAATTGTTATACAAATTTACATTACATCAACTACAAATCAACATCAACAATACGAAATATATTTAATAAATTACATCAGATTTAAACGGACAGAAAAATAATTTGAACATTTCATTACTCACAAACAGTAGACAATTGGAAACACCTCTCATTTACCTCTATTATAGCATTTCATTTATTCAACTCATATGCTTGCATGAACAGCATATCTACATAGGCTTAACACATGATCATTAATGGATGCACATACATTACTTTTATCATTCACTCATACATGTGCATTGATATGATGAGGAAAAAACACATTACATTCTCTCTATGAATCATGAAACATAACATATGGATTTTACTGTGCCTTTAACTTCACAATTCACTCAGAATATACCATTAGGAATTACGTACAATAACAACATCATTAGAACAGATTACAGCTGTCACTTTTTGGGAAGGAACAACAATGCTATACTGCTTTATAGAAGTCAGCATATGTGGGAGAGAATCACAATATATACGTATATGTACATAACACTCATCACGCAACCACAAAGCACACATTTATATTTTTAATGAGCACACAATAGCAATGTAGTAAAATACAACAACACAATGAGGATTTGATAACTAGACAGGCAGGTTGCTAATATGATGACGTCATTAGAAGCTTCAACCATACACATTACAGCTTTAGGACTGTACCGCCCCTTTCAGAAGTTTAGCACTCAATACTAAAATACTACATATACGTAAACGACAGTTTGGAACATCATTATTATTGCGATTTTAATGGGACGCGTACAATATTGACATCTCGCAAATCACTTATATATAAAAATATTATAGATGTCACCCGGAAGATCTTCACTATTATTGCGATTTTAAAGGGACACGTACAATATTGACATCTCGCCAATCACTTATATATACAATATTATAGATGTCAGCTGTTACTTTATCGTTTACAAACAATATTGCAGCAACATTGATCGATCAGATTCTATGCCATTATACACAAGTATGATGTTATAGTGCTTTTTACTATAACATCGCGTTTATTAAGTATTTATTACCCATATGAACAAACATTATGAAGATGCACTGTATATGTTACATTTTACACTTTCACATTGCGATTTATTGGGGGAAAACAAAATTTTAGCAAACACCTAAAAAAACGCCCACTTTGAAAGCATTCGCGCCACTTACATACAAACAAGTGAATACAATCAGCAATCATTACGAACACGCTACCATTGGACTAATTGCACTATAAAGCCCCCAAACAACATGGCCAAAGCGTCCCTTGTGATCGACATTGTATCAAATCGCTTTTATGTTTTTGCATACCTTGTTACTCCTTGTGTGTTTTGCTCTGCTGTTTGGCTTTGTGCTGCTTAGCTTGGCAAATATAGATAATGCTCAGTTAGATGCTGCTGGTGCTGTTGCACGAGCTGTGTTGAATAGAATCAGGCGGGCTTGGCATCTCCAAGAGAGACAAAGGGCTAGTTTGGTTAGAGGTCCTCCTGTTCACAGGGTGAGGCCCACCTTGGATAACATGAGTGACTTCGAGGTTTATGACAAGTATAGGTTCACTCGCAAACAGCTCATTGGCCTTTACGATGTTCTTAAACCTCATATGGAGCCATGTAGACGTATGCATATTGCAATCCCTTGTATGACCAAGATGCTAAGTTGCATACACGTCCTGGCCTCCATACATGTCTGGAGAGGGGTAAATGCATGACCAGCCCTTCCGAAATCGCGAACACTTCCATAGTCTCAATGTGCAGTTTGTTTGTGATGCACAGATGTGGATTATGCAGGTGTGTGCAAATTTCGTCGGGGCTTGAAATGATGCCCGCATCCTCAGACAGTCGTCCCTTTGGCGGCAGTTTGAGGGCAGACAGTTTCCCCCTGGGTGGCTCGTTGGTGAGTATTTGTGCACAACATGGTTAATTAGTTAGACAATTGCCACTGTAGTCTTAAAAAACAGTTGTTTGTGTAATGTGCAAAATGTGCAGCTCTAGGATGCGCTTTAAACATTTAATTGTCTTTCAGCAAATGTATAGTTTTAGCTCCAAACAGATATGTAGCATGTAGCGGCGCGAACCGTTCACCATTTTTGAACTTCCATCACAGAACAGTGTCCAATCTGGGCTAGGTAGAGGTATATCAGAGAGGTCATCCCTTGGTTTGGAGGAAAAGAGAGATACAGATAAACAGTCATGGTTTGGGGTATCATCATCAAGCAGAGGTAACAAAGTTGCTGGGTTAAGAGAGGTACAGCGAAGGATAGTGATATTAGAAGGTATAAGGAGCAGTGTCTCATACCTAGTGAGACGTTGGATTGAGAAATGTTGTGTATTTTTCTGATTGAGTAAGAGGTGTACTGTATGTGGCACATAAATGTGTAAAGAATGTCCATGTACAAGCTCCATTCCTCTATTTTGGCATTTGAAATAGCTGATTTAGCCTGTGGTATTCCCACCTATAGTAAAAGTTTTATACTGGAGTCTCAGCTATCAATCAGACTAAGTAAACAAGCCAGCATAAGAAACCACACTCACAGTGGGGTGCAGGATAGTTAAAGGGACAGTTTACCCAAATTAAGAATATTTTGAATTGAAACTGCTGACATAGTTAAATATACTAGTGCTGAGCATACAATAGTTTTATATCAGTTTGCCTATACCCCTTTAAAAAGATTTTTTGGTTTCCCTGCCTTCTGTGCATAGCACTTGCTCCACCCCCTGACTCTGTGTTGAGCAGTGAGCAGTTTTTTTAGAGCTTGAATACATTCAGGTCAGTGATCTCTCTCAGTTTGCAACTTATTTGAAGAGAAAAAGAAAATGTTTGCAACATGCAATTCCACTCCTGTATTAGAACAGACTTTTACACAGACCTGCATGTATTCAACTTAGAAGTCAAATCCACATCGGCATGAAGCCTCAATCAGCTGGAAAGCAAATGTAACTCTTTTTTTTCCCCACTGCTAGTCTCACAGATTGCAGCACATCAGTTCAGTATGTCTGCTATCTAAACGGCAGGTTTTATATTATATATATATACAAGGAAAGGTCTCTGCACAAGGTGGTTATGTAACCAAACTATTGTAAAACAAACTAAAGTAAAAATATAAAAAAATCATCCAGGTCTTATGCAATTATTATGCTCCCAAAGATAGTTAAATGTAAAGTGTGGGGAGTGATATTTTAATTTATTTTGTTAGCTGCTGATTGTGTTTGCACATTGGAGGTTTACTGTCTTTAGCATATCATTTACTAAAGCACTTTGATTGACCATGGGGCAGGGTAATAGAGCATTGTAGCACTGCCCTTTTATCAGGGCATTCCAGGGACATTTAGCTGAACTGCAAAGAAGAAGATTAAAAAATGTAAAAAAAATAATATATTTTACAAACTACTACATTTTATGTATTATCTCCTTCACTTGTTAATCCAGTGTTATTGCTGCTCATGAACTCCTTTCCCAAGAGTGAACTGGCCCTTTAAGTAATAAAATGACAATTTTCCATTGCTCTGTCTCAGCACTGAGATCCGGTTTTACAGACAAATACTGTATAAGATAAGGAACACAATGAGATATGCTTATTATCTGAAATTCAACCCATTGCAACAACTGTGTTTTAAAAACACAAAACTAGCTACTTCATATTTACAAATAAACTTGCAAATGTAATTTCTCCTACATTTTATATTATGCAGCCTGTATAACAAGTCATTGAAAATACATTAATATAAAAACAATTTTACAGTGTACTGTCTCCCTAAGGGCTGACCATTTATCATGTATATTATATATTCAACCTTATTGTCTTATTTACCATCAAAACTCCACCTCCCCACTGCATCACAACCTGCATATACTTAAATATTTATTGCAAAACAAACAGACCCAAATACTTTAGATACATCTAATAACACACAGTCCATAATACAGCAAAGAAGCAGAACTCCAATGGCAAACAAGACAAGTTTTTTTTTTTACCTATTTTATATTTTCCACAAACTCTTGCAAATACAACATACTTAACCCATTAATCATATACCAGAAAAACTCTCATATTTACTAGAGCGTGACAAAAATCACACACACCATCGCACTTTCAAAGTCCTTAGTTACTTTACTTGCAAAAACAATATATTTAATATGCCTCAAACAGATGGAAACACATGAAATCTCTCATCAGCCCATGCATAAAACAAATATCGCTTAAAACAAAAATAAAAAATGCTATTATTGGCACACAAAATTAAGAACATACATATGACTTTAAAACCAAGTTACAGCAATAACAAGCAAATCATTACGTCATCACATTTCTTAGCTAAGAATCCCTGATACACACACACAGCTCTAGCCTGCATCAAACATCAAGGCCAGCTTTCTTTTGCAGTGATTGTACACAAAAAATCATATCATCTCACATACTTCAAATATTTCACTCCCAGCATTTATTCTAAAGCAATTTTACCATACATCAAACTTTTACTAACACAGAAAACACATTTTCTTTTGGGTTTTGACGTCCGCAACCCTACTATTCTCAAACAGATAATAGTAGTCTATCTGGCCAGGGCATATATCAACCAGAAGATTGTGGAGGGCAATTAATTTAGAGAGCTCAAAAGGACCCAAATCTCGGCCACCTTAATTCAGGATCAAGGCTGAGAGTATAGGACACTCAGAGCTCTGTGCACAAAGTATAAAGTCTATTTTTTTTTTATAACCAAGCAGTACTGAGTTTTCCCTAATTTGCATATAATTTAGCAAGGGGGAGAGTCTTTGTCTATTTTAGATAGCCGGGATTACATTATTATATCCCTGTTCCTTAAAGTAAATGTAAATTTTGATGACAAAGTGCCCAGTCTACAAAAATTCGACCAAAAACAGGGGCAGTTCAACCCATCAAAATCCACACCTCACTTTAATCCCTAATCGAGTCCCTGCAGTTACCGGACAGATACTACCTCAATGTCCCTGCTTAGCGGGAGAGATTAGCACTATATGATGTCCCACTGAATTTAATAGTGATCCAGTATATAAAACAAAAACAGGGTAAAAGACCCACAACATATATTACATATACATGAACACAAAAAACAAGGAGACATTCACAGACTGGTCGAAGGGGTAGATTGTGTCCGTTGTTTGTGGTCTGTTCCTCAGGACGTACTCCCTTATCGCCCCCGGGACTCCCTGGCCAACAAGACAAAACCTCCCACAGGTAAGCTATAGACCTGAATCAGATGGGTGCACGCAGATGTTGGTTCCCCGCCAGGGAGGCACGGAAGGTCGACCTGAAGCACGTCCCACCAGAGTCGCCAAGTTACTGTTGTGTGTGAGCTCGTCTCAGGTGCAGTAATAAAGAGGTCCAGACCAAATATTTATCAAACAAGGGCTCACCTCAGGAGAGGTAATCTTTATTACACTGTTGCAATAGTGTCCCAGCACAAAACACAGCAACGCAAGACTAACTCATTTTCATATACATGCATTTTTATACTATTACAGTAACTTACAAAACAGAGAGCTAATTGGCTGATAATGAATGGCCAATAAATCTCACGTGATTAGTGGTTGATTATGCTTTCTTGGAATTTGGCCAGATACTAATTGGGTTGGAAAAATAATACTAGACAAAGAGGCCTTGATTTTAAGTCATTTAGAAAACAATCTATGGGAAAAACCAAAACAAAGTTATATATTTGTGTAACTTATTAGGTTATAAGTGAATTGCTGGAAAATACAGAAGTAAAATATCTGCAGTTTCAGAGAAGAGTTCAGTGAAAGAAAAGGAAAAGTTTGGTTAAACATAAAATAATGAAATTAGAATAAGCAGCTCATAACAAGAGGATTAGGAGAATCAAGGCAAGGATAAAATATTCCTCATGATCTAACTAGTAGCAGGTCCTGAATGAGAATAAAAGTACTTACTCTGGCTGCTTGTGAGCACACTAAACTGCTAGGAAGATTAGGTAGAAGGTTGCAGGAACGGTGTAAAAGCAGGAATGGAACAGGCCGGAACAGGCCTTTTATAAAGGAAATTGATTGAAAATACAATGGGATGTGTTAGAGACTCTTGAGAACAGTTTTAGGAACTAATATTTGTGATGTAATATTTAATTAACCATTTAACTACCAAAATAGTGTCTGGAACCAAACATAACAGCCCGGAACAGCACCTTCCCAGAAAACCAGATACACCAAATTCACAAGTCACACGTGACTAAATGTAATAAGTGTAATCAGCCACAAACCATCCACAGAAACCATGTTCCAATGCCTGACATACACTTTTTCATGAAAAGTGACGGAACACACCTTCCTAGCAATATATACAGACCAAATTCACCAGACAAACATAACTAGATGTAATAAGTGTAATCAACAGTGGTTGATATGTAGTGAATGTAGTCCAGCGCTAGATTAGCACGGGTAGAGTATTTAGTTAAATTCTATAATTCGAATATATTATATTTTGTGATTGGATAAATGTTTAATGTATGTACTGCAATGTTGTTATTATATATTTATTGTAGGTAATCCTAAGTATTTATCAACATTCAGTTAATAAAAAGATATAAACAGGTATATACAACTGATATATATAAACTTGTTGTCTAATGTGAGCTTCTTATCTATATATAAAAACTAATAAAACATTTGTATAATTAGACAGAAATTTAATAACTTGTTAAAAGCATACATAAAATAAAAAGGGACGTCTCCCTTATAACATCGATTTCATCAGAGAAAACAATTGAATAACTGTAGTATATATTTCCGCTATTTGATAATCAGGTACCTGTTATATAGTGTAACAAATGATAATGTCCAGAAATTGGATTAAAAAAACTTAAAGATCCAAACGAGATGACCTCCCCTCTATTGTGGCGGGTGTGTGTTACCGGTCCGTTAGTGAGAGACTGGTATTTAAAAATATGTCATGTGACTTTTCCTACGTCACACTTGTGATCGTAGCTGTTTCAATATAGTTGTAATGTAACCAGTGATCCTTGATATTCTGTCAAGTGCTTATTATGTTGCATTTTTTTTAAACTTTAATATGTATGTGTATCAAAAGGTGTATTCCCCTATTCCGTGTGTAATTAGGGAGTCTTGGGGGAGATTGCAACTTACGCTGGTCTCTTGGCACACCTGATTTCTCTTTTAGTGTGGTCTTTGCGGTCACATTCAGTGACTTGGATGTTAAACTTTGCGGTCACGTGCAGTGACTATAATGCAATCCTCGCAGTGTGGACTTGGCGGTCACTTGTAGTGGTGGGAATTGAACTCGTGACCTTTAGGGTAAGAGAGGGAGATCTTAACCATTAGGCTATGTGTATCTCACTTTCTGTGTTAGCTTAGTGGACTTGGCGGTCACTTGTAGTGACTGTAATGAGGTCTTTGCGGTCACGGAGGTGACTAGTGGTGGGGTCTTTGCGGTCACAAGTGGTGACTAGGAGTAGAATCTTTAGCGGACATCAGTGATGTTATACAGCAAGGTCTTTGCAGTCACAGATTGTGACTTGCATGTATTAACTTGCGGTTGTATCTTTGCGGTCACAGATTGTGACTTAAAAGTGGTCTTTGCGGTCACTAACAGTGGTGACTTAGAGGAAATCTTTGCGGTCACTAGTAGTGACTAACAGAATGATCTGTATCGTTGGAGATCAAAGTAAAACTTGGCAATCTCTCTGTGCAACTTAGTAGAGCTGATTAGAAACAATGCAGGTTGTAACAACGTCCAGCTGCAATGTTGCAGGAGGTAATCAGCAAAGGAAGTCTTGTAGTAGTTTTCTTTCCTTTCTTGGCAATTATAACAGCAATCAAAATAAAAACATAAAGTGCAGAGTGACAACAGTGTCAAGGTCAACGCGTTTCGCCCTTAGGCTTTATCAAGACATGTTTGTCTGTGTCACCTGAGTCTATATATAGGGCTTAACTGGTTTGGATTGGCTATTCTATGTAATTTAATTAAAGGTGGAAAGTATAGATATATGGAAATTCAATATAAAGGTGGAATTATATAGTTGTGTGTGTCTACAAGAAGCTTATTGTTCTTCATTTGTTTTTGTTCTTTGTGTTGTAATAAATGAAAGAGAATGAATAGATCCTAGAAAGGTTCTTGTAAGAATGCAATAAACATTATTTAGAGAGTTCTAAATATATCTATATAATGTATAATGTATGTATTTGTATTGATTTTGATGTGCTTATAGTTGCTTGAATATTGAGCATATGTTAATTTTTAAATATATAAAACAAATAGAAATTATAAGTAAAGATTTTTTTAAAATAAAAAAAGTTATGACTTAGTGAGTAATTTAAAAAAAATAAAATAAAAAAATAATAATAAAAAAAAAATGTTAAAACTGTTTTAGGTATTCCCTTTTGTGATTGAACTCACAACCTTTTGGTAATTGAGCCGAGGGTATTATCCGCTAAACCACATCTACCTCAACATTGTATATAGTTAAATACATGTATTAGTGAAAGTATATGTATATATACACACATATATGTTTATATACATTTATATGTACAATATGGTTTTGTTTGTATAAATGAAGACCATAGAGAAAGAAGTGATGATATTCATAAGAGGACTAAAATCTATATAGATAGTTTTAGTGGTAGTAAAGGATGTTTAGTAGCATTTACCTGAACCAACAAAGGAATGTGGTGGGAACTGAACTTGTGACCTTTAGGGTTAGAGAGAGAGAGAGATCTTAACCATTAGGCTATGTGTATCTCACTTTCTGTGTTAGCATAGAATGGAGGTATTTATATATATTAGTATGATGTAAAATTATTATAAGAAAGGGGACATATCTAGCTCTGAATTTAAGTCAGAGCTAGATATTTCCCCTTTCTTATAATAATTTTACATCATACTAATATATATAAATACCTCCATTCTATGCTAACACAGAAAGTGAGATACACATAGCCTAATGGTTAAGATCTCTCTCTCTCTCTAACCCTAAAGGTCACGAGTTCAGTTCCCACCACATTCCTTTGTTGGTTCAGGTAAATGCTACTAAACATCCTTTACTACCACTAAAAACTATCTATATAGATTTAAGTCTCTTATGAATATCATCACTTCTTCTCTATGGTCTTCATTTATACAAACAAAACCATATTGTAAATATAAATGTATATAAAACATATATGTGTGTGTATATACATATACTTTCACTAATACATGTATTTAACTATATACAATGTTGAGGTAGATGTGGTTTAGCGGATAATACCCTCGGCTCAATTACCAAAAGGTTGTGAGTTCAATCACAAAAGGGAATACCTAAAACAGTTTTAAATTTATTTTTTTTTTTTTTATTATTTATTTTTTTTTTTTTAAAAATTACTCACTAAGTCATAACTTTTTTATTTTAAAAAAATCTTTACTTATAATTTCTATTTGTTTTATATATTTAAAAATTAACATATGCTCAATATTCAAGCAACTATAAGCACATCAAAATCAATACAAATACATACATTATACATTATATAGATATATTTAGAACTCTCTAAATAATGTTTATTGCATTCTTACAAGAACCTTTCTAGGATCTATTCATTCTCTTTCATTTATTACAACACAAAGAACAAAAACAAATGAAGAACAATAAGCTTCTTGTAGACACACACAACTATATAATTCCACCTTTATATTGAATTTCCATATATCTATACTTTCCACCTTTAATTAAATTACATAGAATAGCCAATCCAAACCAGTTAAGCCCTATATATAGACTCAGGTGACACAGACAAACATGTCTTGATAAAGCCTAAGGGCGAAACGCGTTGACCTTGACACTGTTGTCACACTGCACTTTATGTTTTTATTTTGATTGCTGTTATAATTGCCAAGAAAGGAAAGAAAACTACTACAAGACTTCCTTTGCTGATTACCTCCTGCAACATTGCAGCTGGACGTTGTTACAACCTGCATTTGTTTCTAATCAGCTCTACTAAGTTGCACAGAGAGATTGCCAAGTTTTACTTTGATCTCCAATGATACAGATCATTCTGTTAGTCACTACTAGTGACCGCAAAGATTTCCTCTAAGTCACCACTGATAGTGACCGCAAAGACCACTTTTAAGTCACAATCTGTGACCGCAAAGATACAACCGCAAGTTAATACATGCAAGTCACAATCTGTGACTGCAAAGACCTTGCTGTATAACATCACTGATGTCCGCTAAAGATTCTACTCCTAGTCACCACTTGTGACCGCAAAGACCCCACCACTAGTCACCTCCGTGACCGCAAAGACCTCATTACAGTCACTACAAGTGACCGCCAAGTCCACTAAGCTAACACAGAAAGTGAGATACACATAGCCTAATGGTTAAGATCTCCCTCTCTTACCCTAAAGGTCACAAGTTCAATTCCCACCACTACAAGTGACCGCCAAGTCCACACTGCGAGGATTACATTATAGTCACTGCACGTGACCGCAAAGTTTAACATCCAAGTCACTGAATGTGACCGCAAAGACCACACAAAAAGAGAAATCAGGTGTGCCAAGAGACCAGCGTAAGTTGCAATCTCCCCCAAGACTCCCTAATTACACACGAATAGGGGGATACACATACAGATTAAAGTTAAAAAAATTGCAACATAATAAGCACTTGGACAGAATATCAAGGATCACTGGTTACATTACAACTATATTGAAACAGCTACGATCACAAGTGTGACGTAGGAAAAGTCACATGACATATTTTTAAATACCAGTCTCTCACTAACGGACCAGTAACACACACCCGCCACAATAGCGGGGAGGTCATCTCGTTTGGATCTTTACGTTTTTTTAATCCAATTTCTGGACATTATCTTTTGTTACACTATATAACAGGTACCTGATTATCAAATAGCGGAAGAATATATACTACAGTTATTCAATTGTTTTCTCTGATGAAATCGATGTTATAAGGGAGACGTCCCTTTTTATTTTATGTATGCTTTTAACAAGTTATTAAATTTCTGTCTAATTATACAAATGTTTTTATTAGTTTTTATATATAGATAAGACGCTCACATTAGACAACAAGTTTATATATATCAGGTTGTATATACCTGTTTATATCTTTTTTATTAACTGAATGTTGATAAATACTTAGATTACCTACAATAAATATATAATAACAACATTGCAGTACATACATTAAACATTTATCCAATCACAAAATACAATATATTCGAATATAGAATTTAACTAAATACACTACCCGTGCTAATCTAGCGCTGGACTACATTCACTACATATCAACCACTGTTTTCTTAGAGGGGAATACATTAGTCTAGCAGGGTCAATTCTCCAGCGCCTCATCTTTCTCACTACCAGTATAAGTGTAATCAACCACAAACCATCCACAGAAACTACGTTCCATTACATGTTTCGGCCTGTAACACGCCTTTTCATGAAAAGTGACGGAACGGCACCTTCCCAGCAACATATACAGACCCAAATTCACCAGCCACACATAACTAGATGTGATAGGTGTAATCAATCACAAACCAATCCACAGAAACCACATTCCAATACACATTCCGGCCAGGTAATAGCTTTTTCATGAAAAGTGACAGAATAGTACCTTCCTAGTAAACCAGATACAGCAAATTCACCAGTCACACATGACTAATGTAAAGTGTAATTAGCCACAACCATCCACAGAAACCACATTATGATATCTGTTTCCGGCCTTTAATACACTTTTTTTTGTTAAAAATTGACGGAACGGCACCTTCCCAGCAACAAATACAGATCAAATTCACCAGCCACACATAACTAGATTGTAATAAGTGTAATCAACTACAAACTATCCACAGAAACCACGTTCCAATACCTGTTCCAGTCTGTAATATGCTTTTTCATGAAAATTGCAGGAACGGCACCTTCCCAGCAAACCAGATACATCAAATTCACCAGTCAAGCATGATTATAATGTAATGAGTGTAATTAGCCACAAACCATCCACAGAAACCACATTATGATATATGTTCTGGCCTGTAATACACTTTTTAATGAAAGTGACAGAACAGCACCTTCCCAGCAACATATACAGACTAAAATATACCAGCCACACATAAATAGATGTGATAAGTGTAATCAGCCACAAAACCATCCACAGTAAACCACCTTTATGAGATCTGTTCCGGCCTTTAATATGCTTTTTTCTTAAAAAAGTGATGGAACGGCACCTTCCTAGCAACATATACAGATCAAATTCCCAGCCACACATAACTAGATGTAATAATTGTAATCAACCACAAACCATCCACAGAAACCACGTTCCAATGCCGTTCTGGCCGGTAATACAACTTTTTCTTGAAAAGTGATGGAACCGGCACCCTTTCAAGCAAACCAGAATACATCAAATTCACCAGTCACGGCATGACTAAATGTAATGAGTGCAATCAGCCACAAACCATACCACAGAAACCACATTATGATAACTGTTCTGGCCTGTAATACACTTTTTCATTAAAAGTGACGGAACGGCACTTTATCAGCAACATATACAGACAAAATTCACCAGTTATACATAACTAGATGTGATAAGTGTAATCAATCACAAACCATCTACAGAAACCACGTTCCAATACCCGTTCCGGCCTGTAATACGCTTTTTCATGAAAAGTGATGGAACGGCACCTTCCCAGCAAACCAGATACATCAAATTCACCAGTCAAGCATGACTAAATTTAATGAGTGTAATCAGCCACAAACCATCCACAGAAACCACATTATGATAACTGTTCCGGGCCTGTAATACACTTTTTCATAAAGTGACAGAACGTAACCTTTGCAGCAACATATACAGACCAAATTTACCAGACACACATAGCTAGGTGAAAATTAGTGTAATCAACCACAAACCATCCACAGTAACCACATTCCAATACCGTATCCCGCCTATAATAAGCTTTTCATGAAAAGTGATGGAACAGCACCTTCCCAGCAACATAGACAGACCGAATTCACCAGCCCCACATAATTAAATGTGACAAGTGTAATAAACCACATACAATCCACAGAAACTATGTTCCAATACCCGTTCTGGCCGGGTAATATGCTTTTTCATGAAAAGTGATGGAATGGCACCTTCACATCAACATATACAGACCAAATTCATCAGCCACACACAACTAGATGTGATTAGTGTAATCAACCACAAACCATCCACAGAAACCACATTATGATATCTCTTATGGCCTGTAATATTTTTTTTTATTAAAAGTGGCGGAACAGCACCTTACTAGATGTGATAAGTGTAATCAACCACAAATGATCCACAGAAACCCTGTGCCAATACACGTTCCAGCATGTAATATGCTTTTTCATGCAAACTAACGGAACTTCCCCTTCCCAGAAACCAAGATACACCAAATTCACCAGTCACACATGAATAAATGTAATATGTGTTATTAACCCCGAACCATCCACAGAAACCATGTTCAAATAACCATTCCGGACGGTAATACACTTTTTCATTCAAAGTGATGGAACAGCACCTTCCTAGCAAACCAGATACACCAGTGTGGTTGATTACACTTATACCTAGCTATGTGTAGCTGGTGAATTTGGTCTGTATATGTTGCTGGGAAGGGGCCGTTCCATCACTTTTCATAATAAAGCATATTAAAGGCCGGATCAGATATCATAATGTGATTTCTGTGGATGGTTGTGGTCAATTACACTTATTACAGTTAGTAATGTGTGACTGGTGAATTTGGTGTATTTGGTTTGCTGGTAAGGTGCTGTTCCATCACTTTTCATGAAAAAAGCATATTACCGGCCAGAACGGTTTATTGGAACGTGGTTTCTGTGGATAGTTTGTGGCTTTATCTTTAGACATGTGTGACTGGTGAATTTGATGTATCTGGTTTGCTAGGAAGGTGCCGTTCCGTCACTTTTCATGAAAAAGCGTATTGCCGGAATGAATATTGGAACATTGTTTCTGTGGATGGTTTTGTGGTTTATTACACGTATAACATCTATTTATGTGTGGCTGGTAATTTGGTCTGTATATGTTGCTGGGAAGGTGCTGTTCCGTCACTTTTCATAAAATACGTATTACAGGCCGGAATGGGTATTGGAACGTGGATTCTGTGGATGGTTTGTGATTGATTACCCTTAAAATTCACTAGCCATACATAACTAGATGTGATAAGGGTAATCAATCACAAACCATCATAGAAACCACGTTCCAATACCCGTTACAGTCTGTAATTCACTTTTTATGAAACAGCACCTTCCCAGCAACATATACAGACAAAAATTCACCAGCCATACATAACTAGATGTGATGTCTGTATATGTTGCTGGGAAGGTGCCGTTCCGTCACTTTTCATGAAAAAGCATATTACAGACCGGAACGGGTTTGTGGAACGTGGTTTCCGTGGATGGTTTGTGATTGATTACACTTATCACATCTAGTTATGTATGACTGGTGAATTTTGTCTGTATATGTTGCTGATAAAGTGCCGTTCCGTCACTTTTAATGAAAAAGTGTATTACAGGCCAGAACAGATATCATTATGTGATTTCTGTGGATGGATTTTGGCTGATTACACTCATTGCATTTAGGCATGCATGACTGGTGAATTTTGTCTGTATATGTTGCTGAGAAGGTGCCATTCCGTCACTTTTCATGAAAAAGTGTATTATAGGACGAAACAGATATCATAATGTGGTTTCTGTGGATAGTTTGTGGCTGATTAAACTCATTACATTTAGTCATGCTTGACTGGTGAATTTAATGTATCTCGTTTGCTAGGAAGATGACATTCCGTCCCTTTCCCTGAAAAAGCGTATTACAGACCGGAACGGGTATTGGAAAGTGGTTTCTGTTGATGGTTTGTGATTGATTACACTTATCACATCTAGTTATGTATGACTGGTGAATTTTGTCTGTATATGTTGCTGATAAAGTGCCGTTCCATCACTTTTTTTTTAATGAAAAAGTGTATTACAGGACAGAACAGATTCATTATGTGGTTCTGTGGATGGTTTTGGCTGATTACACTAATTACATTTAGTCATGCGTGACTGGTGAATTTGATGTATCTGGTTTGCTGGGAAAGTGCCGCTCTATCACTTTTCATGAAAAAGCGTATTTACCGGCCGGAACGGGTATTGGAACATGGTTTCTGTTAATGTTTTGTGGTTGATTACACTTATACATCTAGTTATGTGTGGCTGGTGAATTTTATCTGTATTTGTTGCTGGGAAGGTGCTGTTCCATCAATTAAAAAAAAAAAAGCGCATTAAAGGCCAGAACAGATATATAGTGTGGTTTCTGTGCATGGTTTGTGGCTGATTACGCTGATTGCATTTAGGCATGCGTGACTGGTGAATTTGATGTATCTGGTTTGCTGGGAAGGTGCCGTCCATCACTTTTCATGAAAAGCGTATTACCGCCGGAACGGGTATTGGAACGTGGTTTCTGTGGATGGTTTGTGGTTGATTACACTTATTTACATCTAGTTACATGTGGCTGGTGAATTTGAATCTGTATATGTTGCTGGGAAGGTGCTGTTCCGTCAGTTTTTATAAAAAGCGTATTAAAGGCCGGATCAGATATTATAATGTGGTTTCTGTGGATGGTTTGTGGGTGATTACACTCATTGCATTAGGCATGCGTGGACTGGTGAATTTGATGTATCTGTTTGCTGGGAAGGTGCCGTTCCATCACTTTTCATGAAAAGCGTATTACCGGCCGGAACGGGTATTGGAACGTGGTTTCTGTGGATGGTTTGTGGTTGATTACACTCATTGCATTTAGGCATGTGTGACTGGTGAATTTGATGTATCTGGTTTACTGGGAAGGTGCCGTTTCGTCACTTTTCATGAAAAAGCATATTGCCCGGCCGGAATGTGTATTGGAACGTGGTTTCTGTGGATGGTTTGTGGCTGATTACACTTATCACATCTAGTAATGTGTGACTGGTGAATTTGGTCTGTATATGTTGCTGGGAAGGTGCCGTTCCGTCACTTTTCATGAAAAGGCGTATTACAGGCCGAAACATGTAATGGAACGTGGTTTCTGTGGATGGTTTGTGGTTGATTACACTTATCACATCTAGTTATGTGTGCTGGGGTGAATTTTGACTGTATATGTTACTGGGAAGGTGCCGTTCCATCACTTTTCATGAAAAATTGTATCCCAGGCATTGGAACATGGTTTCTGTGGATGGTTTGTGGCTGATTACACTTATTACATTTAATCACGTGTGACTTGTGAATTTGGTTGTATCTGGTTTTCCTGGGAAGTGCTGTTCCGGGCTGTAATGTTTGGTTCCAGACACTATTTAGTAGTTAAAGGGTAATTAAATGTTATCATCACAAAGATTATTGTTCCTAAAATTGTGTCTCAAGAGTCTCTAACACATCCCATTGTATTTTCAATCAATTTCTTTTATAAAAGGCCTGTTCCGGCCCGTTGCGGCTTTTACACCGTCCAAGGTTGCAGGCTCCTGTGACAGCTTGGGAAGCTGCTTTCCCTTGCAATCTCTATGCTCCCTCAACACTTCCTGGCTGAAATCTAGCCAGGCAAATGTATCAATCTGAGAGTAAAAAAAATATTTGCAAAGACAACTTGTTTTCTGTAAAAAAACAGCTTGTTATCTTGAGAAACAAATTTGTTATTTTAAAAAACAGCTTGTTATCTCACAGAAATTTTTTGTTATTATAAAAAAAACAACTTGTTTATCTCGCGAAAACAATTTTGTTATTTTTAAATAAAACATCTTGTTATCTTGAGAAAACAACTTGTTATTTTGACAAATAACTTGTTATGTTGAGATAACAAGTTAAAAAAAATGCATGGCCTCCTCAGGGCTTCCGTAGAATAGTGACTTTAGCCTATAATGACACTATATACACACGCTACCCCTCTTAAACACACACAATATAGAAAAACAGGCACCAAAAACACTAAACTTATAATAGTTGCTCTAAAAACTCATCCTATTTAAAATTTTACAAAATAATATCTACTTTTACACTCATACATTTCTATAGATTATTTATTTTCCTGTTTTTATTTTTTATTATTTATAATAATAAGGAGAACACAGCTATAAGGAGAAAGAATAAGGAGAAGAATCTACTTATTTGAATGTCAGGATCTCACTCTTTTAAATAGAGGGTCTTACAATATAGGTCTATGGTGAGAGCTAGAATAAGGCTTATTAAAACTCAATTGATCCAGTGCTGTGAAGTATTTGTCATTATTATTATAATTCTACAGCAGCTCAGGACAGCTTGTCTGAGATAGTAGCATTACTGTTGTGCAGTGGGCTTTAAAAAGGACCACAGGAACCCCAATATAAGCACTACTCATGGGTCAAGTGATCCTTCTTTTTCTCTTCTGATCACCATTTAATAAAAGGACCATCACCATATGGAACTATAGTAAGGTGAGGTATCCTATATGTTGCCCTCCTTAAAACATCAAGAAACTTGAGTCATCTACAGCACAGTAAAATGATCATGTTCCATTAAGGGTTCCAGGGATTTAGGTAATCCCCTCCCCCCACCCAAGAAATATAAATAACTAATTGTTAATAGTGTATATAGGTGCATTACTTTTAATAATCCAATAGAGGGCACTGTGTAACAAAAGTTACCTTAATAGTTCTTTGCTATTTCCTAGTACAGAAACCCTTTGCAGACTAGAGTCAGAATATAACAAATTTCACACTCTAATGTCTAAGAGCATATCAATTTGTTTTCATTAAAATATTACTTTAATGCACAGGAAATAAAAAAATGTTATATAGGCAATATTCATAATTTTTTTCCATACATTAAAACAACTTTTATTATATTGATGTCGCATAACAATAAGAAAAATACCCAAATTTTGAGAGTGAAAATACTTTTTAAAATAGGATTCATCGAGAGACAGTTCTTTTTCAGAAAAGCTTGGAAATATGAGTATGGAAACATTTATTTAACTAAGATTTGCTATGTCGAATTTATAAATAATTTTAGTAATGGTGTAAAACATGGGATTCTAGTCAGGATGAACAATCAGTACCCTTATGGCATTTGTTCAAGTGCATATGTGTGTTTATTTCTCTCACCCTGAGTCAAAGGAACGGAATGTAGGGGCCTATCAATGAGATAGTTTTTATTATAGCTAGAAGAATGTCTTGGAGCGGCAAAGCGTAGGGTGTTCTGTAAGCCTTGAGAAGCAAATGTCCTGGGGCACAATACAGTGTCTCTCCTTGCACTGCTGCAGGTACGGACACAAAGACTGATCACAGATGTATTTCACCTTGCTCGCTGCTTTAATAGACATAGGATCAGGGTTTAAAGACAGTGTGCAAATGTTGGGAACAACAAAGTACATGTTAAGGCACTAGCTCTCAGGCAGCAAGTGCACCCTAGGATTTCATAGGAAGCAAAGAACAAAAACCTACACTTGTTTAGTGAACTCGTCGATAAACCTTTCTCCAAACCCTCTTGGAGAAAGGACAAAATTCTAGGAATCCTAACTACTCCATGAGTAGCCCTTGGATTCACACCAATAGAGATATTTACACCAAATCTTATGGTAAATCCTTCTAGTAACAGGCTTACGAGCCTGAATCATGGTCTCTATGACAGTCAGAAAAACTCCGCTTGGATAAAATTAAGCGTTCAATCTCCAAGCAGTCAGCTTCAGAGAAACTAGATTTGGATGAAGGAAGGGCCCCTGAATCAGAAGGTCTTTTCTCAACGGAAGTCTCCAAGGTGGTAGAGATGTCATCTCCACCAGATCTGCATACCAAATCCTGAGAGCCACACCAGTGCTATGAGGATCACTGAGGCCCCTTCCTGTTTGATTTGAGCAATTACTCAAGGAAGAAGAGCAAATGGAGGAAGCAGGTATGCTAGATTGAAGGTCCAAGGGGCTGCCAGAGCATCTATCAGTTTCGCCTGTGGGTCCCTGGATCTCGACCCATATCTCGGGAGCTTGGCATTCTGTCACAATGCCATGAGATCTAATTCCGGCTGACCCCACTTGAGAATCAGGCTGGAGAATACTTCCGGATGGAGTTCCCACTCCCCCGGATGAAAGGTCTGCGTGCTCAGGAAATCCACCTCCCAGTTGTCCACACCCTGGGATATGGGATCGCCGATAGGTACAAAAGTTGGCTTCGGCCCACTAGATTATTTTGGTTACCTCTCATCACTAAGGAACTCCTCGTTCCTCCCTGATGATTGATTTAAGTCACTGATGTTATGTTGTCCGACTGGAACCTGATAAACCAGATAAGGCACCACCCCCAATGCCCTGTGACCGAAGTACCGCCAACAGAGACCCCAGAACATTTGTGAAAATTCTGGAGCAGTGGCCAGGCCCAAAAGGAAAAGCCACAAACTGGAAGTGTTTGTCCTGGAAGGCAAACCTTAGGAAACTTGTTGATGATCCCTGTAAATAGGAACATGTAGGTACGGCATCCTTTAAATCCACTGTTGTCATAAATTGACCCTCCTGGATCAAGGGAACAATGGAACGAATAGTTTCCATCTTGAAGGATGGGACCCTTAGAAATGTGTTTAGACTCTTGAGATCTAAAATTGGTCTGAAAGTTCCCTCCTTTTTGGGAACCACAAACAGATTGGAATAAAAACCCTGACCCTGTTCCAGAACCTGGAACAGGAACAAGCACTCCCAGGGCGAAGAGGTCTCTTATGCAATGTAAGAACTCCTCTCTTTTTGTCTGGTTTGTAGATAATCTTGAAAGAAGAAATCTGCCTCTTGGAGGAAAACTTTTGAACTCTAGTTTGCATCCCTGGGACACAATCTCTATTGCCCAGGGTCCTGAACATCCCGAACCCAAACCTGAATGAAGAAAGAAAGCCTGCCCCCTACTAGATCCGGTCCCGGATCAGGGTATGCCCTTCATGCTGTCTTGGATTCAATAGCAGGCTTTTTGAATTGCTTTCCTTAGTCCAAGACTGGTTAGGGCCTCTATGCTGGCTTGGGTTGTTCCTGCTTAGAGGAGGAATAGGAAGAGCTTCCTTTGAGATTTTGAAAGGAACGAAAATTACCTCTGTAATGCTTTCCTGTTTGTTTTCTCTTATCTTGAGGGAGAAGATGACCCTTACCTCCCGTGATATCCGAGATAATCTCTTAAACCAGGTCCAAACAAATTCTTCCCCTTGTAAGGAAGAGCCAGAAGCTTAGACTTAGAAGAAACATCAGCAGACCAAGGTTTTAACCATAAAGCTCTGTGGGCTAGAATAGAGAAGCCCGAAATCTTAGCTCCCAGTTTTAATAATATGAAGGGAAGCGTCCGTAATAAAAGCATTAGCTAGCTTCAGAGCTTTTATCCTGTCTTGGATCTCCTCCAAGGAAGTCTCAGACCTATGAGACTTGGACAGTGCATCAAACCAATATGCCGCCGCACTAGTGACGGTAGCAATGCACGCAGGCTGGCTGCCATTGCGAGACCCTGGTGAACATAAATATTCTTAAGTAGACCCTCTCATTTCTTGTTCCATAGGATATTTGAAAGCACAGCTATCCTCTATGGGAATATGGTTCTCTTGGCTAAGGTGGAAACTGTCTCTTCCACCTTTGGAACTGTTTGCCAAGCCTCCTTGAAAGAGGTCAGCTATGGGAAACATCTTCTTAAAAATAGGAGAGGGAGGAAAAGGATATGCCTGGTCTTTCCCACTCATTAATGATCTCTGAAGTTCGCTTTGGGACTGGAAATACGGTCTGAGCAAGAAGGCACCTCGAAATATTTGTCCAATTTGCTATACTCATAGGGACAACCCACTACCGTGGAGTCAGTCGTCCAAAGTAACCAAGACCTCCCTGATTAACAGGCGGTAGGTGTTCTAGTTTAAACTTAAAGATACAATCTCCGAATCTGTCAGAGGCAAAACACTTTCTGATCTAAGATCTCACCCTCAGATGCTACAGCAGTATTCTCTTCGTGTTTCTTGAGAGGGGTACCTCCGAAATTGCAACAATTGCATCAGGACTTACTGAATGTCTGGCTTTCCTCCTACGTTTACCCTGCAACAGTGGAAAAGCAGACAATGCATCAGAAATTGTAGAAAACATGAGAGAAGCTATGTCTTGTAAGAAACCCCAGAAGGAACTATAGCGCAGGGCACTGCTTGTGAGGACGGTAAAATTTGGGACGCTTGGGGAGAATGCTGCGGCATATATTGACCCTCATCATTAGACTTCTGAACAACCGCCTTAGAGGAGACTGAACTATAGGGAAACGATTTTTTCAGAGCCAAAGTCCTTTCAATACATGAAGGACAGAAAGGGATTGGTGGTTCCACATTTGCGTCAAAACATAAAGAGCAAGTGACATCTTGCAAAGCCCCTTGGTCCATGCTTGTTCAAAAATGGCCAAATAGTAAATAAAAAAAACTTCACATATACCTTGACAATAGCAAATATATTTATAGATTAATACATATATTATATATATTGGCTATCAGCACACCAATGATTCATTCATTTATAAGGACATTAAATGCTTTGACTGACCAAATTCAATCTCCCCCAATTCTGTTGATTATACAGGATGGGTCACAAAGTCACTTAAAAATGAAATGAAGCATTTGGTTCAGTTCATGAAAACTGGTTGTAAAATCCAGGAAAAAAATAATTAACATTTACTTGATGGACAAATGCCAGACCACCAACCTCTGTTGTAAACAAGGTTCTCCTCTAGACCCTGCTTTAAGATAACATTAAGTTATTTCAGAGAGTACAAAGAAATTGCTTTCAAAGTAATCTTAGAAGAATAACTTCAAAGAAAGGCAGAAACTTCAGTAAAAGATAATATAGCTGTATATTCAGTATCTGAAATCAGATATGAGAGACGTTTTCCTTATTAACATAGCTTTTGAAGCCCACAGCCCTGCAGGGGGTAGCAAACAGGGGCCTGATAGTCCTCCAGGCCAGCATACATCATGGAATGTGTGGCGACGACATTCTCTGCTTCAAGTCAAAGAAGCAAGTAAAATTTTGACTGCATAGTGATTAGCATAGACTTGTTAATAACCCTGCTGTATATTGAGACAATGAAAGTTTGACCAGCAAAGACACATTTACAATTAAGCTATTTTAAATTCAATTTTTAATACAGCCTACATATTTTAAAAAAAAAAAATATAACAATGTTTATCTGCCGTATTTTGTATGAAGTTTATATATATATATATATATATATATATATATATATATATATATAGATATATGTGTGTGTGTGGTGTGGGGGGGGGGTTTACACATATGTACAGTCTATTCAGACACATATTAAGCTTGGGAGACCTGAGAGCTAAAATTTCAAAATGTTTTACCTATATACTAACAATTATCTCTTTCATTTCAGGCATCTAAGAAGTACACATATAATTGATATTTAAATATATCCTGTGTATTTTATCCTCTCAAAGAGAGATATACAGAAATGAAATATTAATCTGTATGGGATAAAATCCAATGTAGATATAATTGTGTTGAGAACCACATATATCTATGTAAGTGATGTTGAGCGGATTGGCTGAAGAAGGAAATTGAATCCAGGATGAGGATATTATGATTTTAAGTTATTTCATAAAAGATATGGTTTTAAATGCATTTTATATATTATAAGTGGAATAAATTCATGTGTGGTCTTAAAATAATCAGAATAAATAATGTGACATACTACAGGACATGTGAACATGTAACTTATTAATGTAAAGAAATTATGGCATTTTTGAATACACATTTTAAAGAAATGTTTTTACTGTATAGAAATGGTTAAATGAATCTGTTTGTCATGCTGCCCCCCGATGTTGCGATGCAAGAATTGCAGCCAAAAGACAAAGATGCATTTCCCTAGCAACCATACATTTCCAAACTGAACCAATAAGGAGGGACAAGGTTCTGTAAGGGCCTCCATATTCTCACCTATGATTAGACAATATAAGCTGGAATACAAGATGAGGAAGGGGGCTGCTGACTATTGCTTTAGGACTAGTAACTAAAAAATTGGGCTGGCGTTTTGGAAAACAGTTACTATACGCAAATCAGGCTACCTTTTTCTGATCCATTGCAAATACACTTTTTTCATATGAGGTGGAACAAATGTGGGAGCAGAATTATCAATTTGGTCATTTTTGGTGATGTATGATTGTTCTAAATTTTTGATATTGAAATTCAAAAGTATTTAGTAAAGTATAAAAGGTTGGCCAGTTACAGGTAAATGTCTAAACTTAAAATATATGCATAGTCACTGCAGTTAATTACCACTGAGAGGACTTAAAGAGCATTATTTATATTTTAGAATTATATCATAGTCCTGAATAGTTTTAAGCTTGCCTTTTGGTATGCTAAATATTTAAAACCAAACATCCATTGTTGCTGTAGGTAGCGAGACTTAAAGGAATAAATTGTATTTTAAACCTTGTATTCATAGCCTGTGTATTTAAAATATATCCTTAATGCCAAGTAGTTTATCTTTGCAAATATAGATTTATAACTCAGAATTGGTCTTAATTGTAGATAACTAAGAATTTATTTCAGCTTAGAGAAAATGGCATAAGAATTGGTTGTTTACAAAAATAATATATACAACTAACCTGTATTTAAATTAGAGTGTAATATTGTCCTATTGTTTAAACTAAGGCACTGTTAAAATTGTACCAGTCTGAATGTTAGTGGCTTATATTCTTAGTCTCATTGTGATATTTTAAATGCAACTCTGAGTTGGGAGGGGCTATTGGTGAATAAGGCAACTTTTATGAACTTTGAATAGCATATTTTAATAGTTTTAAAACGTGTATAGTATTGACTCATACTCTGGTTCCTACAAATGTACTTCAGTGTGTCTATAAATATTAACTAATAAAAAGAAGTTCAGGAATTTTATATAATTTTATGGTTATATGGTATATGCATATTTTATTGGGGTTTAGTTTAAAAGGATAATTATTAAATATATTGTTTTATAACCCGCCATATACTGACATATTATTTGGAGGCACTTTGCTTTAGATATTATTAATATTTATCATATCAATATGATATATTTGTAGTAAATAGAAATTATTATTAAAAAAAAAATCATATTTTGATATTAATATTTGAAAATATATTTTTTTTTAAAATTGAATATATTGATTTTCAGATTTCAAGATTAATATTAATATTTTGAATATTATTAAAGATTACTTTTTGAAAAATTAATAAAATATAAATTTTTCATATTTCAAGATTGATATTATTTTGGAAAATATATATATATATTTTTTAAATTGAAATAGTTGATTTTCATATTTCAAGATTAATATTAATATTTTGAATATTATTAAAGATTCATTTTGAAAAATCTATAAAAATATAAATATTATATTATTAATATTTTTGAAAATATATTGTTTTTTCTCTCTCTTTTATTGGTAAAAATTGGTATTAGCATTTTAATTTAACTAAAGACTAAGCCAATATAATAATGTCCTGTACTAGGAGGTGAATAATTTAATTCTGTGCAGTAGTATTGAAAATTGTTCCCTGACAATACACCTTACTCGAGGTGAGGGTCCTTAAGATGGACATTATAGGGCCACATTAAAGAAAGGTTTAATATTGCGGGTGAATTAAATGATTACATGAATATGCTTGAAATTAAGGCTAAAAATATTGCCATTGATGATGAAAGGTGGAATGAAAAAAGTCCATTATTCCAAGAATTATTAATAATTAATCAATGCAAGAGTCTCAAAAAGCGAGACAAACTAATACTAAAATATTGGCCCCTTGTGATATGCATTATTGACGAAATGTCACTATATCTCATAGAGAAAGAATTGCAAATACAGAGGCTAGAAAAATAGTATTCGCTCCTCACGCAGATGCAAAGAGAATTTAAAAATAGCCGAAAATAAAATTGGATGAGTTTGCCCAAGACATAGCCACCTTAGATAAGCATAACTTAGATTTTCTAGCAAAGATACAAGAGTTAAATAAACAGCTCGTGCAAAGCCAGAGAGAATTAAGGGATTTAAAAAGGTCATATCGCCATAATGAAAACCCCTCTATTAACAGTGAGAATAATGCAGATAATTCTAACTCCCTTAGGAGAATGCATGAGGGATGAAATGCAGAAATTTATTGAAGAATGTAGACAAATGACCCCTATTGGTCAGAAATAGATTTCCCAAATAGACAGTCGCCTCATGATGTAAATTTAGGGAGCTGCTGTAACTCAGCTGAAGAGGGGGAGGGAAACTCTAATAGAGAGTCAGAGGACAGAGCTAAACGACCCAAATAGCCCACGTAGTACTAATGTAGATAAGGGGTCACCCCATAGTGAAAATAGGGAACACTCCAACCCCAAAAATAAGGGCTCCTAGGAAATCCCAAGATACGTCTAATAAGGTATATGACTCCCATAAAATAATTACTTTCCTAAAGGATGCAGTACCTAGATTCTCCAACAAGGGAACAAACTCTGTAAATTGATCACTTAGAGGCCTTTGAAAATGCATTATCTATAATGGAATGTTACAAGTGAGCATCAAAAATTGAATTTCTGCCCTGGTATTTGAAGGTAAATATCACAAATTCTTGCTTCACAAAGGATATGAATATTCATTCCTGGAATGAAACAAAACGAAAGTGCAGAAAAGAATCGGCAACATTGCACTAAAACTGCAGCGAAAATAGCTGTATATGGTTTAAAATGTAGTGCAAATCAGAGCCCCATAGAATTCCTTTCTCTACTGAAGAATGAGTACAGTATGGCTGGAAGATAATCCCATATTTGAATGCTCAGAATTTGTGATTTTATTTTTGAAGCACTGCCCGCACCCATCAAAATTAATTTAACTAGAGATTTTGATGAGAACTGCTCATTGGAATGGCTGATCAAAGAGAGTACAAAGTTACACTCTATACAGCAGTCTGGTTAACAGGGGGTTAAAAAGGAATCAAAACCCAAAATTGTGCAGAAACAAGGGTGTCACCGAGCCCCCTCAATTTGAAGTCTAAAAAGAAAACCTATGCGGAGGAGGCCAGAGAAAACAGACCATCCCCACAAAGTTTTAACTCTACCCCTCCCCAAACACGGGCTGAAGCGCAGAGAGACTATTACCCAAAATGGGGGACATACTCAGGTAAATAATTACTCCCAAAGAGAAGTACCCACAAAAATAATTGGTATCCCTGCAAGGGTAGATACAATATGTGGTGAGATATTCTCAGGGGTAACCAGACACCCCAAGTAAATAGTGCTCCCCAAAATACTAACGCTGAACAAGTTGAACCCCTGGGACAACCACGCCAGATAGAAACAGTGGCCCTGATTCTGAGGGGACCCAATGGTCCAGGAATCACTACTATGGCAATCAAGAGTAGGCCCAGGGGTAGAGGTAACTTGTACGATCAAGTAGATCATTTTATATCCAGTTAAATCGGTTGAGCGAACAATTCACTAATAGGAGTCATCCTTTTATGGCTCAGCCCACCGAACAATACTTTTTTTAGGGGTACAGCCAGTGGTCAGCAGTGGGCCACAGACACAGTCATAATACTACTGCATTATAAAATGAAAGGGAGGGGAGAGATATACAAAATAAAATGATAAATGTCAAAAATGTACTAATCATGTTCTCTCCCCACAGACAGGAAACGGACAATTTAGCTGTGATGACAAGCAACCTCGGTCTAAAAGCTTAATAAATCTCTTCTTTGCAGCATTATCTTAACCTTATTTCCACAGATGCAGTACACAAGAACCCAGTCGACCCCGTCATAGAGGAGACCGTAAGAATGACGTTCTTCTGCATCAGGTAGCGCGGTGGATTCAGGTAACACATTACGGAACCCACAAGTGTTCAATCATGCCAATTTTATGTGTGAAATGGTAGAAACTGCAGGAGATATTATGTATTAGCTGAGCTGCAGGATGCAGTTTTCCAACCCTATCATGGATTAATTGATACTGGGTCTCAGGCAACCATTGTATCCCACAGGTACTACACACAGCTAAACAGCTAACACCCCACAAACCTAAAATGAAAGAATTTGATGTTCTCTAATAGGAGTTTGGGGTGACTTTCTAAAATTTTACGGTACGCATGGTTAAAATTTAAAATGGGGAACAGGGGCATAAGACACCCTGTCATTATAGTGGATCTGCCAACTGATCGTTTAATTATTGGTAGTGATCTCCTGAAGCACCATAATTGGATTCCATAAATAATGTAATTGGGTCACAAGTTAAAAGCCCTATTAATTATGTGAAATCGATATATCTCACCCCGACATAACTGTCATGTGTGGGAAAGAGAAGCCAGATGCTGTGGAGATTCATTTCAGGAATAACTCTATACCTGAAATCACTATCCTACAGATAGATGATCAGACTCCTTAAGTGGCTCTGATTGTAATACTTTTAAAATTTCCCCTGGAAAGATAGCGAATATTTCCTTAGACAGCGATGTATTAACCATATCTCTCCACAAGGGGGATCATAAAATCCCTAAGGGGGGAGGCCACACTCAATACCTCACAGGAATTGAGAGCGTTAAAGAGGATCTATTTATCCCTATGCAAGTACATGACCTTTGTAAAACCAAGTATGGCTAAATTGAGACTTAAAACAGGAAGCTAGCTATTTAAGCGAAGGCTTATTAGCGCAGATAGCTGAGCCTAAAGTGATTAAATATCTTTCTCCCCAAGACCACTGTGTCCATGGGCCTGGATGACAGTTTTGAAAGCTATAACATCACAGCTTAGTGCCTATTATCTGTCTCTATAGGTAGTAAAGCAGCGAAGCACCCTGTTTTTAGTTCTAAATACTCCCCATATCAAATATACATTGGCAATGATCTCTACATAGATATGCCATACAAAATAGATTTGATTAACTCTTGCCTCTGGAGCAGGTTAAAGGGGGACCCTGAAGTATCTCAGGATGAAAATGCAACCCTTGAAATCAAACCAGCAATTGCCATATCTGTAAATATGCAGGTGTCTAACAATGTTATAGATTCCGCTGGGGCTGATAAATTTCCTTTTACCATTACAGGTAAAGAAGGGTCAGAAATTAAAAACTTCTGAAACACTAATTTGCCTCTCCCAGAATTAGAATACAAAATCTGGGTATCACAGTGACCTATACTCCTTTGTTAAATATTGGAACTATTCCAATACATGTTATTGTACATAACATGACCCCACAGGATATAACCTTATCCAAGGGAACTACCATAGGATATGCACTGGAATTGAGTTATTACACTTTTGGATTCCAGAATAATGTAATTGGGTTAATACCTGAAGAACAATTAATAGAACAATCCTTTGCCTCTATACCAGAGGGTCTATTTACTATTCAGGTCTATTTATCCCTTCAGTTCAGAGTAAGGCATCTGTAAAATTGAAGAAGCCTCTCTAGTATTTGATCAGCCGATCAAACAGCAAGAATACACCAATACCCAGAGTCATGGGGGGCAATGTAAATTATAATCAAGGGGGATCTCACCTCTAGATTGGAAGAAGGCTATGAAATAGGACAACCTGAAATCTTTCCAGATTTCAAACAAATAGTTGAAGAGCAAATTACCTTAGCCAATGGCTGTTCCAGCAATAATGAACGCCAACTGCTGCGAGAACTCCTGATGGAGTACAAGGATATTTTTGCTATAGATTCTTATGACTGTGGGACTACAGACTTGCACATTGCAAGAATATAAACAGATCCCAATGCGCCACCTGTCTTTGTTAAACAATACAAACTTCCTTTAGCCTCATATGATTCTCTCGCAGAAAATCATAAGAAATTTTGGAAGAAAGAGGTATTATCAGACAGGTGCACAGCTCTTATAACAATCCTATTCTAGGTGTTCTTAAGCCCAATGGACAATGGCGTTTGTGTGCTGATTAAGACAGCTAAACAAATGAGTGTACATGTCTGGCTGGCGCGGTGCCATATATTGACCAATGCCTAGCACAGATGCAGGGATACAAAATATTCACTGCCATTGATTGTGCACAGGATATTGGACCATAAAGGTACATGAGGAGGACCAGTATGTGCTGCATTCTCTTTCCAAAAGGTCCAGTATGCATTTCACAGACTTCCTTTTGGATACATAAATTCTAGACATGAATTTGCCATATTCATGCATATGGCTATGCCTGATGCACTGGAAAGGGGGGGCCTTATCTTATGTTGATGATGTTTTAAATCAAAAGCACAGACTTTGAAAAACACATTGCAGAGCTTAACACATCCTCAGCCAACTTAAAAGGGCAGGTGTCAAATTATCCCTACAAAAAGCTCAATGGTGCCGCACTCGTGGTAAACTTCTTGGGACATGAAGTTACTTCTGAAGGGTTAAATCCACAGAAGAAAAAGGTGGAAGCTATAACAAATTCTAAAAACTCAACTAATTAAAGGATTGAGATCATTTCCTGGGGTCTGACTAATTATTCTTGCAAATTCATGGATAATTATGCAGAATTAGCTAAACCACTACTACTTCTTCTAAAGAAGGATGTGAAATGGCACTGGAGTGAGTCTCAAGAGACAGCCTTCAAGGAGCTGAAGAGAAAACTCACTCAAGCACCTTGCTTAGCGTACCCAGAAGGTGGTAAACCTTTCTTCTTAGAGACAGTTACACAGATATAAGCATGAGTGCTGTTTTATACCAAAATGATAATTTAAACAAAGTCATTGCTTATGCGAGCAAAACTCTATCCCCAGTAGAAATACAATTTAGGCGATTGTGAAAAAAGCCTTCTATCTACTGTATGGCTCTACAAAAATTTCCGTAGCTACATACAGGGCAAGAAATTTATTGTAGAAACTGCCCACCATCGTTTGCTATTTTTGCAAAGTGAGAGAATAAGAGATGGAATCGTGCTATTAGCCCGCATAACAGTGTGGACTCTTTCCTTACAAGGCTGGCCTTTATAAATTCGCTACAAGCAGAATAAAAAGAATCCAGTTGCACAGGGGGCTTGCTGAGACTGCATGACTGTAGACTGCTAAAGATCCTGGGGAAGAAGTTATCAGAAGATGTTGTTCTGGAGGAACAATTGCTTTCCCCATATAAAATTGTACAATGAGGACCATGTCAAACATGACCTTGGGTATATGTTTGAGGGTTGTTCTTACCATGCCCACTATTGATAATGATGCAGATTAGTCGCTGGCATCTGGTATAAACTTGGGCAAATGGATTCCCAAATAGTAGCTATAGGTTTCAACAGTGATCCAAGATCCAGTCAAGTTGCAGAACTCACTACTGTTTCTAAAAACCACTGAAATGGCTATTGAACATGGTATCATGAATTTGTGATCATAACTGACTCAAATTTATGTGTGTGACAGTTGTGTTGAATACCTGCCAACTTGGAAAAGAAATGGCATGCAGAAAAGTAACCAACAAACCATTCGAACATGGCAAGTTGTTCTGGCGAATTGATAATCTGGTGGTATCCAATGATTTAACCATACACTGGAAAAGACCAATGGTCATTCCAGGGTTCTAGGTCCTGATAAGGAGCAATGATCTTGCGGATTCATTAGCCAAACAAGGAGCCATAACTGGAGAACTCCTTAATATCGACCATTTAATGGGTGCAATTCAGTTAGAAGCCATTACCAGAAACCAGCAAAACAACAGAGTGAGCCTAACCTGGTATAATGGAGTCAGGATTCTCCTAGTGAGGGACCAGATAACTAGTCAAAAAGAAGAGACCATTGTAGGCATCTTTTATAAACACATAGAAGATCCTGAAAGCAACCCCATCTCAAAAGATGATTGTATTGCAAAGAAGAGCTTAGACTCTTAATGAAATCTAAATCACAATTCAAGTTACAGGATAGTTTGTTAATTAGAACCTCCAAAACTGGCATCCAGCAATGGGTAGTACCCACCAAGTTCAGAGGTCTAATAGCTTCAACATGCCCATGATGCTCCACATCTGCCATCGTGGTGCCAAACTCATGTATGAAATATTGCGTGATTATGCATTCTGGCCACACATGTTGAAAGATGTTCAAATCTACTGTCAAGGTTGTTTAATCTGCCCACAGTTCCAACCCACTGCGCCAACGCATAGAGCGCAATTGCAGAAAAGGGGGATGGTAATTGCCATGGTCAGATATACAAATTGATTTTATTGGTCCAGTAACAAGGGTCATCAAGAGGTAACAAATACATGTTGACAGTGACATGCCTGTTCACTAAATGGGTAGAGTGCATCAGTACACCTAACAGTGCTGAAACATGCGCAGCATTGCTCATCATACCACGTTTTCCAGATTTGGTTTGCCCCCAAAGAATCAAATCAGATTGGGGAACCCACTTCACAAGCAAAGTGGTGACCATAATGAGGAAAATACTAGGGGTTTAAAAGAAAGCTCCATATGCATATAGAGCTGCCCTCAAGTGGTGGTGTAGAGCGTTACTAACCAGTCCATTGTGAAAATCCTCAAAAAGTTTGAGAGTAAACGGGTAAAGACTGGGATGTAAACTACCTCTAGTCTTCAGTGGCATTAGAGAGCAACTCCAAGTAGTGCACCAAGATGTCACCTTTTGAACTATGACTGGTAGAAGAATGTTTTACCTCAGCATCTACTGTACCGTACATCACACCAGAACTTGATAAAAGCTGCCAATAAACATCAATATGGGGAGAACCTAAGAAAGCACCGTGCAATATGCCTTTGCATTTGCTCAAGGAACTTAGAAAAATCTGCAACTGCCACTAAAACCTATTATGATCTCAAAACGTCCAAAAAGGAATATAGAAATAAATGAAAAGTTTATCTTTATAACTTTGGAAGAGATCAGGTTAGGGAGAGAGAAATTTCTTCCATCATGAAAGGTCCTTTTGTCTTTACTGACAAAAAATCTCCAGTGGCCGATAAATGCGGATCCCCAAAAATGAAAGTTTCATAGAAAATGGGTCCATATCAATCAGTTGCGAGCGTGCCCATCCTAGGTCCCAACTACAAGTCAATAGAGGGAGAATGAAGTGTCACATCCCCAAATGCACTAAAGACATACTGTAGTTTTAAAGATGCCTAACTAGATGACACAAGAGCCCAAAAATGACAGACTCTCTGCATAGAGAACTGTCTAAGATGCGTACCATCAACATCCTCACCAAATACCAAATGTGTCCTACATCTATTTAAAATTGGAAGGGTAATTTATGTCAGGTATATGTGAAGAATAATATAATTATTATATATTTGGCTATCAGCTCCAAATGATTCATTCATTTATAAAGCATTAAATTCTTTGACTGACCAAAATTCAGTCCTCCCCCAATCTGTTAATTACACAGGATGGGTCACAAAATCACGTAAAAAGAAATGAAGCATTTGGTCAGTTCATGAAAACTGGTTGTAAAATCCAGGAAAAAAAACAGAAGTTATGCTTACCTGATAAATTACTTTCTCCTTGCGGTGTATCCAGTCCACGGATTCATCCTTTACTTGTGGGATATTCTCATTCACTACAGGAAGAGTGCAAAAAGAGCACACAGCAGAGCTGTCCATATAGCTCCCCCTCCAGCTCCACCCCCCCGTCATTCGACCAAAGGTTAGGAAGAAAAAGGAGAAACCATAGGGTGCAGTGGTGACTGTAGTTTAAACAAAACATTTTTACCTGACTTAAATGCCAGGGCGGGCCGTGACTGGATACATCGCAAGAGAAAAAATAAATTTATCAGGTAAGCATAAATTCTGTTTTCTCTTGCAAGGTGTATCCAGTCCACGATTCATCCTTTACTTTGTGGGATACCAATACCAAAGCTTTAGGACACGGATGAAGGGAGGGAACAAGACAGGTACCTTAAACGGAAGGGCACCACTGCTTGTAAAACCTTTCTCCCAAAAATAGCCTCCCCGAAGAAGCAAAAGTATCGAATTTGGTAAAATTTGGCAAAAGTATGCAGGTGAAGACCAAGGTCGCTGCCTTACAAATCTGTTCAACTGAAGCCTCATTTTTGAAAGCCCATGTGGAAGCCACTGCTCTGGTAGAATGAGCAGTAATTCTTTCAGGAAGGCTGCTGGCCAGCAGTCTCATAGGCCAAACGGATGATGCTTTTCAGCCAAAAGGAAAGAGAGGTAGCAGTCGCTTTCTGATCCTCCTCTTACCAAAATAGATAACAAACAAGGAAGATGTTTGTCTGAAATCCTTAGTTGCTTGTAAATAGAACTTTAAAGCACGAACTACTTCAAGATTGTGTAATAGACTTCCTTCTTCGAAGATGGATTAGGACACAGAGAAGGAACAACTATTTCCTGGTTAATATTCTTGTTAGAAACAACTTTAGGAAGAAAACCAGGCTTGGTACGCAAAACTACCTTATCTGCGTGGAACACCAGTAAGGTGAATCACACTGTAAGGCAGATAATTCTGAAACTCTTCGAGCAGAAGAGATAGCTACCAAAATAAAACTTTCCAAGATAACAACTTAATGTATATGGAATGTAAAGGTTCAAACGGAACCCCTTGAAGAACTGAAAGAACTAGATTTCAAACTCCATGGCGGAGCCACAGGTTTATAGACAGGCTTGATTCTGACTAAAGCCTGAGCAAACGCTTGAACGTCTGGTACCTCTGCCAGATGCTTGTGTAACAGGATAGACAAAGCAGATATTTGTCCTTTTAAGGAACTAGCTGACAATCCTTTCTCCAATCCTTCTTGGAGAAAGGACAATATCCTGGGAATCCTAATCTTACTCAATGAGTAACCCTTGGATTCACAAGAACAAAGATATTCCTGCCATATCTTATGCTAGATTTTCCTTCTTTCTAGCCTGAATCAGAGTATCTATAACTGACTCAGAGAACCCACGCTTTGATAGAACTAAGCGTTCAAGTCTCCAAGGCAGTCAGACGTAGAGAAACTAGATTTGGATGCTTGAACGGACCCTGTATTAGAAGATCCTGCCTCATTGGCAGTGTCCTTGTGGGACAGATGACATGTCCACCAGGTCTGCATACCAAGTCCTGCATGGCCAAGCAGGGCGCTATCAAGAATCACCGAAGCCTTCTCCTGCTTGATTCTGTGAGCCAGACGCGGGGAGGAGAGGAAACGGTGGAAAAAACATAAGCCAGATTGAAGGACCAAGGCGCTGCTAGAGCATCTATCAATACCCGCCTTGGGGTCCCGGGACCTGACCCATAGAGAGGAAGTTTGGCGTTCTGACGGGACGCCGTCAGATCCAATTCTGGAATGCCCCATAGCTGAGTCAGCTGGGCAAATACCTCCGGTGTGGAGTTCCCACTCCCCCGGGTGAAAAGTCTGACGACTTAGAAAATCCGCCTCCCAGTTGTCTACTCCTGGGATGTGAATTGCTGAGAGATGGCAGGAGTGATCCTCCGCCCACCTGATTATTTTGGTTACTTCCGTCATCGATAGGGAACTCTTTGTTCCCCCCTGATGATTGACGTAAGCTACAGTCGTGATGTTGTCCGACTGAAATCTGATGAATTTGGCCGCAGCTAGTTGAGGCCATGCCTGAAGAGCGTTGAATATCGCCCTCTGTTCCAGAATGTTTATCGGGAGAAGTGTTTCTTCCCGAGACCATAAGCCCTGAGCTTTCAGGGAGTCCCAGACCGCACCCAAGCCTAACAGACTGGCTTCGGTCGTTACAATGACCCACTCTGGCCTGCGGACAACATATTCCCTGAGACAGGTGGTCCTGAGACAACCACCAGAGAAGAGAATCTCTGGTCTCCTGGTCCAACTGAATTTGAGGAGACAAATCTGCATAATCCCCATTCCACTGTTTGAGCATGCATAGTTGCAGTGGTCTGAGGTGTATCCGAGCAAAAGGGACTATGTCCATTGCCGCTACCATTAATCCGATTGTCTCCATGCACTGAGCCACAGATGGCCGGGGGAATGGAATGAAGAACTCGGCAAGTAGTTAAGAGTTTTATTTTCTGACCTCCGTCAGAAATATTTTCATTTCTACCGAGTCTATTAGAGTCCCTAGGAAGGGAACGCTTGTGAGAGGGGAAAGAGAACTCTTTTGATGTTCACCTTCCACCCGTGAGACCTCAGAAAGGCCAGTACAATCTCCGTGTGAGACTTGGCTCTTTGGAAAGACGGCGCCTGAATTAAAATGTCGTCTAGGTAAGGCGCCACTGCTATGCCTGCGGTCTTAGCACCGCCAGAAGGGTCCCTAGCACCTTGTGAAAATTCTGGGAGCAGTGGCTAAGCCGAAAGGAAGAGCCACAAACTGGTAATGCTTGTCCAGAAAGGCGAACCTGAGAAACTGGGTGATGATCTTTGTGGATAGGAATGTGTATGTTATGCATCCTTTAGATCCACGGTAGGCATATATTGACCTTCCTGATCATGGTAAGATTGTCCGAATGGTCTCCATTTGAATGATGGGACTCTGAGGAATCTGTTTAGAATTTTAGATCCAGGATGGTCTGAAAGTTCCCTCTTTTTGGAACCACAAACAGGTTGAGTAAAAACCCAGCCCTTGTTCCACGACTGAACTGGGTCGATCACGTCCCATTGTATGTAGATCTCTACACTGCGTAAAAACGCCTCCTTCTTTGTCTGATCTGTAGTCAGACGAGAAATGTGGAACCTCCCCCTTGGAGGAGAACCCTTGAGTTCTAGAAGATATCCCTGGATACAATATCTAATGCCCAAGGATCGTGTACATCTCTTGGCCCAGGCCTGAGCGAAGAGAGAGAGTCTGCCCCCTACTAGATCCGTCGCAGATCGGGGGCTACCCCTTCATGCTGTCTTGGTGGCAGCTACAGGCTTTTTGGCCTGTTTCCCCTTATTCCAGCCCTGGTAAGGTTTCCAAGTTGCCTTGGGCTGTGAAGCGTTACCCTCTTGCTTTGCAGCCGGAGAGGATGAAGCGGGGGCCGATACTGAAATTACGAAAGGAACGAAAATTAGCTTTGTTCTTTGTCTTAAAGGACTTGTCCTGAGGGAGAGCATGGCCTTTTCCCCCGGTGATTTCTGAAATAATCTCTTTCAATTCAGGCGCCGAAGAGGGTCTTTCCTTTGAAATGGATGTTCAAAGCTTGGATTTAGACGAGACATCAGCCGACCAGGATTTAGCCATGAGCGCCCCTGTGCGCCAAAATGGCGAAACCTGAATTTTTTGCCGCTAACTTAGCTATTTGGAAAGCGGCGTCAGTGATAAAAGAATTAGCTAGCTTAAGAGCCTATTCTATCCATAATTTCCTCATATTGAGGTCTCCGTCTGGAGCGAGTCTTCCAGCACCTCAAACCAGGAAAGCGGCTGCAGTAGTTACAGGAATAATGCAGCAATAGGCTGGAGAAGAAAACCTTGTTGAACAAAAAATTTCTTAAGCAAACCCTCTAACTTCTTATCCATAGGGTCTTTGAAAGCACAACGTCTTCAATTGGTATGGTTGTGCGTTTAGCAAGTGAAGAAACAGCCCCCTCCACCTTAGGGACCGTCTGCCACGAGTCCCGTGGGTGTCAGATATGGGCAACATTTTCTTAAAAACAGGAGGGGGAACAAAGGGAACACTGGTCTATCCCCACTCCCTAGTAACAATATCTGCAATCCTCTTAGGGACCGGAAACGCATCCGTGTAAACAGGGACCTCTAGTACTTGTCCATTTTACACAATTCTCTGGATCACCAAAGGGGTCGCAGTCATCCAGAGTAGCTAATACCTCCCAAGCAAAACGCGGAGGTTGTTCTAGTTTAAATTTAAAAGCCAATGTATCTGAATCTGTCTGAGGAGGAACCCTTCCTGAATCAGAGACTTCTCCCTCAGACATCAATCCCTCGCTCCCACTTCAGAGCGTTGTGAGGGTATATTGGATACCGGCTACCAAAGCGTCAGAATGCTCATAATCTGTTCTTAAAATGGGAGCTATACGCTTTGCAGGTAACACGGCCAGTTTAGATAAGAAGGCTGTAAGAGAATTATCCATGACGGCCGCTAAGTCTTGTAATGTAAAGGGTAAGACGCACTAGAGGTACTAGGCGTCGCTTGCGCGGGCGTAAACTGGTTGTGACACTTGGGGAGAGGCAGACGGGCTACCCTCGTTACCTTCAGTCTGAGAATCATCTTGGGCCACATTCTTAAGTGCAACAATATGATCTTTAAAGTGCATAGACATATCAGTACAAGTAGGACACATTCTGGAGAGGGGGTTCCACCATGGCTTCTAAACACATTGAAGCCAAGGATTTTCCTTAGTGTCAGACATGTTTAACAGACTAGTAGTATACACAAACAGGCTTGGAAATCACTTTAATCAAATAAAAAACACAATTTGAAAAAAACGTTACTGTGCCTTTAAGAGATAAAAAGAGCACACAATTTTACAAAACAGTGAAAAATGCAGCAATCCTTTTGAAATTTTCACAGTATGTACCTAAAGCCTTAATAAGATTGCACCACAAGTTGCAGAAACGAATAAACCCCTTAATGGCCCAAACCGAGCAGCCTAAAGCCAACACCTGGTTAAAATTACTATTGCACCTTGCCACAGCCTTGCTGTGGCCCTACCCTGCCCTTAGGGATCAGATTTGGGGGAATATAGCTTCTTTAAGGCCCCTCAAACAGCAGCAGGACCCTCCATGTGAAGCAACATGAACTTCTCTGCAATTCCAAGTGCGCATACTGATGTGCGAAATTAGGCCCCTCCCCACTCTACTCCGGAGCTGTGAGGCCTACTAAATCACTCCTAAGTGAATAAAAAACAGACATATGGGTAATAACCCCAGAAAAGAACCCAAAAGGCTTTCAAAAGTGTCTTGCAAAACGATTTTTCCTTAGCTAACAATCGATTGCCCTGCATAAGTGTCAACCAGTATATTAGCCCTATTATGTAAGCATTCAATTCCTTACTGAGTCTGTGAACATAGCTTTACCCTCCCCTCATAGGGATATTGTCAGGTCTCTTCTAGCATTATCTCAGTCTTGTCTAGAAATAAATGACTGAACATACCTTATTGCAGATCACCCTGCAAACTGTTCCCCCCAACTGAAGTTTTTCTGGTACTCCTCAGTCTGTGTGAGAACAGCAGTGGATTTAGTTTACAACATGCTAAAATCATTTTCCTCTCAGCAGAATTCTTCATCACTTTTCTGCTAGAGAGTAAATAGTACAAACCGGGTACCATTTAAAATAACAAACTTTTGATTGAAGATAATAAAACTACAATTCTAACACCACATTCACTTTACCCTCCCGAGAGAGACCCTAGTGCTTAGAGGCCGGCAAAGAGAATGACTGGGGGGGTGGAGCTAGAGGGGGAGCTATATGGACAGCTCTGCTGTGTGCTCTCTTTGCCACTTACTGTAGGGAATGAGAATATCCCACAAGTAAAGGATGAATCCGTGGACTGGATACACCTTGGAAGAGAAATTATTAACATTTACTTGATGGTCAAATGCCAGACCACCAACCTCTGTTGTAAACAAGGTTCTGCACTAGACTCTGAAATAACTTAAATGTTATCTTTAAGTAGAGTACAAAGAAATTGCTTTCAAACTAATCTTAGAAGAGTCACTTCAAAGAAAGACCAAAACTTCAGTAAAAGATAAAATAGCTGTATATTCAGTATCTGAAATCAGATATGAAGACGTTTTCCTAATTACAAAGCTTTGGAAGCCTACAACCCTGCAGGGGGTAGCATATAGGGGCCTGATAGTCCACCAGGCCAGCATACATCATGGAATGTGTAGAGACGACATTCTCTGCATCAAGTCAAATAAGCAAGTAAAATTTTGACTGCATAGTGATTAGCATAGACTTGTTAATAACCCTGCTGTGTATTGAGACAATGAAAGTTTGATCAGCAAAGACACATGTTTACAATTAAGCTATTTTAAATAAAAATTTAATACAGCCTACATGATTTAATTTTTTTTTTATATGTAACAATATTTTATCTGCTGTATTTTGTATGAATGTATATAGATATATGGTGTGTGCGTGGGGGGGGGGGGGTACACATATGTTACAGTATATTCAGACACATATTAATCATGGAGACCTGAGAGCTAAAATTTCAAAATGTTTTTACCTATATAAATATATATATATATATATATAAATTATATATATATATTGGAAGTATAGAATATTTTAGGATTTAAAATATTAGCATTCTAACAATTATCTCTTTCATTTAGGCATCTAAGAAGTACACATTAGTGATGTCGCGAATATAAAATTTTGCGTTCGCGAACTTCCGCAAAAGGTCGCGAACGGGCAAACTACCATTGACTTCAATAGGCAGGCGAATTTTAAAACCCACAGGGACTCTTTCTGGCCACAATAGTGATGGAAAAGTTGTTTCAAGGGACTAACACCTGGACTGTGGCATGCCGGAGGGGGATCCATGGCAAAACTCCCACGGAAAATGACATAGTTGATGCAGAGTCTGGTTTTAATCCATAAAGGGCATAAATCACCTAACCATTCCTAAATTGTTTGGAATACCGTGCCTAAAACATCAGGTATGATGTTGTATCGATCAGGTAGTGTAAGGGTTACGCCTGCTTCACAGTGACAGACCAAACTCCCCGTTTAACGCACCGCAAACAACCGCAAACAGTCCATTTGCACAAGGTTGGATACCAAGCTAGCCATGTCCCGTTCCTTGTCCTCACTGATGTCATTGAAGGTCTCTTCCTCCACCCAGCCACGTACAACACCAAGGGTCTCCGAAAGGTGACAACAAGCCCCCTGGGACGCCTGCTGTGTTTGGTCTTCCACCTCCTCAAAGCCACCTTCCTCCTCTGACTCCTCTTCTTCAGACTCCTCTCTCTGCGTTATTATAAGGTGTGTTAAGTAGTACTATTCTTATCAGTTTAATCCCTGTTACGTCCCCTATCAGGGGACGTGTATATGGCATGGATTTTAGGAACCGGGAGATGGAAAAAGATGCTTGGTCGGTCCTCCTACTTCAAATTTGGGGCACTGCGTGTGCAATCTACTATGCCACCAGATATGAGTGGTGTGTTAAGTAGTACTATTCTTATCAGTTTAATCCCTCTTACGTCCCCTATCAGGGGACGTTTATATGGCATGGATTTTAGGAACCGGGAGATGGAAAAAGATGCTTGGCCGGTCCTCCTACTTCAATTTGGGGCACTGCTCGTGCAATCTAATGTGCCACCAGATAGGAGTGGTGTGTTAAGTAGTACTATTCCTATCAGTTTAATCCCTGTTATGTGCCTTTTTATTGGTTTGGTTTTGAAGACACAGTGTTGCACCAGAGGCCAGAAAAATTTGGCATGTACACATGCCTGAAAAATTAGGTATTGTAGCAGTGGCCAGAAAAACATAATTTATGTAAGAACTTACCTGATAAATTCATTTCTTTCATATTAGCAAGAGTCCATGAGCTAGTGACGTATGGGATATACATTCCTACCAGGAGGGGCAAAGTTTCCCAAACCTTAAAATGCCTATAAATACACCCCTCACCACACCCACAATTCAGTTTAACGAATAGCCAAGAAGTGGGGTGATAAGAAAAAAGTGCGAAAGCATATAAAATAAGGAATTGGAATAATTGTGCTTTATACAAAAAAATCATAACCACCACAAAAAAAGGGCGGGCCTCATGGACTCTTGCTAATATGAAAGAAATGAATTTATCAGGTAAGTTCTTACATAAATTATGTTTTCTTTCATGTAATTAGCAAGAGTCCATGAGCTAGTGACGTATGGGATAATGACTACCCAAGATGTGGATCTTTCCACACAAGAGTCACTAGAGAGGGAGGGATAAAATAAAGACAGCCAATTCCTGCTGAAAATAATCCACACCCAAAATAAAGTTTAATGAAAAAACATAAGCAGAAGATTCAAACTGAAAACGCTGCCTGAAGTACTTTTCTACCAAAAACTGCTTCAGAAGAAGAAAATACAACAAAATGGTAGAATTTGGTAAAAGTATGCAAAGAGGACCAAGTTGCCGCTTTGCAAATCTGATCAACCGAAGCTTCATTCCTAAACGCCCAGGAAGTAGAAACTGACCTAGTAGAATGAGCTGTAATCCTATGAGGCGGAGTCTTACCCGACTCAACATAGGCAGGATGAATTAAAGATTTCAACCAAGATGCCAAAGAAATGGCAGAAGTTTTCTGGCCTTTCTAAAACCGGAAAAGATAACAAATAAACTTGAAGTCTTTCGGAAAGACTTAGTAGCTTCAACATAATATTTCAAAGCTCTATTAACATCCAAAGAATGCAACGATTTCTCCTTAGAATTCTTAGGATTAAGACATAATGAAGGAACCACAATGTCTCTACTAATGTTGTTGGAATTCACAACTTAGGTAAAAATTCAAAAGAAGTTCGCAACACCGCCTTATCCTGATGAAAATTCAGAAAAGGAGACTCACAAGAAAGAGCAGATAATTCAAAAACTCTTCTGGCAGAAGAGATGGCCAAAAGGAACAAAACTTTCCAAGAAAGTAATTTAATATCCAATGAATGCATAGGTTCAAATGGAGGAGCTTGAAGAGCCCCCAGAACCAAATTCAAACTCCAAGGAGGAGAAATTGACTTAATGACAGGCTTTATACGAACCAAAGCTTGTACAAAACAATGAATATCAGGAAGAATAGCAATCTGTCTGTGAAAAAGAACAGAAAGAGCAGAGATTTGACCTTTCAAGGAACTTGCGGACAAACCCTTATCTAAACCATCCTGAAGAAACTGTAATATTCTCGGTATTCTAAAAGAATGCCAAGAAAAATGATGAGAAAGACACCAAGAAATATAAGTCTTCCAGACTCTATAATATATCTCTCTGGATACAAATTTACGAACCTGTAACATAGTATTAATCACAGAGTCAGAGAAACCTCTTTGACCAAGAATCAAGCGTTCAATCTCCATACCTTTAAATTTAAGGATTTCAGATCCTGATGGAAAAAAGGACCTTGAGACAAAAAGTCTGGTCTTAACGGAAGAGTCCACGGTTGGCAAGAGGCCATCCGGACAAGATCCGCATACCAAAACCTGTGAGGCCATGCCGGAGCTACCAGCAGAACAAACGAGCATTCCTTCAGAATCTTGGAGATTACTCTTGGAAGAAGAACTAGAGGCGGAAAGATATAGGCAGGATGATACTTCCAAGGAAGTGATAATGCATCCACTGCCTCCGCCTGAGGATCCCGGGATCTGGACAGATACCTGGGAAGTTTCTTGTTTAGATGAGAAGCCATCAGATCTATTTCTGGAAGTTCCCACATTTGAACAAACTGAAGAAATACCTCTGGGTGAAGAGACCATTCGCCCGGATGCAACGTTTGGCGACTGAGATAATCCGCTTTCCAATTGTCCATACCTGGGATATGAACCGCAGAGATTAGACAGGAGCTGGATTCCGCCCAAACCAAAATTCGAGATACTTCTTTCATAGCCAGAGGACTGTGAGTCCCTCCTTGATGATTGATGTATGCCACAGTTGTGACATTGTCTATCTGAAAAAAATTGAACAACTCTCTCTTGAGAAGAGGCCAAGACTGAAGAGCTCTGAAAATTGCACGGAGTTCCAAAATATTGATCGGAAATCTCACCTCCTGAGATTCCCAAACCCCTTGTGCCGTCAGATACCCCCACACAGCTCCCCAACCTGTAAGACTTGCATCTGTTGAGATTATAGTCCAGGTCGGGAGAACAAAGAAGCCCCCTGAACTAAACGATGGTGATCTGTCCACCATGTCAGAGAGTGTTGTAAAATCGGTTTAAAGATATTAATTGAGATATCTTTGAGTAATCCCTGCACCATTGGGTCAGCATACAGAGCTGAAGAGGTCGCATGTGAAAACGAGCAAAGGAGATCGCATCTGATGCGGCAGTCCTAAGACCCAACATTTCCATGCATAAGGCTACCAAAGGAATGATTGTGACTGAAGGTTTTGACAAGCTGATATCAATGTTAAACTTCTCTTGTCTGACAAGGACAGAGTCATAGACACTGAATTTATCTAGAAACCTAAAAAGGTTACCCTTGTCTGAGGAATCAATGAACTGAATGGTAAATTGATCCTCCAACCATGAAATTGAAGAAACAACACAAGTCGATTCGTATGAGATTCTTCGAAAATGAGAAGACTGAGCAAGTACCAAGATATCGTCCAAATAAGGAAATACCAAAACCCTATTCTCTGATTACAGAAAAAAGGGGCACCGAGAACCTTTGAAAAAAATTCTTGGAACTGAGGCTAGGCCAAACGGTAGAGCCACAAAACTGGTAATGCTTGTCTAAAAAGAGAATCTCAGACACTAAAAGTGATCTGGATGAATCGGAATATGCAGATACACATCCTGTAAATCTATTGTAGACATATAATGCCCTTGCTAAACAAAAGGCAGGATAGTCCTACAGTAACCATCTTGAATGTTGGTATCCTAACATAACGATTCAATAATGACAGATCCGGAACTGGTCTGAAGGAATTGACCTTCTTTGGTACAAATGAAGAGATAAAATAAAACCCCAGCCCCTGTTCCAGAACTGGAACTGGCATAAATACTCCAGCCAACTCTAGATCTGAAACACATTACAGAAATGCTGAGCCTTTGCTGTGTTAACTGGGACACGGGAAAGAAAAGAATCTCTTAGCAGGAGGCCTTAACTTGAAGCCAATTCTGTACCTTTCTGAAACAATGTTTCTGAAACCAGAGATTAAGAACGGAATTGATCCAAATTTCTTTGAAGAAAACGTAATCTGCCCCATACCAGCTGAGCTGGAATAAGGGCCGCACCTTCATAGGTACTTAGGAGCTGGCTATAGGTTTCTATAAGGCTTGGATATATTCCAAACTGGAAATAGTTTCCAAACTGATACCGCTCCTGAGGATGAAGGATCAGGCTTTTGTTCCTTGTAAGGAAAGGAACTAAAATGATTATTTACCCTGGAAAGAAAGGGAAAGCAAAGATGACTTAGAAGACATGTCAGCATTCCAAGTTTAATCCATAAAGCTTCTCTAGCTAAAATAGCTAGAGACATATACCTGACATCAACTCTAATGATATCAAAAGATGGTATCACCAATAAAATTATTAGCATGTTATAGAATAATAATAATGCTATAAAATTATGATCTGTTACTTGTTGCTCTAAAGCTTCTAATCAAAAAGTTGAAGCTGCAGCAACATCCGCTAAAAATATAGCAGGTCTAAGAAGATTACCTGAACATAAGTAAGCTTTTCTTAGAAAGGATTCAATTTTCCTATCTAAAGGATCCTTAAATGAAGTACTATCTGCCGTAGGAATAGTAGTACATTAGCAGGAGTAGAGATAGCCCCATAACCTTAGGGATTTTTGTCTCAAAAAACTCTAATCTGTCAGATGGCACAGGATATAATTTGCTTAAACGTCTAGAAGGAGTAAATAAAGTACCCAAATTATTCCATTCCCTGGAAATTACTTCAGAAATAGCATCAGGGAGATAAAACACTTCTGGAATAACTACAGGAGATTTAAAAAACCTTATTTAAACGTTTACATTTAGAATCAAGAGGACCAGAATCCTCTATTTCTAATGCAAATAACACTTCTTTAAGTAAAGAACGAATAAATTCCATCTTGAACAAATACAAAGATTTATCAGCATCAACCTCTGAGACAGAAACCTCTGAACCAGAAGAACCATTATCAGTATCAGAATGATGATGTTCATTTAAAAATTCATCTGAAAAAAGAGAAGTTTTAAAAGACTTTTATGTATACTAGAAGGAGAAATAACAGACATAGCCTTCTTAATGGATTTAAAAAAAAAAATAAAATCTCTTATGTTATCAGGAACACTCTGAAAATTAGATGTTGACGGAACAGCAACAGGTAATGTAACAGTACTAAAGGAAATTTTATCTGCATTAATAAGTTTGACATGACATGCAATACAAATAACAGCTGGAGAAACAGATACCAAAAGTTTATAGCAGATACACTTAGCTTGGTAGCTCCAGCACTGTGCAGTGACTTTCCTGAAGTAACTTCTGACTCAGTTGCAACGTGGAACATCTTGCAATATGTAAAAGAAAAAAACAACATATAAAGCAAAATTGATCAAATTCCTTAAATGACAGTTTCAGGAATGGGAAAAAATGCCAAAGAACAAGCTTCTAGCAACCAGAAGCAATAAAAAATGAGACTTAAATAATGTGGAGACAAAAGTGACGCCCATATTTTTTCGCGCCAAATAAGACGCCCACATTATTTGGTGCCTAAATGCTTTTTGGCGCCAAAAATGACGCCACATCCGGAACGCCGACATTTTTGGCGCAAAATAACGTCAAAGAATGACGCAACTTCCGGCGACACGTATGATGCCGGAAACGGAAATAGAATTTTTGCGCCAAAAAAGTCCGCGCCAAGAATGACGCAATAAAATGAAGCATTTTCAGCCCCCGCGAGCCTAACAGCCCACAGGGAAAAAGTCAAATTTTAAGGTAAAAAATGTTAAATTAAAATGCATTATCCCAAATATGAAACTGACTGTCTGAAAAATAAGGAAAGTTGAACATTCTGAGTCAAGGCAAATAAATGTTTGAATACATATATTTAGAACTTTATAAACAAAGTGCCCAACCATAGCTAGGAGTGTCACAGAAAATAAGACTTACTTACCCCAGGACACTCATCTACATATAGCAGATAGCCAAACCAGTACTGAAACGAGAATCAGCAGAGGTAATGGTATATATAAGAGTATATCGTCGATCTGAAAAGGGAGGTAAGAGATGAATCTCTACGACCGATAACAGAGAACCTATGAAATAGACCCCTTAGAAGGAGATCACTGCATTCAAATAGGCAATACTCTCCTCACATCCCTCTGACATTCACTGCACGCTGAGAGGAAAACCGGGCTCCAACTTGCTGCGGAGCGCATATCAACGTAGAATCTAGCACAAACTTACTTCACCACCTCCATCGGAGGCAAAGTTTGTAAAACTGAATTGTGGGTGTGGTGAGGGGTGTATTTATAGGCATTTTAAGGTTTGGGAAACTTTGCCCCTCCTGGTAGGAATGTATATCCCATACGTCACTAGCTCATGGACTCTTGCTAATTACATGAAAGAAAATTGATGTTTGTTTCCCAGGCAGAAAGTGCCCTAAAACATTGCGGCTTGAACCCTAGTTGGTGGCGGATAAGTCACTGTCAGGGCACAGGTAAATACATATTTATATATATATATGTATGTCAATAGGACAGGGAAATATGTTTATGTATGAAACCATATTTGTATCAGATATTACTGGAATAAGGTTTAAATTCTGATGTCAGGATTTGACTCAGAAACCTTCACAAATTGAATATACATCTCCAGGCTGAGCAACAGACAACAGGTCCCAAGAAACAAAAGGAAAACATTTACTTCTTAATTAGGAAGTGCAAATTTCATAGCACTCTGTACCCCATGTGGTGAGCAAGAGACGAAGAGCCTGGATACACACTCATATATGGACTTCCTGCCAACAAAGGAGCTGTAAATTGACAGCTGCCTGTTAATTGACTCAGGCTGTGTGGCTGATAACACCAGAATACACGTGACACAGACATTGTGTCTAGGGAAGGATAGCATACAGTGAAGGCACATAGCTTACATTATGATTTCAAAGCAACTGTACTTAGATTTTAAATAAAAATAAATACATTTTTGCAAAGGGAACAACACTAGTTTCATATGTGTTTGGAAAAATTCAAATAACCCAGATATGTATATATATGGGACTGAGACATTTGATATTAAATGAATGATTGCTATGTTGAGTAATGACTACATCAAATACATATGAATGCTTGGATCATTTCTAATAATTATTTCTATTTTTATTACAGACAACCATTGGTCATGGGCATCAATCTATGCACTTAGAAAGAGATGGAATGCCTGCATGAAATGAAATAAGTCATATCATATGAATGTGCAATAAATGTTTATAAAGTTTTAAATACATCTCTTAAAATATAGTGAGATGAAGATATGGAAGTTACTTTGATGTGATATGACTATGAAATATAAACTTTCTGTTAGGCTAAATGAAATATAAATTATTTTAATATAATGTTAGATGTATTTGATGTTTCATATCAAAATGATCAGAAAATTCATTAAGATATAACTTATCCAAAACAAATATTGTGAATAGTTGTTGCAGTAAATTATAATAAAATGAATAACAATTTCATAGAAATACTGATTTAAATTTGTTCAAATGTTTATAGATGGTATAGCTGCATATATTGCTGTGTCTGTTTATAATGCTGCCACCCGGAGTTGCCATACGAGAACTACAACCAAAAGGCTTTTTGGCTGTTAAAAATAAGATATTCCAATTATCCAATGACAAGGGACAAGGCTCCGTGGGCGTTTCCAATACTCACCAATGACTGATAAATAATCAAAAAAGGGGAGGGGTGAGATCAGATGATTTAAACCCCAGCATAGAGACTGAGAGGTTGTTGGCTGACTCCTGAAGGAATAACTACGGCAGTTATTATTAAAGCACACACCTACTATTGGACTCCATATGCATTATCCCCAAATTTTGAATTTCTGAGGTGAAATTGGATCTGTTAAGAAACATTGGAAACTGGATTGCTGTTTATTTGGTGATGTATACAAAGTTTTATTGTAAGATAAGTTATATGCATAGCCATTACAGTTAATAGATTTAAAGAGCAGATTATACTTTTAAACTGTGTGTCATTGTTTTAGATAGCTCTTAGCCTGCCTATTTGTATGCAAGCATTTAAAGTAAGAATTTACTATTACTGTATATAGCAGAGTTAAAGAAATAGTTTGGATTTTAAGTTAGCATTTCACAGCCTATATATTGTTTAAATCTGTATCTGATTTGTTAAGTAACTCATCTGTGCAAGTTCTGATATTGTAAGTTAATTATGTATTAGGATAAATTGCAGTTAAATATATATATTACCCTATTGATTATAAGCACTGTTGCTTGGATGTTAAAGGCTATTTATAAATAAGGTTGGTTTTAAAGGTAAGCGTGTATGAACTTTGCATAGCATATTTAAATAGTTTTCAAGTGCATATAATATTATTTCAATTTCCTTTTATTGCAAATATATTTCAATATGTTCATGGATATTAACTAAATAAAAGAATTCAGATATTTATATTAATTGTATTGTTTCTAGTAGATGCATGTTGATTAAGGGTTTCTATTTTTAAGGAAAATTATTATTTGTATTGTGTTATAACCCTGCCATAAGCTGATATATAATTTGGAGAGCACTACTAATATTTTCATAAATATACTGACATAATATGGAAGCACTGTTTGAGATTTATTAATATTCATCATATTTGATATAATATAATTGTAGTAAATAGAAATTATTATAAAAGAGAATTTTTTTTTTCATATTTCGATATTAATATTTTGAAGATATAATTTTTGAAAAGTTGAAATATTGATTTTCATATTTCGAGATTGATATTAATATTTTGAAGTATTATCAAAGATTAATTTTTGAAAAATTGATAAAAATATTAATTTTTCATATTTAAAAATTAATCAAAAATATTAATTTTTCATATTTTCAAAGTTAATAAAAAATATTAATTTTTCATATTTCGAAATATTAATTTTTCATATTTCAAAATTAATAATATATTTATTTTTTTTTAAATATAAATTTCTTTTCTCTCTTTTTTTTTTGGCAAAAATTGTATTAGCGTTTTAATTCAACTAAATACTAAACCAATACAATAATGTCTGTAGCCAGAAGTGACTCATTTAATTCTATACATAGCGATGAAATTGGTCCCATTACAATACCCATTACTAAAGGTCAGGTCCTTAAGAAAGATATCTTAAGTTACATTAAAGGGAAGTTAAATATTGCTGGTAAATCAAATGATTTTGTGGATATGCTTGAAACTAGAGCTAAAAATATTACCGTTAATAATAATATGTGGAATGAAGAGAATTAATTCTTCCAGGAATTATTAATGATTAATCAATGCAAAACTCCCAAAAAGCGAGAGGAACTAATACTAAAATCTTGGCCCCTTTTAATAAGCATTATTGACGAAATGTCATTTTGTGTCACAGACAAACGATTGCAAATAGAGGAGCTAGAAAATAGTATTCGTTCCTCACGAAGACACGAAGAGGATTTAAAAATAGCCAAAAATAAAATGGATGAATTTGCCCAAAACCTAACCGCCTTAGATAAGCATAACATCGACTTACTCGCACAGATACAAGATTTAAATAAACAGCTTGCGCAAAGCCAGAAGGAATTAAGCGATTTAAAAAGGTCATATCGCCATAATGAAAACCCTTATATTAACAGTGAGAATAATGCAGATAATGCTAACTCCTTTAGCGAACGCGTCAGGGACGAGGTACAGAAATATATGGAACAATATAGACAAATGACCCCTAATGGGTCAGAAATAGATTTTCCAAATAGGCAGTCACCTCATGATGTAAATCCAGAGGACTGCTGTAGCGCAGCTGGCGCGGGGGAGGGAAACTCTAACAGAGAATCCCAAAATAATTCTAATAAAGTATACGATTCCCATAAAATAATCACCTTCGTACAACGCGCAGTACCTATATTCTCCAATAAGGGAACAACATCTGTAATTGATCATTTAGAGGCTTTTGAAAATGCGTTAGCTATAATGAATGTTACAAGTGAGAAATTGAAAATTGAATTTCTGCCTTGGGTATTTGACAGTAAACATCACAAATTCTTTGCTTCACTAAAGGATATGAATATTCATTCCTGGAATGGGATAAAACGACAATGCAGAAAAGAATTCGGGCAATATCGCGAAACTGCCGCGAAAATAGCGGTATGTGGTTTAAAGTGTCGTGCGAATCAGAGTCCAATCGAATTCCTTTCTGTATTGAAAAATGCGTACAGTATGGCTGAAGATAATCCCAGATTTGATGGCTCAGAATTTGTAAATTTATTTTTTGAAGCATTGCCTACACCCATCAAAATTAACTTAGCTAGAGATTTTGATGAAGACTGCTCATTGGAATGGCTGATCAAAGAGAATACAAAATTGTACTCTATTGAGCAGTCCAGTGAACAGGGGGTGAAAAAGGAGCCAAAACCCAAAATTGTAGCAGAAACTAGGGTGTCACCTAGCTCCCTCAATTTGGAGTCTAAAAAGAGGACCTATGCGGAAGTGGCCAGTCAAAACAGGCCATCTCCACAGAGGTTTAACTCTGCCCCCTCCCCTACACAGGTTGAGGTGCAGGGAGACTATAACCAAAGTGGGGGACATAATCAGGTGAATAATTACTCACAAAGAGAATACTCACCAAATAATTGGTATCCACGCAAGGGTAGATACAATAGACGGCGAAGATATTCTCAGGGTAACCAGACACCCCAGGTATATAATGCTCCCCAAAGTACTAATACTGAGCATGCTGAACCCCAGGGGCAACCACGCCAGAATAGAAATAGCGGCCCAGATTCTGAGGGAACCCAATGGTCCAGGAATCATTATTATGGGGGCACCAAGAGATGGGCCCAGGGGTAGAGGTAACTTGTACAATCAGGTAGATATGCTGTTTACCCAGTTAAATCGGTTGAGCGAACAATTCGCTAATATGAGTCAACCTTTTACGGCTCTGCAACCGAACAATAGTTTTTTAGGGGTACAGCCAGTGGTCAGCAGTGGACCACAGGCACAGTCATAAATACTGCAGTATCACCTGAAGGGGAGGGGAGAGATATACAAAATGTAGTAATAAATATCAATGATACTAATCATGTTCTCTCCCCACAGACCGAAAACGGACAAATTAACTGTGATGACAGGCAACCTCATCCGGGAAAAATTAACAAACCTCTTCCCTTGCAGCACTCTCTTAACCTTATCTCCACAGATGCAGTACACAAGAATCCAGCCGAACCTGTCATAGAGGAGACCGGTAGGTATGAAGCTTCTTCTGCATCGGAAAGCATGGCAAACTCAGGTAACACGTGGCGAAGCCCAAAAATGTACGACAACGCCAACTTTATGTGTGAAATGGTAGAAACTGCAGGAAGATATTATGTATTAGTTGAGCTGCAAGATTCAGTCTCCAACGCTATCAGGGGATTAATTGACACTGGGTCACAGGCAACTATCTTATCCCACAAGTACTACACACAGCTAAATGAGCTAACACCCCACAAACCTAAAATAAGAGAATTTGACGGTTCTCTAATAGGTGTTGGGGGTGACTCCCTAAAAGTCTACGGTACTGCCTGGTTAAAATTTAAATTGGGGAACAGGGTCATAAGACACCTTGTCATTATAGTGGATCTGCCAACTGATCGTTTAATTATTGGTAGTGATCTCCTAAAGCGATTAAGCACCATAATTGATTGCATAAATAATGTAATTTGGTCACAAGTTAAACGGCCTATCAATTATGAAAAATCTGGTATATCTCGCACTCGACATAGCTGTCGCATGGTGGAAGAGAAACCAGATGCTGTGGAGATTCATTTCAGGAATAACTCTGTACCTGAAATCACTATTCTACAAATAGATGATCAGACTAATTTTAGTGGTTCTGATGATAATACTTTTAAAATATCGCCTGGAAAGATAGCGAATATTTCCCTAGATGGCGATGTACTAACCATATCACTCCACAAGGGGGATCATAAAATCCCTAAGGGGGGAGGCCACGCTCAATACCTCACAGGGATTGAGAGAGTTAAAGAGGATCTATTTATCCCTATACAAGTACATGACCTTGGTAAAACCAAGTATGCTAAAATAAACTTAAAACAGGAAGCTAGCTATATAATCGAAGGTTTATTAGCGCAAATAGCTGAACCTAAAGTGATTAAATATCTTTCTCCCCAAGACCACTGTGTCAACGGCCTGGATGACAGGTCTGAAAGCTATAACATCACAGCTAAGTGCTTATTATCTATCTCTATTGGTAATAAGTCAGTGAAGCACCTGTTTTTAGTTTTAAATACTCCCCATAATCAAATATACATTGGCAATGATCTCTTACATAGATATGCCATACAAATAGATTTGATTAATTCTTGCCTCTGGAGCAGGTTAAAGGGGGACCCTGAAGTATTTCAGGATGAAAATGCAGCCCTGAAATCAAATCAGCAATTGCCATATGCTGTGAATATGCAGGTATCTAGCGATGTTATAATTCCTACTGGGGCTGATAAATTTCTTTTACCCTTACAGGTAAAGAGAGGTCAGAAATTAAAAACTTCTGAAACACTAATTTGCCTCTCCCATAGAATACAAAATCTGGGTGTCACAGTGACCTACACTCCTATGGTGAATATTGGAACTGTTCCAATACATATTGTTGTGCATAACATGACCCCACAGGATATAACATTATCCAAGGGAACTACCATAGGATATGCACTGGGATCAAGTTATTACACTTTTGGATTCCAGAATAATGTAATTGGGCTAATACCTGAAGGATACCTAACTGAAGAACAATTAATAGAACAATCCTTTGCATCTATGCCAGAGGGTCTATTTAATGTTCAGTCTATTTATCCCTTCAGCTCAGAGGAAGGCATCTGTAAAATTGAAGAAACCTCTCTAGTGTTTGATCATCCAATCAAACAGCAAGATTACCCCAATACCCAGAGTCATGGGAGCAATGTAAACTATAATCAAGGGGATCTGACCTCTAGGTTGGAAGAAGCCTATGAAATCTTTCCAGGATTTCAGCAAATAGTCGAAGAGCAAATATCCTTAGCTAATGGCTGTTCCAGCGAGAACTCCTGATGGAGTACAAGGATATTTTTGCTAAGGATTCGTATGACTGTGGTACTACAGACTTGCACATTGCAAGAATACAAACAGATCCCGATGCGCCACCTGTATTTGTCAAACAATACAGACTTCCTTTAGCCTCATATGATTCTCTTGCAGAGATCATAAGGAATTTGGAAGAAAGAGGTATTATCAGACAGGTGCACAGCTCTTATAATAATCCTATTCTAGGTGTCCTTAAGCCCAATGGACAATGGCGTTTGTGTGCTGACTTAAGACAGCTAAACAAACGAGTATACATGTCTGGCTGGCCTGTACCATACTTTGACCAGTGCCTAGCACAAATGCAAGGATCCAAAATATTCACTGCCATTGATTGTGCACAGGGATATTGGACCATAAAGGTACATGAAGAGGACCAATATAAGCTAGTGTTCTCTTTCCAAAAGGTCCAATATGCATTCCAGAGACTTCCATTTGGATACATAAATTCTGGACATGAATTTGCCGTATTCATGCATAAGGCTATGCCTTATGCACTGGAAAGGGGGACTTTATCTTATGTTGATGATGTTTTAATCAAAAGCACACACTTTGAAAAACATGTCGCAGAGCTTAAACACGTCCTCAGCCAACTTAAAAGGGCAGGTGTCAAATTATCCCTACAAAAAGCTCAATGGTGCCGCACTCGTGTAAACTTCTTGGGACATGAAGTTTCTTCTGAAGGATTAAATCCTCAGAAGAAAAAGGTGGAAGCTATAGTGAATTCCAAAAACCCAACTAACGTAAAGGAATTGAGATCATTCCTGGGTATGACAAATTATTCTCGCAAGTTCATTGATAATTATGCGGAATTAGCTAAACCACTACTACTTCTTCTAAAGAAAGATGTGAAATGGCACTGGAGTGAGTCTCAAGAGACAGCCATCAGAGAGCTGAAGAGAAAACTCACTCAAGCACCTTGCTTAGCGTACCCTGAAGGTGGTAAACCTTTCTTCTTAGAAACAGGTTACACAGATATAAGCATGAGTGCTGTTTTATACCAAAAGCATGATAATTTGAACAAAGCCATTGCTTATGCGAGCAAAAATCTATCCCCAGTAGAAATAAAATGTAGCAATTGCGAAAAAGCCCTCTTATCTACTGTATGGGCTCTACAAAATTTCCGCAGATATATACAGGGCGAGAAAATTATTGTAGAAACGGCCCACCAGCCTTTGCTATATTTGCAAAGTGAAAGAATAAGAGATGGGAATTTGTCGAATAGCCTCATAACAGCATGGACTCTTTGCTTACAAGGCTGGCCACTAGAAATTCGCTACAAGCAGAATAAAAAGAATCCAGTCGCACAAGGGATTGCTGAGCTCCACGACTGTACTGCTAGAGATCCTGGGGAAGAATTATCAGAAGATGATTTTCTGGAGGAACAATTGCTTTCCCCATATAAAATGTACAATGAGGACCATTGTCAAACACTACCTTGGGTATATGTTGATGGTTGTTCTTACCATGCCACCATTGATAATGAGCGCAGATTAGTCGCTGGCATTGGTATAACTGGGGCAAATGGATTCCCAAATATATCTATAGGTTTCAACATTGGACCAAGATCCAGTCAAGTTGCAGAGCTAACTGCTGTTTTCAAAACCATTGAAATGGCTATTGAACACGGTATTCATGAATTTGTGATCATAACTGACTCGAATTATGTGCGTGACAGTTTTGTTGAATACCTGCCAACTTGGAAAAGAAATGGCATGCAGAAAAGCAATAACAAACCAGTCAAGCATGGCAAATTGTTCTGCGAGATTGATAATCTGGTGGTATCCAATGATTTAACCATACACTGGAAAAAGACCAAGGGTCATTCCAGAGTTCTAGGTCCGGATAAGGAAGGCAATGACCTTGCGGATTCATTAGCCAAACAAGGAGCCATAACTGGAGAACTCCTCAATATTGACCACTTAATGGGTGCAATTCAGGTAGAAGCCATTACCAGAAACCAGGCAAAACAACAGAGTGAGCCTAACTTGGTACAATGGAGTCAGGATTCTCCTAGTGAGGACCTGATCACTAGTCAAAAAGAAGACCCCATTGTAGGCATCTTCTATAAACACATAGAAGATAATGAAAGCAACCCCATCTCAAAAGATGATTGTATTGGCAAAGAAGATCTGAGAATCTTAATAAAATCTAGATCACAATTCAAGTTACAGGATGGTTTGTTAATTAGAACCTCCAAAACTGGCATTCAGCAATGGGTAGTACCCACCAAGTTCAGAGGTCTAATGCTTCAACATGCCCATGATGCTCCCACATCTGGTCATCGTGGTGCCAAACTCACGTATGAAATATTACGTGATTACGCTTTTTGGCCACACATGTTGAAAGATGTCCAAACCTACTGTCAAGGTTGTTTAATCTGCCCACAGTTCCAACCCACTGCGCCAACGCATAGAGCGCAATTGCAGAAAAGGGGGATGGTAATGCCATGGTCAGATATACAAATTGATTTTATTGGTCCAGTAACAAGGTCATCAAGAGGTAACAAATACATGTTGACAGTGACATGCCTGTTCACTAAATGGGTAGAGTGCATTAGTGCACCTAACAATAGTGTGGAAAAATGTGCAGCGTTGCTCATCAACCAAGTGTTTTCCAGATTTGGTTTGCCCCAAAGAATCTAATCAGATCGGGGAACCCACTTCACTAGCGAATTGATGACCAAAATGTGGAAAATACTAGGGGTTAAAAGAAAGCTCCAAATTGCTTATAGAGCTGCCTCAAGTGGTGGTGTAGAGCGTTACAACCAGCCCATTGTTAAAATCCTCAAAAAGTTTGTGAGTGAAACGGGTAAAGACTGGGATGTAAAACTACCTCTAGTCTTAATGGCATTAAGAGCAACTCCAAGTAGTGCTACCAAGATGTCACCTTTTGAACTAATGACTGGTAGAAGAATGGTTCTGCCTTAGCATCTGCTGTACAGTACATCAGACCAAAACTTGATAAACGCTGCCAATACACATCAATATGTGGAGAACCTAAGAAAGCACCTGCAATATGCCTTTGCATTTGCTCAAAGGAATTTAGAAAGACCCGCAACTGCCACTAAAACCTATTATGATCTCAAAACATCCAAAAAGTAATATGAAATAAATGATAAAGTTAAGGCCTATAAAATACGGATCCCCAAAAATGAAAGTTTCATAGATAAATGGGTCCATATCAATCAATTGCGAGCATGTCATCTAAGATCCCAACTACAAGTTATAGAGGGAGAATGAAGTGTCATATCCCCAACTGCACTAAAGACATACTGTAGTTTGAAGATGACTGGCTCAAAAATAACGGACTTTCTACTTAAAGGACTGCCTATGATGTATAGGCCAATATCCTCACCGAGTACCACTGACTTTGATCCAATTCAAATACATGTGTCCTACATATATTTGAATTTGAAAGGGAAAATTAGTTCAGGGCACAGGTAAATACATATTTATATATATATATATATATATATATATATATATATATATATATATATATATATATATATATATATATATATATGTCAATAGGACAGGGAAATATGTTTATGTATGAAACCATATTTGTATCAGATATTACTGGAATAAGGTTCAAATTCTGATGTCAGGATTTGACTCAGAAACCTTCACAAATTGAATATACATCTCCAGGCTGAGCTACAGACAACAGGTCCCAAGAAACAAAAGGAAAACATTTGCTTCTTAATTAGGAAGTGCAAATTTCATAGCACTCTGTACCCCATGTGGTGAGCAAGAGACGAAGAGCCTGGATACACACTCATATATGGACTTCCTGCCAACAAAGGAGCTGAAAATAGACAGCTGCCTGTTAATTGACTCAGGCTGTGTGGCTGATAACACCAGAATACACGTGACACAGACATTGTGTCTAGGGAAGGATAGCATACAGTGAAGGCACATGGCTTACATTATGATTTCAAAGCAACTGTACTTAGATTTTAAATAAAAAACATAATTTATGTAAAAACTTACCTGATAAATTCATTTCTTTCATATTAGCAAGAGTCCATGAGCTAGTGACGTATGGGATATACATTCCTACCAGGAGGGGCAAAGTTTCCCAAACCTTAAAATGCCTATAAATACACCCCTCACCACACCCACAATTCAGTTTAACGAATAGCCAAGAAGTGGGGTGATAAGAAAAAAGTGCGAAAGCATATAAAATAAGGAATTGGAATAATTGTGCTTTATACAAAAAAATCAAAACCACCACAAAAAAGGGCGGGCCTCATGGACTCTTGCTAATATGAAAGAAATGAATTTATCAGGTAAGTTCTTACATAAATTATGTTTTCTTTCATGTAATTAGCAAGAGTCCATGAGCTAGTGACGTATGGGATAATGATTACCCAAGATGTGGATCTTTCCACACAAGAGTCACTAGAGAGGGAGGGATAAAATAAAGACAGCCAATTCCTGCTGAAAATAATCCACACCCAGAATAAAATTTTTAATGAAAAAACATAAGCAGAAGATTCAAACCGAAACCACTGCCTGAAGTACGTTTCTACCAAAAACTGCTTCAGAAGAAGAAAACACATCAAAATGGTAGAATTTAGTAAAAGTATGCAAAGAGGACCAAGTTGCTGTTTTGCAAATCTGATCAACTGAAGCTTCATTCTTAAACGCCCAGGAAGTAGAAACTAACCTAGTAGAATGAGCTGTAATCCTTTGAGGCGGAGTGTTACCCGACTCAACATAGGCATGATGAAATAAAGATTTCAACCAAGATGCCAAAGAAATGGCAGAAGCTTTCTGGTCTTTTCTAGAACCGGAAAAGATGACAAATAGACTAGAAGTCTTTCGGAAAGACTTAATAGCTTCAACATAATATTACAAAGCTCTAACAGCATCCAAAGAATGCAATGATTTCTCCTGAGAATTCATAGGATTAGGACATAATGAAGGAACCACAATTTCTCTACTAATGTTGTTAGAATTCACAACCTTAGGTAAAAAATTCAAAAGAAGTTCGCAGCACCGCCTTATCCTGATGCAAAATCAGAAAAGGAGACTCACAAAAAAGAGTAGATAATTCAGAGACTCTTCTGGCAGAAGAGATGGCCAAAAGAAACAAAACTTTCCAAGAAAGTAATATAATGACCAAAGAATGCATGGGTTCAAAAGGAGGAGCTTGAAGATCCCCCAGAACCAAATTCAAACTCCAAGGAGGAGAAATTGACTTAATGACAGGTTTTATATGAACCAAAGCTTGTACAAAACAATGAATATCAGGAAGATTAGCAATCCTTCTGTGAAAAAGAACAGAAAGAGCAGAGATTTGTCTTTCAAGAAACTTGCGGACAAACCTTTATCTAAACCATCCTGAAGAAATATAAGTCTTCCAGACTCTATAATATATCTCTCTAGATACAGATTTACGAACCTGTCACATAGTATCAATCACAGAGTCAGAGAAACCTCTTTGACCAAGAATCAAGCGTTCAAACTCCACACCTTAAAATTAAGGTTTTGAGATCCTGATGGAAAAAAGAACCTTGAGACAGAAAGACTGGTCTTAACGGAAGAGTCCACAGCTGGCAAGAGGCCATCCGGACAAGATCCGCATACCAAAACCTGTGAGGCCATGCTGGAGCTACCAGCAGGACAAACGAGCATTCCTTTAGAATATTGGAGAATACCCTTGGAAGAAGAACTAGAGGCGGAAAGATATAGGCAGGATGACACTTGTAAGGAAGAGATAATGCATCCACTGCCTCCGCCCGAGGATCCCTGGATCCGGACAGATACCAGGGAAGTTTCTTGTTTAGATGAGAAGCCATCAGATCTATTTCTGGGAGTTCCCACATTTGAACAATCTGAGGAAATACCTCTGGGTGAAGACGATTCGCCCAGGTGCAACGTTTGGCGACTGAGATAATCCGCTTTCCAATTGTCCATACCTGGGATATGAACCACAGAGATTAGACAGGAGCTGGATTCCGCCCAAACCAAAATTCGAGATACTTCTTTCATAGCCAGAGGACTGTGAGTCCCTCCTTGATGATTGATGTATGCCACAGTTGTGACATTGTCTATCTGAAAACAAATGAACAACTCTCTCTTCAGAAGAGGCCAAGACTGAAGAGCTCTGAAATTGCACGGAGTTCCAAAATATTGATCGGAAATCTCACCTCCTGAGATTCCCAAACCCCTTGTGCCGTCAGATACCCCCACACAGCTCCCCAACCTGTAAGACTTGCATCTGTTGAGATATAGTCCAGGTCGGAAGAACAAAGAAGCCCCCTGAACTAAACGATGGTGATCTGTCCACCATGTCAGAGAGTGTCGTATAATCGGTTTAAAGATATTAAGTGAGATATCTTTGAGTAATCCATGCACCATTGGTTCAGCATACAGAGCTGAAGAGGTCGCATGTGAAAACGAGCAAAGGAGATCGCATCTGATGCGGCAGTCCTAAGACCTAAAATTTCCATGCATAAGGCTACCAAAGGGAATGATTGTGACTGAAGGTTTTGACAAGCTGAAATCAATGTTAAACTTCTCTTGTCTGACAAGGACAGAGTCATAGACACTGAATCTATTCTAGAAACCTAAAAAGGTTACCCTTGTCTGAGGAATCAATGAACTGATTGGTAAATTGATCCTCCAACCATGAACTTGAAGAAACAACACAAGTCGATTCGTATGAGATTCTTCGAAAATGAAAAGACTGAGCAAGTACCCAGATATCGTCCAATAAGGAAATACCAAAAACCTTGTTCTCTGATTACAGAAAGAAGGGCACAGAGAACCTTTGAAAAAAATTCTTGGAACTGAGGCTAGGCCAAACGGTAGAGCCACAAAACTGGTAATGCTTGTCTAAAAAGAGAATCTCAGACACTAAAAGTGATCTGGATGAATCGGAATATGCAGATACACATCCTGTAAATCTATTGTAGACATATAATGCCCGTGCTAAACAAAAGGCAGGACAGTCCTACAGAAACTGAATGTTGGTATCCTTACATAACGATTCAATATTGATAGATCCGGAACTGGTCTGAAGGAATTGACCTTCTTTGGTACAATGAAGAGATAAAATAAAACCCCAGCCCCTGTTCCAGAACTGGAACTGGCATAATTACTCCAGCCAACTCTAGATCTGAAACACATTTCAGAAATGCTGAGCCTTTGCTGTGTTAACTGGGACACGGGAAAGAAAAAAATCTCTTAGCAGGAGGCCTTAACTGAAGCCAATTCTGTACCTTTCTGAAACAATGTTCTGAAACCAGAAATTGAGAACGGAATTGATCAAAATTTCTTTGAAGAAAACGTAATCTGCCCCATACCAGCTGAGCTGGAATAAGGTCCGCACCTTCATGGGTACTTAGGAGCTGGCTATAGGTTTTCTATAAGGCTTGGATATATTCCAAACTGGAAATAGTTTCCAAACTGATACCGCTCCTGAAGATGAAGGATCAGGCTTTTGTTCCTTATTGTGAGGAAAGGAACGAAAATGATTATTAGACCTAAATTTACCTTAGATTTTTTATCCTTTGGTAAAAAAGTTCCCTTCCTTCCAGAAACAGTTGAAATAATAATTTATTACCCTGGAAAGAAAAGGAAAGCAAAGTTGACTTAGAAGACATATCAGCATTCCAAGTTTAATCCATAAAGCTTTTCTAGCTGAAATAGCTAGAGACATATACCTGACATCAACTCTAATGATATCAAAAGATGGTATCACCAATAAAATTATTAGCATGTTATAGAATAATAATAATGCTATAAAATTATGATCTGTTACTTGCTGCGCTAAAGCTTCTAACCAAAAAGTTGAAGCTGCAGCAACATCCGCTAAAAATATAGCAAGTCTAAGAAGATTACCTGAACATAAGTAAGCTTTTCTTAGAAAGGATTCAATTTTCCTATCTAAAGGATCCTTAAATGAATTACTATCTGCCGTAGGAATAGTAGCACATTTAGCAGGAGTAGAGACAGCCCCATAACCTTAGGGATTTTGTCCCAAAAAAAACTCTAATCTGTCAGATGGCACAGGATATAATTGCTTAAACGTTTAGAAGGAGTAAAAGAATTACCCAAATTATTCCATTCCCTGTAAATTACTTCAGAAATAGCATCAGGGAGATTAAACACTTCTGGAATAACTACAGGAGATTTAAAAACCTTATTTAAACGTTTAGATTTAGTATCAAGAGGACCAGAATCCTCTATTTCTAATGCAATTAATACTTCTTTAAATAAAGAACGAATAAATTCCATCTTGAACAAATACAAAGATTTATCAGCATCAACCTCTGAGACAGAAACCTCTGAACCAGAAGAACCATTATCAGTATCAGAATGATGATGTTCATTTAAAAATTCATCTGAAAAAAGAGAAGTTTTAAAAGACTTTTATGTAAACTAGAAGGAGAAATAACAGACATAGCCTTCTTAATGGATTTAAAAAATAAAATCTCTTATGTTTATCAGGAACACTCTGAAAATTAGATGTTGACAGAACAGCAACAGGTAATGTAACAGTACTAAAGGAAATTTTATCTGCATTAATAAGTTTGTCATGACATGCAATACAAACAACAGCTGGAGAAACAGATACCAAAAATTATAGCAGATACACTTAGCTTGGTAGCTCCAGCACTAGACAGCGATTTTCCTGTAGTATCTTCTGACTCAGATGCAACGTGAGACATCTTGCAATATGTAAGAGAAAAAACAACATATAAAGCAAAATTGATCAAATTCCTTAAATGACAGTTTCAGGAATGGGAAAAAAATGCCAAAGAACAAGCTTCTAGCAACCAGAAGCAATGAAAAAATAAGACTTAAATAATGTGGAGACAAAAGCGACGCCCTTATTTTTTAGCGCCAAATAAGACGCCCACATTATTTGGCGCCTAAATGCTTTTGGCGCCAAAAATGACGCCACATCCGGAACGCCGACATTTTTGGCGCAAAATAACGTCAAAAAATGACGCAACTTCCGGCGACACGTATGACGCCGGAAACGGAAAAGAATTTTTGCGCCAAAAAAGTCCGCGCCAAGAATGACGCAATAAAATGAAGCATTTTCAGCCCCCGCGAGCCTAACAGCCCACAGGAAAAAAAGAGTCAAATTTTTGAAGGTAAGAAAAAATTATTAATTCAAATGCATTATCCCAAATATGAAACTGACTGTCTGAAAAAATAAGTAAAGTTGAACATTCTGAGTCAAGGCAAATAAATGTTTGAATACATATATTTAGAACTTTATAAACAAAGTGCCCAACCATAGCTTAGAGTGTCACAGAAAATAAGATTTACTTACCCCAGGACACTCATCTACATGTTTGTAGAAAGCCAAACCAGTACTGAAACGAGAATCAGCAGAGGTAATGGTATATATAAGAGTATAGCGTCGATCTGAAAAGGGAGGTAAGAGATGAATCTCTACGACCGATAACAGAGAACCTATGAAATAGACCCCGTAGAAGGAGATCACTGCATTCAAATAGGCAATACTCTCCTCACATCCCTCTGACATTCACTGCACGCTGAGAGGAAAACCGGGCTCCAACTTGCTGCGGAGCGCATATCAACGTAGAATCTAGCACAAACTTACTTCACCACCTCCATCGGAGGCAAAGTTTGTAAAACTGAATTGTGGGTGTGGTGAGGGGTGTATTTATAGGCATTTTAAGGTTTGGGAAACTTTGCCCCTCCTGGTAGGAATGTATATCCCATACGTCACTAGCTCATGGACTCTTGCTAATTACATGAAAGAAATAAATACATTTTTGCAAAGGGAACATCACTAGTTTCATATGTGTTTGGAAAAATTCAAATAACCCAGATATGTATATATATGGGACTGAGACATTTGATATTAAATGAATGATTGTTATGTTGAGTAATGACTACATCAAATACATATGAATGCTTGGATCATTTCTAATAATTATTTCTATTTTAATTGCAGACAACCATTGGTCATGGGCATCAATCTATGCACTTAGAAAGAGATGGAATGCCTGCATGAAATGAAATAAGTCATATCATATGAATGTGCAATAAATGTTTATAAAGTTTTAAATACATCTCTTAAAATATAGCGAGATGAAGATATGGAAGTTACTTTGATGTGATATGACTATGAAATATAAACTTTCTGTTAGGCTAAATGAAATATAAATTATTTTAATATAATGTTAGATGTATTTGATGTTTCATATCAAAATGATCAGAAAATTCATTAAGATATAACTTATCCAAAACAAATATTGTGAATAGTTGTTGCAGTAAATTATGATAAAATGAATAACCATTTCATAGAAATACTGATTTAAATTTGTTCAAATATTTAGAGATGGTATAGCTGCATATATTGTTGTGTCTGTTTATAATGCTGCCACCCGGTGTTGCCATACGAGAACTACAACCAAAAGGCCTTTTGGCTGTTAAAAATAAGATATTCCAATTATCCAATGACAAGGGACAAGGCTCCGTGGGCGTTTCCAATACTCACCAATGACTGATAAATAATCAAAAAAGGGGAGGGGTGAGATCAGATGATTTAAACCCCAGCATAGAGACTGAGAGGTTGTTGGCTGACTCCTGAAGGAATAACTACAGCAGTTATTATTAAAGCACACACCTACTATTGGACTCCATATGCATTATCCCCAAATTTTGAATTTCTGAGGTGAAATTGGATCTGTTAAGAAACATTGGAAACTGGATTGCTGTTTATTTGGTGATGTATACAAAGTTTTATTGTAAGATAAGTTATATGCATAGCCATTACAGTTAATAGATTTAAAGAGCAGATTATACTTTTAAACTGTGTGTCATTGTTTTAGATAGCTCTTAGCCTGCCTATTTGTATGCAAGCATTTAAAGTAAGAATTTACTATTACTGTATATAGCAGAGTTAAAGAAATAGTTTGGATTTTAAGTTAGCATTTCACAGCCTATATATTGTTTAAATCTGTATCTGATTTGTTAAGTAACTCATCTGTGCAAGTTCTGATATTGTAAGTTAATTATGTATTAGGATAAATTGCAGTTAAATATATATATTACCCTATTGATTATAAGCACTGTTGCTTTGATTTTAAAGGCTTTTTTATTAATAAGGTTGGTTTTAAAGGTAAGCGTGTATGAACTTTGCATAGCATATTTAAATAGTTTTCAAGCGCATATAATATTTCAATTTCCTTTTATTGCAAATATATTTCAATATGTTCATGGATATTAACTAAATAAAAGAATTCAGATATTTATATTAATTGTATTGTTTCTAGTAGATGCATGTTGATTAAGGGTTTCTATTTTTAAGGAAAATTATTATTTGTATTGTGTTATAACCCTGCCATAAGCTGATATATAATTTGGAGAGCACTACTAAGATTTTCATAAATATACTGACATCACGCAAGTCATCCAGCATTCAGAGATAAAATACAGCAGCGTGTGGACCATTTTTAGCCCAAGGCAGCTCATCTCATCAGGCCTTTTTTAGTCGAATGTATCGCCCACTGTCAGTCCCTTCGGGATCCATCCCTCATTCATCTTAATAAAGTTGAGGTAATCTAGACTTTTTTGACCTAGGCGACTTCTCTTCTCAGTGACAATACCTCCTGCTGCACTGAAGGTCCTTTCTGACAGGACACTTGAAGCGGGGCAGGCCAGAAGTTCTATCGCAAATTGGGATAGCTCAGGCCACAGGTCAAGCCTGCACACCCAGTAGTCAAGGGGTTCATCGCTCCTCAGAGTGTCGAGATCTGCAGTTAAGGCGATTTAGTCTGCTACCTGTCGGTCGAGTCGTTCTCTGAGGGTGGACCCCGAAGGGCTGTGGCAATGCATAGGACTTAAAAAGCTCTGCATGTCCTCCATCAACAACATGTCTGTAAAGCGTCCTGTCCTTGCCGGCGTGGTCGTGGGAGGAGGAGGATTACTTTCACCTCTTCCCCTGTTAGATTCCCATTGTACTGCGACATCACCCTTATACGCTGTGTAAAGCATACTTTTTAATTTCTTTTGGAACTGCTGCATCCTTTCCGACTTGCGATAATTCGGTAACATTTCAGGCACTTTATGCTTATACCGGGGGTCTAGTAGCATGGACACCCAGTACAGGTCGTTCTCCTTCAGCTTTTTTATACGAGGGTCCCTCAACAGGCACAACAGCATGAAAGACCCAATTTGCACAAGGTTGGATGGCGAGCTACTCATGTCCCGTTCCTCGTCCTCAGTGATCTCACTGAAGGTATCTTCTTCCCCCCAGCCACGTACAACACCACGGGTACCAGATAGGTGACAACGAGCACCCTGGGATGCCTGTTGTGGTTGGTCTTCCTCCTCCTCCTCCTCAAAGCCACATTTCTCCTCTGACTCCTCTTCCTCACAATCCTCTTCCAGCGTTGCCTCTGGTCCAGCAAGCGATGCTGATAAGGCTGTTTCTGGTGGTGATGGTGACCACAACTCTTCCTCTTCACGCTCATCTACGGCCTGATCCAGCACTCTTAGCAGGGCACGCTCCAGGAAGAAAACAAATGGTATGATGCCGCTGATGGTGCCTTCGGTGCGACTGACTAGGTTTGTCACCTCCTCAAAAGGACGCATGAGCCTACAGGCATTGCGCATGAGCGTCCAGTAACGTGGCAAAAAAATTCCCAGCTCCGCAGAGGCTGTCCTAGCACCCCGGTCATACAAATAGTCGTTAACGGCTTTTTCTTGTTGGAGCAGGCGGTCGAACATTAGGAGTGTTGAATTCCAACGTGTCGGGCTGTCGCAAATCAAGCGCCTCACTGGCATGTTGTTTCGCCGCTGGATATCTGAAAAGTGTGCCATGGCCGTGTAGGAACGCCTCAAATGGCCACACACCTTCCTGGCCTGCTTCAGGACGTCCTGTAAGCCTGGGTACTTATGCACAAAGCGTTGTACGATCAGATTACACACATGTGCCATGCACGGCACATATGTCAACTTGCCCAAATTCAATGCCGCCACCAAATTTCTTCCGTTGTCAGAAACCACTTTGCCGATCTCCAGTTGGTGCGCAGTCAGCCACTGATCCACCTGTGCGTTCAGGGTGGAGTGCTGGTCTGGTGTGACTCTCTGCTTTCAGGCAAGTCAACCCCAAGACGGCGTGACACTGCCGTATCCGGTATGTGGAATAGTACCTGGGGGGGTGCCGTTAATGTGGAGCAAGATGCAGCAGCAGAAGAGGACTCAGCCGAGGAGGTTATGGAAGAGGATGGAGTAGGAGGAGTAGAGGAGGTGGCAGCAGGCCTGCCTGCAAGTCGTGGCGGTGTCACCAACTCCTCTGCAGAGCCACGCATTCCATGCTTGGCAGCCATCAGCAGGTTTACCCAATGCGCAGTGTAGGTGATATACCTGCCCTGACCATGCTTTGCAGACCAGGTATCAGTGGTCAGATGGACCCTTGCCCCAACACTGTGTGCCAGACATGCCATTACTTCCTTTTGCACAATCGAGTACAGGTTGGGGATTGCCTTTTGTGCAAAGAAATTTGGGCCGGGTACCTTCCACTGCGGTGTCCCAATAGCTAAAAATTTTTGGAACGCCTCAGACTCCACCAACTTGTATGGTAAAAGCTGGTGGGCTAAGAGTTCAGACAAGCCAGCTGTCAGACGGCGGGCAAGGGGGTGACTTTTGTGACATTGGCTTCTTACGCTCAAACATGTACTTCACAGACACCTGACTGTGGGCTGATGAGCAGGAACTGCTCAAGGCGAGAGACGGAATGGCGGATGGTTGAGAGGGGGCATGGAGGACAGCAGTGGTTGACGATGAAGATGCTGGACCAGGAGGAGGATGGCGGCTTTGAGTTTCTGTGCTGCTTGTACTCATGTGTTGATCCCATAGGCGTTTGTGATGTGCGATCATGTGCCTTTGCAAAGCAGTTGTACCTAGGTGGGTGTTGGACTTCCCACGACTCAGTTTCTTTTGGCACAGGTTGCAAATGGCATCGCTGTTGTGAGAGGCAGACACACACAAAAAACGCCACACTGCTGAGCTCTGCGATGACGGCATTCTGGTGGTGGCAACAGCATGCGTTGATTGGCATGCTGTCTGGCTGACCCCGGGTGCCGATGCATGCTGTCTGACTGTGCCACTAGCTCCTTGCGACGACCTCCCCCTGCTTCCAACTTGTCTCCTTCTCCTCCTCCTCTCTGTCTCCCCATCTGAACTTTCCCCCTGTTCTTCTTCTCTTCTAGCGGGCACCCACGTGACATCCACGGACGCATCGTCATCAACCGCTTCACTTGTATCTGACAAATCAACAAAGGAAGCAGCAGCGGGTACAACATCATCATCATCACACCGTACGTCCATGTCTTTAATGCTGCCTGACTGAGACATATCACTGTTATCTACATCCTCTGTCAATGATGGTTGCCCATCACTCATTTCTTCCAACTGATGTGTAAATAACTCCTCTGACAGATCAAGTGAAGCGGCTGTGGTGCTAGTGTTGGTGGTGGCAGCAGGCGGGCGAGTGGTAACTTGAGAGGTGCCCGGAAGCTGTAGAAGATTGGGTGTCCTGTGTTAGCCAGTCAACTATGTCCTCAGAAGTTTTCGAGTTCATGGTACATGGCCTCTGAACACTGGGCATTATTCTAGGGCCAGAGGGAATCACAGCACCACAACGGCACGTGCGGGGTGACCTGCCTCTGCCTGTCATTTTTTTTTAAATGTACACTTACACTACTATTAAACAAGATATGAGTGGTGGCACTGGGCAAGTGGGCACAGTATACGCTGTGAGCCTGACAGACGCTGGCAGGCAGGCAACTGCAATTAGATTACACAAGCAGACTGATGTTTCACAGTCAAAAAAATTGTTTTTTTTTAAATTTACACTACTGTTACACCAGATATGAGTGGTGGCACTGGGCAAGTGGGCACAGTATATGCTGTGAGCCTGGCACACACGCTGGCAGGCAGGCAACTGCAATTAGATTACACAGGGGAAAAAAAAGCAGCCCTAAAACGCTTTTTGGGGTGCTGTCCTTACAGCAGAGATCAGATGAGTCCTTCTGGACTGTAGTGGACACTGAATACACTAGCCTAGCTATCGATTTAATCAGCCGCAGCTACACTGTCCCTCCTCTCCCTAAGAATGCAGCTTCCGAATTAATCTAAAATTGATGCTGTCCAAGAGGTAGGAGGGTCTGGGAGGGAGGGTCTGCTGCTGCTGGTTGGAATGTGCCTGCTGACTGTGAGGTACAGGGTCAAAGTATTACTCAATGATGACTAATAGGGGGCGGATCGAATATCGCATATGTTCGCCCGCCGCGGCGAACACGAACATGCTATGTTCGCCGGGAACTATTCGCCGGCGAACTATTCGCGACATCACTAGTACACATATAATTGATATTTTAAATGATATCCTGTGTATTTTATCCTCTCAAAGAGAGATATACAGATATGAAATATTAATCTGTATGGGATAAAATCCAATGTAGATATAATTGTGTGAGAACCACATATATCTATGTATGTGATGTTAAGCGGATGGCTGAAGAAGGAAATTGAATCCAGGATGAGGATATTATGATTTTAAGTTATTTCATAAAATATATGATTTTAAATGCATTTTATATATTATAAGTGGAATAAATTCACGTGTGGTCTTAAAATAATCAGAATAAATAATGTGACATAGTACAGTACATGTGAACATGTAACTTATTAATGTAAAGAAATTATGGCATTTTTGAATACACATTTTAAAGAAATGTTTTTACGGTCTAGAAATGGTTAAATTAATCTGTTTGTTTGTCATGCCGCCCCTGGTGTTGCGATGCAAGAAAAGATGCATTTCCCTAGCAACCATACATTTCCAAAATGAACCAATAAGGAGGGAAAAGGTTCCGTAAGGGCTTCCCATATTCTCACCTATGATTAGACAATATAAGCTGGAATGCAAGATGAGGAAGGGGCTGCTGACTATTGCTTTAGGACTAGTAACTAAAATTTGGGCTGCGTTTTGGAAAGCAGTTACTATAAGCTAATCAGGATACCTTTTTCTGATCCATTGCAAATACTCTTATTTTCATATGAGGTGGAATAAATTTGGGAGCTGAATTATCGATTTGGTCATTTTTGGTGATGTATGATTGTTCTAATTTTTGATATTTAAATCAAAAGTATTTGGTAAAGTATAAAAGGTTGCTAATAACATGTAAATGCCTAAAACAAAATATATGCATAGTCACTGCAGTTAAATTACAACTGATAGACTTAAAGAGCATTATTTATATTTTAGAATTATATTCATAGTCCTGAAAAATGTTAAGCTTGCCTTTTGTATGCTAAATATTTAAAACAAACATCCATTATTGCTGTAGCTAGCAGACTTAAAGGAATACATTGTATTTTAACCTTGTATTCATAGCCTGTGTATTTTAAATATATCCTTAATGCCAAATAGTTTATCTTTGCAAATATAGATTTATAACTCAGAATTGGTCTTAATTGTAGATAACTAAGAATTTATTTCAGCTTAAAGAAATTGGCATAAGAATTGGTTGTTTACAAAAATAATATATACAACTCTCTGGTATTTCAATTAGAGTGTATATTGTCTTATTGTTTAACTAAGCACTGTTAAAATTGTACCAGTCTGAAAGTTAGTGGCTTATATCTTAGTCTCATTGTGATATTTTAAATGCAACTCTGATTTGGGAGGCTATTGTGAATAAGGCAACTTTTATGAACTTTGAATAGCATATTTTAATAGTTTTAAACGTGTATAGTATTGACTCATACTCTGGTTCCTACAAATGTACTTCAGTGTGTCTATAAATATTAACTAATAAAAAGAATTCAGGAATTTATATTAATGTTATGGTTTTTGCTATATGCATATTCTATTGGGGTTTAGTTTAAAGGATAATTATTAAATATATTGTATTATAACCCGGCCATATACTGACACAAATATTAATTAGAAAAACCGTTACTGTCTCTTTAAATTTAAAACAGTTTCTTTTTTCCTGCAAATCATTGAACTTAGCAAACAAACAAATTAACAAAAAATAAAACCTCTGCACCTCAGCAAGCTGCTGAAGTGCTCCTACCTGACCCGAGACCAGTCAATGTTCCCTTCCTTTCAGCTCTAACGATCCGTTAGTATCAAACAACGAGACGCTGCAGAAAAAGGAAATACTGGTTCTGCACTAGCAACGCATGATTGCTCTCAGCATGCGACTCTAGAACAGACCAGTAAATCCTTCCTGATGTTGCATTACCCTTAGCCTTCTTAGAACTGAAGCGCAACTAAAGTGGTGTGCAAACAGGAAGGACCGCCCATCGTGGGCGTTACCTCTGCCGAACTCGTCTCGTTCTAGATAGAAAAAGAGTGAAACCACCAGAGCCATATGTCCTAGCAACGCATGTCTGCCTTTCAGCTAAACTCCAGCCCCAGTGCCTGCCAAATAATGCTGCCCAAACACCTTCCCTTTAGGAAAGACTTAATGTACCAACATAAAAAGCCATCCTCCTTATAGCCCCTTATGTTCAGAGTGTACTAACTGTGTTTCTGAGTCCTTTTCTTCAATGTGCTCCAGAAATTAAAGTAGCACTTAGCTTCTGCCTGGCAGCAAGGCAGCTCTCAGGCTTGAGAGGTCCTCTCCCTCACATCGACCTGAGGAGAATAAAGTGCTGAGTCAACATTTACCTCAGCCTGCAGGAAATAGGGCAGCAAGAAAATATGGGAGGCGCAGTGAGAATTATGTCCCACAAGTTCCCATTGCTCTAAAGCCACCAATGCTCTACTGAAGATATTGATATGGACTACGGCTACACCCTAGAACAAAGCAGCACAATCTTGCACTACTTTAAAAATAATAAACTCTTGATTGAAGAATCTATACTAACACCTCACTTTACCTCTTACTATCACTAACGTAGGCAAAGAGAATGACTGGAGTGGGAGGGAAGGGAGGTGCTATTTAACAGCTCTGCTGTGGTGCTCTTTGCCTCCTCCTGCTGACCAGGAGGTGAATATCCCATTAGTAATTAAGATGATTCGTGGACTCATTGTGTCTTAAAAAAGAAAGACAAGCCACTCATCTTGTACTTATACTAGCAATGCTGAATTTAAGAATGTCCAACCTAGTGGTGCAGAAATAACCTTCAAATTGTTTTTCAGTCACCTCTGCATTCAGTATAGGCAGGTTCAGGGTAGCGTGGTCTCTGCTGTGCTACCTCACTAATTCTGTATTTTCTCTTTCCCCACACTCTGCCCTGTAGCTGTTACTAAATTATTACATGTAACAGAGCACAGCCCTGGATCTCTTTTTTTTATCCCAGTCCGGCCCTTCTCACAAGGGCTGAACTCACTGAATATCAAAAAGAAAAGAAAATAGGCCCCTCCCTACCATGCACTCAAAGTCAGAGGGCCTTAAAAAAGTACTCCTAGGAGTAATCTAACAAGCCATGTGGAAAACTAGGCCCCAAATAAAGATTTATCACCCTCAGAGAAAAAACGTTTTTATTTTTATAAATCATGCAAAGGTTTTTACACTAAGTAATATAAGTATTAAAATGAATATTACCCTTATTTGCAAGCATGATCCCAGTTGTTGTTAAATCACTGCAATCAGGCTTACCTTAAATATATCAGGCACTGTCAGCATTTTCTAGACCTTATCATCTCTCTAGAAAAAAATATACTGAACTTACCTCAGAGCAATTAATTCTGCAGGCCGTTCCCCCAGCTAAAGTTTTCCCATACTCTTCAGATATGTGTGAGAACAGAAGTGGACCTTAGTTACAACCTGCTAAGATCATCAAAAACCTCAGGCAAAACTCTTCTTCTAATTTCTGCCTGAGGTAAAAACAGTACAACGCCGGTACCGTTTAAAAATAACAAACTTTTGATTGAAGATAAACTACACCAATTCACCACATCTCTCTTGATACTTCCTTTCTTGTCAAGAGCTGCAAGAGAATGACTAGGAGTGGCAGTTAGGGGAGGAGCTATATAGACAGCTCTGCTGTGGGTGATCCTCTTGCAGCTTCCTGTTGGGAAGGAGAATATCCCACAAGTAATGGATGAATCCGTGGACTGGATACACCTTACAAGAGAAAAAGAGTGCTGCAAGATCTCTATCATTTCTTTATATGAAGTAGAGACAAGCCCAGTGCAATACTGCTGTGTGTGATGAGTTGTTACACTTCTGTGTTACTTTAACAAATAAGGATCATACTTTATATATTTCTGTTTATTTATACCAATTACACTGCTCCTTGTATTTGCTGCATTGCAAACTAAAACTGACACTTTCAGAAAGTGGGAGGGAGAGGGCTGTTCCCTGGGCTGAACAGGGGAGTTCCCCCGGGTATGTCTGAAGCTCTCACCAGTCTTGTTTAATGTTCTAATATTTTAAACAAGCTGGTCTCACTGATTTGTCTTGCCAGCTGTATGCGGGTGAAGTTTGCACAAAATTCACAATAGACTTATTTAACCAACAGAAAAGTAATATATACTATAATATAGACAAAAGCAAGTTAAATTGTAGGGAAAACATTTCAGTTAATTTGGTATTGCTGCAAACTGCGCCTTTATATCAGCCTTTACCTTCTCTCCCATGTAAATTTTGTTTCGCAGAGAGCTTCATTACTTTCTATGGAAGGCATCTCTCTGGGATTACGAAGTCCCTCCCCTTTTCAGAGAAAATTCAGTGAGTTCTGTCTCTGAAGTCTGCACTATAGTCTGAATTTGTAAAATCCAAATTCTAACTAAACTGCTGTAAACAAAATAAAATTCAATTTAAACTTTGCACTTTCTATTTTGTAAGTATAAAGTGATATAAAACCGAAAGTACAAAGTGTAAAAGCAGCAGAACTGTCATGTCATGCAGTGCTATATTGCACTTGGCTTGTCTCTCCGTCACATACAGAAATGCAGGAAACGCCCCTTGAAGAAGTAAAGCAAAATCTGGCTTTTGAAAATATCACTAGGGATCTTGCAGTGCTGGAGGATTAATTTATAAAATATCTCACCTGAGCAGAGAGGTTTTGAATATCAGGGCCTTAGTCTGAACTTCAAATGGATTAGTAGAATTTTTTTTGTGACAAAATTTCAGTTGTGTCTGTTTCCACTCCTCCTGTATCGTGACAGCCATCAGCCAATCACAAATGAATATATGTATATTCTGTGAATTCTTGCACATGCTCAGTAGGAGCTGGTGACTCAAAAGGTATAACAATATGAAAAAACTGCACATTGTTAATGAAAGTAAATTGGAAGGTTGTTTAAACTGCATGCTCTATCTGAATCATAATATTATAACAACTTGTGCCCCTTTAAAGAGACATGCACTAGATTTGTCTTTGCATAAATGTTTGGTAGATGATCCATTTATATAGCCCATACAGGGTTGTTTTTTTTGTAAAAATTTAGTTTTGCTTATTTAAAAAGAATAAAAAAAAAAAACACATTTGACTCCTAACCAACCTCCAAAGTTTTAGAAGTAGACTGTTGTCTACCTATTCCTCCAGCTTGCTCCTGTTTGTGTAAAGGGTCTTTTCATATGCATGGGGAAGGGGGTGTCTGCTCTTTTTTGCTTTCCAGACCTTTTCACTGGGTGTCACAGACTAACCTAATCAACAGTGCTAAACTGCATGTAATAGACACTGTAAAGAACAGTTATATGAAAACTGGTGTACACTGTCCCTTTAAGCTCTATGAGCTTCACCACTCAGCATCCCTGTTCTGTGCATTTGTGCAGTCTACCACTTTACGGCTGAGCTCTTGTTGCTAATAGCACATCTAGTAGGGAAAAAGTTCACAAACTGACTTGTTCAGTAAGACCCATCCTACTGCCAATGTGCGGCTATGGAGATTTCATGACTATATGCTGGACTTTATACACTTATTAGCAATGGGTGTGGATTTAACACCTGAACTCAATAAGTATCTACATACCTAAAATACGCACCCACACATACATTATATATATATTTATATTAATTTAATATTTTTATGATATATTGCACACATGCACACACAAAATACTCAATTACTTTTTTTTTTTCTTTAATAATTGCAAGGATTCCAGAAAAAAAGTAATATAGGAATTACCATCACTAAAAATAAAGGCGACCTTCATTCATCAGTTAAAAAAAAACAAACACTGATGAATAGGCACCTTTATTTCATTTCACCACAGCTTCAGTGCTAACCTAAGCACCCACGGCACAACTTTTTTTTCAATGAGAACGTTTCCACCTTAGTCTATAGCTGTGATATTGAAAAACTGAGCTGTTTTGTGGATGGCCGGAGGCGTTTAGGTTAGCACTGAGCCTGTGGCGAAATTTTATTTTATGTGATGGTAAATTCTAGCGTTTCATAAACAGTAGGATTTATCATCTCTTTAATGCATACCCATATCTATAAAAAAAACTATAAACACAATGTAAGATCAGTCACAACTTTATTACTAGAACAGATATCAAACACTTTAATAGCATTGTATTAAATAGCGAGGTTTATAGTTCAAACAGGAATGCCAAGGACAATCCCTTTCCACGGGTACACCGAGTTATGAGAGCAGCAGTTACACAAAACACACACGTACTCCAACTGGAAAACACCTGCAAAATAAAAAAATTAAAAAAGTGAGAATACAGAACAAAATTTCACGTTCCTCCTACAAACCCTAGAGCATAGCATACAGTAGAAATGGTGTACACTTTTCTCCTCAACAGGATCAATTTAAATGGGTTGTAATTCAGGGAACACCTACAATGGGTATCAACTTATTCAGCAATATGCATTTTTTTTCTTTTAAACCCCTTAACGAACAGCGGCCGTCCCCTGTATAGCGCTAGTTGTTTAGCCCTTAAGGACGCTGCTGTCCTGGGCTCTTTCTGCAGCAGTCTCACTGATGGTGGCTGGATTGCATGTCCCACTAGAGAAAAGGCTTTTTTTTTTTAAAAAATAAAAAAATATATAAATAAAACAAGATGGCAAATACTATTTTGAGGGTAATGGAGATGCGTGTGTGCGCGCGCGCATCCTACACTGCAGAAAGAAAAAAAGTCCTTTTTTTTTTTTTTTTAAATGGAGCAAAATGCTCTGGTCTTTTGTCTGAAATTCCTGGTCCTCAAAAGGTTAACTAACTCATTCACAAAATTTTAAATTGAATTAGACACATACAAATTACTAAAAGGTAAAAGCAGAAAGAGAGCGCCTCATGGTGTGAATAACTCTAGACAGGTTGTAACACAGTGTGATAATGTCCGGTGGAATGGTACTCACAAGGAAGGTGGCACTTTTAATGAAAATAGTGCAGACAGGCAGGCTGACGTTTGAACAGCAGTCAGTGTGATAGGGTAAATGGCAGATCCGGCTGTCAGGAACCCACAAACGGAATCCAGATTTTTTTCTCTGTCAGGTCGTAGTCAACCGTGAACAGCTGTCAGATCCCCACAGCAGAAACTCCAATTTGCTCCGTAGCCCACAGGTACAGTTGTGACTGTATACCAAAGATAAAATCCCTCTGGCAGAGTGCCAAACAGTAAAAGTCTCTCCGTAAGCGCTGAAAAGCCGATAGTGAGGCAAGGCAGCTCGGAGTGCTAAAGTCTTCAAATGCTCAAAAAGAGAGTTATTCAAGCAAATATGAAGTATTAAAACATTCAAGTGGAATAAAAAAAGAGGATTTATTTGAGCTAATAACGCTTTTCTCGGCCGCAAGCTCCTGGCCGTTTCATCAGATCAATTACAAAGAAAGCCTGCAATTAGGTTTAATAAAGGATACATAAAATATGATTGGACACAGTATGGACCAATGATAACATTCGTAACACGATTGATACGATGTAAGATGTCTAAAGTCTGTTCATTGGGACATAATGTAATAAAGTCTCTAAAAACTAAAATAGAGTCTAAATGAATACGACATACTTATACATTTAAAATCTAAGAAAGGTGATGATAAAAAATGTTATTTCTTTAAAAACGTAATATGAACAAACATTAATAGAGAGCATTTGTAAAGAATGAGATTGGTATTTCTCTGAGGATAGTTATAAGTGTTAATGCATAATAAACACGGAATTTGCACAAAACTATGGAGAACAATAAAAAAATAGTAATTCTAAATATTAGATGAAATCTGTATTACTCAAAAGGTAATTATGTGAATAAATACACACGGAACCCGCAAAGAACTACAATAAATAAAAGAGAAAGATGTTTGCTTTCTAAAATATCGTTGGTTGAAAGATATGTATAAAGTGTATACAAAAGACTTAAAAACTGTTGAGTTAATAATGGTTTAAAAAATGTTTGTTTAAAGCCTGTAATAGGGATGTATAAACATGAAAAGGAGGAGAGGAATAGCGATTTGGTCTAATAAATTATTGGGTCTGCACGACATACTGTTTTACTCTATTTGTAACAAGGGAATCTAGATAAAGTCCCTAATCTGAGGGATGCAACAGGAATGCTGTGCAATAAGGGATAGAATGAATCTACAGAATGTTATTAATTGAGATATGTGTAAAAAATATATATAAACAAACTGCTTGAAAACTATTAAGTTGATAATAGCATAAAAATGTTTATTTGAAACCTATAAAGAGAATATGCAAGAAAGGGAAGGAGGAGAGAGATGGCGATTAAGTCTAATAGCTGGTTGGGTCTACACGGCATACTGTTTTTCTCTATTTGTGCAAGGGAATCTACATAATGTCCCTATTCTCAAGGATGCAATTAAAAACTATGAATTGAGAATAAAATGAATATGCAAAATATTGGCGAATGATGCTATACCTAGGCAAATTTGAACAGGGGGAAATAAAGGGTAAAAGTAATATATGGTGGGTAACCAATTTGATAAGTGGACAATAAAATAATTGTTACTAAAGAAAGTGTTAACAAAGAGTTTATAAATGGAAAATTAGAAAATACCCCAATAGACAGGGCTACCATAATATATGAAAAACTGGAAAAAAGGGGGGGGGGAGTAACATAAGAGATAATAGATGTATTAGTTGAAGGCTGCCAAATCAAGGTTAGAATTGAGACCTGATGGAAACAAGGTGTTCAATTTGTGTATCCAAAAGGTCTCACGTTGCCTTTTTTAAAACCTGATTGCAGGCTTTCTTTGTAATTGATGTGATGAAATGGCCAGGAGCTTGCGGCCGAGAAACGAGTTATTAGCTCAAATAAATCCTCTTTTTTTTATTCCACTTGAATGTTTTAATACTTCCCATTTGCTTGAATAACTCTCTTTTTGAGCATTTGAAGACTTTAGCACTCCGAGCTGCCTTGCCTCACTAACGGCTTTTCAGTGCTTACGGAGAGACTTTTACTGTTTGGCACTCTGCCAGAGGGATTTTTTCTTTGGTATCCAGCCGCAACTGTAACTGTGGGCTACGGAGCAAATTGGAGTTTCCGCTGTGGGGATCTGACAGCTGTTCACTGTTGACTACGACCTGACTGAGAAAAAAATCTGGATTCCGTTTGTGGGTTCCTGACAGCCGGATCTGCCATTTACCCTATCACACTTATCTTCAGCGTACTGACTGCTGTTCAAACGTCAGCCTGCCTGTCTGCAATTTTTTCATTAAAAGTGCCACCTTCCTTGTGAGTACCATTCCACCTGACATTATCACACTGTGTTACAACCTGTCTAGAGTTATTCACACCATGAGGTGCTCTCTTTCTGCTTTTACCTTTTAGATCTACTGATTCACCGTCGGCCTCAAGAGAAGCAGCCTCACCACCTTGTTATAACAAATAACTTTTTTGCTCTCTTAAACATCAAACTTTTTTGGTTCTACTTAGAGCACATTAATAATTGTTTAGTGATATTAATATTATTTTCATTTCGCCTATTTTTTGCACATTTGTACCAATATCATTTTATTCATACTAACTTTATTGACTTATTGGGGTTTAACACCATTTGATCATCACGCATTATTTGATACACTATTTCCAACGTTCATTATTTTTTAAGAATTGTTGATTAATTTATTCCTATACACTTGACACTTTTTTTCTCAGCCACAACACTCATTATTAGATATATTATTCACAATGTACATTATATTTTGTATTTTATTTTCTATCAATTGTTGATCAATTCACTTCTTGACACTTTATCTCAGTCTTCAATCAGGCGCACCTTATTCCTATGCTCTTTGTATAGTTTTTTTCACATACAAATTGCTGCATATCAAGTAGAACTGTCAGCAGTTATTAAAGTGAATGTAAAATTTTGATGCTAAAGTGCCCGGTTTTTAAAAATTTTATTAAAAACAGGGGCACTTTAATTCATCAAAATTTACATTTCACTCCGGTTGTGAAAAAACAAAAAAAAAAAAAAACTTACCGTTTAATCTTCACAAGTTTAAAAGGTAAGTTTTTTTTCACAACCGGAGTGAAATGTAAATTTTGATGAATTAAAGTGCCCCTTATTTTAATCAAATTTTTAAAAACCGGGAACTTTAGCATCAAAATTTACATTCACTTTAAAGGGATGGCTATTTTAGAGTGCAATTAATTAAAATTGTTTTTTTAGTATCACAGTTAAAGTGACGTTACTCAACAAATTCTTATTTAGAACTAAAGCAACTCCTCCATGAAACAAAAAGTATTTTGGTGCATAACGGATTGCTAACTGATTTGTGAGCCGTTATCAATAAAAAGGAACACGAAACACATTTTCTTCCCCTTTCACGATTCAGATAGAGAATACAATTTTAAACATTCCAATTTGCTTATTTCTCTTGGTATCCTTTGTTGAAAAGGATACCTAGGTATGCTCAGGAGCTGGGATTTAACTGCTGATTGGTGGCTGTACATATAGTTCTGGTTATTGGCTTACTAATGTGTGGGAGTTAGCTGCCAGTTTTGCATTGCTGTTCATTCAATAAAGGATACCAAGAGAATGAAGCACCAAATGTATAATTTAAAGTTAATTTGAAAGTTATTTAAAGATATATGTTTTTGCTAAAAAAAAAAGCCACTTTTAGTCATCTGCATCATCTGTGCCGAGTTCATTCTTTACTGTGATCTTGTCGGATATAAAAAAAAAAGTAAATTTATGCTTACCTGATAAATTAATTTCTTCTACGATATGACGAATCCACGGATTTCATCCTTACTTGTGGGATTTATCCTCCTGCTAACAGGAAGTGGCAAAGAGCACCACAGCAGAGCTGTATATATAGCTCCTCCCTCCTCTCCACCCCCAGTCATTTGACCGAAGTTAGGAAGAGAAAGGAAAAGCTAAAGGTGCAGAGGTGACTGAAGTTTACAAAAAATAAATATAACCTAAATCTGTCTTAAAATAACAGGGTGGGCAATGTACTCGTCATATCGTAGAAGAAACAGAATTTATGCTTACCTGATAAATTACTTTCTCTTGTGGTGTATCCAGTCCACGGATTCATCCTTTACTTGTGGGATATTCTCCTTCCCAACAGGAAGTGGCAAAGAGAGCACACAGCAGAGCTGTCCATATAGCTCCCCCTCTAGCTCCACCCCCAGTCATTCGACCGGAGGTTAGGAAGAAAAAGGAGAAACCATAGGGTGCCGTGGTGACAGTAGTTTAAAAATAAAAACCACCTGTCTTAAAATGACAGGGCGGGCCGTGGACTGGATACACCACAAGAGAAATAAATTTATCAGGTAAGCATAAATTCTGTTTTCTCTTGCAAGGTGTATCCAGTCCACCGATTCATCCTTTACTTGTGGGATAACAATACCAAAGCTTTAGGACACGGATGAAGGGAGGGAACAAGACCGGTACCTTAAACGGAAGGCACCACTGCTTGCAAAACCTCTCTCCCAAAAATAGCCTCCGAAGAAGCAAAAGTATCGACTTTGTAAAATTTGGAAAAAGTATGCAGCGAAGACCAAGTCGCTGCCTTACAAATCTGTTCAACAGAAGCCTCATTTTTAAAAGCCCATGTGGATGCCACTGCTCTGGTAGAATGAGCAGTAATTGTTTCAGGAGGCTGCTGGCCAGCAGTCTCATAGGCCAAACGGATGATGCTTTTCAGCCAAAAGGAAAGAGAGGTAGCGGTCGCCTTCTGACCTCTCCTCTTACCAGAATAGATAACAAAGAAGTTGTTTGTCTGAAATCCTTAGTTGCTTGTAAATAGAACTTTAAAGCACGAACCACATCGAGATTGTGTAACAGACGTTCCTTCTCCGACGAAGGATTAGGACACAGAGAAGGAACAACAATTTCCTGATTAATATTCTTATTAGACACAACTTTAGGAAGAAAACCGGGTTTAGTACGCAAAACTACCTTATCTGTATGGAACACCAGGTAAGGTGAATCACACTGTAAAGCAGATAACTCTGAAACTCTTCGGGCAGAAAAGAAAGCTACCAAAAACATAATTTATGCTTACCTGATAAATTTATTTCTCTTGTGGTGTATCCAGTCCACGGATCATCCATTACTTGTGGGATATTCTCCTTCCCAACAGGAAGCTGCAAGAGGATCACCCACAGCAGAGCTGTCAATATAGCTCCTCCCCTAACTGCCACTACCAGTCATTCGACCGAAGACAAGCAAGAGAAAGGAGAAACTATAGGGTGCAGTGGTGACTGTAGTTTAAAAATAAAAAACACCTGCCTTAAAATGACAGGGCGGGCCGTGGACTGGATACACCACAAGAGAAATAAATTTATCAGGTAAGCATAAATTATGTTTTCTCTTGTAAGGTGTATCCAGTCCACGGATCATCCATTACTTGTGGGATACCAATACCAAAGCTATAGGACACGGATGAAGGGAGGGACAAGGCAGGCGCTTAAACGGAAGGCACCACTGCCTGCAAGACCTTTCTCCCAAAAATAGCCTCCGAAGAAGCAAAAGTATCAAATTTATAGAACTTTGAAAAAGTATGAAGCGAAGACCAAGTCGCCGCCTTACAAATCTGTTCAACAGAAGCCTCATTTTTAAAAGCTCATGTGGAAGCTACCGCTCTAGTAGAATGAGCTGTAATCCTTTCAGGAGGCTGCTGGCCAGCAGTCTCATAAGATAAGCGTATTATACTCCTTAGCCAAAAAGAAAGAGGAGGTTGCCGAAGCCTTTTGGCCTCTCCTCTGTCCAGAGTAGACAACAAACAATGCAGATGTTTGACGAAAATCTTTAGTGGCTTGTAAATAAAACTTTAAAGCACGAACCACGTCAAGATTGTGTAAAAGACGTTCCTTCTTTGAAGAAGGGATTAGGACACAGTGACGGTACAACAATCTCCTGATTGATATTTTTATTAGATACCACCTTAGGTAAAAAACCAGGGTTTGGTACGTAACACTACCTTATCTGCATGAAAAATGAAATAAGGGGAATCACATTGTAAAGCAGATAACTCTGAAACTCTTCGAGCCGAGGAGATAGCTACTAAAAGCAGAACCTTCCAGGATAAGAGCTTAATATCTATGGAATGCAAAGGTTCAAACGGAACCCCTTGAAGAACCTTAAGAACTAAATTTAAACTCCAAGGCGGAGCAACAGGTTTAAACACAGGCTTGATTCTGACTAAAGCCTGACAAAAGCCTGCACGTCTGGAACCTCAGCCAGACGTTTGTGCAAAAGAATAGACAGAGCAGAAATCTGTCCCTTTAAGGAACTAGCTGACAAACCCTTCTCCAATCCTTCTTGGAGAAAAGATAATATTCTAGGAATCCTGACCTTACTCCATGAGTAACCCTTGGATTCACACCAATGAAGATATTTACACCATATCTTATGATAGATTTTCCTGGTGACAGGCTTTCGCGCCTGTATTAAGGTATCAATGACCGACTCAGAGAAACCACGCTTTGATAAAATCAAGCGTTCAATCTCCAAGCAGTCAGATGCAGAGAAATTAGATTTGGATGGTTGAAAGGACCCTGAAGTCGAAGGTCCTGCCTCAGAGGCAGAGTCCATGGTGGAAAGGATGACATGTCCACCAGATCTGCATACCAAGTCCTGCGTGGCCACGCAGGTGCTATCAAAATTACCGATGCTCTCTCCTGTTTGATCTTGGCAATCAGACGAGGGAGCAGGGGAAACGGTGGAAACACATAAGCCAGGTTGAACGACCAAGGCGCTGCTAGAGCATCTATCAGCGCTGCCTTGGGATCCCTGGACCTGGATCCGTAACAAGGAAGCTTGGCGTTCTGGAGAGACGCTATGAGATCCAGTTCTTGTTTGCCCCAACGTTGAATCAACTGTGCAAACACCTCCGGATGGAGTTCCCACTCCCCCGGATGAAAAGTCTGACGACTTAGAAAATCCGCCTCCCAGTTCTCTATTCCTGGGATATGGATAGCTGATAGATGGCAAGAGTGAATCTCTGCCCATTGAATTATCTTTGAAACCTGAAGAGCATTGAATATCGCTCTTAGTTCCAGAATGTTTATTGGAAGGAGTGCCTCCTCCTGAGTCCACGACCCCTGAGCCTTCAGAGAGTTCCAGACTGCACCCCAGCCCAAAAGGCTGGCATCTGTTGTTACTATTGTCCAATCTGGCCTGCGGAAGGTTATACCTTTGGACAGATGGACCCGAGATAGCCACCAGAGAAGAGAATCCCTGGTCTCTTGATCCAGATTTAGTAGAGGGGACAAATCTGTGTAATCCCCATTCCACTGACTGAGCATGCAGAGTTGCAGCGGTCTGAGATGTAGGCGGGCAAACTGAACTATGTCCATTGCCGCTACCATTAAGCTGATTACTTCCATACACTGAGCCACCGAAGGGCGAGAAGTATAATAAAGAACACGGCAGGAATTTAGAAGTTTTGACAACCTGTCCTCTGTCAGGTAAATCCTCATTTCTACAGAATCTATCAGAGTTCCCAGGAAGGAAACTCTTGTGAGAGGGGATAGAGAACTCTTCTTTTCGTTCACTTTCCACCCATGAGACCTCAGGAATGCCAGAACAATGTCCGTATGGGACTTGGCAATTTGGAAATTCGACGCCTGTATCAGAATGTCGTCTAAGTAAGGGGCTACTGCTATGCCCCGCGGCCTTAGGACCGCCAGAAGTGACCCCAGAACCTTCGTAAAGATTCTTGGTGCCGTAGCTAACCCAAAGGAAAGAGCCACAAACTGGTAATGCCTGTCTAGGAAGGCGAACCTGAGAAACCGATGATGATCTTTGTGTATCGGAATGTGAAGATAAGCATCCTTTAAGTCCACGGTAGTCATGTATTGACCCTCCTGGATCATAGGTAGGATGGTTTGAATAGTCTCCATCTTGAAAGATGGGACCCTGAGAAATTTGTTTAGGATCTTGAGATTCAAGATTGGTCTGAAGGTTCCCTCTTTCTTGGGAACCAAAAAGAGATTTGAATAGAAGCCTTGCCCCTGTTCCTCCTTTGGAACTTGGTGGATCACTCCCATAACTAGGAGGTCTTGAACACAATGTAAGAATGCCTCTCTCTTTATCTGGTCTGCAAATAATTGTGAGAGGTGAAATCTTCCTTTTGGGGAAGAAGCTTTGAAGTCCAGAAGATATCCCTGGGACACAATTTCCAACGCCCAGGGATCCTGGACCTCTCTTGCCCAAACCTGGGCGAAGAGAGAAAGTCTGCCCCCTACTAGATCCGTTACCGGATCGGGGGCTGATCTTTCATGCTGTCTTAGAGGCAGCAGCAGGCTTCTTGGCCTGCTAACCTTTGTTCCAGGCCTGGTTAGGTCTCCAGACCGGCTTGGACTGGGCAAAATTTCCCTCTTGTTTTGCATTAGAGGGAGTTGATGCCGCGCTCTTCTTAAAGTTTCTAAAATTAGTTTGTTTGGTCCTTAATTTATTAGACCTATCCTGAGGAAGGGCATGACCTTTTCCTCCAGTAATATCAGAAATGATCTCCTTCAGTCCAGGCCCGAATAGGGTCTGCCCCTTGAAGGGAATGTTGAGAAGCTAAGACTTTGAAGTAACGTCAGCTGACCAGGATTTAAGCCATAGCGCCCTACGCGCCTGTATAGCAAAACCTGAGTTCTTAGCCATTAGTTTGGTTAAATGAACAACGGCGTCAGAAACAAATGAATTGGCTAGCTTAAGCGCTTTAAGCTTGTCAAGTATATCATCCAATGGAGTTTCTACCTGTAAGGCCTCTTCCAGAGACTCAAACCAGAAGGCCGCAGCAGCAGTGACCGGGGCAATGCATACAAGAGGCTGGAGAATAAAACCTTGTTGAATAAACATTTTCTTAAGGTAACCCTCTAACTTTTTATCCATTGGATCTAGGAAAGCACAACTGTCCTCGACGGGGATAGTTGTACGCTTAGCTAGGGTAGAAACTGCTCCCTCCACCTTAGGGACCGTTTGCCATAAGTCCCGTGTAGCGGCATCTATTGGAAACATTTTCTTAAAAATAGGAGGGGGAGAGAACGGTACACCTGGTCTATCCCATTCCTTAGTAATAATTTCTGAAAACCTTTTAGGGATTGGAAAAACATCAGTGTAAACAGGCACTGCATAATATTTATCCAATCTACACAATTTCTCTGGCACTATAATGCTGTCACAGTCATCTCACAGTCATCCAGAGTAGCTAAAACCTCCCTGAGCAACACGCGGAGGTGTTCAAGCTTAAATTTAAATGTAGACATATCAGAATCAGGTTGAAGCATCTTCCCTGAGTCAGAAAAATCACCCACAGAAAGAAGCTCTAGAAAAATTTAAACTGCACATACCTCATAGCAGGAGACCCTGCACGCCATTCCCCCAGCTGAAGTTACCTCATCTCTTCAGTTATGTGTGAGAACAGCAATGGATCTTAGTTACAACCTGCTAAGATCATCAAAAACCACAGGCAGACTCTTCAACTTTCTGCCTGAGGCTAAAACAGTACAACTCCGGTACCTTTTGAAAATAATAAACTTTTGATTGAAGATAAACTACATAAACCACATCTCTCTAGCTACTTCCTATCTTGTTGAGAGCTGCAAGAGAATGACTAGTAGTGGCAGTTAGGGGAGGAGCTATATAGACAGCTCTGCTGTGGGTGATCCTCTTGCAGCTTCCTGTTGGGAAAGAGAATATCCCACAAGTAATGGATGATCCGTGGACTGGATACACCTTACAAGAGAAAACAAAACTTTCCAAGATAAAAGCTTAATATCTATGGAATGTAAAGGTTCAAACGGAACCCCTTGCTGAACTGAAAGAACTAAATTCAGACTCCATGGCGGAGCCACAGATCTATAGACAGGCATGATTCTGACTAAAGCCTGACTAAACGTTTGAACGTCTGGTACCTCTGCCACACGTTTGTGAAAAAGAATAGACAAAGCAGATATCTGTCCCCTTAAGGAACTAGCTGATAATCCTTTCTCCAATCCGTCTTGGAGAAAGGACAAAATTCTGGGAATCCTAACCTTACTCCATGAATAACCCTTGGATTCGCGCCAAAAAAGATATTTTCGCCAAATCTTATGGCAGATTTCCTGGTGACAGGCTTTCTAGCCTGAATCAGGGTATCAATAACCGACTCAGAGAAACCACGCTTTGATAGAATTAGGCGTTCAATCTCCAAGCAGTCAGACGCAGAGAAATTAGATTTGGATGTTTGAAAGGACCTTGTATTAGAAGGTCCTGCCTCATTGGTAGTGTCCATGGTGGCACAGATGACATGTCCACTAGGTCTGCATACCAGGTCCTGCGTGGCCACGCAGGCGCTATTAGAATCACTGAAGCCCTCTCCTGCTTGATTCTGGCAACCAGACGAGGGAGGAGAGGAAACGGTGGAAAAACATAGGCCAGATTGAAGGACCAAGGCGCTGCTAGAGCATCTATCAGCACCGCCTGGGGATCCTGGGACCTGGACCCTTAAAGAGGAAGTTTGGTGTTCTGACGGGACGCCATCAGATCTAATTCTGGAGTGCCCCATAGCTGAGTCAGCTGGGCAAATACCTCCGGGTGGAGTTCCCACTCCCCCGGGTGAAAAGTCTGACGACTTAGAAAATCCGCCTCCCAGTTGTCTACTCCTGGGATGTGAAATGCAGAGAGATGACAAGAGTGATCCTCCGCCCATCTGATTATTTTGGTTACTTCCATCATTGCTAGGGAACTCCTTGTCTCGCCTTGATGATTGACGTAAGCTACAGTCGTGATGTTGTCTGACTGAAATCTGATGAATTTGGCCGCAGCTAGCTGAGGCCATGCCTGAAGCGTGTTGAATATCGCCCTCAGTTCCTGAATGTTTATCGGGAGAAGAGCTTCTTCCCGGGACCATAAGCCCTGAGCTTTCAGGGAGTCCCAGACTGCACCCCACCCTAACAGACTGGCATTGGTCGTTACAATGATCCATTCTGGTCTGCGGAAACATGTTCCCTGAGACAGATGATCCTGAGACAACCACCAGAGAAGAGAATCTCTGGTCCCCTGGTCCAACTGTATTTGAGGAGACAAATCTGCATAATCCCCATTCCACTGTTTGAGCATGTATAGTTGCAGTGGTCTGAGGTGTATCCATGCAAAAGTGACTATGTCCATTGCCGCTACCATTAGTCCGATTGTCTCCATGCACTGAGCTACAGATGGCCGAGGAATGGAATGAAGAGCTCGGCAAGTAGTTAACAGTTTTAACTTTCTGACCTCCGTCAGAAATATTTTCATTTCTACCGAGTCTATTAGGGTTCCTAGGAATGGAACTCTTGTGAGGGGGGAGAGAGAACTCTTTTTGGATGTTCACCTTCCACCCGTGAGACCTCAGAAAGGCCACTACAATTTCCGTGTGAGACTTGGCTCTTTGAAAAGTCGACGCCTGAATTAAGATGTCGTCTAGATAAGGCGCCACTGCTATGCCCCACGGTCTTAGTGCCCTAGCACCTTTGTGAAAATTCTGGGAGCAGTGGCCAACCCGAAAGGAAGAGCCACAAACTGATAATGCTTGTCCAGAAAGGCGAACCTGAGAAACTGGTGATCTTTGTGGATAGGGTTGTGCAGATACGCATCCTTTAGATCCACGGTAGTAATATATTGACCCTCCTGGATCATTGGTAAGATTGTCCGAATGGTCTCCATCTTGAATGATGGGACTCTGAGGAATTTGTTTAGAATTTTGAGATCCAGGATTGGTCTGAAAGTTCCTTCTTTTTTGGGAACCACAAACAGGTTTGAGTAAAACCCCAGCTCTTGTTCCGCAAATGGAACTGGGTGGATCACTCCCATTGTATGTAGGTCTTCTACACAGCGTAAGAACGCCTCTTTCTTTGTCATGTCTGTAGACAGACGAGAAATATGGAACCTTCCCCTTGGAGGGGAGTCCTTGAATTCTAAAAGATACCCCTGGGATACAATCTCTAAGGCCCAGGGATCGTGTACGTCTCTTGCCCAGGCCTGAGGGAAGAGAGAGAGTCTGCCCCCTACTAGATCCGGTCCCGGATCTGGGGCTACCCCATCATGCTGTCTTTTGTCAAGTATTTCAGTCAATGGAGTAGCTGTCTGAAAGGCTTCTTCCAGAGACTCAAACCAGAACGCCGCAGCAGCAGTGACAGGCGCAATGCATGCAAGGGGCAGCAGGAAAAAACCTTGTTGAATAAACATTTTCTTAAGGTAACCTTCTGATTTTAGATAGTGGAACGCTTTGCTAAAGTAGAAACTGCTCCCTCCACCTTAGGAACCGTCTGCCATAAGTCCTGTGTGGTGGCGTCTATTGGAAACATTTTTCTAAAAATAGGAGGGGGGGGGGGGGAAAACGGCACACCGGGTCTATCCCACTCCTTATTAATAATTTCTGTAAACCTTTTAGGAATTGGAAAAACATCAGTACACACCGGCACTGCATAGTATTTATCCAGTCTACATAATTTCTCTGGCACTGCAATTGTGTCACAGTCATTCAGAGCAGCTAATACCTCCCCAAGCAATACACGGAGGTTCTCAAGCTTAAATTTAAAATTAGAAATATCTGAATCAGGTTTCCCCGAATCAGAAATGTCACCCACAGACTGAAGCTCTCCTTCCTCAGCTTCTGCATATTGTGACGCAGTATCAGACATGGGCCTTAAAGGAACACTCAAGTCAAAATTAAACTTCAAGATTCAGATACAGCATGCAATTTTAAACAACTTTCCAATGTACTTCAATTAACAAAATGTGCACAGTCTTTTTATATTTACACTTTTTGAGTGACAAACTCCTACTGAGCATGTGCAAGAATTCACTGCATATACGTATATGCATTTATGATTGGCTGATGGCTGTCACATGGTACAGGGGGAGTGGAAATAGACAGAACTTTGCAATTTATTTAACAAAAATCTACTACTCATTTGAAGTTCAGACTAAGTGCTATTGCATTGTCTTCTTATCATGCATTTGTTGATTATGCAAATCTACTGTATTGACTGGTCCTTTAAAGCATCTGCGTGCTCTGTATTACGTCTAACCCCAGAGCTATCGCGCTTTCCTCTGAATTTAGGCAGTCTGGCTAATACCGCTGACAGGGTATTATCCATGATTGCCGCCACGTCCTGCAAAGTAATCGCTATTGGTGTCTTTGATGCACTTGGCGCCATCTTAGCGTGAATCCCTTGAGCGGGAGTCAAAGGGTCCAACACGTGGGGAGAGTTAATCGGCATAACTTCCCCCTCGTCAGAATCCTCTGGTGATAATTCTTTTAAAGATAGCAGCTGATCTTTATTGTTTAAAGTGAAATCAATACATTTAGTACACATTCTCCTATGGGGTTCCACCATGGCTTTTAAACATAATGAACAAGGAGTTTCCTCTATGTCAGACATGTTTATACAGACTAGCAATGAGACTAGCAACTTGATTTAAAGTGTTTTCCAAGCTTAACAAGCAATATAAAAAAACGTTACTGTGCCTTTAAGAGAAACAAATTTTGCCAAAATTTGAAATAACAGTGAAAAAAGGCAGTTAAAATAACGAAATTTTTACAGTGTATGTAACAAGTTAGCAGAGCATTGCACCCACTTGCAAATGGATGATTAACCCCTTAATACAAAAAACAGATTAACAAAACGAAAAATACGTTTTTAAACAGTCATAACAACTGCCACAGCTCCACTGTGGCTTTACCTTCCTCAATACACGACTTTTGAAGCCTTTTGAGCCCTTCAGAGATGTCCTATAGCATGCAGGGGACTGCTGAGGGAAGCTGAATGTCTCTGTCTGTAATTTTAACTTCGCAAAAAAGTGCTAAAATAGGCCCCTCCCACTCATATTACAACAGTGGAAAGCCTCAGGAAACTGTTTCTAGGCAAAAATCAAGCCAGCCATGTGGAAAAAACTAGGCCCCAATAAGTTTTATCACCAAAGCATATATAAAAACGATTAAACATGCCAGCAAACGTTTTATATTGCACATTAATCCGAGTATATACCTCTGATAGCAAGCCTGATACTAGTCGCTATTAAATCACTGTATTTAGGCTTAACTTACATTAATCCGGTATCAGCAGCATTTTCTAGCAATTCCATCCCTAGAAAAACGTAAAACTGCACATACCTTATTGCAGGGTAACCTGTACGCTATTCTCCCTCTGAAGTTACCTCATTCCTCAGACATATGTGAGAACAGCAGTGGATTTTAGTTACTTCTGCTAAGATCATAGAAAACGCAGGCAGATTCTTCTTCTAAATGCTGCCTGAGATAAAATAGTACAACTCCGGTACCATTTCAAAACAATAAACTCTTGATTGAAGAAAAAACTAACTATATTACACCACTTTCCTCTTATTACCTCCAGCTATGTTGAGAGTTGCAAGAGAATGACTGGATATGGCAGTGAGGGGAGGAGCTATATAGCAGCTCTGCTGTGGGTGATCCTCTTGCAACTTCCTGTTGGGAAGGAGAATATCCCACAAGTAATGGATGATCCGTGGACTGGATACACCTTACAAGAGAAAAGAGAATTGGATGGTGCACCAACATTAAAAAGTAAATGCTTTATTTGTAATCCTTTAAAACATGGAAGAATTAAAAAGGTAACAGGTTGGTATTGTCCTGACAGGAGTCAGCTCATACAGCTGACATGTTTCGGCTAGTTGCCGTTATCAAAGCTGCTAAGTTGCGTGGGCATGGCCCCGCCCTTAAAAACAGAGTAGTAGACTCCTATTGGGCAATAGCATAGAGCACTGTTTAACATGTTCAGTGCACATTAACCTTTAAGTGATTAATATTGAATTTAGAATAATGTGGATCTTATAAACATGGTACTCATGTGCTCCTGAACACTCCCTATTTAGCCGAGTGGATAATTAGTCACCTAACTTAATAAACTCTATATTAAGCTAAATTGTTACATGTTGCTAAGAGCTGTTCCCTGTGGTAAATACCTTTGTGGGATAGTGTGTACTGTTAATCCTCCCTAATCTAATGTTTGGTTATAGCTGCCTGGACTATGCATATATTGAGTGTGGCATTTCCTTTATGTTTTTGTTGTGCAGTACTAATAGACTTGATACATTTTGCTGCACTTAAAGGGACAGTCTAGGCCAAAATAAACTTTCATGATTCAGATAGAGCATGTAATTTTAAACAATTTTCCAATTTACTTTTATCACCAATTTTGCTTTGTTCCTTTGGTATTCTTAGTTGAAAGCTTAACCTAGGAGGTTCATATGCTAATTTCTTAGACCTTGAAGCCCACCTCTTTCAGATTGCATTTTAACAGTTTTTCACCACTAGAGGGTGTTAGTTCACGTATTTCATATAGATAACACTGTGCTTGTGCACAAGAAGTTATCTGGGAGCAGGCACTGATTGGCTAGACTGCAAGTCTGTCAAAAGAACTGAAAAAAGGGGCAGTTTGCAGAGGCTTAGATACAAGATAATCACAGAGGTTAAAAGTATATTATTATAAATGTGTTAGTTATGCAAAACTGGGAAATGGGTAATAAAGGGATTATCTATCTTTTAAAACAATAACAATTCTGGTGTAGACTGTCCCTTTAACAGGATGTCACACTTCAACTAAAATAGTCATGAATCCTGCTACGCTGGACAACAAATACAATTTGTATAGCTAAATAGAGACACCCATAGCGTGAAATATCCTGCAGATTCTGCCTAATCTATAATGTAGGTGTAAGCCGAATATTCGGAATTGTAAGTACAGTACACACTATCCCACAAAAGGTATTTACCACAGGGAACAGCTCTTAGCAACATGCAACAATTTAGCTTAATATAGAGTTTATTAAGTTAGGTGACTAATTATGTGCTCCTGAACACTCCCTATTTAGCCGAGTGGATGAGTACCATGTTTATAAGACTAGACAGATCCACATTATTCTAAATTCAATATGAATCACTTAAGGGTTAATGTGCACTGAACATGTTAAACAGTGCTCTATGCTATTGCCCAATAGGAGTCTACTACTCTGTTTTTAAGGGCGGGGCCATGCCTACGCAACTTAGCAGCTTTGATAATGGCAACTAGCCGAAACATGTCAGCTGTATGAGCTGACTCCTGTCAGGACAATACCAACCTGTTACCTTTTTAATTCTTCCATGTTTTAAAGAATTACAAATAAAGCATTTACTTTTTAACGTTGGTGCTCCATCCAATTTTCTTTTTTTTGCTGATTCACATTGACCAACGGATGTAGAGCACAGCACCACAGAGTTTTCTCCTACGAGGTCCCTGGAAGCCCTCACTCGACATACTGCACATTGGATTGGTCCGCACAGAGGTGAGGGGGAAGTTGTGGTCATATGTGCTGTCTGGGATCTCCAGGTTTACGTATGGGGACATTTGTCAGCCGGGTCTGATACATAGATAACCTGTATTAATGAACAGCACTGAACAGCTGTGTACCAGACTATAGTCACACACTTGTTTCATGCTTTTGCGAGGGTTTACTTTCCTTGTAAGTCTTACACAGGCTCATTGGTCAGGCCTTTTTACCCTCACAGTTAGTGTGGATAACAAATGATTGTGACACTTTTCATAGCAGTGAACATTTGACTGAGAATCTATTGTTTGGGCTGATTATCACTTAGTGAATAAGGGACCATGGATAACAGGGTGGAGTCTAATGGAGGATCTGCAACTAGTGTGATTTTTTTATTCTTTGCGAAATGCAAGTGAAAGACATGACTGCACAGTGTTAGCTGAAAATGTCTTCACACTGGACAGAACATAACAAACTCACTACTCTATTTGAAGAGATGGAATACCTCATGAATAAAGAGAATATAAGTGGGACATTTGGACTATGGAAAATTATTTAAAGCTCAAACTTATACCTAGGGGGCTTAGAATTAATAAGTATCCTACATTCACTACGGATGACAGGGCATTTATTAATGAATGGAATGATACCCTCTCTGATTGTTCCTGGAATCTTATGCGATTATTGATCATATATAAGAATAAGCAGGTCCAGGAAATTACAATTAAGATTACCCAAGTACAAGATGAACTGAACAGACGGTGTGATAATGTTGATTTTGCCCGATTTGATAAATTGTTACAAGATGCTGTGGCAGAGGCCAAGAATGTGTTGCTAGAAATCAAACATTCAAAATACATAAGGGACCAAAGTGATTTTAACAACAATACAGTCTATGTCTGGAATAGAAAGGAGAGAACATAGAAGTATAGAGAGTACAATCACACCTCAGGTTCCAACAACAGGGGTAGAGGGTTCGGGGCAGACGCAGGGGAGAGGCAGACAACAAAGGAGAAAGTCACTCAGAAAGTGAAGCAGAAACATCATCAGGAGGTGATAGTTTGGCCTCAGGAGAGGAGGATACACCTCCTTTTGATCCCAATACACAGGATTAGATCTGCCCTGCCATTGCATATGAATGAGGAGGTAAGGCCAAAAGAGAAATCTAATGACTTACCACATCCTATTCTGAAGAATGCACAACCTACATCCAGATATGTCGCACAGACACAGGAGAGAGAGTATTCAAGAGAGATACCCAACACAATGGAGAATGTAGAACTGAATCAGGTTTTTTCTCTCCCCCCCCCCCCCCCCCGCAAAGAGATGGGGTGGAGAAGATCAAAGGGGAACAAACAAAGGGGGTTATGCGCTCAGGAGAAATCAGAGGTAAACGAGGTATCAGTGATAAATCTATCCTCTTATGAATTGAATACCGTGGAAACTAAGATTTTAAGTCTGGGGTTGGGATTCATCCCAACAAGCAAATTTAATTTGTTTAATACCTTAATAGACGTAAATAGGTTTGTGCGAAAGATTACCCTGAGAAAGCATTTTTCCAACAATGCTGAAGAGCACGGTGCCGCTGATGATATACAACAGGGCCCAGGCGAATGTAGGGCCATTGTGTCTGTAGATGACTGGGAATTTCAAGACCTTTGTGGTCTTTCAAACTTGGAGTCATTGGATATGTCCAGTGAAGAAAATTCGGTCACTATTCTCAAAAAAATTCCAAAATTTAAGAGTCCTAGATTTTACCCTATACATACTAGGTGACCCATCATTGAGAGGTTCCATAATAGGGTTGAAGCAGATCTGAGTAAGATTTATCACTCAGAAACAAGGAGTAAACAAAATCTCACTGTAGGGGAAAGAGATGCACTTGCGAAATTGAGAAACACCTCAATCGTGATCAGGGCTGCGGACAAAGGTGGGTCTGTGGTGGTGCTAAACAGATTTGACTTCATCAATGAAGCATATAGACAGCTACATAACACCAAGGATTATAGGGTTCTGAATTCAGCCCCCACTGGTCTTTTTAAAAGGAAGCTTGAAAGCTTAATAGATGATGGCATGGAAGCTGGCTACATTGATGAAGAAACTGCCAATTATTTATTGGTAAGTAAGCCCATGACCCCTATTTTCAATCAATTGCCGAAAGTCCACAAGTCACTTGACAATGTGGTTGGCAGACCCATTGTGAGTGGCATTGGCTCGTTCCTGGAGCATACTTCGGAGTGGCTGGATCAGATATTGCAGCCAATGGTTCCTGAGTTGTGGAGCTTTGTGAGAGACACGATGCATGTCTTAAAGCTTCTTGAAAATATTGAGTGGAAGAGAGACTACATCTGGCTTACAGTAGATGTGAAAGCACTCTACTCCTCCATTCCACATGCCAAAGGCTTACTTGCTCTCTCTTATTTTCTCAACAAATACCATGGATAAGATAGAGACTATTGTGAGTTTGTTATCCAAATGGCCGAATTCCTGTTGTCACACAACTACTTTGAGTTTGAGGGGGTGTACTACCTCCAGACATGTGGGACTGCGATGGGGGCCAAGTTTGCCCCCTCGTACGCCAACCTCTACATGGGTTGGTGGGAAAAGGACCACATCTATGGAGGTGGAAACCCCCTCAGCTCAAAGATAGTGTTTTATAGGAGGTTCATTGACGACCTCCTATTTATATGGAAGGGTGATGAGATTGAACTCACCACCTTCGTGGGTTCACTGAACAACAATGACCTTGGTTTGGGCTTTACCTTTGAATTCAGTTCTACTAACATTAACTATCTGGATGTTACACTTTGGGGAGTGGCTGGTAAGAAAATTCGGACCACAGCATACAGGAAACCTATATTAGGTAATACACTGTTGCACTCTAAGAGCTGTCACCCCAAAAGTGTTTTCAAGGGCATTGTCAAGGGACAATTCACCCGTTTGAAACGGAATTGCTCTATGAATTCCGACTTTGAGAATGAAGCAATGCAACTATCAAAGAGGTTGCAGGATAGGGGTTACCCCAAAGATCAGGTGGGTCGGGCCCTGGAAGAGGTCAGACAAATGGATAGAAACAATCTCCTGTGTCCCAAGGTAAAAAATACCAAGAAAGTGGGTAGCACTAGGGATGACCTCTTCTTCGTAATGGACCATTCGGAACAATACACGCAGATTTGTGATGTAATCAGAAAGCATTTACCCATGCTGACGAGGGCTTGGCGGACCTGTATACCAGGTCTTGCCATTTCTCATACAGGCGCAATAAAACAATAGGCAACTTAGTGGCACCCACGAAAATCAGTAAAAGTAAAGAACAAGAGTCATCCTGGCTTACACAAAAAGGGATGTTCAAATGCCACAATAGGGAGTGCGTTGCCTGTGAAAAGGTCCAGTCAGGGAGTCAGTTTAGCTCATCAGTCACAGGGGAGGTGTTCACAAAAAATATGTGTTTGAATTGCAGATCAACATATACTATATACCTCGCCTCTTGTGAGAGATGCAAAAAGCAATACGTAGGCCTCACCACAAGGGAGGTCAGGTCTTAGGGAGCACCTCTCTAATATCAGGATTGGAAAAGCAAGCACACCCTTGGTCCACCATTTTGCTAATACTCACGGGAAGAGTGCAGATACTTTCCGTTGGACGTGTATAGAGTACTTACTCCGCCAAGAGGGGGTGATAGAGATAAGCTGTTAGCTAAACGTGAGATCTTTTGGATCTTCACATTAAAAACAAGACACCCCCAAGGTCTTAATTCTATGTATGACCTAATTAATTATTGGGAGTAGTAGGCTGGAACAAGTAACAAATCATTTTATATACTTTTTCCTATTCTCCTCATGCTCTTCCACTCCTTACACTACCATACAGTGAGATTTAGTGCAAAGACTCCTTGGTACCCCTCTGAATATCCATATATATTTTTTGTAAATATTTTTTGAACATTTTTGAATATCTTTGGTGATGGATACCTAGTATCAGTTCAACTGATTGATACTTTTTCATAAGCTTGGGTCCACATAAGGGTACACTCCAACAGTTAACATTAAAAGCCCTCATTAGTATTTATGAACTAGTTTAATTCTGTGAGCAGTTATTTTGGTTATTTTTCTAAACATAAATAAGCAGTCAATGTGTCCAGTTTACTGCCAGTTTATTGCCCCATCAATTGTTCTCTCAAAATTTGCTCCTGCAGCTCCCTTTGTTTGGATTAGTTACACTGCCACAACATTAGTGAGTAACCTCATGGCATAGGTAAATACCTTAAGTAATTACACAATACTTACAACTCCGAATATTCGGCTTACACCTACATTATAGATTAGGCAGAATCTGCAGGATATTTCACGCTATGGGTGTCTCTATTTAGCTATACAAATTGTATTTGTTGTCCAGCGTAGCAGGATTCATGACTATTTTAGTTGAATTGTGACATCCTGTTAAGTGCAGCAAAATTTATCAAGTCTATTAGTACTGCACAACAAAAACATAAAGGAAATGCCACACTCAATATATGCATAGTCCAGGCAGCTATAACCAAACATTAGATTAGGGAGGATTAACAGTACACACTATCCCACAAAGGTATTTACCACAGGGAACAGCTCTTAGCAACATGTAACAATTTAGCTTAATATAGAGTTTATTAAGTTAGGTGACTAATTATCCACTCTGCTAAATAGGGAGTGTTCAGGAGCACATGAGTACCATGTTTATAAGAACCACATTATTCTAAATTCAATATGAATCACTTAAGGGTTAATGTGCACTGAACATGTTAAACAGTGCTCTATGCTATTGCCCAATAGGAGTCTACTACTCTGTCTTTAAGGGCGGGGCCATGCCCACGCAACTTAGCAGCTTTGATAACGGCAACTAGCCGAAACATGTCAGCTGTATGAGCTGACTCCTGTCAGGACAATACCAACCTGTTACCTTTTTAATTCTTCCATGTTTTAAAGGATTACAAATAAAGCATTTACTTTTTAACGTTGGTGCACCATCCAATTCTCTTTTTTTTGCTGATTCTGTCGAGACGCCATCAGATCCAACTCCGGTTTGCCCCATCGAAGAATCAGAGAGGCAAATACCTCCGGATGGAGTTCCCACTCCCCCGGATGAAAAGCCTGACGGCTTAAGCAATCCGCTTCACAGTTGTCCACTCCTGGGATATAGATTGCTGACAGATAACAAGAGTGGGTCTCCACCCATTGAATTATCTTGGATACTTCTGACATCGCTAAGGAACTCCTCGTTCCTCCCTGATGATTGATGTAAGCCACAGTCGTGATGTTGTCCGACTGGAACCTGATGAATTTAGTCGAAGCCAACTGAGGCCACGCCTGAAGAGCATTGAATATTACTCTCAATTCCAGAATGTTGATTGGAAGTAGAGCCTCCAACTGAGTCTATACACCCTGAGCTCTCAGGGAATTCCAGACTGCACCCCAGCCTAGAAGACTGGCGTCCGTTGTCACTATCACCCATGAGGGTCTGCGGAAACACGTCCCCTGGGACAGATGATCCGGCAACAACCACCAAAGAAGGGAGTTTCTGGTCTCTTGATCCAGATTTATCAGAGGAGAGAAATTTGTATAGTCCCCATTCCACTGACCGAGCATGCACAGTTGCAGTGGCCTGAGATGAAACCGAGCAAATGGAATGATGTCCATTGCTGCCACCATCAATCCAATTACCTCCATACAATGGGCCACTGATGGCCAAGGATTGGACTGAAGGGTTCAACAAGTATTTAAAATTTTTGACTTTCTGACCTCCGTCAGAAAAATCTTCATTGCTACAGAATCTATCAGCGTTCCCAGGAAGGGAACCCTTGTCTGAGGGATTAGTGAATTCTTTTCTAGATTCACTTTCCAACCGTGAGTTCTCAGAAAGGATAACACTGTCTGTATGAGACTTTGTTAGATGATAAGTCGATGCCTAAATCAAGATATCGTCCAGATAAGGCGCCACTGCTATTCCCTGCGGCCTGAGAACAGCCAGAAGGGACCCTAGAACCTTTGTGAAGATCCTGGGTGCTGTGGCCAACCCAAAAGGAAGAGCCACGAACTGAAAATGTTTATCCAGAAAGGCAAACCTTAGGTATTGATGATGATCCTTGTGAATAGGAATATGAAGGTATGCATCCTTCAAGTCCACGGTAGTCCTATATTGACCCTCCTGGATCAATGGTAGAATTGTTTGAATAGTCTCCATTTTGAAGGATGGGACTCTGAGAAACTTGTTTAGATTCTTGAGATCTAAAATGGGTCTGAAAGTTCCCTCTTTTTTGGGAACCACAAAGAGATTCGAGTAAAACCCCTGCCCCTGTTCCAATATTGGAACGGGACGAATTACTCCCATAGTAGAGAGGTCTTTTATACAATTTAAGAACGCCTCTCTTTTTATCTGGTCTACAGACAATCTTGAAAGAAGAAATCTCCCCCTTGGGAGAAATCCCTTGAATTCCAGTTGATACCCGTGGGTCACAATTTCCAGTGCCCAGGGGGTCCTGAACATCTCTTGCCCAAGCCTGTGCAAAGAGAGACAGTCTGCCCCCTACTAGATCTGGTCCTGGATCGAGGACCGCCCCTTCATGCTGTCTTGGTAGCAGCAGTGGGCTTTTTGGGTTGCTTACCCTTGTTCCAAGCCTGGTTGGGTCTCCAGACAGACTTGGCCTGAGCAAAATGAAGAAGAGGGTACTCCTGTAAAGTTCAGAAAGGAACGAAAATTATTTTGTTTACCCCTATTCTTAACAGACTTATCGTGAGGTAGAGCATGACCTTTACCTCCAGTAAAGTCAGAAATGATTTCCTTCAGCTCAGGCCCGAATAGGGTCTTACCCTTGAAAGGAATAGCCAAGAGCTATGACTTAGATGACACATCAGCAGATCACGATTTTAACCATAACGCTCTTCGCGCTTAAATGGCAAATCCTGCATTTTTAGCTGCCAATTTAGCAATTTGAAAGGCGGCATCTTTGACAAAAGAATTAGCTAGCTTGAGAGCCTTAATTATATCTAAAATATCCTCTAAGGGGGTCTCAACTTTAAGAGACTCTTCCAAGGCATCAAACCAGAAAGCCGCTGCAGTAGTCACTGGAACAATGCAGGCTGTTGGTTGTAAAAGGAAACCCTGATGAATAAATAACTTCTTTAGAAGACCCTCTAATTTTTTATCCATGGGGTCTTTGAAGGCACAACTGTCCTCAATAGGAATAGTTGTACGTTTAGCCAGGGTAGATATAGCTCCCTCCACCTTAGGGACAGTCTGCCAAGAGTCCTGAATGGTGTCTGAAATGGGATACAGTTTCTTAAAATTAGGAGGGGGAGAAAATGGTATACCCAGTCTATCCCACTCCTTCTTAATAATCTCCGAAATTCTCTTAGGAACCGGAAAAACATCAGTGTAAGTGGATACTTCTAGATATTTGTCCATTTTACACAATTTCTCTGGTTGAACCATAATAGGGTCACAGTCATCCAGAATCGCCAATACTTACCGAAGTAACAGGCGAAAGTGTTCTAGCTTAAATTTAAAGGACATAACGTCCGAATCTGTCTGGGGTAACATACTTCCAGGGTCCGAAAGTTCTCCCTCAGACAAAATTTCCCTGACCCCCAACTCAGATCCCTGTGAGGGCACATCAGAAATAGCCAACAAAGCATCAGAGGACTCAGTATTCACATTAATTCCTGTCCTACTGCGTTTACCCTGTAACACTGGTAACTTAGATAATACCTCTGTAAGGGTAGTCGACATAACTGCAGCCATATCCTGCAGAGTAAAAGAATTAGACGCATTTGAGGAACTCGGCGTTGCTTGCGTGGGCGTTAATGGTTGTGACACTTGGGGAGAATTAGATGGCATATCCTGATTCTCTTCAGACTGAGAATCATCCTTAGGCACACTTTCTTTACATAAAATATGCTTTTTACATTGTAAGGCCCTTTCAGTACAAGAGGTACACAAAGTAAGAGGGGGTTCCACAATGGCTTCTAAACAAATAGAACACTGAGATTCCTCAAGTTCAGACATGTTAAAACAGACTAGCAATAGCCACAATAGTTAAAAAAAAAAATGTACTGCGCCTTTAGGAAATAAATAAAAAACAATTTTTTCAAACTGCCCTAAAAACGTTCCTATCGCTAAAAACAATTGTAAATAACAGTTTAATTTTTCCAAAAATTATTGCACCCTATGAGCAAAAGTGAAATCACCCTTTAAGGAGACATTTTTATTCAAAAAAATATACTTAAATAATGAAAACAGCCCCTGCACCTCCGCCTACCTGCCCTCAGGGTACTAACATTAGACTCGACAACGATCTGGTGACTGGAAAATAACTTTAGGCCCCATCGGAGCTGATGCCTGCTGCTTCCTAGTGAGAGGAAACTGCACGTCTGAGCGCGCGAAATAGGCCCTGCCCATCATGGACGTCGCATCTACAAACTGACTAACCGCATGGGAAGCGGTTTGAATAAAGCCATGTGGTCCCCAGTACATACGATCTCAAAACATAAAACTGCAGCCCTGAATAATAAAAATACATAAGTTAAGATGCCTCTCCCAGTGTCAAGCCCCAATATAAATATTGCCAAAGTAAATAACAATATGTATAGAAACAAATAGGCCTTTCAGTAACACCATCAGTTTCATATAGGTCTACTGCTTACCCCTTCCCTTGCAGGGAAACAAATGTCAGCCAATGCTGATATAACAAGTCTCCTCAGAAATAAAAGACTGAACATACCTCAATGTTGCTTAAAGCATGACACCGTTCTCCACACTGAAGATTTTTCTTGCACTACCTTCAGAAACTCTGTGGGAACCAGAATGGATCTTAGTAACATCTGCTAAGATCATCAACCTCAGGGCAGAAACATTTCTTCATTCCTTAACCATTTCTCCCTGAGGAAAATAGTACTCACCGGTATCATTTTAAAATAAAAAACTTCCTGATTAAAGAATCTAAAACTAACGCCTCACTTTACCTCTTCCTATTACTATCACAGGCAAAGAGAATGACTGGGGGCGGAGAGGAGGGAGGAGCTATATATACAGCTCTGCTGTGGTGCTCTTTGCCACTTCCTGATAGCAGGAGGATAAATCCCACAAGTAAGGATGAAATCCGTGGACTCGTAATATCTTGTAGAAGAAATATATATATATGGTAAATAAAAACAAAAAAAACTGAGAACTATAATAAGGTGACATCTAAGGCGCATGATCCCTTGCTAGTCCTTGGATAAGCATACAGATGCTTACATTTGGTCTATAATAGGATAGGGCTACCAAAGACACAGAGGTAACAGTTTCATTTTTTTTTTACAGAGATACTAAGGTGATATATTTTCTTTTAAGCCTTTTACAGATCTGCTGCATCACTTTTAAATGATTCAGCATTTGGATATTACTTCTCTTTAAATGTACAACTCCTTAAGATCTAATACAGAATTAAAGGAACACTCAAGTCAAAATAAACTTATGATTCAGAAAGAGCATGGAATTTTAAGTTATCAAATTGTGCAGTCTTTTTATATTCACACTTTCTGGGCAACAAGCCCCTACTGAGCATGTGCAGAAGCTCACAGGGTATATGTATACTAGTCTGTGATTGTCTGAGGTCGGTCACATGATACAAGGGGCCAGAAAATGGGAGAAAAAAATCTACTGCTTATTTGAAATTCAGATTAAGTGCGGTTGCATTGTCTTTTTATTATGTACTTGTTAATTGTGTAATTCTACTGCATTGAGTGGTCCTTTAAGCAACATTGCCAACACATCTAAAAGTTTAGATAAAGGTTTCATGGTGAAATGTATTACTAAGAAAATGTCCAGAACTGCGCAAGAAAGGTCAGATGCAGACACCATTATGGTATTTAAAATAACCCTCTCCTGCATAAATAGGGATGGGCGAATGTTATCGACATTCGGATTTGTAATTCAAATTTCGGTACCAATATTCATTTGAATTCAGAAATTTGCATATTCGCCCATCCCTAATGGGCAGTAGGCTTTTTATTAATTTATGTATGCAGCAATGTCTTACTTTCATTGTGATATTCCAGCATTTCTATAGATTTAATACACCACTAACACTTTACAGTCCATGAAAACTGAAATACCAGAGTTGCTAGATTAAAAAGGTATTTTTAAGAAGAAAAAACAACAACAAAACCCCCACTTCTTTCTGTAGTGAAACTTGCAGCTTTAAAAACTAACTTTATTCTTTAAGCTTATTTTTAAAGAAAAAAAAAAAAAAAGGTACAATTTATAAAGAGGGTGTTTGAGTGTAAATATAAAATATTTACACTTTATTTATAGTAATTAACCTATGAGATGGTGCCAAAAGCAAAACAAGTTGAAATCGTCACATTTTACCCCCCAAAATATATAAACACACACAGGTTCCACTTCCAACATTTAAAGGTGACAAGAAACCCAAATATTTTCTATCATGATTTGGAAAGAACGTACAATTTTAAAACAAATTTCCTTATTATTACTTCTATTATCAAATCTGCTTCGTTCTCTTGTTATTCTTTGCTGAAGGAACAGCATTGCACTACTGCAGCTAGTTGAACACATCTTGTTAGCCAATCACAAGATACAAACGTGTGCAGGCACCAGTAAGTAGCTAGCTCCCTTTAGTGTAAGAAATGTGCATATTCTTTTTCAACAAGGGATACCAAGAGAATGAAGCACATTTGAAAATTGAAGTGAATTTAGAAGTGTGCTAAATGCTCTATCTGAATCATGCAAGTTTAAATTATGACTTTCCTATCCCTTTAAATAGAGGAGGGAGATAGAGATATTCCTTTCACCTGGACCATGTAAATTTTAGTCCCCTTAGTGACTTAGCATTAAGTGCGATTGCTATGACACTGAGACTTAGGAACGCACGCACGCACCCTCCACTGCTGTATTCAGTCTGGTAACTATTCTCCTAAACCAAGTAAGCAGAACATTAAAGGGATATGACACCCAAAACGTTCTGGGTAGCGCTGGCTGATTGGTGGCTAAATGTAGCCAATAAATCGGCAAGCACTACCCACGAGGATGCTGAACCAAAAATGGTCCGTCTCTTAAGCTTACATTCCTGCTTTTTCAAATAAACATTTCAAGAGAACAAAAAAAAAAATAGGAGTAAATTAGAAAGTTACATGCTCTGAATCATGAAAGAAAACATTTGAGTTTCATATCCCTTTAAGATGCAGGGACACAAAAATGCAAGCATTGAAAGTTGCAAATGCTACATCTTCACAGCCATTCATTTTTACCTGGGCTGATGTAACGGAGAAATGTTTCATGTAGACATTTTGTCCAGTGCTTGAACATCTGTATATAAAACAAAACATACACACAGAAAACAAAATGAGTGTAAGAAACTAGACAACCTGATGCTCTAAATGCACCCAGTGTACAAAGTACAGAGTTAAAGTTGCCTTTCCCATATTTAAGCCAAATATTGTGCACAATAGATAACCAAACAGATTGCAATCTGATTAGCTTCCCATGATCAGACAGTGAGAGCAGTCTGCACTCTACACTCACTGTCCGTCAACACTTCAGCCAAATTTAAAATGTGTTCATGGTTACCATACTAGAAATTATAATAATAAACATTATACATAACATACATATCATATACAGAATAAACATACTAAATAATATGATACAGAACATACTAGATATACATAATACGTAACATATTATACAGAATAAACATACTAAATATAAATAATAAATTATACAAATATTGTACAATAGATAACCAGATTGCAATCTGATTAGCTTCCCATGATCAGACAGTGAGAGCAGTCCACACACTAAACTCACTGTCCGTGAACACTTCAGCCGACACAGAATTTAAAATGTGTTCATGGTTACCATACTAGAAATTATAATAAAAAACATTATACATAGGGTGACCATATTGCCTCTTTAAAAAGGGACACATATGAAAAATACATATGTCAGGGTTCTTATACAAAAAATTTATTTAAACAGCCCTGAAAACAGCCCTGACATATGTATTTTTCATATGCGTCCCTTTTTAAAGTGACAATATGGTCACCCTAATTATGCATAACATACATATCATATACAGAATAAACATACTAAATATAATAATAAATATGATACAGAACATACTACATATACATAATACATAACATATTATACAGAATAAAGATATTAATATACATAATACATTATACAAAATATAGTACAATAGATAACCAAACAAACAAATTGCAATCTGATTAGCTTCCCATGATCAGACAGTGAGAGCAGTCTGCACTCTACACTTACTGTCCATGAACACTTCAGCAGACACAGAATTTAAATGTGTGCATGGTTACCATACTACACATAACATAAAAACTATGCATAACAACAATATACATAATTATTCACAAAAATATTGCATAAACACTGTTAAAAAAAGCCAATACTTAAATATTTTTTCTTTCCATGATCACAGGCAGTAAGAACAGTCTGCTCCTGCGTTCTGTGAACACTTCAGCATGTGCAGAATGCAACGTGTACTTTAAACTTACCAAAGTGGCGTTCTGATCATGTCTGAGGATTGACGAATCTGGTTGAATCCGTGGTATGCTTGAATGGTGTAGGCACAAACAAATGTAAAACTCACCAACACGATCGCTTTACGTAACAATCCCAACAAAGTCTCATCTTGTGGAGCAAAATGACGTAGCAGATCTTGAGCAGCAGATGTGTCCTTTTCATGCAGCAAACAGTAGCTTGACAGGATAACCTCGAGCAAATGTTCATGGGAGATGTACAGGAGACAAAGAAAAAAAAAATGAGAAAGGCAACAGTAGCTCCAGTCTGTCCTTACCAACTTGCTGCCTGGATGTGAGCTTTTTGTCAACATTCTACACCTCATCTCAGCTGCCAGTAGTGATTGCACAGACGCAGTTATTCAGCAGACACAGTTGAAGAGCGCTTTTTGTACTTTATGGCCTCTCTCGTCACATTGCTAGATCTGTTGAGAGGAAACAAAGAGTAATATGTTTTTTTTTGTTATTCCTAAAAGGCAAGAACCGAGAAGGGGGGGCTGAAGTGTGCTTCACGCACTGCATGATAAACAACAAAATACTATGATCATCCATGTACAGAGCAACACTTTTTCCCCAATATCTGTCTAAAAGGTCATGGAAAGAAAGTATTTTCTATCTTTTTCTGTGGCTATTCACATCTGTTTCACAATGCTGTATATATTAACATAACAAAAGTGACACAGAAAGAAAAATAAATTACAACACATAAGAAAATACAGTAATGTTTAAACTTGAACATGGTTTTAAAATGTAGCTCTAGGATACTTGACTTATAAATTAAACATTCATGATTCAGCAACAGTATATAATTATAAACAACTTTCAAGTCAGGGGAAAGGAGCCCAAGAATGTGCACGTAAAATGCAAAGTCTGTGAAAAGAACTGAAATAAGTGGGCAGGCTGCAGAGGCTTAGATACAAGGCAATCCAAGGTGAAAGGCAGGGGCATATTATGGCCTAGGCAAACAAGGCCTGGGCCTAGGGCGGAAGATTTGGGGTAGGCGAAAAGTGCGGCATTGTTCCCTACTAAACAGCGCTGGGCAGGGTTTTTTGGGGGTAATTTTTATTGAGCACCGCATTGTGTAATCAGTGGCAAGCTTACCGCTGCACTGCCACTTCAGTTTATTGTCAGTGCTGGCCAGTCTACCCTATCCCCTGTCTCTAAAAGCTTGCATCACATGCAGTACACTGAGCGCTACAGCATGTGGGCTTTTAGAGAACTGGGGTGAACGTCAGCATGAGGGGGCGTGTTAATCAGTCAACTCGAAAGAGATGAAGAGAGGGATATACTACAGGGGAAGCAGTGGTGGCATGGCAATACTTACTGACCCACAGGTAAGATTGGCCACTCAATGTACTCAATAACAGTGGTAGCTGAGGTATCGCTGAAACTTGTGCAGGGAAAACAACTTTGAGGGTGACGGTTGGGGCAGCGAGCGTGTGTTCAATTTTACTTTTCTTAGATGCTTTGATTGCTGCGCACAGTAACCTGCACACGGGTGATCAAAGCATCTAAGAAACAAACAAAAGACTATTCTTTGTGGAATCACAAATGTAGGAGGCAGGGGCAGCCTAAAGTGTAAACTTCCATGTGAGGCAGCAGCAGGTCTCTGGTCCACATGAGCAGATCCCATCCCATTAGTGTTAGAGACAGATTCTAACACAGCAGGTAGATCATTTATCTCCTTCACTTTTAGTTTTTCTATTGACAAGTTCCCTTGTAGAAGTAGAACAGACAGTAGTAGTTTTGACTTCCCCATCCAGGGACTTGCAGCCAACCAACAGCATAATTTGCTTACAGAGATGCAATAGGATTCTCTAAATATAGGTTTCTGATTAATGCAGGTGGATCTCCTTTTTAACCTTTTCACTGTGTGCCCTATTCCAATTTTGTCAGCATTACTTTGTATGTACATGTGTGCATGTATCTGTATGTGTGTGAACCTTTATATATATGTATCTGTTTATGCATCCGTGTATGGATGTGTGTGCATGTATATCTGTTTGTGTGTGTAGCTTAGTGCATTGCACCTTTTTAAAAAATGTTAAATATTTTTAGTTCTACGTAGGAGCCCCACGCTGTAATTTCGCCTAGAGTCATGCAATTACTAGTGATTTTGTATTTTAATTTCACATGGTTACTTAGTACTGACTGTGTCCCTGCATATACAATAGTTTTTTATCACCCTGCATATGCATTCAGGTTTAAATCAACCCACCTGAGTGAATGCAATCCCTGGTAAAAAATCTACTTAAAAAGACATAAAAATAAGAAAAATGTTACACCCTGACCAAAAAAATATTATAGCTAAAAAAAAAAGCCTAAAACCTGGGGGGTGGGGGGGGGGGAATGAGGGGGCAGCAGATTTTTGAGTGCCTAGGGCAGCACAAAACCTAAATACGCCACTGGTGAAAGGTATATTTAATATAACAGTGTTGGTTATGCAAAAATCGGGGAATGGGTAATAAAGGGATTATCTATCTTTTTAAACAAAAATTCTGGTGTAGACTGTCCCTTTAACAATAGGATACCCCGAGAACTAAGCAAAATTGATAACAGAATTCAAATTGAAAAGTTGTTTAAAAATATCATGCTCTATCCAATCCATTTAAGTTTATTTTTTTACCACTGGCTGTTATGATCCCATGTGCAAGCAAGTACATTGAACATTTACATTAATAAAAAGCTGCCTAGGCTCTGAGATCAGGTCAATTTTGCTTAAGAAGCTAAAACTTTTTTTTTTTGGTTACTAAGATAAAAGTAGCTATATTGCCCCAGCACATATTTTATGCCCCTTTAAGAGACAAGATAGCTATACACTAGGACTAGCAACTGCTTTCCCTATTCCTTTAAGGATAAAAGTCTATTAAAATTAAAAGTACAGTCATACCACAAAAAAGACACTGCAAGGACGAGGGGACATTAGAGGTAAAATGACATTCATTTGTTAGAATATATCATTTTAAGACTAGTGACCCTGCAGCTACTGCTTGGGATCCCCAGAACAGTGCTGGTCCCATTCAGTAGAGCTTTCTGCTTGGGACCAGCAGTGTTCTGTGGATCTTCAGCAGGACAGCATTGTTAGTGTTAACAATTACATGCTCCATTGCTATTGTTTAGGATCTGCAAAGAGTTAAACACATTTAAAGTCGCACAGAGTACTACTAGTCCCAAGCAGTAGCACAACTCAGATGTTTAACTAGCGCTACCAATTGGGACCAGCACTGCTATGCTGGTCCGAAGAAGTACTTCTACTCTGCGTTTACCTCTTTGCAGGTTAAACACACAGTAATGCAGGGTCGCTAGTCTTAAAAAGCCATGTTCTAACAAATTAGAGCATGTAATGGTTTGACTGTTATCACCAATTATACTATGATAATATATGTGCAACAAAAATGATCTACTGTTATACAAGAAACACAGCTCAAATACTATGAATTGAATGTATTTTACAACAATTTAACTTACCTTTTTAACAAAGGAGGCACAGAAACATTTCTTTTGACAATGAACTAGATACTGTTGTGTTGGCTGTATGTCAACTGGTGCTGTAGATCTGTTAACTTTAGCATCACCTGCAGATTAGAAAACTAAACTATTTAATGTAAGAAACAGGACATTGTGATAGATTTGCCTTGCCTATAGTTAATACTCAAGCAGAAAATCAGAGAACAATTAGAAGAAAGAACCTTTAATATGAACATAAAGTCTTAAGGTCTATATTCTGGGCTGTACAATATATAAGGAGATTTATAGGTTTAAGTTGTTGGTTATATGACCAAATGCTCCAAAACTACAGCCTAACAGTCGCTCCATATCATAATTTCATAAATGCAACACAAATAAAAACAGCATTAGAAGGGAAAGAAGAGTAAGATAAACCAAGAGGTCTCAGTGGAATGGTATAAAAGCATCAGTAATTGGGTTAGTAAAGAGTTGGTAATTATAGGCAGTGACAGAGGAATAATAAATGCAACAGAATAGAGTTTACCATGAATGTTAGCTGTGCATTTTCTGGGTTGGGCTTGCATGGGACCTATGTCATTTTTTAAGCTGTTGTGTAAAAAGGTTAATGGAAATATATAATTTTCATTAAAATAGATATATTTAGGGATTATTATATCTTAACTGCATGTCTAAAGGCTTCAGAGACCATTTACAATCCACCATAGCCTTACAGCTGTACTCATGGGCACTGGGAGAAGGTGCGGACTGCTCCAAGTGTTCACAAGCACAGCTGACACCATGACAGAGTTCACAGCAACATCTACCAATGACCATGATGGGTTTTAACAGTACTTTAATAGGAGAAAATGCATTAGGCTATCTTTTTTTGTAATATAGACTATAATGTCAGAAACTTTACAATGAAAAATAGGGGGAAAAAGGGAAAATGCCATATTAGAGGCAATAAAATTAATTTTAAAATGTCATGCTCATAGGCGTCAAGATACCATTAACAATCCACCATAGCTTTACAGCTGTATCCATGGGCACAGGGAGCAGGCGCGCACTGCTCCACATGTCCATAAAAACTGCTGCCACCATGGGCAGAGAGCTCACTGTAACATCTGCCAGTGATCATGCTGGGTCTAACAGGACAGAAGAAAGTAAATTATGCTGTTAAGCAGCCATTGAAAATAGGAGGAAATAAAATACCATGCTAGAGGCAGTAACTAATTTTAGACTAGTCACATGTCCAGAGGCTTCATAAAACAGTTTATGCCCCACCATAGCTTTACAGCTGTAGTCACAGGCACCAGGAGCAGGTGCGGACTGCTCTTAGTGTCCGCAAACTACAGCTGCCACCATGTGCAGAGAGCTCACTATAACATCTGCTAGTGACCATATTGGGGCTATCTGGAGAGAATAATGGAAGTGGAGGGCCCTCTAGTGGGGCTGTAACAAAATTAAGGGATAACTGAGTTGAAGTCTAGAGGGTACTAGGTGATACAGTGTTGCAAGTGTGGGGGTGGGTGTTTCTGCTTACCTTTATAGGTCCTGGCTGCAGTTTATCCGGCCCTCTTTTGTTCCTGGATCCAGACTTCAAAGGAGTTTTTTCCCCGCCCGCCCCTCGATGAAGAGGTGGCAGCTCATAGCGGTAAAGTTAGGGTTTACCCTGGCGTGAGTAGGTTTATGTGAACTAGCATTTTAAAACCAGGTTTTAATTGTAGCCTTCCACCTGTTCAGGCGTGTTTTATGACTCGCTTGAGGGGGTCGCCTTCCTAGGCTGGATGTTTTTATGCCTTCGCTGGCGGTCGGTCAGGGCCCAGAGAGCGGGCAGGGAGAGAGAAGAGTGATGCCCTAGGATGGGGGAGGCGACGCCCGCTAGGTGCCGAGTTGACCTAGGGGTTACTCCCCCCTACGAATCGTAGGACAAATAACTCTAATAGCGCTGCAAACACCGTTTAGGGCCCTGGCTGTCTGTCAGTAGGGGTTAGAATAGCTAGTTCATTGCCGTCATCAATTTTTGCTAAGAACTTTATACAGTTCTTTGTGTTATTATTAGTAAGTTGCCTAAGTTGGCATATTTAAATAGCCTAATCTAAAAGGTTTATTTATAATAAACGTGACCGGTCTTTAGTCCAAAACCTGTTGTTGTGTGTTTATTGGTTTATCATTTCTAGGGTACATAAGACGAATAAGGAAGTTTATCTCTTAAGTAAATAATGCTGTTAAGCAGCCTTTGAAAATATAGGGAAATGAAATGCCATGCTAGAGGCAGCAATTAATTATTTTTGACTATACATGTCCAGTGGCTTCAGAAACCGTTTACGCCTCACCATAGCTTTACAGCTGTAGTCACGGGCACTAGGAGCAGGTGCAGACTGCTCTTAGTGTCCGGAAACTACAGCTGCCACCATGTGCAGAGAGCTCACTGTAACATCTGCCAGTGACCATGTTGGGACTATCAGGAGGGAAGAAAGTAAATTATGCTGTTTAGCAGCCATTAAAAATAAGGGGGGGGGGGGAATAAAATGCCATGCTAGAGGCAGTAATTAATTTTAGGCTAGTTACATGTCCAAAGGCTTCAGAAACAGTTTACGCCCCACCATAGCTTTACAGCTGTAGTCACGGACACCAGGAGCAGGTGCGGACTGCTCTTAGTGTCCACAAACTACAGCTGCCACCATGTGCAGAGAGCTCACCGTAACATCTGCCAGTAACCATGTTGGGACTATCAGGAGGGAAGAAAGTAAATAATGCTTAAAAAGGGACACTGTACCCAAAAAAAATTTCTTTCATGATTCAGATTGAGCATGAAATTTTAAGCAACCTTCTAATTTACTCCTATTATCAAATTTTCTTCATTCTCTTGGTATCTTTATTTGAAATGCAAGAATGTAAGTTTAGATGCCGGCCCATTTTTGGTGAACAACCTGGGTTGTCCTTACTGAATTTTGACCTTCACTAGCCAAAACATTTATTAACTGAATAACTTCTGAAACTGGACAGGCAAGATGGCGGCAAGAACTTATCTCTAAACATAACCCAGCGCTGCTGGAGGTAAGCGGCCCAAAATGGAAACGGCAGCAGAGAGGCTCTCTGCTCAAGGAAATGCTACTGAGGGGTGTCGAGCACTTGTGACCCACCCACAAGGGGAAGGAGGGGCACCCCACGTGCACTTGGGGACGTCCACCCCTCTCACTTTCAGATCAGTCATCGCTCACCCCTTTTCGCCCTTTCCTACGCAACAGGGCCGCTACCTCCCGCCACAAGATAGCATGAAAATGATACACTTGCCGCCACCCTAACCAACCACAACCTGCTTATAGGCGGGTTACTATAGAATTCTTAATTTCAGCAATAAAGATATCTAGGGCTACGTTCTCTAGGTGAACCCTATCCCTCCTATAGTACTGAAGCTTGTCGGCCGTGATGGAATCGTGCTTGACAACGAATCCTCCCACCCCCGTGACGGTCTTGCCTACTGAGGCATTTATCTTTTTTTGCACCCTATAGGCTGCACTGTGACTAGCCATGCGTCGCCATTCCAGTCTGGGAATAATATTGGACCACCCTATCAACGTTTGGGATTCTAGTCCTTATCCATGCAATCCTGGCCTGCATGACCTTATCAATTCTAACACTGGAATGGCGCCCACATCGTTACCCCGAAGGTGGATGATCAATATGTGAGGCTTACCCCAGCGTACCAGGGCCTCAGATATAAGGGGGGGCTAACCTAGGGCAACACATATCCCATTCCCCCAACCATCTAACTGATGCCTTATGGGAAGGGAACCCCAGGGATTGACCTCCGGGCAGGGATAAGCAACGGATGCAAGCCCAATGCACATATGAGTGCCCCACGATCCACACTCTCTTGGCGCCTTTTGGTGCACCTGCAGTGACAAACAGTGTAAAAAACACAAACAAGGCAACTGAACTAATATTAAACAACTGGGCGAACATAACCCTGGTACCTATTAGAACGCCACCTACCCAAATGCCGAATATCTTCCGCCGAGGAGCCTGTCAGCGCAGCATTAGTTGCGGCCCCTATGCGAAAGGAGTGGGAAGCTATCCTAGTGACATCTAAACCTGCTACCGCTGCCGCCTTTGTTAAGACCTTGCGGAACTGGTAGATGGATAACGCGTACCCATTAGCATGCATTAATAGGGACCCCGGGTTTGCGGGCCTACATTCCAAGAATTGGGTTAGGACAGAGACTGGGAAACATGACCCCAAAGTCTTGGGCATAGAAATCCACACCCCTTTGCCCTGCTGATCTGTTTTTGAACGGGGCAGATACAGCAACAGAGAATCCGCTGAAAACCGTAAATGATCAGCCAACAAGCCCTTGTCAACCTGTGTTTTAGAAGTGGATACTAATTCGCCTACCCTGAGAGCTGCAGAATAAGCAAGGACGAAAGCTGCACGAAAAAACAAAAACTCATTTTGTGTAGTGCAAACCTGCCGCAACGCCTCGACCAGCTGCTCAAGCCGGGCTAAGGTAATGGGCTCTCTAGTGTCTTTATGCTAAGGTTGCAATCTTCCCCATCCTTTCACCACCTGCCTCACAAAAAAATGAACTAGTTGGGTCAGGCATGCCCATGGTATGAAAGAAAAAAGACAATGCCGCTAGCCGAGAGTGAATAGCTCCATGACGAGCCCCCGACTGTCTAAGAATCCCCAGCCAGTCACACAATGTAACCTGTGATGCCGCCTCCACCTCCAAATTCCGGTCTTGACAGAATCGTTCCCATTCGTCCCACAAGCTAACGTAAGAATGCCAGGTTGATGGGGCTAGAGAAGATCGGACTAAAGGGAGCAGGGATATCTGTGACTTAGAAGCTGCCAAAGAAAAGCAGGGCAGGGTAAACCCTCCGGAGCAGCATTAGGTGCAAGTCGTCTGAAAGTCACCCAATCAAATTGCGACAGATCATCAGCAAGGACATTATTAACCCCGGGGACATGTTGAGCTTGAAATTGAACGTTAAGCTCTAATCAGCTCAACACCAGGCGTTTCAGCAGGCAAACCACCACAGCGGATGTTGCTGATAGATTGTTCACCGCGTGAACAACATTGAGGTTGTCCGTCCAGAAAACCACCATCTTATTTGCTAAGCATGCCCCCCCCCATAATTCAACTGCTAACCCTATCGGGAAAAGTTCTAATAGGATGAGGTTCCGTGTCAAACCCCTCCCTCTTTCCAGTCTGAAGGCAAAGGACCTGCAGACCATCGCCCTTGAAAGTAAGCCCCGTAGCATTTGGACCCAGCTGCATCTGTAAATAAGTGTAATGATTGGCTGGATGTAGGGGGTGAACGCCAATGACGGATGCCATTACATTTTTCATAAACTTTTTCAAGAAGTCCTCCCATACCTGCAAATCAGCCCTCATGCCATCAGTGATCCCGATTCTCTTTGAAGGTGAGGAAGGACCCTTTAGTTTACTTTCCAACCTTCTGTTAAAAACCCTCCCCATCGGAATAACTCTTCCCGCAAAATTAAGGAGGCCTAGCAAAGATTGAAGTTGGCGGAGGGAAATAAAACGACTGGCAGAAATTGATTGGACTGCTAGTAACATAGATTGTACTTTGTCAGGAGGCAACCTGCACAACATCGCCTCTGTGTCAATTTGAATACCCAAAAATGTGAGACAAGTGCAAGGTCCCTTGGACTTATCTTCGGCAAGGGGGACCCCAAATTGAGACATAAGATCTCTCATGGTCGGCATGAGAAGCTTGCAATCCTGCGAATCTTTTCTTCCTACTAGGAGAAAGTCATTGAGGTAGTGAGCTATGAAATCACCACCCACCAACTGGTTAACTGCCCAATGCAGGAAAGAACTAAATGTCTCAAACAGAGCACATGAAAGGGCGCAACCCATAGGAAGGCAACAATCAACATAATAACCACCTTCAAACTTAATTCCCATAAGGTGAAAAGCTGCTGGATTTAACGGCAGCAAGCGGAAGGCAGCCTCAATATCTAATTTCGCAAGTAAGGCCCCCTTACCAGCCGACCTCACCAACTCAAGAGCACTATCGAACGATTGGTACTTAACTGAACGGAACTGCCCCTGGGGTGAGAGAGATGCTGGATTAAACAAAATTTACTGGCTTCCTTCTTTGGGACAACCCCCAAAGGAGACACCACTAGATTTGGCAGGGGGACGGAAAGGGAAAGGGCCAACAATCCTTCCCAAACTTATTTCTTTAGTCAGTCAGTTTAGACCTAACTACCTGTGGAAACTGATAAGAAGATTTCAAGTTTCTAAGGCAAGAGGCCCCCTTAATACCCTGAATTATGGGAATATGAAAGCCATGAGTGAAACCGTCTAGCAACAACCTTGCTGCGCGACGGTCTGGGTAATGGCGCAGCCAAGGCTCAAGGGCGTGAACCCTCACCGGAGTTGGTGCCCTTTGTAACAGTAGCAAATCTGTTTGTGGCTCTACCAACGTCCTTTTTCTTTGGGCATTCGTTGCCAGAGAGTGGGCCCCCGCAGAACTTACAGGAATGACGAAAGGTGCAGGAGCTACCCCTATCGCATTTGCCCTCTTGAAATGACCAACATGCACCTCCCTTACGTTTACCCTTTGGGGAACGAAAGGACTGGCCAGGAGCGCCAGTGGATGTGGAGGAGGAAGCATGAGAGCCCAGGCGCTGCCAAAGATGGGTATAAGTGGTGTCAAATGTGAGCACCGGGTTCCCAGCCATCTTTTGCCTGAACTCTGAATCATAATCCCTCCATGCACCATCACCATACCTCCTCTGCATCCAGTGTATGTTATCTGTATATTTCAAGATAGCATGGCACTGACTGGGGTATTTTTCTAAATAGCATGACGCGTATACCCTGAAACAAACCAGCCATTCATCAAATGTCTCCGGGCGCTTGAACCTTTTAGGACCAGTGCCATCAGAGCTCCTTTCCTTCTGTCTGTAAGCTTCTGCCGAAAGCTTGAAGACATTAACATATTTTCCTTGCTGAATTTTCCTGACTGTTTTAGGTTTCAAGTGTCTATGCAAGGAAGGGGTATAGGCGGGCAACGAAACACTGTGTAAGGCAACCTTTCACTCTGAAATGAGGCTAGGTAAAGGACGTTAAACTATTTTGCCTGGAATTTCCGGGGAATGTTCCACTAATGCTAAAAAATTGCTGCTGCTGACCAGCCCTTTTAAAAGTACCCCCTTGGAATTCCTGCCACATCTTTTTCACCATTGAAAACATACGTTTCTGCCCCTTAGTTTTAAGCCCCAATGAAGTGTCACTGTCAGCCTGATTCTGTTAAAGATAATTCTGACATGTCAGGTAGGTCATGTATATATGCCCTAGTCTTACCATCCGCAGATGATGCCGCTGCCTGACTTGTGGCCGCCGCTGGGTTGTCTCTCCCTGGTTCACCACCTGCTGTCTGGAGAGTTGCTGCCGCTGGACCTGGATTATCCCGTGCTCCTACTGGGTTAGGTGCCAGGAGCGAAGCATATGCCTGAACAGGGACCGCAGGCAAAACGGGATCAACTTGAGCAGCATCCTGCAAAATAGACAAGATTTTGCAAGCACAACGAATACACTAGTAGTGGAAGGATAAGCATTCTCTACTCTCAAAGCCTCATTTTCAGTTGAATTAGTATGTGACCTTGCATTGTACCCTGACTCACTCTGCAACTGAGGTATGGGATTATTCTGCCCCAACCTAACATTGTCTGTAGTAGATAATGTGATACTGACGCTAACATTAATGGGAGGGTTCTGGACATTCATACCAGAAAATACCATTGGTCCCTGATGCACTGGCTAATGTAATAATATTATGTTGCCCATTCACACTATCAGGTGCAGTGTTAATAGATACATTCATCATATCATTCATAACTGGAACTTGTATGGCTGTCTGTGGTGATGCCCTAGTAGTTGCACATACATTTCTCACATTGTGTGTCAAAACCTGTTTTGAAATGCTCCCCGTAGTATTACTGCGTTCATGTGTATCACCAACTATCACGCTGCTACAAACTGCGTCACTCTTATTAGACACGTACCACTCATTCCCTTTCTCCCTTAGCTATATTCTCGTTTTCTATAAACGGAGTATATGCTCCTCTATCACCTTTAGAAAATACCCCTTTTGACACCTTATAGCGAGTGGCACATGTACCCCAGCGCCTTTTTTATTTGATGCGCTACTTCCTGAGGCCCCGCCCCTCCTAATTGCCCCTTGTTTGAACACTTTTTGCCCCTCTAATTGCCCCCAAGGATATAGGCAATCGTTCCCCTTACCGGTGTCATCTTATGGTGCTCACCTGCGTTGTGCACAAGAGGACCCGGTCAATTGCCTCCATCTCCTTCTATGTCTGGGCGCAAATGCAGTGTTATGACGTCACCGGATGGGGCGAAGCTTCCTTCGCCCACTTCCGGAATTGCCGACGAGGATGCCACTTGGAGGGGAACGCTATGAGGAGCCATGGCCGCCGCCAGGAATCGGAGGAAGGAGGAAAACGCAGAGGCTGCCGACGGAGGGATCGCTGCGAACAAGGATGTCACGGACGCTGCATGTAAGTTAATAGGAGCTATAGCAGGTACCACCTGACCAGAGCCTACCGCCGACGCCATCTACGCATCATTACTTATAGGGCCATGCAGACAAGGATTCTGATTTTGCGGGGGCCCCACTGAACCACCAATATTTAGGCCCTTGTCTCCACTATTATGAGAAGGGCCAGGGGGGTCATTAACTATGTAGGGGGCAGGGTAACCCACTGCAACCGACGCTGTGATTGAAGTAGGCTGTGGCCTAGCTAATGGGGTATGTAACGGTGTATGTGACTCTACCCTACTGTCAAACAACACTGGGGACCGAAGCTCCATTTGGCAAACCACCTGAGGCCCCTGAGGAACTCTCAAACCAGTATCAAGGCCCCCATATGCACTAGAGGCCTCCTCGCCAGAAGGCCTGACCATTGCCTCGGTGGCATAGGCCGAATCAATGCAGTCGCTGAACGCATGGACATCAGCCACTGTTGTATCTGATCTGGGAAGGGTGCTGTGTGTTGCATCAACTTTCCAGGTTTTGAGAAAGTTAGGGCCTGGAATTGCTTTGGAGGAAGTCTGGTTCTTCTTGGACGCTGCATGTACAAGTTTAGAATTCACTGCAGGAACAACGAAAACATCTCTGCTCCAGGATCCAGGAAGAAGAGGGCCAGGAAGCTGTGCTGCTCACTTTTAAGGTAAGAAGGGGAGCTCCTCCCTACACTAGCAACATTATTGCAACTAGACCCCAGACTGCCCTCTTCTCCTATCTCACTCCTTCCAGCATTAACCCTAAGCTTGTTTCAGTCCCATGCTGGTCCCTCCACTGTCTGTTAAGCAACTATTGAAACTGGGGGGGGGGGGGGAATAAAATGCCATGCTAGAGTCAGTAATTAATTTTAGATTAGTCACATGTCCAAAGGCTTCAGAAACAATTTACACCCCCACCATAGCTTTACAGCTGTAGTCACAGGCACCAGGAGCAGGTGCGGACTGCTCTTAGTGTCCGGAAACTACAGCTGCCACCATGTGTAGAGAGCTCACTATAACATCTGCCAGTGACCATGTTGGGGATATCTGGAGAGAAAAAAGTAAATAATGCTGTTAAGCAGCCTTTGAAAATATAGGGAAATGAAATGCCATTCTAGAGGCAGTAATTAATTTTAGACTAGTTAGATGTCCAAAAGCTTCAGAAACAGTTTACACCCCCACTATAGCTTTACAGCTGTAGTCACGGGCACCAGGAGCAGGTGCGGACTGCTCCGGAAACTACAGCTGCCACCATGTGCAGAGAGCTCACTGTAACATCCGTCAGTGACCATGTTGGGGCTATCAGGAGGGAAGAAAAGTAAATTATGCTGTTAAGCAGCTATTGAAAATAGGGGGGGGGGGGATAAAATGCCACGCTAGAGGCAGTAATTCATTTTAGACTATACATGTCCAAAGGCTTCAGAAACAGTTTACACCTCCACCATAGCTTTACAGCTGTAGTCACGGGCACCAGGAGCAGGTGCGGAATGCTCTTAGTGTCCGCAAACTACAGCTGCCACCATGTGCAGAGAGCTCACAATAATATCTGCCAGTGACCATATTTGGGCTATCTGGAGAGAAAAAAGTAAATTATGCTGTTAAGCAGCCTTTGAAAATATAGGTAAATGAAATGCTATGCTAGAGGCAGTAATTAATTTTAGACTAGTCACATGTCCAAAGGCTTCAGAAACAGTTTACGCCCCACCATAGCTTTACAGCTGTAGTCACGGGCACCAGGAGCAGGTGCAGACTGCTCTTAGTGTCCACAAACTACAGCTGCTACCATGTGCAGAGAGCTCACTATAACATCTGCCAGTGACCATGTTGGGACTATCAGGAGGGAAGAAAGTAAATTATGCTGTTAAGCAGCTATTGAAAATAGGGGGGGGGGGGAGAATAAAAAGACAGTGGATGGACTAGCATGGGACTGAGACAAGCTTAGGGTTAATGCTGGAAGGAGTGAGATAGGAGAAGAGGGCAGTCTGGGGTCTAGTTGCAACAATGTTGCTAGTGTAGGGAGGAGCTCCCCTTCTTACCTTAAAAGTGAGCAGCACAGCTTCCTGGCCCTCTTCTTCCTGGATCCTGGAGCAGAGACGTTTTCATTGTTCCTGCAGTGAATTCTAAACTTCTACATGCAGCGTCCAAGAAGAACCAGACTTCCTCCAAAGCGATTCCAGGCCCTGACGTTCTAAAAACCTGGAAAAGAAAAGCAGATAAGTGATATGGTTAATATTGAGGAGTTAGATGATTTTGTCCCAGCAACACAATACACATATGCAGTTGATGCAACACATAGCACCATTCCCAGATCAGATACAACAGTGGCTGATGTCCATGCGGTCAGTGACTGCACTGATTTGGCCTATGCCACCGAGGAGGCCTCTAGTGCATATGGGGGCATTGATACTGGTTTGGGGGTTGCTCAGGGGCCTCAGGTGGTTTGCCAAATGGAGCTTCGGTCCCCAGTGTTGTTTGACAGTAGGGTAGAGTCACATACACTGTTACATACCCCATTAGCTAGGCCACGGCCTACTTCAATCACAGCGTCGGTTGCCACGGGTTACCCTGCCCCCTACATTGTTAATAACCCTCCTGGCCCTTCTCATAATAGTGGAGACAAGGGCCTAAATATTGGTGGTCCAGTGGGGGCCCCGCAAAATCAGAATTCTTGTCTGCATGGCCCAATAAGTAATGATGCGTCGGTGGTAGGCCCTGGTCACGTAGTACCTGCTATAGCTCCTATTAACTTACCTGCAGCGCCCGTGACATCGTTGTTCGACGCGATCCCTCCGTCGGCAGCCTCTGCGGTTTCCTCCTTCCCCGCGTCCCTGGCGGCGGCCATGGCTCCTCCAAGCGGCATCTTCATTGGCTATTCCGGATGTTGGCGTAGGAAGCTCCGCCCCTTCCAATGACGCCATAACACCGCATTCGCGCCCAGACACGGAAGGAGATGGAGGCAATTGACCGGGTCCTCTTGTGCACAACGCAGGTGAGCACCATAAGAGGACACCGGTAGGGAAACGATTGCCTATCTCCATGGGGGCAATTAGAGGGGCAAAAAGTGTTCAAACAAGGGGCAATACAAGAGTGGCAATTAGGAGGGGCGGGGCCTCAGGAAGTAAACCATCAAATAGAAAAGACACTGGGGTAAATGTATCATGGGGAAATGGAGGTGCCACTCGCTATAAGGTGTCAAAAGGGGTATTTTCTAAAGGTGATAGGGGAGCATATACTCAGTTATACAAAACGAGAATGCAGCTAAGGGAGAAAGGGAATGAGTGGTACGCGGCTAATAAGAGTGATGCAGTTTGTAGCAGCGTGATAGCTGGTGATACACATGAACGCAGTAATACTGCGGGGGCCTTTCTAAAGAGGTTTTGTCACACAATGTGAGAAATGTATGTGTAACTACTAGGGCATCACCACAGACAGCCATACAGGTTCCAGTTATGAATGATATGATGAATGTATCTATTAACACTGCACCTGATAGTGTGAATGGGCAACATAATATTATTACATTAGCCAGTGCATCAGGGACCAATGGTATTGATGGTATGAATGTCCAGAACCCTCCCATTAACGTTAGAGACAGTATCACATCATCTACTACGGACAATGTTAGGTCGGGGCAGAATAATCCCATACCTCAGTTCCAGAGTGTGTCAGGGTACAATGCAAGGTCACATACTAATACAACTGAAAATGAGGCTTTGAGAGTAGAGAATGCTAATCCTTCCACTATTAGTGTATTCGTTGTGCTCACGAAATCTTATCTATTTTGCAGGATGCTGCTCAAGTTGATCCCGTTTTGCCTGCGGTCCCTGTTCAGGCAAATGCTTCGCTCCTGGCACCTAACCCAGTAGGAGCGCAGGATAATCCAGGTCCAGCGGCAGCAACTCTCCAGACAGCAGGTGGTGAACCAGGGAGAGACAACCCAGCAGTGGCCACAAGTCAGGCAGCGGCATCATCTGCGGATGGTAAGACTAGGGGATTTAAACATGACCGACCTGACATGTCAGAATTATCTTTAACAGAATCAGACTGACAGTGACACTTCATTAGGGCTTAAAACTAAGGGGCAGAAACGTATGTTTTCAATGGTGAAAAAGATGTGGCAGGAATTCCAAGGGGGTACTTTTAAAAGGGCTGGTCAGCAGCAGCAGCAATTAGCATTAGTGGAACATTCCCCAGAAATTCCAGGCCAAATAGTTGAGCGCCCTTTACCTAGCCTCATTTCAGAGCAAAATGTTGCCTTACACGGTGTTTTATTGCCAGCCTATACCCCTTCATTGCATAGACACTTGGAACCTAAAACAGTCAGGAAAATTCAGCAAGGAAAATATGTTAATGTCTTCAAGCTTTTGGTAGAAGCTTACAGACAGGAGAGGAGCTCTGATGGCACTGGTCCTAAAAGGTTCAAGCCCCCGGAGACATTTGATGAATGGCTGGTTTGTTTCAGAGTATACTCGTCATGCTATTTAGAAAAACACCCCAGTCAGTGCCATGCTATCTTGAAATATACAGATAACATACACTGGATACAGAGGAGGTATGGTGATGGTGCATGGAGGGATTATAATTCAGAGTTCAGGCAGAAGATGGCTGGGAACCCGGTGCTCACGTTTGACACCGATACCCATCTTTGGCAGTGCCTGGGCTCTCATGCTTCCTCCTCCACATCCACTGGCGCCCCTGGCCAGTCCTTTTGTTCCCCAAAGGGTAAACGTAAGGGAGGTGCCTGTTGGACATTTCAAGAGGGCAAATGCGATAGGGGTAGCTCCTGCACCTTTCGTCATTCCTGTAAGTTCTGCGGGGGCCCACACTCTGGCAACAAATGCCCAAAGAAAAAGGACGTTCCAATGGGTAGAGCCACAAACAGATTTGCTACTGTTACAAAGTGTCCAGACCATCACGCAGCAAGGTTGTTGCTAGATGGTTTCACTCATGGCTTTCATATTCCCATAATTCAGGGTATTAAGGGGGCCTCTTGCCTTAGAAACCTGAAATCTGCTTATCAGTTTCCACAGGTAGTTAAGTCTAAATTGACTAAAGAAATAAGTTTGGGAAGGATTGTTGGCCTTTTCCCTTCCGTCGCCCTGCCAAATATAGTGGTGTCTCCTTTGGTGGTTGTCCCAAAGAAGGAAGATGGTAAATTGTGTTTAATCCAGCATCTCTCTCACCCCAGAGGCAGTTCTGTTAATGATGCCATTAACCCAGATCTGAGCTCAGTAAAGTACCATTCGTTCGATAGTGCTCTTGAGTTGGTGAGGTCGGCTGGTAGGGGGGCCTTACTTGCGAAATTAGATATTGAGGCTGCCTTCCTCTTGCTGCCGTTAAATCCAGCAGCTTTTCACCTTATGGGAATTAAGTTTGAAGGTGGTTATTATGTTGATTGTTGCCTTCCTATGGGTTGCGCCCTTTCATGTGCTCTGTTTGAGACATTTAGTACTTTCCTGCATTGGGCAGTTAACCAGTAGGTGGGTGATTTCATAGCTCACTATCTTGACGACTTTCTCCTAGTAGGAAGAAGGCATTCGCAGGATTGCAAGCATCTCATGCAGACCATGAGAGATCTTATGTCGCAATTTGTGGTCCCCATTGCCGAAGATAAGTCCAAGGGCCCTTGCACTTGCCTCACATTTTTGGGTATTCAAATTGACACAGAGGCGATGATGTGCAGGTTGCCTCCTGACAAAGTACAATCTATGTTATTAGCAGTCCAATCAATTTCTGCCAGTCGTTTTATTTCCCTCCGCCAACTTCAATCTTTGCTAGGCCTCCTTAATTTTGCGGGAAGAGTTATTCCCATGGGGAGCGTTTTTAACAGAAGGTTGGAAAGTAAACTAAAGGGTCCTTCCTCACCTTCAAAGAGAATCGGGATCACTGATGGCATGAGGGCTGATTTGCAGGTATGGGAGGACTTCTTGAAAAATTTTAATGGCATCCGTCATTGGCGTTCACCCCCTACATCCAGCCAATCATTACACTTATTTACAGATGCAGCGGGGTCCAAAGGCTACAGGGCTTATTTTCAAGGGCTATGGTCTGCAGGTCCTTGGCCTTCAGACTGGAAAGAGACGGGTTTGAAACGGAACCTCATCCTATTAGAACTTTTCCCGATAGGGTTAGCAGTTGAATTATGGGGGGGGCATGCTTTGCAAATAAGACGGTTTTCTGGATGAACAACCTCAGTTGTTCACGCGGTAAACAATCTTATCAGCAACATCCGCTGTGGTGGTTTGCCTGCTGAGACGCCTGGTGTTGCGCTGTTTAGAGCTTAACGTTCAATTTCAAGCTCAACATGTCCCCGGGGTTAATAATGTCCTTGCTGATGCTCTGTCGCGGTTTTATTGGGTGACTTTCAGACGTCTTGCACCTAATGCTGCTCCGGAGCGTTTACCCTGTCCTGCTTTTCTTTGGCAGCTTCTAAGTCACGGATATCCCTGCTCCCTGTAGTCCGAGCTTCTCTAGCCCCATCAACCTGGCATTCTTACTTTAGCTTGTGGGACGAATGGGAACGATTGTGTCAAGACCGGAATTTGGAGGTGGAGGCGGCAACACAGGTTACATTGTGTGACTGGCTGGTGATTCTTAGACAGTCGGGGGCTCGTCATGGAGCTATTCACTCTCGGCTAGTGGCATTGTCGTTTTTCTTTCATACCATGGGCATGCCTGACCCAACTAGTTCATTTTTGTATGGCAGGTGGTGAAAGGGGGGGGGAGATCGCAACCCCAGCATAAAGACCCTAGAGAGCCCATTACCTTAGCCCGGCTCGAGCGGCTGGTCGAGGCGTTATGGCAGGTTTGCACTACGCAATATGAGTTTGTTATTTCGTGCAGCTTTCGTCCTTGCTTATTCTGCAGCTGTCAGGGTAAGCAAATTAGTATCCCCTTCTAAAACACAGGTTGACAAGGGCTTGTTGACTGATCATTTATGGTTTTCAGCGGATTCTCTGTTGCTGTATCTGCCCCGTTCAAAAACAGATCAGCAGGGCAAAGGGGTGTGGATTTCTATGCCCAAGACTTTGGGGTCATGTTGCCCAGTTTTTGCCCTGACCCAATTCTGGGAATGTAGGCCCGCAAACCCGGGGTCCCTATTAATGCATGCCAATGGGTATGCGTTATCCATCTACCAGTTCTGCAAGGTCTTAGCAAAGGCGTTGGCGGTAGCAGGTTTACATGTCACTAGGATAGCTTCCCCACTCATTTTGCAAAGGGGCCGCAACTAACGCTGCTCTGACAGACTCCTCGGCGGAAGCTATTCGGCATTTGGGTAGATGGCGTTCTAATAGGTACCGTGGTTATGTTCGCCCAGTTGTTTAATGTTAGTTCAGTTACCTTGTTTGTGTTTTTTACACTGTTTGTCATTGCAGGTGCACCAAAAGGCGCCAAGAGAGTGTGGATCGTGGGACACTCATATGTGCATTGGGCCTGCATCCATTGCTTATCCCTGCCCGGAGGTCAATCCCTGGGGTTCCCTTCCCATAAGGCATTAGTTAGATGGTTGGGGGAACGGGGTATGTGTTGGCTTAGGTTAGCCCCCCTTATATCTGAGGCCCTGGTACACTGGGGTAAGCCTCACATATTGATCATCAACCTTAGGGGTAACAATGTTGGCGCCATTCCAGTGTTAGAATTGATAAAGTTCATGCAGGCCAGGAATGCATGGATAAGGACTAGAATCCCGAACGTTAAAATAGGGTGGTCCAATATTATTCCCAGACTGGAATGGCGACACATGGCTAGTCACAGTGCAGCCTATAGGGTGCGAAAAAAGATAAATGCCTCAGTAGGCAAGACCGTTACAGGGGTGGGAGGATTCATTGTCATGCACGATTCCATCATGGCCGACAAGCTTCAGTACTATAGGAGGGATAGGGTTCACCTAGAGAACGTAGCCCTAGATATCTTTATTGCTGATATTAAGAATTCTATAGTAACCCGCCTATAAGCAGGTTGTGGTTGGTTAGGGTGGTGGCAAGTGTATCATTTTCATGCTATCTTGTGGCGGGAGGTAGCGGCCCTGTTGCGTAGGAAAGGGCGAAAAGGGGTGAGCGATGACTGATCTGAAAGTGAGAGGGGTGGACGTCCCCAAGTGCACGTGGGGTGCCCCTCCTTCCCCTTGTGGGTGGGTCACAAGAGCTCGACACCCCTCAGTAGCATTTCCTTGAGCAGAGACCCTCTCTGCAGCAGTTTCAGTTTTGGGCCATTTACCTCCAGCAGCGCTGGGTTATGTTTAGTGATAAGTTCTTGCCACCATCTTGCCTGTTGATTCAGTTTCAGAAGTTATTCAGTTAATAAATGTTTTGACCCATGACGGTCAAAAATGTTACCCACAATCAGTTTCTGGGTCTTATTTATTCCTTATAGTTATTTAAAGGTTAACGTTATGTTAAGTTCCTCTCTGCTGGTAACAACTGATAGGCATTTAATCCCTTATGCCATGCTAGAGTCAGTAATTAATTTTAGACTAGTCACATGTCCAAAGGCTTCAGGAACAGTTTACGCCCCACCATAGCTTTACAGCTGTAGTCACGGGCACCAGGAGCAGGTGCGGACCGCTCTTAGTGTCCGCAAACTACAGTTGCTACCATGTGCAGAGAGCTCACTATAACATCTGCCAGTAACCATGTTGGGACTATCAGGAGAGAAAAAAAGTAAATTATGCTGTTAAGCAGCCTTTGAAAATATACGGAAATGAAATGCCATGCTAGAGTAAGTAATTCAATTTAGAATAGGCACATGTCCAAAGGCTTCAGAAACAGTTTACACTCCCACCATAGCGTTACAGCTGTAGTCATAGGCACCAGGAGCAGGTGCAGACTGCTCTTAGTGTCCAGAAACTACAGCTGCCACCATGTGCAGAGAGCTCACTGTAACATCCACCAGTGACCATGTTGGGACTATCAGGAAGGAAGAAAAAAAAAATTATGCTTACCTGATAAATGTATTTCTTTTTTGACATGATGAGTCCACGGATCATCTTAATTACTAATGGGATATTCGCCTCCTGCTCAGCAGGAGGTGGCCAAGAGCACCACAGCAGAGCTGTTAAATAGCTCCTCCCTTCCCTCCCACTCCAGTCATTCGACCGAAGTTAAGGAAAGAAAGGAAAAGCCAAGGTGCAGAGGTGTCTGAAGTGTATAATAACCAACAACCTGTCTTAGAAGAAGAGGGCGGGCCGTGGACTCAACGTGTCAAAAAATAAATAAATTTATCATCAGGTAAGCATAAATTTTCTTTTCTAAGACACGATGAGTCCACGGATCATCTTAATTACTAATGGGATCCAATACCCAAGCTAGAGTACACAGATGATACGGGAGGGACAAGACAGGGCACCTAAATGGAAGGCACCACTGCTTGAAGAACATTTCTCCCAAAAGCGGCCTCAGCTGAGGCAAAAGTGTTACATTTGTAGAATTTTGAAAAAGTGTGCAGAGAGAACCAATTTGCAGCCTTGCAAATCTGTTCCACAGAAGCTTCATTTTTGAATGCCCATGAAAAAGCAACAACCGTTGTGGAATGAGCCGTAACCTTCTCGGGAGGATGCTGCCCAGCAGTCTCATATGCAAAATATATGATACTCTAAAGCCAAAAAGAAAGAAGTAGCCATAGCTTTCTGTCCCTTACGTTTTCCTGAAAAATATAAAAAGAGAGAGAGAGATGCACTCAGCTGAGACAGAACAAAAGCTGGAAATACTCTGTGAAGGGGCATAGTGTGCTAAAAGAGTATGCACCCTGAGTGGCACCCAAAAATGAACAGGCACGGAAGTTTTTCCAGCTTTTGTTCTGTCTCAGCTGAGTGCATCTCTCTCTCTTTTTATGTTTTCCTGAAAAAAAACACAAACAATGAAGAAGACTGATGAAAGTCCTTAGTCACCTGCAGGTAAAACTTTAAAGCACGGACCACATCCAAAGTTGTTCCTTCTGAGAAGAAGAATTAGGACACATAGAAGGAACCACAATCTCCTGATTAATGTTCCGATCAGAAACAACCTTAGGAAGAAATCCTAATGTTGTATGTAAAACCACCTTATCTGAATGGAAAATAAGGTAAGAAGACTCATACTGCAATGCCAAGAGCTGATACTCTTCGAGCAGAAGAAATAGCAACAAGAAATAAAAAAACTTTCCAAGATAACTTAATATCTAAGGAATGCATAGGCTCAAACGGAGCCCCTTTGAATAACTTTGAGAACTAAATTAAGACTCCATGGAGGAGTAACTAGTTTGAACACAGGCCTGACAAAATGATTGTACATCTGGGACATCCGCCAGACGTTTGCGTAACAAAATAGATAAGGCCGAGGTTTGACCCTTTAGGGGACTCGTCGATAAACCCTTCTCCAAACCTTCTTGGAGAAAAGACAAAATTCTAGGAATCCTAACTGTACTCCATGAGTAGCCCTTGGATTGACACCAATAGAGATATGTATGCCATATCTTATGGTAAATCTTTCTAGTTACAGGTTTACGAGCCTGAATCATGGTTTCTATGACCGAGTCAGAAAACCCCCGCTTGGATAAAATTAAGTGTTCAATCTCCAAGCAGTCAGCTTCAGAGAAACTAGATTTGGGTGAAGGAAGGGCCCTTGAATCAGAAGGTCCTTCCTCAATAGAAGTCTCCAAGGCGGCAGAGATGTCATCTCCACCAGATCTGCATACCAAATCCTGTGAGGCCAGGCCAATGCTATGAGGATAACTGAGGCCCTCTCCTGTTTGATTCGAGCAATTACCTGAGGAAAAAGAGCAAACGGAGGAAATAGGTAAGCTAGACTGAAGTTCCAAGGAACCACCAGAGCATCTATCAGTTCCGTCTGGGGGTCCCTGGACCTCGACCCGTATCTTGGAAGCTTGGCATTCTGTCGAGATGCCATGAGATCCAATTCCAGCTGACCCCACTTGAGAATCAGGTTGGAGAACGCTTCCGGATGGAGCTCCCACTCCCCCGGATGAAAAGGTCTGCCTGCTCAAAAAATCAGCCTCACAGTTGTCCACCCCTGGGATGTGGATCGCCGACAGGCAACAAGAGTGGGGATCCGCCCACTGGTTTATTTTGGTTACCTCTGTCATCACTAAGGAACTCCTCATTCCTCCCTGATGATTGATGTAAGCCACTGAAGTTATGTTGTCCGACTAGAACCTGATAAACTGGACCGTGGCTAACTGAGGCCAGGCCAGGCGAGCATTGTAGATCACTCTCAGTTCCAGAATGTTTATAGGAAGAATAGACTCTGACTGAGTTCAAACTCCCTGAGCCTTTAGGGAGCCCCAGACTGCTCCCCACCCCAGAAGGCTGGTGTCTGTTGTCACAATCACCCAAGATGGTCTGCGAAAGCAGGTTCCCTGGGAGAGATGATCCAGAGACAACCGCCATTGAAGAGAGTCCCTTGTCTCCTGATCCAGAGTTATTTGAGGAGACAAGTCCGCATAGTCTTCGTTCCATTGTCTGAGCATGCTTAACTGCAGAGGTCTGAGGTGGAACCGAGCAAACGGGATGATGTCCATTGCCGCTACCATCAGCCCGATTACCTCCATACACTGAGCCACTGACGGCCGGGAAGTAGACTGAAGGACTAGGCAAGTATCGATAATCTGATTTCCTGAAGTCTGTCAGACTACCTGTCTATGAAGATTTTTCTATTATTGTTCCCAAGAAGGTGATCCGTGTGTCTGGAACTAGGGAACTCTTTTCCAAATTTACCTTCCACCTGTGAGTTCTCAGGAAAGATAACACTATGTCGGTGTGGGAGCCTGCTTGCTGAAAAGATGGCACCTGGACTAGAATGTCGTCCAAATAAGACGCCACCCCAACACCGAAGGACCGCCAACAGAGACTCCAGACCCTTTGTGAAAACTCTGGGAGCAGTGGCCAGCCCAAAAGGAAGAGCCACGAACTGGAAGTGCTTGTCCTGGAAGGCAAACCTTAGGAACTTGTGATGATCCCTGTGAATCGGAACATGTAGGTACGCGTCCTTTAAATCCACAGTTGTCAGAAATTGACCCTCCTGGATTAAGGGAAGAATGGAACGAATAGTTTCCATCTTAAAGGATGGAACCCTTAGAAATTTGTTTAGACTCTTGAGATCTAAAATTGGTCTGAAAGTTCCCTCCTTTTTGGGAACCACAAACAAATTGGAAAGAAAACCCTGACCCTGTTCCAGTACTGGAACAGGAACAATCACTCCCAGGGCAGAGAGGTCTCTTACGCAATGTAAGAACGCCTCTCTCTTTGTCTGGTTTGCCAATAACTTTGAAAGTAGAAACCTGCGTCTGGGAGGAAAACTCACTTTTGAACTCTAGTTTGTATCCCTGGGACACAATCTCTATTGCCCAGGGATCCTGAACCCAAACCCGAGTAAAGGAAAGTCTGCTCCCTACAAGATCCGGACCCGGATCGGGGGCATGACCTTCATGCTGTCTTGGATTGCTTTCCCTTAGTCCAAGACTGGTTAGGTCTCCATGCAGGTTTAGATTGTTCCTGCTTAGAGGAGGAAGAGGAAGAATTTCCTTTGAAGTTTCGAAAGGAAAAAAAAATTACTCTGTCGTCCTTTCTGTTTGTTTCTCTTATTTTGAGGACGAAGATGACCCTTACCTCCCGTGATATCAGAGATAATTTCCATTAGGAAAGGTCCAGACAAGGTCTTCCCATTGTAAGGAATAGTCAGAAGCTTAGACTTGGAAGACACATCCGCAGACCAAGGTTTCAACCATAAAGCTCTGCGGGCTAGAATAGAAAAACCTGAAATCTTAGCTCCCAGTTTAATAATTTGAAGGAAAGCATTGGCAAGCTTTAGAACCTTTATCCTGTCCTGGATCTCTTCCAAGGAAGTCTCAGTCCTGAGAGACTCAGACAGTGCATCAAACCAATAGGCTGCCGCGCTAGTGACGGTAGCAATGCACGTAGCTGGTTGCCATTGCAGACCCTGGTGAACATAAATCTTCTTAAGTAGACTCTCTAACTTCTTATCCATAGGGTCCTTGAAAGCACAACTATCCTCTATGGGAATAGTAGTTCTCTTGGCTAAGGTGGAAACGGCCCCTTCCACCTTAGGAACTGTTTGCCAAGCCTCCATAAAAGCGTCAGCTATGGGAAACATCTTCTTGAAAATAGGAGAAGGAGAAAAAGGGGATGCCTGGTCTCTCCCATTCCTTAGAAATAATCTCTGAAGCTCTCTTTGGAACTGGAAATACGTCTGAGTAAGAAGGAACCTCAAAGTATCTGTCCAATTTACTAGACTTCTCAGGGATAACCCCAACTGTGGAGTCACAGTCATCCAAAGTAACCAAAACCTCCCTAAGCAAGCGGAGGTGTTCTAGTTTAAATCTAAAAGTTACAAACTCCGTATCCGTCAGAGGCAAAGCACTTTCTGAATCTGAGATTTCCCCCTCAGATACTACAGCAGTATCCTCCTCTTTGTGTCCTTGGGAGGGTACCTCCGAAATTGCAACAATTGCATCAGAATGTCTGGTTTTCCACTTACGTTTGCCCTGCAACATTGGGAAAGCAGACAATGCATCAGAGATCGTAGAAGGCATGAGAGAAGCTATGTCTCTTAAAGTAACTTCAGCGGGCGCTAGAGCAGAAGTGCAGGGCACTGCTTGTGTGGGCGGTAAAATTTGGGACGCTTGGGGAGAAAGCTGCGGCATACTTTGACCCTCATCAATAGACTCTTGGACAGCATCCGCTTTTGAAAAATTTTGCTCAGAAAAAATATTTTCCCTGTAAGCTAAAGTCCTCTCAATACATGAGGGACAGAAAGGGACAGGTGGTTCCACATTAACATCCAAACATAAGTGACATCTTGCAAGGCCTCTTGATCCATGCTGTTCACTATATAAGAATTCAAAATCTCCAAATGAATAAAAAAAAAAATTCAGAAAAAAAGCCTTACTGTGCCTTTAAATCTAAACCGGTAACTTTTTTACCCAGCTATGTCATAAACTATATATGAATTAAAGACTTCAAATGAATAAAAAAAAATTACAGAAAAAACATTACTGTGCCCTTAAAAAACTTAAACAGTTAACTTTTTTACCCAGCTATTCTGTACTTGGACACCCCTACACCTCAGCAACTCTGCTGAGGCGCCTACCTGCCAACCGAATTTACTATCCCCTCTTTTGCGGAAATGGATCGATCCGTTATCTCAGCGACACCACCCTAAACAAAAAAAAAAAAAAAAAAAAAAAAAAAAAAACACTACAACCGCTTGCTTATATGTAAAAAAACCAAGCTGTTCTAGTGAAAGCGCTCTTCAGTTGTCTCTGTCAAGGAAGATGCGTCTCAGAAACTAAGCAGATACAGGAAGCGCGTGAACTTGATAGCCCCGCCCATCATGGGCGTTATTGAATCTATGGCTCCCAACCGGCTTATTTTTACTTCTGAATCATTGGGAAAATTAAAACAACCAGACATTTTTCAAAATGAGCTTAACTCAAGCCCCAGTGCCTGCAGTTATGGCTGTTAAAACACTCTCTATATAAAGAGAGCTTAATGTCCCAAACATAAAGAGCCCCTGTCAATTGAGCCTTATATGTTTATTGAATAATAAAAGTGCCCACTCCTTTTCTCTGAGATTTTTTCTTTGTCCCCAGAATAAAAAGGCAGCACTTACCTTACATCTGCCTGACAGCCAAGGCAGCTCACAGGCTTGAGAGGTCCTATCCCTCACATCGACCTGTGGAGAAATAAAAGTCTGAGTAAATCTACCTCAGGCTATAGAAGATAGGGCAGCATCCTAATATGGGAGGCACAGTGAGAATTATGTCCCACAAGTTCCCATTGCTTTAAAGCTACCAAAGCCCTACTGAAGAGACTGATATGGACTACGGCTACACCCTAGGACAAAGCAGCACAATCCTGCACTACTTTAAAAATAATAAACTCTTGATTGAATAATCTAATCTAACACCTCACTTTACCACTTCCTATCACTAAGGTAGTCAAAGAGAATGACTGGGGTGGGAGGGAAGGGAGGAGCTATTTAACAGCTTTGCTGTGGTGCTCTTTGCCGCCTCCTGCTGACCAGGAGGTGAATATCCCATTAGTAATTGAGATGATCTGTGGACTCTGTGTCATTAAAAAGAAATAAGGCACCGCTATACCTCAGATCCACTGAGGAAACGTACCAACCCGGTGACCAGGAACCCACTAGTAAAACTAAAGAAGAGATCTATTCAACTCAGACAATTGAGCAAATGCTGAGACGCTCCGCTCTCCCAGCAGGCAGTAAAGAGAAGCCGAAATGGAAGAGCAGAGAGGGATAACGTGATTGCATAGGGTAAAAACTGCTGCGCCACACTCAGAGAACTAACTGACAAACTAGAAAGCGCAAAATTTCCCTAATGAAAAGGTGCAACTATAATCCTCACACAGTGAAAACGCTACACTTAAATACATAAATAATTAGGTCCCTCTAATAATCAAACGCACAGAACACTATTAGGACAATAAATCCATAAGCCCAATTAAAACCTCTCAAGCTAGCCTCATACACAGGGGATAAAACCATTAACCCTTGAGTTCCTAAGCGTTTCAGTGCCCTGCAGAGCTGCCTAACTGATAACCCCATAATAAAAGGAGAAATTTGTCCTATTAAAATTGTCCACAGAGGATTAGCCCTTCAAAGTGCTGGCTCCTTCCAACTCTAGAAGGCAATATCACTTACCTGTGGATCCAGCTGCAGGGCAGGAACAGCTTCACAGGTGTGACAGATTCACCCTACTTCTGACAGGGACCTGTAGAAAAAAGGAAAACAGAGTAACCAACCCTTGTTTTCTATAGAGGGGTAGCATTTTATTTTGTCCTTTAAAACCAAGAGAATCCCTTAAAAAGTAGAATGCTAGAACCATCAGCATCTGCACCACCACATTATGTTCCAATGCTAACACAATACACAAGATAAAAAATAAGTCACTGATGTGGTCAGTGTGTTGACCATTTTTAAAGAAAACGTGTAAACATTGACAACATTTTAGGAACTATAACTTGCATATGGTACCCTGTCAACAGCTCATTCTTACTTGGCATGATGTCACAAGTTCCCATCAAGGAATAATTGCATGAAGGCGTTTGATCAAGTTCTCTGCAATCTGGAAAATAAAGAGGTAAAAACCCTTAGCGTAATAAGCCAGACAACTTGATACTTTAGGCGCATCAAATGTATAAAGTTAAAGTTGCCTTTTCTATATCTGCATGAAAAAACCCACTAATGTGAAAAGTAAACAAATGTCTTTACATTTGAACAATAGATTAAACAGTTAAACAAAAAGCACATTATGATTTGTGGAATTTTAGTGTTAGGAAAACATACATAAATACTTCACACATGCACAGATATACACATGCCCACGCATCTGCACATGCCCACACATATGCCCATGACAACAGATGCCCACGGGCACACACACATGACTATGCCCACACATTCCTACACCCACACATATGCACAGTCCCACAAATATGCACATGCCCACACCTATGACTGCAACCGTGCCCACACATGACCATCCACTCAAATATGCGCATGCGTACAGATATGCCCACACACCTCACATATTTAAAGCAATAATTAACTGTACGAGTCCTTTCCACAGTTGAAAGGTTCGACTTGCAAAACAAAAACCAAGTAAAAATCATGTAGCAGATGAAAAAGAAGATTTCAGAGATTGAAAATAAAATGGAGGAACCATTAATCGTTTGGTGACTACCTACCCAATTGCTAAGAATTCAGGACACATCCTATCAGCTCATCACATAAGGGAAAAGTGTGCCAAAAGGCAACTTCCCTAACTATACATCGCCATAGGAAATCTGTTACATGCTGAAGATCCAAATGGTAGTGCATGTATGGGGAGACCATTTTTTTTTGGGGGGGGGGACCACCTACCCAATTGCTAAGAATTCACAACACATGCTATGACATCATCACATAAGGGAAAAGTGTGCCAAAGGCAATTTCCCTAACTATGCATGGCCAAAGGAACTGATTTCACTCTGCTTCCACTTCCCATGACCACAGCATGTGGGAACAGACACACTCTGCTCCCACAGCCCATGAACACAGTTGGCAGTCACAGAATAAACTGTTTACCTGCTGACCATGTTGAGAAGATATATCCCTAACTATTTCCCTTAGGCTCAGAGAGATAGCACATGAAGTAAACATTAACACTGGGTCAGTGCTCAAGCCATAAAAGGCATGAGCACCGGGCAAAGAAAATGCCTGATAGATCAGTTTGTGTTTGCATCAGAAAACAGACTTTCAATTTGAAGTCTTTTCAGGTGAGCTGATGTAGCTCATCCATCAAGGTTGGGCTTCTGTAACATACGGAAGAGCCAAACGGTAAATAATTGAAAGTCTGTTTGATTATGCAAATACAAACTGAAGGATTTCCAGATAATTGTTTCATCAAGGTCTCATATCGTCTGTAGCAGGATTGTCAGATTCAAGCAGCAAATCAGAACAAGAGGTACAAGAATTGATCAATCAGGACACGTTCACAACATTGAAGCATAAGATATAGGAAAGGCAACAGTAGCTCCAGTCTGTCCTTACCTGTAAGTCGTACCGATAAGCTTGTAGTCTTCCACTTCTACGCAAACTTTGTACAACAATCATACACCACACCGTGTTATTGTATTGAGTGGACATCATCTAGTGATAGCATTTCTATTGCGAAAACAGCTAAGGTGAAGTGAGCTCTTTTCACAATATGGCCTCTCTCCTCACATCGTAAAATCTGTTGAGAAAAAAACAAAGCTTTTAGGTTTGTAGAGCAGTTACCAATATCATGAAATATAAACCTACAAAGTTCTTTATACACTAGTTCTCTTTCTACAGTCAGTAATCCTCTATTCTTTTAAAGGGGCATATATCTTAATATATCGACAATTAAAGGGACATGAAAGTCAGAATTAAACTTTCCTGGTTCAGATAGAGCATGCAATTTTAGGACATTTTACTGTTTACTTCTATAACCAAATTTACTTAATTTTTTTATGCTATCCTATATTGAAACGCTTAACTAGGTAGGCTCAGGAGCAGCAATGCACTACTGTAGGCTAGGAGGTAATTGGTGGATTCACACGTGTGCATCTTGTCATTGTATGTATGTATTGGGAACTTGTAAAGCGCGGCTAATCACCCCTAAGGGTCTCAAGGCGCTGCTCATTTTATCGACCTCAGAAGGATGAAAGGCTGAGTGAACCTTGCGGGGGATCGAACCTGCAACCCTTGGGTTGCTACAGAGCTCAGCCACAGTGCCTTAGCATGCTGGGCTATCTGTCCGGTTCACCAGATGTGCTCAGTTATCTCCCAGTAGTGCATTGCTCCTCTGGTAAGCACATAGCTACAAGCGATAGTATAATAAAATGCTAGATACAATAGAGCGTTATCTTTATGCACGTTTATGATTCTTTAAGCATTTAATTACAAAAGGTGCACATATCAAACTTGATACATTCTGCACCTAAAATATTGATCGGTGGTCTCATGCATTAGGAAGTTGCCCATTGCTGGCTTAGGGTAGAGGAGGGAGAGAGGTTAGAAACCTTTAAGTATATTAAAGGGACTTAATAAAGTTGAGGCTAAAGGGTATTTTTCATCAGAAAAAGGTGTCATGAGTTCAAGGATAGCAGGTTCAGAAGTAATTTACAGAAAATGAAGAGGGGGCTCAAGGTTTTTGTTAGGAAGCCCAGGTAGCAGGCTTAATCCTAAATGGACGCGGTTCCCAGAACCAGCAGCAGTCAGGCTGGGCTACTCAGAGAGCTTCTTTGCACAAGGATTATCAGATCTAACATATACCACATATCAGACTGAGTGCTCGTCCTACTGCCATGTACGTGCGATGCTGGTGTAATACTTTTGGAGTAGAAATTGTGTTTCTCTGATCCTCACAAAAGAGGCCAAAAAGCAAATTCTGTAAGCAAGGCTTTCTGAAAAATACTGCAAAGCGAAGAGCTGGCTTAAAAGGACAAACATTTTCCTTTATGATTCAGCTAGAGAGCATACAATTTTAAACAACAGTTTCACAACACTGCTATACATTAGTAAGAGCACTAAATAGCAGCACATGTAGTGCACCAGACAAGAGAACAAAGCAAATTTGATAATTTTTTAAAATTGAAATCTCTATCTGAATCATGAAAGTAAATTTTTGGGTTTCATGTCCCTTTAAATAATTTGCAACATGGGGGCGGAGCTAACTAGAGAACAGAGCAGACGTGTCTATATAGAGCTCCTGGAGCCCATAGTGATTAAAACCTAAAAAACTTGCTTTTTCTACTTAACTCCCGATTAGGTTTGCTCCATCTACACTCAGCACCTGATTGAGCTCTCGGCTGGGACCCTTTCCCCTTTTTGCTGGACTTTTTCCCCATCTCTGGGCACAACACGGCACTGCCTTATCTTCTACTAGCCCACATCCCGGCACCAGACCCCGAGGACCAGTACTGCGCTGCCGCATTAGCGGAGACCATTTGGCATTTTTACTAGCTTGCCCAGCTGCTCACCTGCCTCCGACCGCAGAAGACCTAGCCCTAAGAAGAAACGGTCCGGCGGTGAAAGGGCGCGAACAGCGCCATTACCTGTGACGTCACCGGACCGCGTCCCAGGAGAAACATCTACCGCCGGAGCTCCAATTACCCGGCGGCCCAACTACCTGACAGCTACTGGGGGCAATTGAGAACCTTTAGCGGTGGCGGCTTTACTCACCTAGCAGGCCGATAACAGACTGCATCGGCTGTGAACCAGAGCCCTACCTAGCACTCCCATTACCACGTGGCCGTCACTGCAAAGGTAAGCCTCAGCACCAAGTCCCCCCCTGGACCCCTGAAAGCCTAATAAACTATAAAACCACCGGTCCTGTAGTTAACACTGTGCCAGAGGCCCATTAGCTGGCAGACCTATTTGAGGCCTGTTGTTTGATTGACTGCTCAAATCAAGTCCCAAGAACAAGCGGAGATCATTCCCAACTCTGCCTCTAAATAAAAACTACCCTGCAGCAACCTGCTGACACTGATATACCTCCCAGCTTAGGGACCTTATACTGAGCACTGAACACCCACAATTGGCTTGAGGCCTAGAGACTGTGCTGACCTACTAAACCAGATATTCCTCATCTACTTCTGGCACTGACTATATTCAGCACACAGAGTATGCTTACAAGATCCTGCTGACACAGAGACTCCCTACAGCACTACAAACTGCTTGGATCTCAAGGCCCTGTCATAACTCAGGATTCAAGATCCCTGCCTAGTTCTCAGACAAACACAGCCCTATAGTGTCTCTCCCCCTCCTTTCCCACTCTGCCTCCCAGGGTGGGTCATATCCTACATCCTTTTCCCGGCTGGGCCCAGTGGTGGCAATTTTCTCCCCAGGGGAGAGACACATTTTGTCAGGACTTGCTATTACAAGGAGACATCTGATATCTACACTCCTACCTAGTTCCACCGTAGCTCACTGCTAACACAGCCTGTAAAATAACTTTTTCCAGTTGTTTAATATACGTAACGCAACCATGATGTGCTAAGCCCTGAGGCGCCCCTCCCTGCCGGTGTCAACCAGTTGATTTTGCCAGGTCTCCCTCCAGTGACCCTCTCCCTATATAATACCTCTTAACGCATCGCCCATCATTGGCTGCAGCCCAGACTTATAATATCGCAACAATCCAAGAGGAACACCCTATATCTGGCCTCAAAGTTATTCTACAACTCAGAAAAGTGAGCTACAGCAGGCACGCTAGGTACTGGGACACATCTCTATCAACACATCCCAGAGCCCACCTGCCCTAAGCCTACTCCCTGGAGTTCTCCTGAGATAGTATAAAATAGGGTTACAAGTGAAATAGAATGTAAATTACACCCTGGAAAGTCCTTTTACTGGGGGAACCGAAAGCTGTCAAATATAATGATCATAACACTAATATAACTCATATCATGCTCTGAAGATCGACAAGCATACCTCTTGTTATCCTAAATGAGCTGCCTTCCCAAGGAAAACATCTAAAACCGAATCTGGGTTATCCTAATCTACATACAAGCACACATACTGTAAGACTTGCAGTCCAAAAGAAAACAATCACTCTAGAAGATAGCAAAGTCTTCCCTATCAGTAAAAACTACCACTCTGTTGGCTGTATCTGCGGTACAACAGGATGACCACTAAAAGACTCACCAAGGGAGACAAAACAATCAAAACAACGGCTGTGTCCACGTTCTTTAAGCCATCTCAGACAGCTAAACACTTGACAGATACAGAAGTGGAGGAGGAGCTGGACACCGACCATCAACAATCCCCACAAGACAAAAGTCCGTTGACAAAAGCTGACCTCAGAAATTTAGTATCTAAACAGGACATTGCAGAGAATTTTGACAGGCTATGGGAGAAAATTGACAATATTCACTCATCTGTGACCAGTAGCCTATCTGAAATCAAATCCGATCTACAAGAGATGGGCAACAGGATTGAAACACTGGAAGATCAAAAGGACTCCATGGTGGAACAAATGGACGAAATGTCCCAAACCATGTCTTCACAACAACAATTATTGGAGGATTTCCAGGATAAAATGGAAGACCTTGAGAACAGGAGCAGGAGGAATAACATACGACTTAAGGGAGTTCCTGAGGAGGTGGGCCCCACAGACATCCCAAGTTATCTTGCCCAACTCTTCATCCAAATCACAAATTCCCCAACTGACTATGTCTTTCATCTAGAAAGAGCACACAGGGCACTAAAAGCTAAACCTAAACCAGGCCTGCCCCCAAGGGACATAATAATAAAATTTACTTTCTTCCCGGACAAGGAAAAAGTCCTGCAAGCAGCAAGGAAAAACCCAACTTATAAACACCATGGCAACGTCATACAATTCTATCAGGACCTCAGTGTCAGGACACTACAAAGAAGAGGATCCCTACGCCCTCTTACCACTATGCTCAGAAAACATCAAATCCCATATAGATGGGGGTTTCCGTTTGCCCTACATATTATAAAAGATTCCAAAACAATCACACTTAAAGACCCTGAGGACATTCCTGAGATCTGCAAGATTCTATCACTAGAGACACCCAATATTCCAAACTTGGCATTAAATCAAGAGAAAATCAGAGACCTAGCCAAGCACCCAGATTCTCTAAAATGGCAGACTATCAATCATAAAAAGTAAAAAATTAAGGAAACAAGGGGGAAAACCTCCTAGATGGTATACTGTTCCTATCATAGATGTAGGAATACGAATTCTACTTCTTGTGGAGCCTGAGAACCAGAAAGGTCGATGTAGGAAACAATAGCCAAAGATAGCTTTTGATAACCTTGAAAGCACCTGAAACTCCAACTCTCTGGACTCTTCCTAAATGTCACTCAGAGACTCCTGTTAAATTTTACTTCCAGAAAGTTATCAGACGTTATGGAAATTTAATTTCCCCCAGGACAATTTAATATTTTCTTAGTTCTTGTTTACCACTATAATACCTAGTAGACTTACTCCTAGGGGTTCTTTTGTTGAAGACTCCGAAGTACTGTTTGTTATGTTATTAACATTGTCTTTCTTTCCTAGCTTCCCTCCCATCCCCAGTGACGACACAACGCTACCCACCAATTTCATTCCAGGTCAACTACAATCGGTAATGCCAGGTTTACAACCCGGAGACTCTCAGGTAATAACAATCTCTCTACACCAATCCAATACAGACACATTAACATGATCCCCCAAATAAAACTAATTTCCCATAATGTGAGGGGACTAAATACGAATATAAAAAGACGAATGGCGATGACACAATACACCTTTTTACACACCAACATCTTATTTCTCCAGGAGACCCACCTACTCAAAGACAATATCCCAAAGTATTGGGCAAAAAATTTTAATACCCACTTTCACTCAACAGCCACGTCCAAAAAACGGGGCACATCCATCCTCATCCATTCTTCACTTAATTTCAAACAAGAAGACACTATTGCAGATACTGAAGGGAGGTACATAATAGTAAAAGGTAGAATTTCCGACTCAGAAATCACCCTATGCAATGTTTATGCACCGAATGAGAATCAGCACAGCTTCTTCCAGCATATCTCACACTTACTTACGCAATGGTCCCACACCAAAATATTTATAGCAGGAGATTTCAACATTACCATGAGAGCCATTAACCCAACTGAATCCAAACCCTTAACCAATAAACAAAACAGACACAATCGCATTGTCAAATCAATTCAGGAACATCTACTGCCTCATTCTCTCATAGAAACCTGGACAACACTATATGGCTTGACCAATGACACCACATTTTACTCAGCAGCACATAAATCCTACATTAGATTACATATATGTTAGTCAGATACTACAACCTTTATTGCACAACTCCCAGATACACCCTTGCGTGTGGTCAGACCACTCGATTCTCACTCTACAGGTAGAGGGTTTATGTGACCCACATAGAAGCAAAACTTGGACTTTTGACAAGTCGTATATCAGAGACCCCCAAACACATGACAAGATACTGAAATTACTAACTGAATACTGGCATATAAATGTAGACACAGCAACAAATCTAGGGATTACATGGGCGGCTCATAAAGCGGTCCTAAGGGGGATACTCATTAAGGAAAAAGCGCAGCAAATTAGAAAATATAGACAACAACTAAAACAATTCTATGCAGAGATTGAGGAATTGGAAAGACGACATAAACTCACTAAGACAAAAACCTCTGCAACTGCTCTCCACCTGAAAAAAACAGCACTAGCCACACTTCTACATTCACAAGCTACTAGAACAATACAACACCAACAATCACAATATTTCATATTCGCTAATAAGCCTGATAGATTCATGGCACATAAAATTCGAAAACGCTGCAAAGCCTCAGTAATCTCTGCGATTGAGACAACCCACAACACAGTAACCTCACACCCACAAGAAATTGTAGATACCTTCGCAGCATATTACGGTGCCCTATACGATGGGAAAAAGGTCCTACACAACACAGACATAGAAACACTCACCTCAACTTTCTTCAATCACAACTTACTGCAAACTATATCTAAAGAACAGTTGGAGTCTCTGAATTCCCCCATATCCACTATGGAAGTACTGGGGGCTATCAAAGACCTTAAACCAGGAAAAGCGGCGGGCCCAGATGGCTTTCCAGGCGACTATTATAAATTGTTTAAAGTGACGCTAGTTCCACATCTTGTTAAACTCTGTAACTATCTCATGGAAGGGGGGGCCATCCCACCTGAGCTCCTGGCAGCGAAGATAGTTGTAATACCCAAACCAGGGAGGGATCACAAGAAATGCCAAAATTACCGCCCAATATCCCTGATTAACCAGGATCTTAAGATCTTTACAAAGATATTAGCAAACAGATTAAAACATATCATACCACACCTGGTCCACCCAGACCAGGTGGGTTTTATCAAAGGTAGGGAAGCCCCAGACAATATCCGCAAAGTCACCAACTTAATCCAGACCTTAAAAGAAACACGAACGCCTTCTCTGCTCTTATCGTTGGATGCGGAGAAGGCGTTTGATAGAATTGACTGGAAATATATGTTCTTAGTAATGCACAAAATGGGGTTTGAGGGGGCATTCATTAAAGCATTGCAAGCTGTTTATTCTATACCAGGAGCTCAGGTTTCATCGGCAGGATACAAATCACAGCCCTTCCCAATTCGTAACGGGACTAGACATGGTTGCCCTTTGTCTCCATTACTTTTCGCTCTCTGCATGGAACCCCTAGCCGCCAAAATTCGCTCACAAGTAGACATTTCGGGAGTTAAGCTAGCTGGGAGGGAACATAAGTTGGCTTTGTTCGCGGACGACATTTTGTTGACTGTGACTAAACCCTTAATATCGCTACCCAACCTTTACCAAACTTTAACAACATTTTCTGCCATATCGGGATTCAAAATAAACGCAGAAAAATGTGAAGCCCTACCTATTGCGTTCCCCCAATTGACTCAGACGTTATTAGAAACTAACTTCAACTTTAAATGGATGAAACATTCCCTAAAATACCTTGGGATTTATCTTCCTTCCTGCCCCTCACAACTATACAAAGTAAACTATATCCCATTGTTCAAACAAATTAAAAAAGATCTATCAAAGTGGAAAACTTATAAATTTTCATGGCTAGGTAGAATGGCCGCGGTTAAGATGACAATCTTACCAAGGATCCTATATCTTTTTAGGACGCTCCCTATCCAAATTGTAAAGACAGACATAGATTCACTACAAAAAGAGATACTAATGTATATTAGAGGAGACAAAACGAACAGGATTGCTAAGTCAATCCTGACCAGACACAAGACACTGGGAGGTATCGGGGCCCCTAATTTAATGGAATATTACCACGCGGCCAGATTAGCGCAAGACAGTCTATTGCTAAAAAGAAATAGGGAAATTATCTGGCCGACCCTAGAAACAACGCTGGGTGGACGGGAGGAAATTGACTCCATTATTTGGGACCCTGAGAAAACACAATCCAAACAAGAACCATATAGGCCTTACACTACAAACCTCACAATAGCCACCTGGAAGAAAGCAAGAACCAAATACGACCTTATCCCACAGTATTCCTTATACATCCCGATAAAATATATCTTGCCCAGGGAACTCTGGGATCAGCTACAGAAATGGGAAAATAAGGGTCTCTATAGAGTGGCAGACTTTATTGAGGGAGGAACTACACTCACATTTAATAAACTTCAAGATAAACTAACCCCCTTAAAATTGAGATGGTATCTGTACCTACAGATACACTCAGCCACCCAGACATATCTGAAACACCCAAGAAATAAGAATACCACACCACTAGAACACCTATGCAAAACTGAAGAACGAGATAAACATACTATTTCTATTCTCTATACAAATATTCAAGTATCACAGAATAATACCAAGACCTCTGCTATGATGGCTTGGGAAAGAGATCTACACATTTCCAAGGAAACTAAAGAGTGGGAAATAATATTTCAGAAGGCAGAGAAGGGACTCATAAGTGTAGATCTTAAGGAGAACATAATCAAGACTATACACCGATGGTATCTAACACCCGTAAGAACAGCACATATACATACACAGGGCAGTCCCTTATGTTACAGAGGATGTGGAGAAATAGGAACATACAAGCATATGTGGTGGGATTGCAAAGAAATCACAGGGATATGGAAACAACTATCATTCTTCCTTAGTGGCATATTGAACGAAAATATAGATCTAACCATCCAACAGGCCCTCCTACACATACAAATTAGTAAACTTAATAAACATATCAACACATTTATTAGGATAGTGTGTACTGTCACAAGAACATGCATAGCCAGGCATTGGAAGACAGGTAGCCCAACCTGGACAGAAATTTTCAATAAAATTCAATATACATATAATATGTATGAGCTGGCATCACACTCCCTAGACAATAGAGAGACCGTACTAGCGATATGGTATTACTGGATAGCTAAATAAAACTTGGAAATACAAAACTCAAGAAAGTTATTTCAGCTTCTACGAAACACTTCACAAAAATCAAACTCAGTTGTGTCGTCACTCCCCCCCCTCCCCTCCCTTCCCCTTTTCATACCTGATTTATATAACTTTACCTCCTCAGGATGTTATAATTTGTTAAAGTTTAATTCTGTTGAGTTAGGGTAATTGACCCCAGAAGCCTTGAAACTTTTAACGTAACTCAACGACAGGTTAATATGGAAGCTGGATTAGATAAATGCTCTACTCCTTAAAAGAGACTACTTGGCATCAAGGAAGATATTTGAATAAACCATCACACGAAAAAGATGACCTCTGAAATCCACCAATTATCTCTCAGGGCAGAACCCAAAAGGACATTTAAATATAACTGGAAATGAGTAGAACATGACAAAATTTAGTTTATTAACTAAACTGTTTATGACATAAATAATGTTATACTGGTTGCTTGCTTCCTAACCTACATGTAGAGGAAGGTATGGTTGTACTTGTTTTATCGTTTTAAAATAATGACAATAAAAAATATTCAAACATAAATAATTTGCAACATTTTGAAGAGAAGGGGGGGGGGAGCCCTAGGTTACAGAATTGATTACGTCCTCTAGATATTGTGGAACCAGCACACTTATGACACAAAAACAGTGTGATGCTTACTTAAAAAGGACAAGATATTGTAAAATTATATTCCCCTTAATGTGTTTCTAATGACTTGTTATAAAATGTATAAAATGTTGAGAAATAGATATTTTAGATTTATTTTTGTATTTGAAGTAATTGGTTTGTTCTTTGAAACCACAACCCATCAAAATAGGTGGAGCATGCACGGAAATCAGATAGCCTTAATATATCACTTTCTGTACACACGTACTTTATATTTTCTCTGTAAGCCAAAACCCAATATTAAGAACAATTGTAAGTTAACATTTTACTGCTTATTTCTTTTACCTCCCACTTGGAGTGTAATTTCTTCTGCTGGATAGGGTTACACAGGTTTTCTTTAACCTCTACGTAAAGGGACAGTCTACTCCAGATTTGTTATTGTTTATTACCCATTCCCCAGTTTTGCATAACCAACTGTTATATTAATATATATTACCTCTGTAATCCCCTTGTACTAAGCCTCAGACTGCCCCCTTAGTTGAGTTCTTTTAACAGACTTGCATTTTAGCCAATCAATGCTGACTCATAATTAACTCAACAGTAGTGAGCACAATGTTATCTATATGGCACACATGAACTAGCACTATCTAGCTGTAAAAAAAAAACAGTCAAAATACAATGAGATAAGAGGTGGCCTTTAACCCCTTAATGACAAAGGACGTGCAGGGTACGTCCTCCAAAAAAATGTCCTTAATGACCAAGGACGTACCCTGCACGTCTTTGAAAGCAGTGGAAGCGATCCTGATCGCTTCCAGCTGCTTTCATGTTATTGCAGTGATGCCTCGATATAGAAGCATCCTGCAATAACTTTTTTAAGCAGTCCGATGCAGAGAGAGCCACTCTGTGGCCCTCTCTGCATCGGCTATTGATGGCTATGATCGTTGGTGGGTGGGAGCGTGTCCAGGGGGGCGAGTGGGTGGCCATCAGTAGAGGAGGGGGGCGGGATCGCATGCGGGTGCGCGAGCACGTGTACGGGAGCGTGCGCGCGTGTGCACGGGAGCGTGCGCGCGTGCACGTGTGAAACTGGCCATAAGCATTTAAGTTGAAGAGGCACAAGGTGGGACTCAGTGGGAGAGAGGGTGGGAATAAAAAATATTAATGATCTGGGAGAGGGTGGGGGGTTGGGTGTTAAGGGGGGTAAGCTACACTACAGAAAGACTTAAAATAAACATTTGATTTAAAACTGGGTACTGGCAGACAGCTGCCAGTACCCAATATGGTGCACAATAAGGCAGAGGAGGGGGGTAGAGAGCTGTTTGGGGGGGGGGTCCTACACAGCAGAATTAATATTTTTTTTAAAACAAAAAAAAAAAACTTTTATTTTAGTACTGGCAGACTTTCTGCCAGTACTTAAGATGGCGGGGACAATTGTGGGGTGGGGAGTGAAGACAGCTGTTTGGGAGGGATCAGGGGGTGTGATGTGTCAGGTGGGAGGCTGATCTCTACACTAAAGCTAAAATTAACCCTGCAAGCTCCCTATAAGCTACCTAATTAACCCCTTCACTGCTAGCCATAATACACGTGTGATGCGCAGCAGCATTTAGCGGCCTTCTAATTACCAAAAAGCAACGCCAAAGTCATATATGTCTGCTATTTCTGAACAAAGGGGATCCTAGAGAAGCATTTACAACCATGTGTGCCATAATTGCACAAGCTGTTAGTAAATAATTTCAGTGAGAAACATAAAATTGTGAAAAAAATTAGCTTTTTTTTCAATTTGATCGCATTTGGCGGGGAAATGGTGGCATGAAATATACCAAAATGTGCCTAGATCAATACTTGGGGTTGTCTACTGCACTACACTAAAGCTAAAATTAACCCTACAAGCTCCCTACATGCTCCCTAATTAACCCCTTCACTGCTGCGCATAATACACGTGTGGTGCGCAGTGGCATTTGGCAGCCATCTAATTACCAAAAAGCAACGCCAAAGCCATATATGTCTGCTATTTCTGAACAAAGGGGATCCCAGAGAAGCATTTACAACCTGTTATGCCATAATTGCACAAGTTGTTTGTAAATAATTTCAGTGAGAAACCTAAAGTTTGTGAAAAAATTTGTGAAAAAGTGAACAATTTTTTTATTTGATCGCATTTGGTGGTGAAATGGTGGCATGAAATATACCAAAATGGGCCTAGATCAATACTTTGGGATGTCTTCTAAAAAAAAAAATATATACATGTCAATTGATATTCAGGGATTCCTGAAAGATATCAGTGTCCCAATGTAACTAGCGCTAATTTTGAAAAAAAGTGGTTTGGAAATAGCAAAGTGCTACTTGTATTTATGGCCCTATAACTTGCAAAAAAAGCAAAGAACATGTAAACATTGGGTATTTCTAAACTCAGGACAAAATTTAGAAACTATTTAGCATGGGAGTTTTTTGGTGATTGTAGATGTGTAACAGATTTTGGGGATCAATGTTAGAAAAAGTGTGTTTTTTCCATTTTTTTCCTCATATATTTTATCATTTTTTTTTATAGTAAATTATAAGAAATGATGAAAATAATGGTATCTTTAGAAAGTCCATTTAATGGCGAGAAAAACGATATATAATATGTGTGGGTACAGTAAATAAGTAAGAGGAAAATTACAGCTAAACTCAAATACCGCAAAAATGTAAAAATAGCCTTGGTCCCAAACGGACAGAAAATGGAAAAGTGCTGTGGTCATTAAGGGGTTAAAGGGACAGTCAAGTCCAAAAAAAAACCTCATGTTTCAAATAGGGCATGTAATTTTAAACAATTTTCCAATTTACTTTTATCACCAATTTTGCTTTGTTCTCTTGGTATTCTTAGTTGAAAGCTAAACCTAGGAGGTTAATATGCCAATTTCTTAGACCTTGAATGCCATCTCTAATCTAAATTCATTTTTCACCACTAGAGGGCATTAGTTCATGTGTTTCAAATAGATAACATTGAGCTCATGCACGTGAATTTACCATAGAGACAGCTCTGATTGGCTAAAATGCAAGTCTGTCAAAAGAACTGAAATAAAGGGCAGTCTGCTGAGGCTTATATACAAGGTAATTACAGAAGTAAAACGTGTATAATTATAACTGTGTTGGTTATGCAAAACTGGGGAATTGGTAATTAAAGGATTATCTATCTTTTAAAACAACAAAAATTCTGGTGTTGACTGTCCCTTTAAGGGCTTAGAAATTAGCATGGGCGTACCTAGGTTTAGCTTTCTAAAAATACCAAGAGAACTAAGCAAATCTGATAAAAGTAAATTGAAAGTTGTTTAAAATTAGACACCAATTTATGAAAGTTTAATTTTGACTATACTATCCCTTTAAACATGCTATAAAGTAGATGTGACCCAGCACAGCTTTGTTCTAAACTGCACAACACAAGACCTCAGCAAACCACTCTTTAGCCATAAAAAAGTGAATGTAGCTTGCTCGCGCTCTGATCTGGTAGAAAGCTACATTCACTTCTATGGCACGATCGGGCGCGCTGTGACTAGACAGCGTGCATGTGAAGCACTTTTGAGCAACAAGACCCGCTCAGTAGAACCTTGAGCGGAGTCCACCATTGAAATAAAAATTCTGCAAATGCTTTAGTTTTATAACGCTGCCGCTAAGAATTATGCAGAATTATATAACATTATTTTGTATGTTTACTGTCCCTTTAAAAGGTGCAGTAAATTCAAAATTAAACTTTCATGATTTAAATCGAGCCTGCAATTTTAAACAACTTTCCAATTAATTTCTGTTACCAAATTTGCTTTGTTCTCTTGGTATCTTTTATTGAAGAGTAAAATTAGGTAGGTTTAGGAGTGTGCAGATCTTTAGTACTCTGACATTAATATTTTGCAACATTATTTGTAGCAAAACACTGCTGCCATAGAGTACTAAAGACACGTGCACACTCCTGAGCTCTTATGAGCCTACCTAGTTTTACTCTTCAATAAAAGATACCAAGAGAACAAAGCAAACTTGATAACAGAAGTACACTGGAAAGTTGTTTAACATCGCATGTTCTAAGCCATGATAGTTTAATTTTGACATTACTGTCTCTTTAACGACCACAATGGACCCTGTATGTCACTGGTCGTTAAGGTTTTTTTTCAGGACATAATAGCATTAGTCTAGCAAGAACACGCTATTAATGCCCTCCCTCCAGCAGGCTTTGTGGAATAGAACAGTCTCAACGCTGGTGGCAAGACCGCGCTGTAAAACAATCAAGTCCCAAAAAAAGACCAGTGACATACTGGATTTACAAACACTACACTTAAGGGGCTAAATAAATAGAACGGTTAAACAGAAATGTGCAAAACATGCTTAAAAGGACATGAAAACCATATTATTTCTATCACAATTTAGAAAGGGAATGCAATTTTAAACAACTTTCTAATTTACTTCTATTATGTTATTTGCTTCATTCTCTTGATATACATTGCTGAAAAGCATATCTAGATAGGCTCAGTAGCTGCTGATTGGTTGCTGCACATAGATGCCTTGTGTGATTGGCTCACCCATATGCATTACTATTTTTTCAACAAAGCACATCTAAAGAATGAAGCAAATTAGAAAATAGAAGTAAATTGGAATGTTGTTTAAAATTGTATTCTCTATCTGAATCATGAAATCATTTTCTGGGGTTTAGTGTCCCTTCAAACAGTATGAACTTTACTGGATGGATTTAAAGTGATGTGAACCCCCAAATGTATATTCCATGATAGGAGCACGCAATTCTAAACAACTTTTGGTTTTACTTTTATTAATTTTTCTTCAATCTATTGGTATCTTTTTATAAAAAGCAGGGATGTATGCTTAGGAGCCAGTCCTTTTCTGGAGCACTATATGGCAGCAGTTTTGCAAGAATGTTATCCATTTGCAAGAGCACTAGATGGCAGCACTATGTCCTGCTATGTAGAGCTCCAGATGCCTGAATCAGTAAAACATAATATAAGAATTTACCTGATAAATTCATTTCTTTCATATTGGCAAGAGTCCATGAGCTAGTGACGTATGGGATATACATTCCTACCAGGAGTGGCAAAGTTTCCCAAACTTCAAAATGCCTATAAATACACCCCTCACCACACCCACAATTCAGTTTAACGAATAGCCAAGAAGTGGGGTGATAAAGAAAGGAGTAAAAAGCATAAACAAAGGAATTACAATAATTGTGCTTTATACAAAAAAAATCATAACCACCATAAATAGGGTGGGTGTCTCATGGGCTCTTGCCAATATGAAAGAAATGAATTTATCAGGTAAATTCTTACATAAATTATGTTTTCTTTCATGTATTTGGCAAGAGTCCATGAGCTAGTGACGTATGGGATAGCAATACTCAATATGTGGAACTCCATGCAAGAGTCACTAGAGAAGGAGGGATAAAAAAATAAAGACAGCCAATTCCACTGAAAAAATTAATCCACAACCCAAATCATAAATTTTAATCTTTATAATGGAAAAGAAAAAAACTGAAATTATAAGCAGAAGAATCAAACTGAAACAGCTGTCTGAAGAACTTTTCTACCAAAAACTGCTTCTGAAGAAGAAAAAAAACATCAAAATGGTAGAATTTAGTAAAAGTATGCAAAGAAGACCAAGTTGCTGCTTTGCAAATCTGATCAACTGAAGCTTCATTCTTAAAAGCCCAGGAAGTGGAAACTGACCTAGTAGAATGAGCTGTAATCCTCTGAGATGGGGCTTGACCCGACTCCAAATAAGCGTGATGAATCAAAAGCTTTAACCAAGATGCCAAAGAAATGGCAGAAGCCGTCTGACCTTTCCTAGAACAAGAACATATAACAAATAGACTAGAAGTCTTCCTGAAATCTTTAGTAGCTTCAACATAATATTTCAAAGCTCTCACCACATCCAAAGAATGTAAAGATCTTTCCAAAGAATTCTTAGGATGGGGACACAAAGAAGGAACAAGAATTTCCCTACTAATGTTGTTAGAATTCACAACTTTAGGTAAGAATTTAAATGAAGTCCGCAAAACTGCCTTATCCTGATGAAAAATCAGAAAAAGGAGACTCACAAGAAAGAGCAGATAATTCAGAAACTCTTCTAGCAGAAGAGATGGCCAAAAGAAACAACACTTTCCAAGAAAGCATTTTAATGTCCAAAGAATGCATAGGCTCAAATGGAGGAGCCTGTAAAGCCTTCAAAACCAAATTAAGACTCCAAAGAGGAGAGATTGATTTAATGACCGGCTTAATACGAACGAAAGCCTGTACAAAACAATGAATATCAGGGAGTTTAGCAATTTTTCTGTGGAATAATACAGAAAGAGCAGAGATTTGTCCTTTCAAGGAACTCACAGACAAACCCTTTTCCAAACCATCCTGAAGAAACTAAAATTCTAGGAATTCTAAAAGAATGCCAAGAGAATTTATGAGAACACCATGAAATGTAAGTCTTCCAAACTCGATAATAAATCTTTCTAGACACAGATTTACGAACCTGCAACATAGTATTAATCACTGAATCAGAGAAACCTCTATGACTAAGCACTCAATTTCCATACCTTCAAATTTAATGATTTGAGATCCTGATGGAAAAACGGACCTTGAGATAGTAGGTCTGGCCTTAGTGGAAGTGGCCATGGTTGGCAACTGGACATCCGAACAAGATCCGCATGCCAAAACCTGTGAGCCCATGCTGGAGCCACCAGCAGTACAAATGATTGCTCCATGATGATCTTGGAAATCACTCTTGGAAAAAGAACTAGAGGCGGAAAAATATAGGCAGGTTAACTCCAAGGAAGTGTCAATGCATCCACTGCTTCCGCCTGTGGATCCCTGGACCTGGACAGGTACCTGGGAAGTTTCTCGTTTAGATGAGATGCCATCAGATCTATTTCTGGAAACCCCCACATCTGAACAATTGAAAAAACACATCTGGGTGAAGAGACCACTCTCCCAGATGTAAAGCTTGACGACTGAGATAATCCGCTTCCCAATTGTCTACACCTGGGATATGCACTGCAGAATTAGACAGGAGCTGGATTCTGCCCAAACATGTATCCGGGATACTTCTTTCACAGCTTGAGGACTGCGAGTCCCACCCTGATGATTGACATACGCCACAGTTGTGACATTGTCTGTCTGAAAACAAATAAATGGCTCTCTCCTCAATAGAGGCCAAAACTGAGGAGCTCTGAGAATCGCACAGAGTTCCAAAATATTGATTGGTAATCTTGCCTCTTGAGAATTCCAAACCCCTTGTGCTGTCAGAGATCCCCAGACAGCTCCCCAATCTGAAAGACTGGCATCTGTTGTGATCACAGTCCAGGTTGGATGAACAAAAGAGGCCCCTTGAACTATACGATGGTGATCTAACCACCAAGTCAGAGATAGTTGAACATTGGGATCTAAGGATATTAATTGTGATATCCTTGTATAATCCCTGCACCATTGGTTCGGCATACAAAGCTGAAGAGGTCTCATGTGAAAACGAACAAAGGGGATCGCGTCCGATGCTGCAGTCATGAGACCTAAAACCTCCATGCACATAGCTACTGAAGGGAATGATTGAGACTGAAGGTTCCGACAGGCTGCAACCAATTTCAGACGTCTCTTGTCTGTTAGAGACAAAGTCATGGACACTGAATCTATTTGGAAACCTAAAAAGGTTACCCTTGTCTGAGGAATCAAATAACTTTTTGGTAAATTGATCCTCCAACCATGTTTTTGAAGAAACAACACTAGTTGATTCGTGTGAGATTCTGCAGAACGTAAAGACTGAGCAACTACCAAGATATCGTCCAAATAAGGAAACACAGCAATACCCCGCTCTCTGATTACAGGGAGTAGAGCACCGAGAACCTTTGAAAAGATCCTTGGAGCTGTTGCTAGGCCAAAAGGAAGAGCAACAAATTGGTAATGCTTGTCTAGAAAAGAGAATCTCAGGAACTGATAGTGATCTGGATGAATTGGAATATGAAGATATGCATCCTGTAAGTCTATTGTGGACATATAATGCCCTTGCTGAACAAAAGGCAGAATAGTCCTTATAGTCACCATTTTGAAAGTTGGTACTCTTACATAACGATTCAAGACCTTTAGATCCAGAACTGGTCTGAATGAATTTTCTCTCTTTGGGACAATGAACAGATTTGAATAAACCCCCAGACCCTGTTCCTGAAAAGGAACTGGCACGATTACCCCAGATAACTCCAGGTCTGAAACACACTTCAGGAAAGCCTGCGCTTTCTCTGGGTTCACTGGAATGCGTGAGAGAAAGAAACTTCTCACTGGCAGTCTTACTCTGAAACCTATTCTGTACCCCTGAGAGATAATACTCTGAATCCAACGATTTTGGACTGAATTTATCCAAACATCCTTGAAAAATTTTAATCTGTCCCCTACCAGCTGAGCTGGAATGAGGGCCGCACCTTCATGCGGACTTGGGGGCTGGTTTAGATCTTTTAAATGGCTTGAATTTATTCCAGATTGAGGAAGGCATCCAATTGGAGACAGATTCCTTAGGAGAAGGACTAGGTTTCTGTTCCTTATTCTGTCGAAAGGAACGAAAACGGTTAGAAGCTTTAAATTTACCCTTAGATTTTTTATCCTGAGTCAAAAAATTTCCCTTCCCCCCAGTGACAGTTGAAATTATAGAATCCAACTGAGAACCAAATAATTTATTACCTTGGAAAGAAAGAGCTAGCAATGTCGATTTAGAAGTCATATCAGCATTCCAAGATTTAAGCCATAAAGCTCTTCTAGCTAAAATAGCTAAAGACATATCTAACATCAATCCTGATGATATCAAAAATGGCATCACAAATGAAATTATTAGCATGTTGAATTAGTTTAACAATGCTATACACATTATGATCTGATACTTGTTGCACTAAAGTTTCCAACCAAAAAGTTGAAGAAGCTGCAACATCAGCCAAAGAAATAGCAGGCCTAAGAAGATGGCCTGAACATAAATAAGCTTTCCTTAGAAAAGATTCAAGCTTCCTATCTAAAGGATCCTTAAAAGAAGTACTATCTTCCGTAGGAATAGTTGTACGTTTAGCAAGAGTAGAGATGGCCCAATCAACTTTGGGGATCTTTTCCCAAAACTCCAATCTATCAGTAGGCAAAGGATACAATTTGTTAAACCTTGAAGAAGGAGTAAAATAAGTACCCAGTCTATTCCATTCCTTATAAATCATATCTTGAAATAGCATCAGGAACTGAAAAAAACCTCTGGAATAACTACATGAGGTTTATAAACCGAATTTAAACATTTACTAGTTTTAGTATCGAGAGGACTAGTCTCCTCCATATCTAATGCAATCAACACTTCTTTTAATAATGAACGAAAATACTCCATTTTAAATAAATAAGAGGATTTGTCATTGTCAATATCTGAGGCAGGATCCTCTGAATCAGACAGATCCTCATCAGAGATAGATAAATCAGTATGTTGTCGGTCATTAGAAAATTCATCAACTCTATGAGAAGTTTTAAAAGACCTTTTATGTTTATCAGAAGGTGGAATGGCAGACAAAGCCTTCTGAATGGAGTCAGAAATAAATTCTCTTAAATTTACAGGAATATCCTGAGCATTAGAGGTTGATGGACCAGCAACATGTAATAAACTACTACTGATGGAAACATTCTCTGCATGTAAAAGTTTATCATGACAACTATTACAAACCACAGCTGGAGGAACAGTTACCACAAGTTTACAACAAATGCACTTAGCTTTGGTAGAACCGATATCAGGCAGCAGGATTCCAGTAGTAGATTCTGAGACAGGATCAGATTGAGACATCTTGCAGTATGTAAAAGAAAAAACATATAAAGCAAAATGATCAATTGCCTTATATGACAGTTTCAGGAATGGGAAAAAATGCAAACAAAATAAGCCTCTGACATAGAAAAAAAAGACCAGAAGCAAAAGGAATGAGGTCTTAAATAAAGAATGAAACTCAAGCGTCATAGATGACACAACCTCGAAAAAAGACTCGGCGCCAAGACACCGGAAATGACGAATTTGCATCAACAAACGTAATTTTTCGCGCCAAAAAAGTATCGCGCCAAGAATGACGCAATAAATTATAGCATTTTGCACTCTCGCAAGCCTAATACAGCCCACAATTAGAAAGAGTCAATTTGAAAACCTCAGGTAAAAAAAAATTTTTAAAAGCATTTCCCAGATATGAAACTGACAGTCTGCAAAAAGGAAATATACTGATAAACCTGAATTATGGCAAATATAAGTACAAACATATATTTAGAACTTTATATATAAAGTGCCAAACCATAGCTGAGAGTGTCTTAAGTAAATGAAACATACTTACCAAAAGACACCCATCCACATATAGCAGATAGCCAAACCAGTACTGAAACGAGAATCAGCAGAGGTAATGGTATATAAGAGTATATTGTCGATTTGAAAAGGGAGGTAGGAGATTAATCTCTACGACCGATAACATAGAACCTATGAAATAGGTCCCCATTAGGAAGACCATTGTATTCAATACGTGATACTCCCTTCACATCCCTCTGACATTCACTGTACTCTGAGAGGAACCGGGCTTCAACATGCTGAGAAGCGCATATAAACGTAGAAATCTAGCACAAACTTACTTCACCACCTCCATAGGAGGCAAAGTTTGTAAAACTGAATTGTGGGTGTGGTGAGGGGTGTATTTATAGGCATTTTGAGGTTTAGGAAACTTTGCCCCTCCTGGTAGGATTGTATATCCCATACGTCACCAGCTCATGGACTCTTGCCAATTACATGAAAGAAATACATTTCTTGGGGTTTATATCCCTTTAAAGATAGTGTAATTTACTAGCAGGCTATATATATATATATATATATATATATATATATATATATATATATATATATATATATATGTAATACAACCATTTATTTTAACTCTGGTTATTACTATTGGATAATTCTAGAGACTTTTATAGACAGATTTCTTACACTAAAAAGGTTTACATTTTTTTAACAGAAGATCAAAAAAAAATTTTAAAGGGACATTCCAGACAAAATTGAAATCCCTATAGATACATTTCAGTTTTGAATATAAATGTATTAGCAAAAACGTTTCTAATAAAAGCTAAAGCTGTTTCAAAAGTGTATTTAAGTATGCGCCGTGCACCAGCATTTTAAACACAGCACTTGCTTAGAGAGCCCAAGGTGTTTGTATCATCTGGTTATAACTCAGTTTGTTAATTGCTGACATGATACAAGCTCCACTCGCATTCTGAGCGGCTGCAGTATTTAAAAAGCTGGTGAAGTGAGAATATCTAGCTATGCTTCACGTGCACAGAAAAAGGTTAGCACTAAAACAGTGATAACTTTTACTAGGAGCATTTTTGCCAATACATTTATAGTGTAAATATATACAAATCTATTCCAAGATGTCATTTATCTAGGTGCATTTAAATTTTGTCCGGAATGTCCCTTTAAAAAAAAAAAAAAAGCTGCCTTTTCAAACAGCTGCAATTAATAGCCTAATTATGTTATCACACACAATACACAGTCCATTAACTTAGTACAATGCATTTGTTTTAACTACAAAGCAGTAGCTAATTTACTTAAAAATTAATCACTAAAATCACAATTATTTTATTTGTAATCTCAATTACATATCCAGTCAATACTACACAACACAACTAAAAGAAAGTTTTAAGAACAAATGCATAGAGTTTAACACATTTTACTGTAGGCAATGCCTTTAAATGTTTCTGCAGTGTAAGCTAAACACAAACTATAAGGCAGAACAAACAGGCAAGACATGAACACTTATACACATAAATCTGCAGGAAAAGTGAATAAATGATGCAAAACACATTAAAGGGACAGTCTACTACAGCCATTTTTTGTTGTTTAAAAAAAAGATAGATAATCCCTTTATTACCCATTCCCCAGTTTTGCATAACCAACACTGTTATATTAATATACTTTTACCTTTGTGATTACCTTGTATCTAAGCCTCTGCAGACTGCCCCCTTATCTCAGTGCTTTTGAAAGACAGGCAGTTTAGCCAATCAGTGAAGACTCCTAAATAACTCCATGGGAGTGAGCACAATGTTATCTATATGACACACATGAACTAGTACTGTCTAACTGTGAAAAGCTTTCTAAATGCTCTGAGCTAAGAGGCGGTTTTCAACTGTTTTAGAAATCTAAACCTACCTAGGTTTAGCTTTTCAAAAAATACCACAAAGGGAACAAAGCAAATTTGATGATAAAAGTAAATTCGAAAGTTGTTTAAAATTGCATGCCCTCTCTGAATCATAAACGTTTAATTTGGACTAGACTGTCCCTTTAACATCACGTGCCACATTGTAGCAAAGTATTACACTGCAAAACTCACCAGTAGTTTATTCTCATTCAAATTTTGGCGCAATTTCTGCCTTCCTGTAGCATCTGCCTCTGTGCAGGAAGTAAGTAAGACTCAAATGTGATCATGTGACCTTTTTTTTTTTAACAACATGCTTTATTTATATGTAACACTGCATGATGCAACGTGAATTTCTGATGAAACATCATTTTAGTATGTGTTTCTAGCAGATTTAAAGACATTAAATTATATCTAAGTTAGTTCAGCATTCAAAAGTATTTTCTTGGCTTTATGGCATTTTACTTGAGAAATGGGGGGGGGGGGGAGTCTGAGTACAGATTTGAAAACCAGTGAGATAGAGCATACAATTTTAAACTACTTTCCAATTTACCTTCTATTGTGCAATTTACTTAGTTTTATTGGTATCCTTTGTTGAAAAGAATACATAGGTAGGCTCAGAAGCTGGGTGCTAGCTGCTGATTGGTGGCTGCACAGAAATGCCTCTTATGATTGGCTTATCAATGTGTTCAGCTAGCTCCCACTTGTGCATTGGTGCTCCTTCAGCAAAGGATACTAAGGCAATGAAGCAAAATTAAAGGGACATAATACTCATATGCTAAATCACTTGAAACTGATGCAGTATAACTGTAAAAAGCTGACAGGAAAATATCACCTGAACATCTCTATGTAAAAAAAGGAAGATATTTTACCTCACAGTCTCCTCAGCTCAGCAGAGTAAGTTCTGTGTAAAAAGTTATACTCACCTGCTCCCAGCTGCAGGTAAAAAAAATATAAAAGGAAGAAATGAACAGCAGCCAATCAGCATCAGCAGTGCTGAGGTCATTAACTCTCTTACTGTGATCTCATGAGATTTCACTTAACTCTTATGAGATTTCATGGTAAACTTCCTTAACCCCTTAAGGACAAGGCCGTGTTTCAATTTCCTTCCCTTAAAGGGCCATAATACCCAAATGTTGAAACACTTGAAAGTGATACAGCATAGCTGTAATAAGCCGACTAGAAAATATCACCTGAACATCTCTATGTAAAAAAGAAAGATATTTTACCTCAAAAGTTCCTCGGTAGCCACATCCCATTGTAAAGGACTTCTAAGCAGCAAATCAGTATGTCTGTCCCGGGACAGCGGAAGGAGCGAGCATTCGTGCACTTTCATCTTATTTCCCTATTTAGTGTAAGGAAGTTTACAACGAAATCTCATGAGATGACAGTAAAAGAGTTCATGACCTCAGCACTGCTGATTGGCTGCTGTTCATTTCTTCATTTTTTTTTTCAAATAGCTGCAATTAATAGCCTAATTATGTTATCACACACAATACGCAGTCTATTAACTTAGTACAATGTATTTGTTTTAACTACAAAGCAGTAGCTAATTTACTTAAACATTAATCACTAAAAATCACAATTATTTTCTTTTATTTGTACTCTCAATTACATATCCAGTCAATACTACACAACACAACTAAAGAAACTTCAAGAAATCTTTTGCAAAAGTGTAAGAACAAATGCATAGAATTTAACACATTTTACTGTAGACAATGCCTTTAAATGTTTCTGCAGTGTAAGCTAAATACAAACTATAAGGCATAACAAACAGGCAAGACATGAACACTTATACACATAAATCTGCAGGAAAAGTGAATAAATGATGCAAAACACACATTAAAGGGACAGTCTACTCCAGCCATTTTTTGTTGTTTAAAAAGATAGATAATCCCTTTATTACCCATTCCCCAGTTTTGCATAACCAACACTGTTATATTAATATACTTTTTACCTCTGAGATTACCTTGTATCTAAGCCTCTGCAGACTGCCCCCTTATCTCAGTGCTTTTGAAAGACATGCAGTTTAGCCAATCAGCGCAGACTCCTAAATAACTCCACGGGAGTGAGCACAATGTTATCTATATGACACACATGAACTAGTACTGTCTAACTGTGAAAAGCTTTCTAAATGCTCTGAGCTAAGAGGCGGTTTTCAACGGTTTTATAAATCTAAACCTACCTAGGTTTAGCTTTTCAAAAATACCACAAAGGGGGGGGGGGCGGAGCTGGCTCTATATCTGAGCGGTCGCACAACATATCAGCTCCGGCAAAATTTATTATATTCAAGCAGTTGTGACCGCTCAGGGCAGACAACTTTTCATGAAATAATGGCTGATTAACTGATGAAACACCACAGACACCGAGAACTACAAAAGTGACTTGAGCAACAGCATATTTCACTGTTTATGCCAGTAAGGATCACCGCAGCAAAAGTGGAGAGGACGCCATCTTGTCAGCTAGGCCACCCCGGGATCTCACTACTGAGACTAGCCCCCTCACTACTGCAACTCAAGGCATCCTGTCATTTCCTTAACATGGATAACCACATAACTGATACAGTTTTCAAAGATCTTTTTATGGCTTTTGAACGGAAAATGGATCGCTGCTTTAACGATCTTCGTCATTCACTACACTCAGAGCTGACATGTGGGGAAACGGACCCCGGGGAACCTGAGACTCTGATACCTCTGTGGAATAATGCCCCTGGCAGCCAAGATCCGTGGCGGTTGGAGACTACTTCCACTCTGACCACGGAACAGTGTAGCCTGACACTTCAAACAGTGCCTCAATGCCTTTTAGGCAAACCCCGGCTAACACTAGCGCCTCAGCGAATAACTTCTATATGGCAGCCAGAGGCTGAACCCGAGCTTTCTTCCCGACAATCATCTGATGCCATTACAACTGACATGGGAAGCCTTCCTCCGGAGTCAGTACAACTCAGCACCGCTAACCTTATGATGCGCAAGAGATCAACCGTTGCATCATTGAAGACACTGTCCGTCTTGGAGTCCGCTGCACAAGTCCTCCCATTACATGATAGGATGCATCAGCCATCCCCTCTTGACCTATGGCGCTATGCTCATTCCCTTCCAGCTAACCCGCAGGGACATCAACTTCTTAGTAACACCTTGTGGCCGATCATGTTCAAAGGAGGCTTCAGAAGTCTAACCGATGTGCCGTACTCTCCATATGTCAGAAAAAACGGAGTGGGCTAGTTTTTCCTTTTTCACTTACTGAACGATTTGGGGACACATAGCGTGTGGTTGTCTGATAGTCCCTACCTTATTTCTCAGTTAGAGACTCAAATGAAAGTACACTTGGGGGTTTGTTGGGAGCTTAGCTCTCTGTTTTCTATTTTGTTTGGTTTGAATGATGTTCTCTTTTCTTCCCCCCCCCCTCCTGAAAAGCTCTAATAACGCTCAGTGTGAAAGAGATAGCATTACCATACCAGATAGCAACACCATTACAGGTATATAGCTTCAGAAACTCCGCTCTAAGTATAATGACACAGTTTGTGGATCGGTCTTTCCTGCAGCTCACTTGCCAGTAAGATTTAGAATTGCATTTAAGACTGCCTGTATCCTGATCTCAACAAGAGCTGGCATTGGGTAATGTAAATGGAGTATCGGAGCATCCATAGTGGACTAATCTCTAACACTACTGACTGCTTTCTACTGCCCAGCTCTTGATGTTGTGGTTCTAAAGCTTGGTATATAAGCTGATATAAGCTGTTATACATTCTTTATTCCCTAATATGCTCTGAACAGTTAGCTCTGCTCTAATAGGGGACTTGGTTTACCTAGTGTCATGAGATGCAGGACATATGCAGGACACAGCAATGATGGTACAACTCTATTTTATTACAGAGCATAGCAATACACATCCAGACAGGTTGATTGTACTAAACTAACTGCGACACAGACACCGGACCTAAGCCCCGCCCACAAACTAGTGACATCACATCCTGCTCTCATCACATCTTCCCCTTTTTCAAAGGCAAAGCATACATTTGCATATAATAAATAACAAGGTACACCAACAGGGCATACAACAACATTTTGTTTTTGAACATTATAAAAACAGATAGATTAGAAAACATGAACAAATAAATTACATCCTGACTTGGACATCGGGGTAGACTACCCTAGTCTACAGTGACCATGGGATTATTCTGCCCATGCTTCCGGTCACTGTTCTAGCTAAAGTCAGTCCCTGTATCGGGCCGGAAGTCTCACCACTCTTCCGCTTGATGTAACTTTGCATGAACTGTCCTCTGATACAGAAGATGGTGAACAAGAGTCTGCTGGAGGCAAATATATATCCCCACTGTGATCTTGCTGAGGGGAAGGCACCTCTCTTAGAACAGGGGATCCCACCGGCGGTGGTACTGAGGTATCCGGTTCCAGACTCTCAGGTACAGGCTGAAGATGTCTTCGGTTATGGCGTGTAACCGTCCCTCCCTCTGTAAGGACTGTGTAAGACCTTGGTTCTGGAGAGTGGCCCACTACCGTAGCAGGCGTCTTCCATTTCTTCTCATCATCCAGTTTAATTCTGACACTTTGGCCCGCTTTCAGTTCCTGTAAAGGCCTGACAGAATGTCTCCTGTCGTAGAAGAAACGATAACCCTTTTTGGCCTCTTCATCCCTCCTAAGGACTTCGTCCCGAGGAACAGGGCCAGGCGGCTTGAAGACACCCACTGAGGGTAAAGTGGTGCGAATCTGGCGTCCTAGCATCAGCTGTGCCGGGCTAAACCCGGTGGCTTGAATGGGCGTCGCCCTGTATGACAAGAGGGCTAGGTACGGCTCAGATTGCTTTAGAATGAATTTTGTTGTTTGAACTGCCCTTTCAGCCATTCCGTTGGCCTGCGGATAATGTGGACTTGACGTGGAATGTACAAAATCATATTCCCTGCTGAAAGCACTGAACTCTGTAGAAGCGAACTGCATACCATTATAACTCACCAGCTCCATTGGAATGCCCCAGCGAGCGAACAAGCTCTTCAGGCGAATGATAATGGCCTGACTGGTGATATCATTCAGGGGTGCAATTTCCAAATACCTGGAATAGTAGTCGATCACAACAAGAAACTTTTTCCCGTGCAGTTCACACAAATCAGCAGCTATTTTCTGCCACGGCCCCGCAGGCAGCGGAGTAGACATCAAGGGCTCCCTTCTCTGAGTAGGCCGGCGTTCCCGGCAAAAGGCACATTTAGACACATGATTTGCTATGTCGGAGCTGATCCCAGGCCACCACACAGCTGTAGCTGCTCTCTCTCTCTGCACTTTGTAATGCCTAAGTGGCCATCATGAATCCTGTTTAACATCTCTTTCCTCATGCTGACAGGAATTACAATGCGGTCTTGGAACAGCACCAACCCCTCCAGCTCCGTGAGCTGCGACCTCTCTGGCTGGTAAGCACTTAAAGACATCCAGGCTGCCCGGCTCTCGGGCCAGCCTTCTCTTATGTACCTTATAACTTCTTGCAGATCTGTGTCCAAATATGTCTCTTTCTTTATCTCTTCCAGTTTCCTTGAAGAAATGGACTTAGAGGCCAGAACTGAATCAACATACACTTTCACATCCGATTCTGTGGAGGATTCTTCAGCAGCAGCCAGCGGGAGCCTGGATAGTGTATCTGCCACAACCAGCTGTTTCCCCGGCACATGCACTGCCTGAACATTGAACCTGAGCAGTCTCATTAAAAGTCTCTGGCATCTCAAGGGTGTTTTGTCAATGTCATAAGAATTGATTAGAGGGACTAGCGGTTTGTGGTCAGTTTCCAGACTAAATTTCTCCAAACCCACTAGATAACGCTGAAAGCGCTCACAGGCCCAAACTGCAGCCAGGCACTCTTTCTCAATTTGAGCGTATTTTGACTCCGCAGCCGTCAGTGTGCGGGAACAGTAGGCGATGGGCTGTAGTTTGTTGTCATTCAGCTGCAGGAGTGCAGCCCCCAACCCATAACTGCTCGCATCAGCACTAACCACAGTCTTTTTTGAAGGGTCGTAGAACCCCAGCACTGGGGCAGACCCCAGCAGGGACTTGGCATGCAGGAACGCTTTTTCTTGTGAGGGTCTCCAGACCCAGGCAACATCTTTCTTAAGCAACTCTGTGATAGGGTGTAAAACTGTAGATAAATCTGGAAGAAACTTGCCCACGTAATTTACAAGGCCCAATATCTGTCTCAGCTCATGTACATCAGAAGGGCTTTTCATCTGTTCAATAGCCCGAATTTTCTCGGGGTCTGGCTTGATGCCATCCCCGTTGATGATATGCGCAAAGTAGCATAATTCAGTTTTCCTAAAATGACATTTTTCTTTATTCAGCTTCAGCCCAGACTCTTTGATAGCCTGCAGCACACAACTCAAACGCTGATCATGCTCCTCCACTGTAGACCCATACACTAGAATGTCGTCCATGACGACTGCTGTGCCCACGTGGCCGCTCAGGAGAGAACTCATTTCCCTTTGAAAGATTTCAGGAGCGGAGGATATCCCAAAGGGGAGTCTGCAGAAGCAGAACCGACCTACCGGTGTGATAAAGGTAGTCAGTTTGCAGCACTTTGGATCCAGGGGGATCTGCCAAAAGCCGCTAGAAGCGTCTAATGTGGAAAAGAACTTCGCCCCAGCCAACTTCGGGGCTATATCTTCCAATGTCGGCAGCACAAATCTCTCCCTCTTCACTGCCTCATTCAACCTTTTCAGGTCCACACAGATGCGCACCTTTCCATTTTTCTTTGCAACTGGAACAATGGGGGCACACCAATCAGTTGCTTCCACAACCTCTTTAATAACCCCCATAGACTTCATGCGCATAAGCTCTTTCTCCACTTGAGGCATGAGCGGGAACGGGATTCTACGAGGGGTAGAAATACTGTATGGGACTGCGTCACTTTTAAGTGCTATACGGACAGGTTTGCAGTTCAGTAGGCCCAACTCGCCAAACATATCTTCGGAAATCTCATTCACTCTGGCCACGAGGCCCAAGTCACAGGCTGCTTTTCTGCTCAATAAACTGTTAACACACTGACCTCGGATCACATGCACCCACATGGTAAACTTCCTTTGCTTGTACTCGCAGCTGGCAAGAAATTTCCCCACACAATCAATGCGGCCACCAGGACTATGGACATTTGTAGTAACCTTTGCCAGCTGGGGCTGTCGAGGCAGTTTCATAAATTCAGCAAAAGACATTACAGTGATATCTGCTCCTGTGTCAATCTTAAAATCAACTTTGGCTCCCATTACAGTAAAAGTAACTTTCCAATCATCCTCTGAGCTTGTCCGTTCCACCACAGACCCCACAAAAGACACTTCCTGACCTTCCTGGTCACTGTCCACCTGCATCTCCTTAATGTATTCAGTTTTACACACCACTTCAAAATGGCCTATTCTGTTACATTTTCTGCATCTTTTATCTCTGGCCGGGCATATAGTACTCTGATCATGAGCCCGGTAGCACCGTGTGCATCGGCCATGTTGCGCCCATCCACTTCTAGGCCTTTCCAGTACTTTAGATCTACCGCTCACACTGTGCCTTTCACTAGTAGTTTTCCTAGACTGTTGCACTTCATCCACAATACTCTCAGACCTCAGATCAGCACTTTGCTTTTTCACCAGTTCACTCTGGCGGGCCATCCTAATAGCCCCTTCTAACGTTAAATCAGGCTCTAACTGCAGCTTCAGGGAGACTTCAGCATCTGCAACTCCAATAACTATTCTGTCTCTGATTTGCTCTTCTTTAGCAACACCAAACTCACAGAATTCAGCTAGTTCATACAGGCTGCGCACAAATGACTCCACAGATTCTCCCACACGCTGATTACGTTTGTGAAAACAAGCTCTCTCATGAATCACATTTCTTTTAGGCACAAAGTGGGCACTGAGTTTATCCATAACTATATCAAAGTTAACTTCTTCCCCTTCTTGGAAAGTAAAAGCATTGAACACTGGCTCCACATCTTTCCCCATAGAGTATAAAAGAGAAATAACTTGTACTTCACCACTCTCCTTGTTCAGTTTGGATGCAATCCTGAAGCGCTGAAACCGCTGACGCCATGTGGGCCAAGCTGCAGGCTGAGAAAAGTCAAAAGGCTCAGGTGGGGTAAACTTTGACATTGCAATCGATCAGGAACAGAAGCGCAGTCCAGAACTTCTGACACCATGTCATGAGATGCAGGATATATGCAGGACACAGCAATGATGGTACAACTCTATTTTATTACAGAGCATAGCAATACACATCCAGACGGGTTGATTGTACTAAACTAACTGCAACACAGACACCGGACCTAAGCCCCGCCCACAAACTAGTGACATCACATCCTGCTCTCATCACACCTAGATTATGATATGTTGTATTTCTGTTTATACCTACTAATTAACAAATAAGAGACCCATTTTGGTTTTGCAGCAAGAACATTTCTGTTTGCCCTAAGAATCTAAATAGTTATGTTTTAATGTAGCATATGCAGAAAATCTTTACAACCCTGCTGTTGAGTCCTATGTATCTGGAATTCAGTTTTTACTATATGTGTAGACCATAACTGTTATTCGTTGGTATATATATTTCACTACAGAGATTCATATTACAGTCCAAATTATTCAATTCAACACAATATGCTATCACATTCTATGGCCTGTTCTAACATATATCTCTAAATGTTTATGCTGTGCTAATATTAAGATGAGAAGGGACTCAGTATACTGAAGATTATATAGACCATACTCTTTATTGGAACGGAGTATTAATATTATACATAACTAAAGGCTAGACTCCTACACTATTTAAGACTATATTAGTCCTATGCAACCTAGCTCCTGGTATAGCTCCCTCATATCAATTCAGAGTCACAGTATACAGATACGTCTGCTTCTATACTTCAGTACATGGAGGACCCATTAATGTAATCCGGTTCACATGATCCATTATTCACTACTATACCCTATGAGGATTCACATTACCACCCCATTTCTGCCAGCATGAACTGTTATGCCATTGGGCTAATCCATAAAATGATAAACTCTCTTGCTTAAGTTATTCCTTTTCTCGCGCAACATATTATCTGTAAGGCTTTACAATTGAGACTAAAGGATCTGAGCCAGACCGCATACGTGTCTGAGTAACTAAATATCCATACACATGTTTAGGATAACTACTGTACATAGATGAATATATAGTTATAGGACTAAACATAGTTAGTCCTACAAGAAATGACCTTCAGGCATATTATTTCCCCACCTCTACACCTGCTACATTTCATTTATAAACATTCTGCTATGGCTCCGGCTCCCTCCCCCCCCCCCCATTCCCCCCTTCCCTCATACTGGGTCGTATACCCATCTTTCTTTAAACCAAGCAGCTCTTGCCCGCTGTACTCTTTCTTTTCTATCACAGAATCCTTAGTAGTTATATCCCTTCATAGACAAAGACCATTTGTATAATCAAAAAGCTCCACACACCTACCAGACAAATATTTTCCCCACCACAAGTGGACTGGCTGATTTCTTACTATATTATCACTCTGTACCCACTTCAGTTTACAAAGACAGGTCTATTTGGTCTAACTTTTCATAAAACAGAGATATAACTATGTTAATTTATGCTCATAACACTCCTTATAATACTAAAATGAGACCCCATATTTACACCTGAGACATTCCACCTCTACACTTGCCAACAGATATAGTATTGTGTATGTGTTAAGTGTAAGATAATAATCATTTTACCATTGTTCAAGAATTGTAGCTTTCCTTTTATGATAGCAATATTTATGCACATACTCATGTGGAATTGTACTACCTTATTTTTTCTTGTTTGTCTCAATAAAAATATTTAAAAAAAAAAAAATACATACCACAAAGGGAACAAAGCAAATTTGATGATAAAAGTAAATTCGAAAGTTGTTTAAAATTGCATGCCCTCTCTGAATCATAAACGTTTAATTTGGACTAGACTGTCCCTTTAACATCATGTGCCACATTGTAGCAAAGTATTACACTGCAAAACTCACCAGTAGTATATATCAGGGCCGTCATCAGGGGGTGACAGGGGTGATTCCTGTCAGGGGCCCAATGGGCCAGGGGGGCCCCATGAGGCAAGAACTAAAAATACTACAGCAGAGTGCTAATTGAGCATGGGAAATGTTATTACAAGGAGTAAAGTATTAGCATTTGAGAGGATTTCTGAGTGTGCACTAAACCACTATGCACAGTGTGAGACAGACTTGGCACTTTGTTTGTACAGTGTGTGCCTGAGTCAATTTTGAATTCACAGAAATTTTTTTGTTTGCACACTTACAAATATGATTCTTTAAAAAGCGATCACTTAATTTCTGCAATTTTTTTTATCATGCATGTCACACACTGTTGATTTAGGGGATACAAGGTGCATAAATGTTTCCTCCTGTGAGTGTTTCTGTGGGTGTCTGTTTTATGTCTTTGTGCTTTGGTTTGTGTCTCTATGAGTGTGTATGTATTTTTTTTCTGTGGTTCTCTCTGTGAGGGTGGGTGTGTATGTCTTTGTGCATTTTCTGTGGATGTCTGTGAGGGTGTGTGCATATGTCTTTGAGCTTTTTCTTTGAGTGTCTCTGTGAGGGTGTGTGTATGTTTGTTTTTGTGCATTTTCTCTGGATGCCTCTGTGAGAGTGGGTGTGTATGTCTGTGTTTTCTGTGGATGTCTCTGTGAGGGTGTGTGTTTTTTGTGGGTGTCTCTGTGAGAGTGTGTGTATGTATTTGTGTGTTTTCTGTGGATGTCTCAGTGAGGGTGTGTGTATGTATGTCTTTGTGTGTTTTCTGTGGGTGTCTCTCTGTGTGTGTGTGTATGTCTTTGTGTGTTTTTTGAGGCTGTCTCTGTCGGTGTTTCCTTGGGTGTATGTGCAAGTTTGTGTGTGTGTGTCCATTGTCTGTTCCTTTTTATGACATTTTGACCTTACTACTGATTATTCACATCTTTCTACAGACTTTGAGACTAATGAGACCTATTCCGGAAGTCACCAATCCACCATTTAATCTTTAAATTATTGTTAGGCAGTTCAGGGCCCTTCCTTTCAGCCACTGCATGCTGTTGTCATCATTTAGTTGGCATCTTCCTTTACAAAAAGATAATCAGAACTCCATATTTTGTTTTCTAAATCTCCTTTTTATACAAAACTGTAGTTTACCTGATTACTTGTCAGGTCAATGTAAACAAGTGCTAGGTGTCTGTTTGGGTGTCTATATGTGAATCCTTATGTGTGAGTGTGTGTGTGTTTCAGTGTATGAGTGGGTCTGTTTTTGTGTATGTTACTACCTTTACAACATTTCCAAGTTTAAATAGACACTTAAGACTTAAAGGGACATTCCGGTCAAAATATAAATGCACATAGATGAATTACATCTCTGAATAGAAACATATTTGTAATATAGATGTATTGGCAAAAATGCTTCTAGTTAACTGTTTTAGTGTTAGCATTTTTCTATGCACGTGCATGTGAAGCATAACAAGATATTCTCAGTGCACCATTATTTTAAATACTGCAGCTGCTCAGAGCACCAGTGGGGCTTGTATCAGGTCAGCAATTAACAAATTGAGTCAATACCAGATGGTACAAGCATCTTAGGCTCTCTGAGCATGTGTTCTGTTTAAAATGCTGGTGCACGGTGCATACTTAAATACACTTTTGAAACAGCTATAACTTTTACTAGAAGCATTTTTGCCAATCTGCTTGTATATTACAAAAATGTTCCTATTCAAAACTTAAATGTATCCATGTGGATTCCAATTTTGGCTGGAATTCCCCTTTAAGAATAAGGTGCATATACATTTTAGTCACTTGGTCAAAAATTGCACATGTCAAAGGAGGGGGGGGCCCTGATCAATGGTTAAGTCAGGGGCCCCAAAATTTCTAGTGGCGGCCCTGTACATTCTCATTCAAATTTTGCCGCAATATCTGCCTTCCTGTAGCGTCTGCCTCTGTACAGGAAGTAAGACTCAAATGTAACCTTCCATGTGATCATGTGACATGCAGCAACCAATCAGAACTCAGATTTTTTTTTTTTTTTTAACAACATGCTTTATTTATATGTAACACTGCATGATGCAACGAATTTCTGATGAAACATCATTTTAGTATGTTTTTCTAGCAGATTTAAAGACATTAATTTATATCCAAGTTAGTTAGCATTCAAAAGTATTTTCTTGGTTTTATGGCATTTTACTTGAGAAATTGGTATGGGGGGAGGGGGGGTTAAACGAAGGCTACCAACAACAATACTGCAGAAACAAAAAGGGGAACCATATTTTGGGTGTAAAATGATAATCCCTGTTTTCCCTATAGACCTCAGCCAGCCTACATATTTATATACATTTCTGCAGATTATGTGTAACTGTTTACAATGACTTCTGTCAGTAGCAAACCCTGCTGGAAGATAATGTTCACACTGCACAGCTTTAAAGGTGTAGCTCACACAGTCTTAAAGGGACATACACACACCCTACACAGACTTTTAAGGGACAATTCTAACACACCACACACAGTCTTAAAGGGATATATTACAGTAGGCACACTCAGTCTTAAAGGGATAGATGCGCGCACACAGTGTCCACAGCATTTAAAGGGACAGATCACAATATGCAATATGTGAACAGACGCAACCTTGCACACTCATAGTCATAAAGGGACAGGCACACACAGTGCACTCAATCTTTTAAAGGACAGACACGCACACTCTCTTTCACATCCTTTAAAGGGATAGCTGACACCACACACACAAAATCTTAATAATAGAGATGCACACACACCCAAGGCAGACAGCCTTAAAAAGAAAAGAAACCCAGAATTTTTATTTTATTATTCAGATACAGCATGCAATTTTAAACGACTTTCCAATTTACCTCTATTATCAATATACTTCATTCTCTTGGTATCCTTTATTGAAGGAGCAGCAATGCACTACTGGGAGCTAGCTGAATACATATGTAAGCCAATCACAAGAGGCATATATGTGCAGCTACCAATAAGCAGCTAGATCCCAGCTCCTAAGCCTACATAGGTATTGTTTTCAACAAAGGATACTAAGAGAACAAAGCAAATTAGATAATAAATAAAAGTAAATTGTAAAGTTGTTTAAAATGTTATGGTCTATCTGAATTATGAAACAAAAACATTTGGTTTCATGTCCCTTTAAATGAACACCTGACAGTCTTTGAGGGTCAAACACAAGTCTGTGTATTCTTCAGACTAGTACCAGGCTTCTCTCTCACTGAATGCGGACAGCAATAGGCTCTCGGTATTCAGCATTGCACCAGCAGCTCTTGTGATCTGCTGGTGCAACGCCGCCCCCTGCAGATTTGCAGCCAATCGACCACCAGCAGGGAGGTGTCAATCAACCCAATCGTACTCAATCGGGTTGAATTGCGGCAATGTCTGTCCGCCTCCTCAGAGCAGGCGGACAAGTTATGGAGCTGCGGTCTTTTAACCGCTGCTTCATAACTGGTGTGTCTGGCGAGCCTGCAGTCTGGCGAGCCTGGGCCCCCTGGACTCCTCTTCAGACATTAAAGGGACAAGAAACCCAAAAGTTTTCCTTCATGATTCATATAGAGCCCTGGTTTTCAAACCTGTCCTCAAGCCTCCCCAACAGGCCAGGTTTTCAGGATTACCTTGGAAGAGAGCAGGTAAAGTAACCATATTTACTAATCAGCTGATTGTTTCACCTGTGCTCCAGTTCAGATATCCTCAAAATGTGGCCGGTTAGGGAGGCCTGAGTACAGGTTTGAAAACCAGTGAGATAGAGCATCAATTTTAAACTACTTTCCAATTTACCTTCTATTGTGCAATTTACTTAGTTTTATTGGTATCCTTTGTTGAAAAGAATACATAGGTAGGCTCAGAAGCTGGGTGCTAGCTGCTGATTGGTGGCTGCACAGAAATGGCTCTTATGATTGGCTTATCAATATGTTCAGCTAGCTCCCACTTGTGCATTGGTGCTCCTTCATTAAAGGATACTAAGGCAATGAAGCAAAATTAAAGGGACATAATACTCATATGCTAAATCACTTGAAACTGATGCAGTATAACTGTAAAAAGCTGACAGGAAAATATCACCTGAGCATCTCTATGTAAAAAAGGAAGATATTTTACCTCACAATCTCCTCATCTCAGCAGAGTAAGTTCTGTGTAAAATGTTATACACAGCTGCTCCCAGCTGCAGGTAAAAAAAAAAAAAAAAAAAAAAGGAAGAAATGAACAGCAGCCAATCAGCATCAGCAGTGCTGAGGTCATGAACACTTTTACTGTGATCTCATGAGATTTGACTTAACTCTTATGAGATTTCATGGTAAACTTCCTTAACCCCTTAAGGACAAGACCATGTTTCAATTTCCATCCCTTAAAGGGCCATAATACCCAAATGTTGAAACACTTGAAACATCTCTATGTATTTTACCTCAAAAGTTCCTCAGTAGCCACATCCCATTGTAAAGGACTTCTAAGCAGCAAATCAGTATGTCTGTCCCGGGACAGCGGAAGGAGTGAGCATTCGTGCACTCTCATCTTATTTCCCTATTTAGTGTAAGGAAGTTTACAATGAAATCTCATGAGAGTTAAGTGAAATCTCATGAGATCACAGTAAAAGAGTTCATGACCTCAGCACTGCTGATGCTGATTGGCTGCTGTTCATTTCTTCATTTTTTTTTTATCTGCAGCTGGGCTGCAGCTGAGTATGTCATTTTTTACACAGAACTTACTACTGTATCAGTTTCAAGTGATTTAGCATATGAGTATTATGTCCCTTTAAGGACCAGGGCTATTTTAAAATTTCTGCAGTGTTTGTGTTTAGCTGTAATTTTCCTCTTACTCATTTACTGTACCCACACATATTATATACCGGTTTTCTCACCATTAAATTGACTTTCTAAAGATACCACTATTTTCATCATATCATATGATTTACTATAAAAATTATAAAATATAATGAAAAAAATGGAAAAAAAAACACTTTTTCTAACTTTGATCCCCAATATCTGTTACACATCTACAACCACCAAAAAACATCCATGCTAAATAGTTTATAAATTTTGTCCTGAGTTTAGAAATACCCAATGTTTACATGTTCTTTGCTTTTTTTTGCAAGTTATAGGGCAATAAGTACAAGTAGCACTTTGCTATTTCCAAACCAATTGTAACACTGATACCTATCAGGAATCCCTAAATATCCCTTGACATGTATATATATATTTTTTTTAGAAGACATCCCAAAGTATTGATCTAGGTCCATTTTGGTATTCTTCATGCCACCATTTCACCGCCAAATGCAAACAAATAAAAAAAATCCTTACATTTTTCACAAATTTTTCACAAACTTTAGGTTTCTCACAGAAAGTTTTTACAAACAACTTGTGCAATTATGGCATAAATGGTTGTAAATGCTTCTCTGGGATCCTCTTTGTTCAGAAATAGCAGACATATATGGCTTTGGCGTTGCTTTTTGGTAATTAGTAGGCTGCTAAATGCCACTGCGCACCACACGTGTATTATGCCCAGCAGTGAAGGGGTTAATTAGGGAGCATGTAGGGAGCTTGTAGAGTTAATTTTAGCTTTAGTGTAGTAGACAACCCCAAGTATTGATCTAGGCCCATTTTGGTATATGTAATGCCACCATTTCACCGCAAAATGCGATCAAATTAAAAAAAACATTCAATTTTCGCAATTTTAGGTTTCTCACTGAAATTATTTACAAACAGCTTGTGCAATTATGGCACAAATGGTTGTAAATGCTTTTCTGGGACATATATGGCTTTGGTGATGCTTTTTGGTAATTAGAAGGCCGCTAAATGCCGCTGCACGTCACACGTGTATTATGTCTAACAGTGAAGGGGTTAATTAGGGAGCTTGTAGGGGGCTTGCAGGGTTAATTTTAGCTTTAGTGTAGAGATCAGCCTCCCACCTGACACATCAGACCCCCTGATACCTCCCAAACAGCTCTCTTCCCTCCCTCATTTAACAATTGTCCCCGCCATCTTAAGTACTGACAGAAAGTCTGCTAGTACTAAAAAAAAAAAGCTATCTTTTATTTATTTTTTATTTATTTTTTAAAATATTTACATATGCTGCTGTATAGGATCCCCCTTAGCCCCAAACGTCTCTGATCCCCCCCCCCAAACAGCTCTCTAACCCACCCCCTCTACATTATTGGGAGCCAGTACCCAGTTTACAAAAAAATATATTTTTTCCACTTTTCTGTAATGTAGCTCCTCCCCCCAAGACTAAACTCCCACCCCCTCCCAGGTCACTTAGATTATTAATTTTAAAAAATGTATTCCCCCTCTCTCCCACTTAATTTAAAAAAAAATTGTTCTATAGTGTAATGGAGCTAGTGAGTTAATCCAGCTGTTATTGGTTCTTGAGTGCTACACTAAGCATTTTTTCTTACATTTATTTTTTAATTAGCCAGTAACTATTAGACTTGTGCATTCGGATTCAAAGAAATGTTTTAAAAAAAAGGGACACATTTTTTTGTTACGTTTATCATAAATGTAATAAACTAGTAGTCTCTTTAACTAGAAATCGAATGAACGAATAACTATATAATTGAAAATGTGTTGATTTGTCCTTTAACTGTGCCTTTTCTCTGCAAGTGGGAAAGTCACTATCGCCTAGATTACGAGTTTTGCGTTAGGGTAAAAAAGCAGTGTTGGCCGGTGCTAACGCTGCTTTTTAACGCCCGCTGGTATTACGAGTTTCCCTAACGCCACAAAAATATCCATCTCCGCTCAAATCATTAACGTCAACCCAGACCCAGTAGTTAACATATACCGCAAACAAAAACATCCACAAATCACAAAAAAAGCATTACACAAACTACACTTACACTCATACATATTTTATGGTCAAAATAGAACGGATCAAAGTTACGAGATCTCGGGTGTTTGAAAAAAAAAAAAGCCATTCCAATCCATTTTCCATTGACTTACATAGACAGACGGGAACAGACACTCATATAGCTACATCTAACCACTAATATTATCACATACATACACTAATCGATACATACAAACAATATACAGCACATTACATACACAAATCAGATTTTTATTAGTAATTTAACATGATTTAGCTACTTTTTCACACAAGAACATGACGTCACTCACTTTACGCTCAAAACAAGTCTTGGATTTTATTTCCACACACATTTTTCTCCTCCATTGACTTTTATTGGGGAAGACGTGCTCATGCACGTGACAGGCAGATTTACCTAACGCACGGAAAAAGCGTAGACAAGAAAACTCGTAATACCAGCGTTAAAATTGTGAAACTAACTCATTCTTTCTTGCGTTAGTCCCGCTATGACAAATAGATCAAGAAATGACTAGTTCCCTATGGACTTATGGCTTTTACTTCTGTGAAATTCACTACAACATCAAATTGTTATATAAATTTACATTACATCAACTACAAATCACTACGATATCGGTTAGAAAAATTACATAAGATTTAAACGGACAGAAAAATAATTTGAACATTTCATTATTCACAAACAGTAGACAATTGGAAACGCGTCTCATTTACCTCTATTATAGCATTTCATTTATTCAACTCATATGCTTGCATGAACAGCATATCTACATAGGTTTAACACATGATCATTAATGGATGCACATACATGACTTTTCTCATTCACTCATACATGTGCATTGATATTATGGCAAAAAAAAACACATTAGATTCTCTCTATGAATCATTAAACATAAAATATGGATTTTACTGTCCCTTTAACATCACGATTCACTCAGAATATACCATTAGGAATTACGTACAATAAGAACAGATCATTAGAACAGATTACAGCTGTCACTTTTTGGGAAGGAACAACAATGCTATACTGCTTTATATAAGTCAGCATATGTGGGAGAGAATCACAATATATATGTAGATGTACATAACACGCATCACGCAACCACAAAGCACACATTTATATTTTAATCAGCACACAATAACAATGTAGTAAAATACAACAACAGAATGAGGATTTGATAACTAGACAGGCAGGTTGCTAATATGATGACATCATTAGAAGCTTCAAACATACACATTACAGCTTTAGGACTGTACCGCCCCTTTTAGAAGTTTAGCACTCAATACTACAATACTACATATACGTAAACGAGAGTTTGGAACATCATTATTATTGCGATTTTAATGGGACGAGTACAATATTGACATCTCGCAAATCACTTATATATACAATACTAGAGATGTGAGCCGGAAGATCTTCATTTTTATTGCGATTTTAATGGGACGCGTACAATATTGACATCTCGACAATCTCTTATATATACAATATTATAGATGTCAGCTTTATCGTTATCATTTACTAAAAATATTGCAGCAACATTGATCGATCAGATTTTATGCCATTATACACAAGTATGCACTTTCATTCATGTTAGCCTGGACGTGTGCTTTTTACTATAAGATTGCGTTTAATAAATATTTATTACGCATATGAACAAACATTTCGAAGGTGCACTGTATATGTTACATTTTACACTTTCACATTGCGATTCATTGGGGGAAAACAACATTTCAGCAAACACCTAAAACAAACGCCCACTTTGAAAGCATTCACGCAGCTCACATACAATCAAGTGTATACAATCAGCAATCATTACGAACTTGCTACCATTGGACTAATTGCACTATAAAACCCACAAACAATATGGCCAAAGTGTCCCTTGTGATCGACATTGTATCAAATCGCTTTTGTGCTCTTGCATACCTTTGTACTCCTTGTGTGTTTGCTCTGCTGTTTGGCTTTGTGCTGCTTAGCTTGGCAAATATGGATAATGCTCAGTTAGATGCTGCTGGTGCTGTTGCACGAGTCAATAGAATCAGGCGGGCTCGGCGTCTCCAAGAGAGACAAAGGGCTTGTTTGGTTAGAGCAGTGTTTTTCAACCAGTGTGCCGTGGCATACTAGTGTGCCATGAGAGATCCTCAGGTGTGCCGCGGCAGACTGACAACAGTGTGACATATATTTAAAAAAAAAATTTTTTTTTATTCTGGGATGTTTTTCACACTTGGAAGGAACCCCCACCCACCACAACATGTGTCCCTCTTTCAAATTTTGAAATATTGGGAGGTATGTGACAGGCTCATCAGGCATCATTTACAGCCATGACATATTATATATGCTGTATTAGGCTACAATGTGTGATTTTGTAAAATTGTGGGATGGTGGTGTGCCGCAGGATTATTTAATGTAAAAAAGTGTGCCACAGCAAAAAAAAAAAGGTTGAAAATCACTGGGTTAGAGGTCCTCCTGTTCACAGGGTGAGGCCCACCTTGGACAACATGAGTGACCTTGAGGTTTATGACAAGTATAGGCTCAATCGCGAACAGCTCATTAGCCTTTACAATGTTCTTAAACCTCATATGGAACCACGTAGACGTATGCGTACTGCAATCCCTGGTATGACCAAGATGCTAAGTTGCATACACGTCCTGGCCTCCGGGAGTTTTCAAACTGGAGAGGGGTACCTGCATGGGCTTGCTCAGGGTACCTTCTCTGTGGTTTTGACAACTTTCTGGATGCCATGGTACGAGTCAGTAAACATTACATAGGATTCCCTCAAAATGATGGTGATTGGAGGCGCCTGAAGAGGGAATTCTTTGAAATAGCTCGAATGCCCAATGTCTTGGGAGCAATAGATTGCACCCACATTGCGCTGCATGCGCCAGAACATGACCAGCCCTTCCGAAATCGCAAACACTTCCATAGTCTCAACGTGCAGTTTGTTTGTGACGCACGGATGTGGATTATGCAGGTGTGTGCGAATTTCGGTGGGGCTTGTCATGAAGCACGCATCCTCAGACAGTCGTCCCTGTGGCAGCAGTTTGAGGGCATACAGTTTCCCCCTGGGTGGCTTGTTTGTGAGTACTTGTGCACAACATGGTTAATTAGTTAGACAATTGCCACTGTAGTCTTAAAAAACAGTTGTTTGTGTAATGTTCAAAATGTGCAGCTATAGGTTGCGCTTTAACCATTTAATTGTCTTTCCGCAAATATCTATTTTTAGCTCCAAACAGATATGTAGCATGTCTTAGCTTAAATGGGAAATTTAACCATTTCTTTCTCTTTTAGCAAATGTCTGCTTTATGCGAAATATGCATATGTAGCATGTCTTAGCTTAAATGGTCAGATAGAGAATGCGCTTTAACCATGTCATTGTCTCTTTACGCAACTGTATAGTTTTAGCTCCAAACAGATATGTAGCATGTCTTAGCTTAAATGTGCAGCTCTAGGATGCAATTTAACCATTTCTTTCTCTTTTAGCAAAAGTATGCTTTAGGCGAAATACGCATATGTAGCATGTCTTAGCTTAAATGGTCAGATAGAGAATGCGCTTTAACCATGTCATTGTCTCTTTACGCAACTGTATAGTTTTAGCTCCAAACAGATATGTAGCATGTCTTAGCTTAAATGTGCAGCTCTAGGATGCAATTTAACCATTTCTTTCTCTTTTAGCAAAAGTATGTTTTAGGCGAAATACGCATATGTAGCATGTCTTAGCTTAAATGGTCAGATAGAGAATGCGCTTTAACCATGTCATTGTCTCTTTACGCAAATGTCTAGTTTTAGCTCCAAACAGATATGTAGCATGTCTAGAATGCGATTTAAACATATAATTCTTTTTCAATTAAAATGTTTATTTTAGGGGATTTTCGGGTACACAAATGATTTGTATTTTAATATAATAAATTGAACTAAATTTTTAATATTTGTCATTTTGTTATGTTCATTATTTATAGGTGATTCTGGTTACATGAGCCGGCCTTGGCTCATTACGCCATTGCGTAACCCCACCGACGAGGCCCAGGAGTGCTATAATAGGGCGCACAAGCGGACTACGGCTGTAGTGGAGATGATGTTTGGGCTCCTAAAAATGAGACTAAGATGCCTGGACAGGTCTGGAGGAGCCCTCCAATACAGCCCTAGTAAGGTGGCGAAGATCGTTATAGCCTACAGCGTCCTGCATAACATTGCACAGCGGGCTGGGATGCTGCAGACCATCCAGGCACCCCAACGCCTCCTCCAAGATGAGGAGGATGACCCTGTTCTAGAGGGGCCATTCCGGGATGAGGAACTCAATGTCAGAGCAAACATCATCAACCGCCACTTCAGACGGTAAATACTAGAAGTTATATAGGAGCATTGCAAATATGTGTGAATTCTAGGGAAATGAGAAGGAGAGAATTGTGCAAACATGTTAGGATTGTTCATAAAATGATTATAACAATTTATTTTGATTCTTATAAGTGATGCTTCTGGCATTGGGTCCTGTAACGACTTCGCCACCTGGTTTTTAAAGACAACATCAGCTGGTAAGTATAAATAATGTATGGACTGTGGCTGGCGGGAATTTTGCACAATCAGCCATCATATGGAAAACATTTTAAAAAGTATAGCATTTATAGCATTTATGGTAGGCCAAACTGGATGGTGGTACAGATACATTGGGGTAGTCTTGTCTGATGGTCTGCGGCCGGGACCATGGGACTGACGTGGCATGTGCAGATTGCTGCACCTAGGTAATTAACGCCATCTTTAGACATATTTATAACTTATTAGCATAGCTACTTACCTATAGTCATTTCCCCTTCTCCTTCTGTCTTACCTTGTAAATAAGAAAATTCAACTTATGCTTCCGGACTAAGTTTATAGATTAGCTTGCACATCTGTGAAAATGCATTAATTATTTAAAAAAAAAAAATCTACATGTGTGGTTTATTATTTTATGCTATTATTTTATAACAGTGAATTTTATTACTATATACTATAACTGTTACATGGTTAATGGTTTGTGTCGATCAGTTTAGTGTATATATTGTGTTCAGCTCTGGCCTCAGTATCCGGATTGTAATATGCTTATATCACGTTTGCAATGTTCTTATTTTAGTAGGATGCTGATTTTCTTTGTTTTGGTGTTACAACATCCCCTAGACTGTTTAAACAACACTTGAAAAGGTCCAAGAGTGACCTAATATATCAAATTGGGGGAAGAAAAATGGGGACTATAACTCAACATATTTTATTTTGTTAAGATTGATGGATATTATTTTGTACTAAGTCTATACATATTGTATGTTCTTTGTCCTCAATAAAAAATATTAAAACAATTAAAAATAAATAAATAAATAAATAAATTTAAAAAAATAGTATTTAGTTTACACATTACTAGATTTTTGGATCCTCAGAAAGGGATCCTCTAGCAAGACTATATGCTTCAAAGTCATATTCAAAGTCACACATCAGAGGTTAGGTATGCACAATGTATGACTCATCTTCACACTTATTTGATAGAACATAACACAAGATGCTACACACGCTAAGTAAGCTAGTGATATAAATAGTTTCAGAAATGGGGGGGTGCAGAACTAATTCACACACTTCTATTAATTATTTTATTTTCAATTTTTCTGCCATTAGGGAGATGACTTCATTTAAAGACTGAAAGTGAAGAATTCAAGACTGAAAGTGAAGAATTCAAGACTGAAACTGAAGTATCCCAGACTGAAAGTGAAGAATCCCAGATTGAAAGTGATGAATACTAATGTGATCATGTCTGGCATTGTCTTTCAAATGTGCTGACCTTGAAAACCATACAAAGACACGTTCACATTGTAAGTGGCAACAATTTTATGGACTAAGGCTGTGGATGCATCTTATTGGAGACACTTATATTGTTCTTTTTATAGATGGTATTTCACAATCCTCTATTTTGAAAATGATGAATAAGACACCTAATGAAGATAAACTGATATTTTGAAGATAATTAATTGCCTTTCAAAGACCATACATCCAGGTTAGTTTGCACAATGCATGAAACACAGGAGGAAGAATGTTAAAAGAATTAGGAATAGATACATGTCCTATATTAGAATATGTTTAATTTAGATACATTACCCCTACTTTGTGCTAGAGAGGACTCAGATTCTGACCAATCAGACAAAGGGATACATTTTATAGTTGATATAGAGGTATATTATTTGAAGGGACGTGAAATATTACATTCAATTATGTTCCTCATACAATATAAATATATTTTTACAATGTGATGTGCATTATTTTGTTTAATTTTAAATGCTAATGTTTAATTCTAAGATTGACTAGACAATATAATGGTATTAATTTAAAATTATGGATAGATATAGATTTCATGTATGAACCTGTTTTTAATATCAACGGAAAAAAAAATACATGTTAGAGCATAGACACAAGATGATTTAACAATTATTAGATTTAATGAATATTTTAAGACGTGTTCAGGAAATGACTAATGTGTTTAATATTTTTCTTCTTTCTTTTTCAGCGTTTCATCTGTGACGATGACGAATGACCTTTTTTATTTTTTATTGTCAATAAATTTATTTTCATACTATATATTTTTCTTTATTTTTTTAAAAAAACATATTCTTAGAGTCATATCTCTATCACAATAAGATAAGAAGACATATATCCATCTAATATTCTGACAACTAAACAAAATATTACTCCCATGACTGTTAAAGTCATCTATTTGACAAGCACATGCCTGATATCGAATATACTAATTTTGGCTAATTTATTGAATGAAAAATAGCAGCAGAGCTTATTCTGATAATGTTAAAGTCAAGTATCTTCAAAATTTTAATTTGTAGTTAAATACATCTATCTATGCTTTTATTGTGTGATTTATAGATGTTAAAATCATAAAATGTTTATGACGAGGATATGTAGTCTAAATTACACAGAACAACTTTGTTCATTTCACTTTTCAGAAATGAAAGTGTTTAACTTACATTAAAGTGACAGTGTAGTTGAATGTTAGATTTACATTCTAATATCTGTAATCTTCCTTAGGTATCCAAAATCATTATTACACTAAATATCGGTTATTCAGCTTTAATTATTTTTTAGGTAATATGTTTTAAATTATCTGTAAATGAAAAGTAAGTTAATGTCATATTTATACCAAGCTAGTTATTGTATGCCATATTGATTACTTTTCAGTTCTAGTGGAGTCATTTGAAGGGTCAGTTAACTATAGATATATCAAAAGATAACTTCTAGCAATTATACTCCTTACCTGTTGGATAGATATCACATATCTATATGTATTTTCATTCCCCTTTAGTTTATTTCTACAATGTTAAATCAACATATTCGTAATGGTTTTGTCCTTAAAGTAACATTCAAAAAATATTTCATTTAGTGAATCAGAGATAATACAAATCTTTTATAAAAAAAAATAAATGTACTTTTATTATCTAATTATATTCAGTCTTTAGATATCCTTTGTTAAAGAAATAACAATCCACATGGGTTAGACAATGACATAAGGCATCTATGTGCAACCAACAATCAGCAGCAACAGAGCCTATCTAGATATGGTTTTCAAGCAAGAATATCAATTGAAAAAACTAATGAGATAATCAAAATAAATATGACGTTGTTTTAACATTGTATTATCCATGTAAATCAGTAAAGAACATATAGCTTAATGTCCCTTTAAGGTAAAGCTGGATAAATACAGCCATTAGAAAATATTTAATCAACAGTGGGGCAAACAATACAGAAGGTAATACAAATCTGCTTGATTCTCATGTTATACTAAGTTTCAGAAAGGGAGGTGCATCGGTTTATGATCAGCAAAGCATTACTGGGAAATATCTACTTAATTGTGGCTGGCCAGCAATGCATATTTACAATGTTTAGACCAGTGCTTTCCAAACTGTGTGTCGGGACACACTAGTGTGTCAGCAGCAGTGTGTAGGTGTGTCCCTGCTTCAGCACAAATTTTTTTTAAATTTATTTTTTTTGGTTTCTGACTTTCCGCCTGTCTGCTACGCATATCATATGGTTGACACGTGATTGATAACTTGTGGGTCACAACACAGATCATCTTAACCAATTGGCGCAGCTCAGTGGGAACTGAAACTATTCCCATTGGCGGCTTTGGCGGGACATTGGCTCCTGACTGCATGTGTAGTCCCCTTAATTGGCTCGTGACTGCATGTAGAGTCATTGTAGAGTCATTGTGTGGGACAGCAGTGTGTTTGCAGCGCGGGCAGTAGTCAATCGGACTCACCAAGCTCAAATGCTGAGCAGAAGTCAGTGGGGTTTTCTTTGCAGCTAGCTCCCAGTAGTGCATTGCTGCTCTACCTCTTGATATATGGATAGGAAGTGGAAACTTAAAAATGCTTGATGATGAAATGTGAGTGTCTTTATCTAATATTCCACAACTGTGTTCAACCCATCAACCTAATGCATCCCATTAAAATAGTAAGTAGCTATTGGTGGTATTAAACTTTTTTTAATTCTTGCACATACATACTGTTACTTGTAAATTTCATTATTATATAATTTATGTATGTGTCCGTATCTCTTAAAACAAGTTAGTTTAACCTCCTTTTTGCTAGTACAACTGAATTAATTACAGTGTCGCGAAATGATGTAGGTCTAAAAAGTGTGTCACCAACATGAAAAGTTTGGAAAGCTCTGGTTTAGACAGATGTATTTAGATCAAGTTCAAGATTGCATATTAGCTCATGAAAGGGACGGTAATTAAAAAGCATTTCTTTCTGGAATCATAAATAAAATATAATTTTAAACACTAACATTTAATTCTATCATCGATTTTAATTAATTCTTTTGATATTATTTCATTTACAACCATATCTAGATATGCTCAGTAGCTGAAGATTGGTGGATGCACAGAGATGCCTTGTGTGATTGGCTCAACTATGTGCATTTCAGTTTCTTCTGTTAAGGATATTTAAAGAATAATCTAAATTGATAGTTACATTTTAAAGTATAAAAATGTATTCTCTCTCCGGATCATTTTAAGAAAATATTTTGGTGTAATCTCCCTTTAAAAATAAAGACGCTATTGCCCAATAACAGATCTGAGCAGTTCAGACAAATTCAAGCTTGAGGTTTATTTACTAATAATAAACAAATGTGTAGTTTAACATCTATAAACAGATTATCCAAGTTCCAGACATTATAACCAGAAATTACGCATTTCAGAAATATCATGTGGGAAACGTATCTTGCAACATGAGATTCGCATATTTAAAAATTAGATTCAAATGTCACGCAATAGCACACAATTGATGTGCATTATAAATACATTTAATAGAGCAATGTCAATACTTCACAATAAGTCACAAAATTTATTTAATAAACAATAAATACATACAATGTTAAATTTGTATTAATAAAACTTATTTGTATTAAATAACCTGCTCGATATTAAACATCAAAATGTGTAAAACATTTACTAATGTGACTGGATTATATTTTTAAAAAAAATGTCAAATCAATATTTCATGGATCACGTATATTACATCTGCGTCACACATATCCGCATAACAGTCCCATGAGTTACAAATAAGTCTACATGAAAAATGTAGTAACAGCACCCCCAGGAGGTATGTGTATGGAAGTTACTAAGATATGAAACATTAAGGAACAACCAATCAGAGTTCATCACACAAACATAACTTGAGTCATTATGATCTCACAGACATGATAACAAAATTTCAATATTTTATCCAATCAGATGTACAGATACCATGTCCCATGGTGCATCTCATGTTTGCTTCACCATATAAAAGTCCATTACACGTTGCCATCTTTGTCAGTTCTCTAATGCCTGCTAGGTGCGATATATATATATATATATATATATATACAGTATATATTTTTTTATGAACTAGCAGGCATGACATCTCCCAGGTTCACCAAGCTGGAGAGTGCTGCACTGGTCAATGCCATTGAGGACTTCTATCCTCAGCTGTTTGGGAACAATAAGAGGTTGACGAAGCAGAGCATTAAGAAGGCCCTCTGGGCGTCTATCACCAATGAGGTTAATTTGGTGTTGGGCGTTCAGAGGAGCCAGGATCAAATCATGCAGAGGTTCGGGGATATGAGGTTGCGTCTGCACAAAAAAGTCGACCTCATAAGGGAGTGGGTACAAGCCCATCGGAGGGATGGTAAGAAAATTAAGCCCCCACGGAAACTATACCTACTCACTTATGAGGTGACTTTATGCAACCTCCTCAATCTCCGGGTCCCCCGCAGATTTGGATCATCTCCCTCCTCGGCTTCTTCTTCTTCCCTCCCAGCTGCTGGATCAGAAAGTCCTGACCCGGAGGCCAGTGCAGCTGCTTCTCCGTTCCGGTGGCCTGGGAGATGAAAGTCTAGAGGCTGAACCAGGTAAATATCAGACTTCATATAATATATTAATATTTGATTAGATTTTTAAGAAATGTGTATATAGTCATATATTCAACCTATATAGATCTCACAACATACGCTACATATGATGTGTAGATATCTGATTTTAGTTTTTTCACACATGAAATAGGAGTGATGTTTCTTGCGCTCTACAGAATATGCGTCACAGAGCGAAAATGGAATTGGGCATCCGTGAAATCCCTATCATTTCATACATTGACTATCAAATCATAACACAGTTCTAAATATTATTTGTTATTGTTCAATATTAACAAATATCCAATTGTAATCTCGTAATACACCCAATTGCAAATAGATTTGAAGTCTTTAGAAATTATACTCATCACACTACTATATCCAAATCAAATCTGAATCACGGATGCGTAATTCCGCTTGGAATCATTGCACAATGATCACGAAAGATAGCATTGCGCACACACGTGAACATGTGTTTGCTGTAACTGGCATCGCTTTAGACATGTTGGTCAAATCACGGATGCGCAATTCCGCTTGGAATCATTGCGCAATGATCACGAAAGATAGAATTGCGCACACACGTGAACATGTGTTTGATGTAACTGGCATCGCTTTAGACATGTTGGTCAAATCACGAATGCGCAATTCCGCTTGGAATCATTGCGCAATGATCACGAAAGAAAGAATTGCGAACACACGTGAACATGTGTTTGATGTAACTGGCATCGGTTTAGACATGTTGGTCAAATGTATACGTTAATTAGTATGTATAGGAAGAATACAGTATCCTTATTTACAATCTTCTACATTATAAAAGCTATACTAGCAAGATCAAAATAAAAAATGAACTATCTCTATCAATTAATGAGAATGCAAGAAGACACAAAATGAATTAAAGCTACAGTCAACAACATAAAAGATTGAAAATAAGAATACAGGATCTCTTTATTTAGACATTAATTGAGGAAACAATGAACTCATGTGAATACAAATAGATTTGTACTTTGTCAATTAGAATTGAAAAATCAGATTGTTTGTCTCCATGACCTGATTTGTATTAATGATATCCAATCCTCATTGAATATTTTACAGATCTGGATGTTGGTGCTGGAACCTCAAGCCAGGGTTCATCACAGCATGGTATGTCTCATATTAATTTGAAGTATTTGAAGATATCCCTTCTATTCTTGATATCTTCATTTTAATGTAAGCTTAGGTTCCTGGCCATTTTATATTCTGCCCCTGTGTAGTGCTTGACAATTTTTGGATACATTTAGACAACACTAACACATTTTTGAAAATGTGCAGATTAGAAAAATATACATCTCATATGTTTTTTTGGTTTATTCTTATCATTAAAGGGACATGAAAACAAACATTTCACTTTTAGGATTTAGACACGTGATTTACCACAAATTAAAAATTTGCTTACATTATATAAATTGCTTCAGTCTATTGTTATCCTATCTAGGTCGGCTCAGGATCAGAAATGCATTACTGGGAGTAACCGGCTGATTGTTTGATACAGAAAATTGCCTATTTTCTTTGGTTCAACTCATGTGTTTAGATACCAGTAGTACATAGTTGCTTCTTTAAAAAAAATTTATAAGACAATGAAGCAAAATAGACCAAAAAAAGTCTATTTGAAATGTTTTTTAAATCACAGGCTGGATTTGAAAAATAAAAATTAATACAATTACACATTTTGAGCTTCATGTCCCTTTAAGAGAGAAGGATAATTAAAGAATCATGATGATATACTTAAATTACATATTTGATTGTAATTGCATGCTCCATTACATTCATTACATCAACATATGGACTCAACAATTCATTAACAGCGACATTGTCAAATAAAGATATTTTAATATTAAAGGGTCAATGAACACAAATTATTTCTGTTGTCCTTCAGATAGAGCATGCAATATTAATAAACTTTCTCATTTCCTCCTATAATCATATTTTCGTTATTCTCTTGGTATCTTTCTTTGAAAAGCAAGAATGTAAGTTTAGATGCAGGTCCATTTTTTGGAAACAACCTGGGTTGTTATCACTGATTGGTGGATACATTCAACGACAAAAATTTTATGAACCAAAATATTGATTAGCTGCCTTCTTTTTTTACATAAATAAAGCAAGAGAACGCAGACAAATAGATAATAGGAGTAAATGTTAAATTTGCTTAAAATTGAATGTTCTATTTGAATCAATGAATTAAAAAATTGTGGTTAGTGTTCCTTTAATAATCAATATATTCATTAAGCCTTACATTGTTTTGATGAAACAATATTGATATCTAAATCACATATTCACTCTTGGACTTACTTTATAGATATAAGCATACTCTAACAGCACCATGATGACATATTTTTAATAATACTTCTGTTTTGCATTGTGATCAATATGTGTTGTGTCCTAAAAAAGATTACTGTACATTGCACAAATGGATCTATGTGTCACATGGCTTCAGTTCGATTTGTCACCAGTTGTTATTCAAAGTGTTGTTTGTGTGTATTATCTTAAAAAGATTGATCAATAGGTATATTTAGATAGGCAATAGAATCATATGAGATGAATTGTCTGTCTAATATAGTAAGAAATTAAACATATGTTAGACATCATTTTCTTTAGAATCACCTTGATTAACTCATGTATTTATTGTTCATATTAGTGCTCTATTCTTCACATTTCTAAGTATATTTTTTGGAAAATTCTATACTGATGGGATTTAGTGATGTCCAAACTGTGTTCACTAATATATATCTATATCATTAATAGATGTAGTTGTTGTGGGGAGCCCAGAGGGATCCAGCACCGATGATGAGCTGCCTTTGCAGGCTTTGGGTAAGTCCATTGACTCATTCATATGTCATTGAAGGTGTATTTGTAATAAATATTATGATCATGATTCTGATGAAGCATTACATTTGAATAAAACAGATAATTTATTCCTCTGATTATATATCTATTTCAGTGACGTGCAGTAATAGGAGGCAGGGGAGGCAGTGCCTACCCTGTCCAATCAGAAAAAAAGAATTTTTTAATTATGATTAAAAAAAAAAAAAAATCCTTGTGTTTTTTTTATTAATATTTTTGGACTACGCCCCCCCATAGGCACCCCCCCCCTGCGCGTGCGCCACCAGATGTGATCCCATCCATTCCCATCGCCAGATTCGCCGCCCATCCATGTTGCGCAATTAAGAGGCAGTAAGCCGTTCTGCTGCCTTTCTTGATTGCGCAACAATGGATGCTGACTACTGTTCTTGGCTAGCGCCACCCAGTGGTGTCTCACCGCGGCCCATATCACTCTCCAATAGAGGCGGTTCTCAAAACCGCCTCTATGAGATGGAGATACTCACAGCCAATCAGTCATCAGGAAGGCGTGCCGGCCGGGCTTGTTTGTGACGTCGGACTAACTGGCGTCCCGCGTCATTGGCTGCTGGCGGGAATAGTGAAGGAGGGAGAAGCATCAAGACAGTGCCTGCCGAGCGAGTGTGATTCAGCCCATAATATGACTGCTGCCCTGCCTGAAAGTCTGACTGAGACACTTGAGCGGCGCTCTAGTACCTGAACAGATACATTCTCCACAAAGCGGTAAGTTGGAGAAAAAAATATTTGACACTTATGTGCTATTGTGCAGGGTGCTTTGCCTTTGAAGCTTCAGCTTGTGTAAAACCAGAAACCTACTCATCGGCTCCTCTAATTACAAAATAAAATACTTAATGCGCAATGAATCTATCTGCTGGTAGGTAAGCCGATGAGTAGGTTTCACACTTCCACAGCAGCACCCACCCAGCTGAACAATGGGAACAAAATGCGCAATCTATCATTTTGAATTAGAGGAGCAGATGAGAGTAGGTTACAAGTTCCAGTCCAGTGTAAAATATTTTTCCCATTGTGCTATTTATTACACTGGACTGGAACTTGTAACCTACTCTCATCTGCTCCTCTAATTCCAAACGATAGATTGCGCAATAAGCAGGGTTGTGAATGTGTGTGCATTTTTTTTACATAGCCCTCATTCCGCTGCACCACCTCCTTATAACATCCAATAATGAATAATCTAGCTGCAGGTAGCATACTCAGGGCGGAAAGATAGTAAGCAGTATGCACAGAAACACGCTTTTAACTTAACTAGCTCTCTGTTCCGGGCATACAGTTACACACACAACTAGTCACACCGGGTAGACAGGAGGGAGGAGGAAAAGTCAGGGAAAGGAGGATCTGTGCTCTCTGGAAAGGAGGAGCTTCCTAAACCGATAGTGTCTGCTGCAGATTATTAAATCGAAGTGCAGTAAATCTGATGCTTAATACAAAGTCCACTGCATAAGCAGAAACAGTCCAATACAAGGAGAACCATTTATTTCAACAAACTACTGTGTTCAATGTCCAGGTTTCAAACTGTGTGTCCGGGTTTACTAATTATGTGGGAGAGTCACTTCTCTTGCCCTTAGCCCTGCACTTAGAGGTCGCTTCTGCTCTGCTGGGAGGCAGCATCATAAATGTATGTGACTGTCAATGAAGGGGGCGGGGCTTATCACGCTGAATTTAGCATTGGGTTTTAGAGCAATGTCTGTTTTGTTAAAGGTCTTTTGAATGGGTCTGTGAGTGTTTCATGTCTCTAAGCTTTATGCAAATCTATCAAACCCCCTTTACCTAAGTATTATTATTATTATTATTATTATTAAAAAGTGCTTATTCATAGCCTGTTCAGCCCAAGCTGGTTATCATGGTGACAGTCTGGTGAACTAATGTTACAGTGTGCTGCTGTGCTTTCTCTTTAAGAGTAAATAAACAAGTCTTACAATGTGCTGTTTCTTAAGAGTGAACTAATGATAGTGTACTGTTCCTTTAAGCAGTAGATTTATAAACCTCATTTAGTGGTTCTGCCGCTGTTTTCCCTCCCACTACGGAGCAAGAATAACTAAGGAATAGGAATAGTTAATAGGTTAAGGTTTTACTGCCTCCTGATCTGACTTCAGTAGTACAGTACACAAGCCTTGCCGAAGTTGCCGTTGTTAGTTTTCTGTGGGCTGGTCTGTCAGGGGTCATAACGGTGTCACCAAGACTAAGCTATTTTCTTGATCTTGAGCAGTAGCTGTGTCTGGCTTTTGTTAACAGATGTTAATGGTGCACACAGCCCTCCCTCCTCCCACTCATTCATCCACAGTGCACAGTCCACCTTATGTATCTCTGCAGCGCTCAAAGAGTTAAGTTCCAGCTGACAGCTGCAGCAGCTGATTGCAGAGGGCTGCATGCTGGGGGAGATTCCTGCTGCTGATTAACCCTCTAGAGCTAGGTTGGGACACTGGTGTTGTCCTATTGAAATGTTAACCCACTGGGCAAGGTCACATTCCAGAATGTGCACCGTGTGTCTGTGATGATAGTGACACAGTGCCTTGTGTTGTGTGCGTGTGTATGTGGCAGTGACATAGTGCCCTGTGTGTGTATGTGGCAGTGACATAGTGCCCTCTGTGTGTATGTGGCAATGAGATAGTGCCCTCTGTGTGTATGTGGCAGTGACATAGTGCCCTCTGTGTGTATGTGGCAGTGACATAGTGCCCTCTGTGTGTATGTGGCAGTGACATAGTGCCCTCTGCTCTGTGTGTATGTGGCAGTGAGATAGTGCCCTCTGTGTGTATGTGGCAGTGAGATAGTGCCCTCTGTGTGTATGTGGCAGTGACATAGTGCCCTGCGTGTGTATCTGGCAATGACATAATGCCCTGTGTGTGTATGTGGCAGTGAGATAGTGCCCTCTGTGTGTGTATGTGGCAGTGAGATAGTGCCCTCTGTGTGTATGTGGCAGTGAGATAGTGCCCTGTGTGTATGTGGCAGTGAGATAGTGCCCTCTGTGTGTATGTGGCAGTGACATAGTGCCCTGCGTGTGTATCTGGCAGTGACATAGTGCCCTGTGTGTGTATGTGGCAGTGAGATAGTGCCCTCTGTGTGTATGTGGCAGTGACATAGTGCCCTGCGTGTGTATCTGGCAGTGACATAGTTCCCTGTGTGTGTATGTGGCAGTGAGATAGTGCCTTCTGTGTGTGTATGTGGCAGTGACATAGTGCCCTCTGTGTGTATGTGGCAGTGAGATAGTGCCCTGTGTGTGTATGTGGCAGTGAGATAGTGCCCTCTGTGTGTATGTGGCAGTGACATAGTGCCCTGCGTGTGTATCTGGCAGTGACATAGTGCCCTGTGTGTGTATGTGGCAGTGAGATAGTGCCCTCTGTGTGTATGTGGCAGTGAGATAGTGCCCTCTGTGTGTATGTGGCAGTGACATAGTGCCCTCTGTGTGTATGTGGCAGTGAGATAGTGCCCTCTGTGTGTATGTGGCAGTGACATAGTGCCCTGTGTGTGTATCTGGCAGTGACATAGTGCCCTGTGTGTGTATGTGGCAGTGACATAGTGCCATATGTGTGTATCTGGCAGTGACATAGTGCCCTGTGTGTGTATGTGGCAGTGACATAGTGCCCTCTGTGTGTATGTATGTGGCAGTGACATAGTGCCCTCTGTGTGTGTATCTGGCAGTGACATAGTGCCATATGTGTGTATCTGGCAGTGACATAGTGCCCTGTGTGTGTATGTGGCAGTGACATAGTGCCCTCTGTGTGTGTATGTGGCAGTGACATAGTGCCCTCTGTGTGTGTATGTGGCAGTGACATAGTGCCCTGTGTGTGTATGTGGCAGTGAGATAGTGCCCTCTGTGTGTATGTGGCAGTGAGATAGTGCCCTCTGTGTGTATGTGGCAGTGACATAGTGCCCTCTGTGTGTATGTGGCAGTGAGATAGTGCCCTGTGTATGTTATAGTGACAGTTTATGCACAGACTCTAGTTACTGTATAGTTTGTGCAGATTTACAGTCAGATATCCAAATAATTTTATATTTATATAAACAATGATATAACTGGATGTAATGAAAACTATTTGGCACCAGTGTATTGTTTGCTTTGCTCCCTTATCCTGGGCTCTATGACGATTTTCAGTTTCTTCTTGCACATTAAAATCACATTAAAATGCATTTTGAAGAAAGAAAAAATAAAACCAACAAACTGGGTAAAATTAAAATCTAAGCTTTATGGCAATCTCTGGGTTTTTGTACTTAATGCACAAAGTTTCTTGATTTCTAGGTTTTATATAAGGATACAGAATTTACATATACATATATGTTACATGTATGGGGCCGTTGAACATAAATTTGTTTTGTTGCAGATTTATATGACTAGTAATAGTTGCTGTCAGATGTGCATTTTTGTTTCTCTTTTTTATCATGAACTGATGTTTCTTTGACATTGGAGAGGTTACTTTCATATCTGATTAAACCATCTCTATTCTTAAGTAGAGTTACTAACTTGTACACCAGTGGTGCCCAGATGACATATGCTTTATTGCTAGAGACATTCTAGTGTAATCTACCATGGCTACCACTGTCCACTCCTGCCCTTGACTAAGTTGCCACACACCCCAACCTATATATATATATATATATATATATATATATATATACATACATATATTTTGAGATATATGCATTACTTTACTATAATGGTTTATCTGCTGGTATTGGAGCTGAATTTGAGATATACATATTACTTTACTATAGGGTTTTATTTGCTGGTATTGGACCTAAATTTGAGATATATGCATTACTTTACTAATATGGTTTTATTTTATCTGCTGGTACTGGAGCTATATTTGAGATATATGCATTACGTTTACTACATGCTTTTATCTGCTGGTGATTAACATTGCAAATGAGCTGGTGCTTTAGTGCAATGTTTCTCAACCACAGTCATTAAGCACCCCCAACAGGCCAGGTTTTTATTATAGCTGATCCTGTGCACAGGTGAAGTAATCAGCTGATCAGTAACACCATGGTTACTAATTTTCTCTCACCCATCATCTGATTATATCACTTGTGCACTGGTTAAGCTATAATGAAAATCTGCCCTGTTGGGGGTACTACAGGCCCGTGGTTGAGAAACAATACTTTAGTTTAATTTAAGATACCTCTATTGAGTTCAACTATGTTTCTCTGGCGTATAATAGACAGTGCCTCACCAGCTTCTGACCTCACCGCACGTCACTGATCTATTTATTTTTAATTTTGAAAAATTAAGATCTCAAGGCTTCTTAGTCTACACCTTTGTGCTTCAGAACATGGATAGCATATGTTTATTTTTAGTATAAATTTAGACAACAATCATCAAGTGATACACACATGAGAACTCTTAAATGTTCCATGTACTCTGCTTTTGAGATATTTGTAAAAATACAGACACTAAAATGTAATTATTACTCATCGAGAATAACAAATCTAATGTCATTTGTATGCTCCATCAAAATGATGGAATTCCTAACTTTGGTTCAGTATATCTTTAATGCAACATTGATGTGTGTCCTTGAGAAACAGTAACATATGTTATAATATCTGATTTTAACGTGTACACAACATGTTATGTTTTACAGAGATTGATGTAACATGTGATATGGAGAAGGAAGTGGCTCCCTTGGAGTCTGATGGTATGTCAAATCTATATAACATGTATCAAACATGTATTATTGTTTTAAAACATTCTCTGGAAGAAAAACAAAGTCTACAGCTTTGACACTTTAAAAAATATTATTCCATTATTTGTACAATACACTACTGTCCCCCTTTCTATATCATGCAGCATGAACATATGTTTGTATTTTTCTTTCATTTATGTATGATTTGTCATTAATGACATCATGATGTCACATGCATATTCCATGCAAAACCACAATAATCATCTTCTGATTGTACAGACAGTCATTGCTATTCATCTGAGTGCCTAGATGCAGACCATATCCTTATGTCATCATTGTTTATAAATTCCAAACCACTTCTAAGTATACATAAAACATAATCATGTTTAAATGCCTTGATTTGATTTCATGATGTATGAGATGTTAATATATTTTTATTATATATTTCAGATGGACCTTCCACTTCTGGGCATCAGCTTCCCGACCCTCCCCAGGGCCCTCCCCAGGTAGAAGCCCCATCCCAGGTAGAAGCCCTTCCCCAGGTAGAAGCCGGTCCTCAGGTAGAAGCCCCTCCCCAGACCCCTCCCGAGGTAGAACCCACTCCCGGCCCTTCCCATTACTCCTGTCCCTCCAAAAAAAATGCCCCTTTGTCCCCTCTCGCCACTCTCCCCATATTTCCGCCGTACAGCTCCCCCACCTGCCCAGCCCCTAACTCACCAGGCCCCTAACTCCCCAGCTGTATGGGCTACCCCAGAGCGGAAGCCCATCCCTCCCCCTTCACACCCCAGCCCAATCCCATCCCTCCCCCCTTCAATCCCCCCAGTCCCCACCTTCATTGTCCTGGGTGTCAGATTGTCCTTCCCAGCCACAGATGTAAGTATCATTCTAAATCCACATTATAACATATTTGATCTCATATCACTCCATATACCAATCACCACTACTTGGATAGAACAATAGAAAATGATCTTTTTAGTACCTTATCTGTTCTATAAATAATTTCTTCTGCTTGCTGTGTTTACACAGCTTGGCCTTGAGGCCAAAAGTTTTAAGGATAGGTGTGGATACCACAGGCTAAATAAACTATTTCAAATAGATAGAATATTTAATTATAATAATTATTTGTCTTTATTATTACAATGTCTCTTTGCTCTCTTTTTATTATGTTCTGTAATTATCATTCAATTTCGTTTTTTGCTTTATTTTAGGTTGTGACTCAGCATGGCTGACGCTAGAGGCTCTAGCACGTCTAGAGTAGGCCATTCTGAGTAACAGTCTGTTTCTGGGAAGGATGCATGACACCATGCATGCCCAGCTACGGGTTCAGCGTGTGACTCTACAACGTATAATGCGTGTAGAGTCAATGCTTGAATCTGTAGCTGGACATGCACAGGACGATGAGGGTGATGATGATGACCCATAAGTGGAGGATCCGGAGATGCTCCGAGGGCGCAGATACAAATCTTCCGTCCACATGTTACTTTGTTGGTTTTTATTGTTGCCATTTGGCTGTTTGTTTTTTGTTGTGCCTGTTGCACTCTTTCACCTTGGCAAATGGCTCCAATGGGGCTGTGTTGGCCTTTGTTGGCCCTTGTCAACTCCCTCCAAGGACTGTGATGCACTATGGCCCCTTGTCAAATGGCTCCAATGGGGCTGTGTTGGCCCTTTTCAACTCCCTCCAAGGACTGTGATGAACTCTTTCACCTTGTCAAATGGCTCCAATGGGGCTGTGTTGGTCTTTGTTGGCCCTTGTCAACTCCCTCCAAGGACTGTGATGCACTATGGCACCTTTGCAAATGGCTCCAATGGGGCAGTGTTGGCCCTTGTCAACTCCCTCCAAGGACTGTGATGAACTCTTTCACCTTGTCAAATGGCTCCAATGGGGCTGTGTTGGCCCTTGTCAACTCCCTCCAAGGATTGTGATGCACCATGGCACCTTGTCAAATGGCTCCAATGGGGCTGTGTTGGCCTTTGTTGGCCCTTGTCAACTCCCTCCAAGGACTGTGATGCACTATGGCACCTTGTCAAATGGCTCCAATGGGGCTGTGCTGGCCCTTGTCAACTCCCTCCAAGGACTGTGATGAACTCTTTCACCTTGTCAAATGGCTCCAATGGGGCTGATTTATCAATAATTTTTTTTGTAACGTTATCTTATTTCTTTATGTTTTATAACATAATAATAAAATACATGTCATTCCAATATTATTTGTCCTGTTTATTCATGTCATTGATTGAAACCTATAGTTTATGTGGTTAATCCTTAAAGGGACATGAAACCCAAAAATTTTCTTTCATGACTCATAAATATAATACAATTGACAATAAATTTAATATTTACATCTCAAATGTAATTTGATTAATTTACATGATATACTTTTCATAAAGGTTTATCTTTGCAAGATTATGATCTCTATATATATTGCTGGTTGTATATATATATTTACTTTTTTTGGCACATCCATGTGTTCATTTATAAACTATTTGTGAATTGATGCACCTTTAACAAATGATCCCAGGATTGATAAAATGAGATAATCTATGTAAATTTGTAATTTGATGTAAATAGTATCTTCTCTGTGAATCCTGAACTTAATTGTTTGTATTTCATGTCCCTTTAAGTGATGCTGACCACAATTCTTAAGGAATGGATATGCAGTTCTAATGTATTTTTGATTTTTTTACATCAACATGGACATATAATATTTGTAAAAACAGACTATTATTTGAATGTTGACAGCACATGTATTCCAATTTCACTTATATCTTATTGTAGTAGTGTAACAAAATCAATCAGTGTGTGTAATGCGCATATTTTAGATGATTAATATGTTTCTCTTATACTTTTTCTCTTTAATTATCCTACAATATATTGCTATAGGTAGGCTGACCATATTTTAACTTGAATAAGTGACACATTTGATCAATACATGTGTCATTATTGTTATTCAAAATAAATAGTTTAACATATCTGAAAACATCCCTGACATATGTATTTGTCATGTGTCCCTTTTTAAATGTTAAAGATGGACACCATAGCTATAGGTAACATATAATGTATAAACAATCTCTATTTTCATAATGTATCTCCAAGCATTCTTTTTCATTTAAAGGGACATGAAACACAATAATCCAAAGATTAAAATTCAATGTGAAAATGTATTTCAAATTGCAATGTCGTACATAATCGTAGAACATAAAATGTTGTTTTCAGCTCTATTTAAACCCTGCTGCTTGATAAATAGTTAATAATCCTCTGCTTCTAATGAAATATATCCTTAGTTTCAACTATGGATTCTATTTCATATATCACAGTATTACGTTATCTAGCGTGACATTCATAGCTACCAATATAGCACATACTAGTTTTGAAAATATAAATACGTTTCTTATTGATATGCAAAGCTGTCAAATGAGTCCTTGTATTGGCTGACGCTTTTATAAGATCTCAGAAGCACCATGTTGCTTAAGACGTCACATGCCAAGCTGTCAAATAAGTCCTTGTATTGGCTGCCGCTTTTACGCGATCTCGGATGCGCCATGTTGCTTAAGACGTCACATGCCAAGCTGTCAAATGAGTCCTTGTATTGGCTGACGTTTTTATGCGATCTCGGATGCGCCATGTTGCTTAAGATGTCACATGCCATGCTGTAAAATTAGTTTTTGGATTGGCTGACGTTTTTACGCGATCAAGGATGTGCCTTTGATTTAATCCCGTTTTTACGTGATCTCGGATGCGCCTTTGATTGGATGCCGTTTTTACGCGATCAACGATGCACCATGTTAATTAAGACGTCACATGCCAATCCGTCTGATTGGATTACGTAGTCCCGCAATATTTGATTTTGCACGTAACCCACGTTTGTGAATAAGAAGCCAGGTTTAAAACCATGGCGAGTATGGATTGTGTCAATCATGTAAATTGTTGAACCATAGATGATAAAGAACACAAAAATCTCTTTTGATGGCTGTCTTGTTTAATAAACGAATGAAAGCAATTAGTTTTCCTGCATAAGATATTTTGAGGCAAGTGCAAATCCATGAATATAGTCCATCTTGTTTAATATGTTTGTCAACAATATTTTCCTTTTTATAAATAATGACTGTGTTGTGTTGAATTTTCTACATATCTAATTCCTAAAGATGCGCTATTGTATTTGAATCAAGTAATAAATATGCATTCACCTTTATCATATGCTAAATATATGAGATGCCTACTTATTCTAGATGTTATGTCGTGGTATTTTTTATTAAAGGTACATTATACACTCATTTTTTCAACACATATATGTTTTTTCAATCTATTTATATAGCCCTTTTTTTAAAAAAAATCAATGTATAGTTTTGCTTATGTTTAAATAACATTGCTGTGATTTTCTGACTCCTACCCAAGCCTCAAAGTTTGATGTGAGTACCATCATCTACCTTCTCCAGCTTGTCCCTGTTTGTGTAAAGGGTCTTTTCATATGCAAAGGAAGAGGGATTGTCTTATTTTCCACTTGGAATGGCCTTTCAAGCTAACTTTTCAACATAGCTAAACAAATTTTACAAGTAAGTCTTTAAACCATTTTATTCTAGATTTTTATATCAGTATCTGTGCATCTTGTTCTTTATAATAGTGTCTATTACATGCAGTTCTATGAAAATGAGTGTATACTGTCCCTTTAATGTAAATGCTCAGTATTGTGTCATGTATGAGTTCCACATTGTTAATCTCCAAATATATTACTGTGAGCATATATTTATAAAGTAACTCGTAAAAGGACCTGAAACCATATTACTTCTAAATGAAATGTCTTTCTTAAATAATTCAAACACAATAATGTCTCTTTAAGAAAATAGACTTTATTTAACATGTCAATAGAAATATGGCATACAGGCTTAGTATCCTATTCCAATATTTTATTGTTTCAACAAGTACATGTAGATATACCAACAATCCCTAAGGATTAGTATATGTTAGCATATGTTATTTTTTAAAGGGACAGTCAAGTTAAGAAAAACAGTAATGATTTTAATGTCCAAAAATGCAATTTTTCATTTATTAGAGCTTGAAGAGTGCATCTAATCTGAATGCATTTTCACCACTAGAGGGCATTTTTTTTGCATTTTCATATAGAAAACATTGATCTCATGCAGTATAGTTACCCTGGATTGATCAGTGATTGGCTGAAATGCCGGTCTGTCAAAAAAACATAAATAAGTGGTTATTTTTCAGAGGCATAGATACAAGGTTAATCACAGAGGTAAAACGTGTATTTCTTTAAGTGTAGTTTTTCCAAACTTGATAATGCGTAATAAAGTGTTTTCTTTGTAAACAACAATAATGTTATGACTGTCCCTTTAAGCTGTGTTGTTGGCATTCAAACAGTGATATGCCATCATGTATAATTGTAATGGTCATTTTGTTTGAGATTAGGGAAACAGTTTGGACATCACATCACAGAAAACAATCAATGTAATGAACAAGGATAGGTATGTGATTGTGTGGTGTCCACACACTTGTAAACCACACTCTGCAAACAATCTGCCTCCATGGACCCGGTCCCATAAAAGCAGATTATATACAGAGTGTGGTCCACAAGTGTAAGAAGACCACATCATCACATACCTATCCATTACACATTAAATAAATCAAAATATATATAGCAAAAAAAACTTACTTCCTCTTCCTTCCCCTCTTCCCACAAGACTGAGGCTATGGGGGGGGGCAACTGCCCCCTCCGACGAGTTCTCATGGGAGATGTTTGGGGAAGAGGGGAAGGAGGAGTACTGGGATCACCCAGCTGAGGAGGAGATTGAGGAGTACCAGGAGCAGATGGCCCAGCAGCAAATGGCCCAGCAGCAGATGGCCCAGCAGCAGATGGCGCATTATGCGCCTTCCGGAGGAACTGCAGTATATCTCGGAGAGTATGCAAGATCTCTCTTTGGTCTTGGCAAAGCTCTCTTTGTTCTTGGAGAAGCTCTCTTTAGTCTTGTCGAATGGCATTAATTGCTTCCGTCAGCTGGATTCTGCTTTCCACATTTTCCCTCCGGGAGGCACGCATCTCTTCCAGAAAATCTCTTAATATCTGCACCTCTGCTATCTCCTCCTGAGGGGCTGCTGGTGCACGGCGGGCTGCTGGTGCAGGAGGGGCTGCTGAAGGGATCTCTTCTACAGTGGGGGCTTCTTCAGAGGATGGGGATAGAGGGATGTCTTCCATGTCTCCCCAAGGTGGCCAGTCATCTCCACCACTCTCATACCTGGGTGAAGGAGGAGTCTGTAGTTGCTGTGCTGCCTCCTCCCCAGACTCTGTATATTGTTAAAAGAAAAATATTGATATATTAGCGTAGTTCCAAATAAAGATGTAAATGTTACTTCAACGATTCTTTAACCTAACTAAAGATTTGTTTGAAAAAGATTTGCAAAAGATTTGTTTGCAACTCCTACTAGGTCATCTGTGTGTGCTGTTCCAGATCTCATCTCTGCTGAAAACATAAAATTGTGTTTTGTCCGTTCATCACTCTACTGAAATTTACCTCTTCGGACTGTGTTTTGCAACCATCTACCTCAAACCAACATCTGAGTGTAACCTGAGTCGCTACAGTTTAACGTACAGCAATTGTGAACTTTCTTCTTCCTTGAATTACCTTGTGCAAACTTTAATCCTGTAGTATTTCCTCCGATACAACGTTCTCTGTATCTGTGACGTCACACGCCTCAGTCAACTCAGTCTCACCACGCTGAAGGAAAACTCTGCCTCTTTCTGCATTTGAACACAGATGTTATATTGTAAGTAATCACCTTTGCTTTCTCAACATCCTCGTATTATGCCCTCTACTGAACAGTAACCTAATTGAACTGAATTTATTATTATATACCGGTTGTTATAACAAGACATAGCTGAACTTAAAGGGGCCATTTGTACTTCATATTTATTTCTAACCTCAGGTTAAGGGTTAATAGCTAACCCACTTCAGATAAAAACACTATATGTAAATTGATGACACTTCTGCTTAGTATTCGTCCTATCAAATAGTGTTACATACCACACTTTACTACTTCTGGATTACCAAATAGTTCTATTATAAATATAAACATAGTGATTTCTTTACATAATACTAAGCCTAAAAAATAAGGTCAGCATGGACCCAGCTGAATTGCCACAATTTATTTACAACTTAAGCCAAAAGGTGGATCAAATGGGACAAGCAATTCTAGATTTGCAAGTAGAAAACCAAGTGCTCAGAGAATTAATTAAAGACACAAAAGAACAGCATGTAGCTGCCCCTGAGCCACAGGTTAGTGTACCTGAAATCTTCTCTGGAGATAGGAGATTGTACAGGCAGTTTTTATACAATCTAAAACCTAAAACATACCCCACTGACAGGGTCAAAGTTCTCACAACTATTTAATTTTTAGATCAGAACCTAGGATTTGGGCAAACCAATTATGTGAATCAAATGCTCCCATTTTAAATTCTCTTTCTGATTTCTTTTCTACAATGGATGACCTATACAGAGATGCTGATATACAACTCACTGCAGAACAAAAAATGAGGAGTTTAAAACAAGGTAAAATACCTGTGGAAGACTATATAACTGAATTTAAGTTATATGCCTCAGATTCCTCATGGAGTTTGGTATCTCTGCGAAATCAATTCAGACTCGGATTGTCAGAGTGCATAAAAGATGAACTTGCACGCATTGACTTACCTAGTACCTTAGAGGCATTAATGAAAGTAGCCACACAGATTGACCGAAGACTCAGAGAAAGAAAGGCAGAACGCACGCACACTGACAGTTTCTTTAAGACTCAGGCATCAGGATATACACCACAACCACCATCACAGTCTGACCAGATAACTCCCATGGAAATTAGGGTGATCAGAGGTCCGCTCATACCTGAGGAGAGATTGAGAAGACGGACCAAACATCTGTGTATGTATTGTCCGAATCCTACTCATACTGTCACAGACTGTCCAATTCTATGCAGGAATAAAAAGAGTAAGTTCACATACATACATAATTCCCTATACCATGATAATTCTATATCTTACTGTAAACTATCTCTTTTTATACAGTGGGACCTTAGAAGAACCAACGCCATCATTGATTCAGGAACCTTTGGCAATTTTATAGATATCACTACTGTTCAGATTAATAAAATTCCCACTGTCTTGAAAAAAATTCCTGTGTCTCTCAGAGTTATTGATGGTTCCATAATATCAAATGGTCCCATCACACATCATACAATACCCCTTCTTGTCACAACAGACAGGGGACATACTGAATATATCACGTTTGATGTTATACCATCACCTCATTTCTCAGTAGTTTTGGGACTACATTGGTTGCAGTTACATAATCCTACTATTGATTGGTCCACTTTTCGTCTAACCTTCCATTCACCCTATTGTAAAGATACTAGTTACCCTCAGCAAGCTCTACTTCATACCGTTACTGAAAAAGTAACTATACCTGAACCCTATAAGGACTTTACAGAGGTTTTCAGTAAGACAGAGGCAGAAATTCTGCCACCCCATCGGGTTTATGATTGCCCCATAGAGCTGATACCCGGAGCCACTCTACCGGTAGGACATCTGTACCCCTTAAGTCAACCAGAGCTAGACCACTTAAAACAGTACCTCCAGGATAATCTCCGAAAAGGTTTCATTCGACCATCTTCCTCTCCCGCTGCAGCTGGGATGATTTTCGTCACAAATAAGGATTCCACTCTGAGACCAATAATCAACTACCGCGAGCACAATAAACACACTGTAAAGAATCGATACCCACTACCGTTAATTCCGGAATTGATAGAAAGGTTAATCAACGCCACCATTTATACAAAACTGGATTTACGGGGGGAAATATAACCTCATTCGTATAAGGGAAGGAGACGAATGGCTCACTGCTTTTAGAACAAGGTATGGTCTTTTCAAATACCTAGTGATGCCATTCGGCCTTTGTAATGCCCCCGCAACATTTCAACACTTTATAAATGACATTTTTCGCGATCTATTGGATGTCTGTATGGTGGTTTACCTGGACGATATCTTAATCTATTCCAACAACATTTCAGATCACATTAAACACATCCGATTGAAAATACACAAACTCTATGCCAAGCCAGAAAAATGTTCATTTCATGATACATCCATCTCCTTTCTAGGTTATACCATTTCACCAGATGGAATACAAATGCAAACCGAAAAGGTGGATTCCGTAAAGAACTGGCCCGAACCAACTGATAAGAAGGCATTACAGAGATTTCTGGGATTCTCGAATTACTATCGAAAGTTCATAAGGAATTTCTCCTCTATCGTGAAAGCCCTCACGCAACTCACTGGAACATCAAAACCTTTCTACTGGACTTCTGAACACTCCAAAGTCTTCAATTTTTTAAAACAGTGCTTCACTGCGGCTCCAGTACTAAAATTCCCAGATATTAATTTACAGTTTATTATGGAAGTTGACTCTTCAGATTATGCTATATAGGTGCTGTATTGTCGCAACGGAAAGGTCCAACTGATCCCTTGCATCTGATCTCTTTCTTTTCTAAGATAATGTCCTCAGCTGAAAGGAATTACGCAATCAGTGACAAGGAATTACTAGCAATTCGAAGATCACTTGAATTCTGGAGACACCTGCTGAAAGGTGCTACACATCCTATCATAATCTACACTGATCATAAAAACCTGCAATATCTGCAAAATAACAAAACTTTATCAGCAAGACAGCTATGCTGGAGTCTGTATTTTGCTAGATTTGATTTCCAGATCATCTATCGACCTGATAGCAAAAATGGCAAAGCAGATACTCTATCCCGACAAGCACCCATTCCTTTGGCTACACCAATTCCATCGTCAATTATTCCCACAGAACGTTTCATAGGGATTACTACTGACTTTTTAACGGAAATCAAAAATGTATCCGTACAGCCCGCATTAAACTCAAACATTAAACTCACCAACAGGGATGGTGTGTATTACTACAACAATAGAATCTTTCTACCAGATGAACTCAGAATTGAAATTCTCACTCAGCATCATGATTCCCCATTAGCTGGTCATCCAGGTGAAAAACGCACCTTAGAACTCATATCTAGAACATTCTGGTGGCCTAAAATGAAAAGTACAGTATATGAATCTGAGTACATAAAAAGTTGCGTTACCTGTCAGACCTCCGAAACTGAAAGGAGTTCTCCATACGGCCTTCTGATGCCTATACCTGTATCTGACAGACCTTGGAAACAAATTGGCATAGATTTCATTGTCGAGTTACCTCCATCAAAGAACCAGACCACCATAATGGTAGTTATAGACACTTTCACAAAAATGGCACACTTTATACCATTCCACAAGTTACCGACTTCATCAGAAACTGCCACACTATTTCTCGAAAACGTTGTTAGGTTGCATGGAGTACCATCTGTGGTGATTTCAGATAGGGGTTCGCAATTTACATCCCGATTTTGTAATAGTCTATGTCAATCTCTCACCATCAAACATCAGTACATGACATCTTTCCATCCTCAGGCTAATGGACAAGCAGAAAGATTGAATCAATGGTTGGATGAATACTTAAGATGTTTCTGTTCTTATCAACAAAATGATTGGTTAAAAATTTTACCTTTCGCAGAATATGCTTATAACAATTTGACCAATTCTTCAACCAAACTTTCACCATTTTATGCTAATTATGGATACCATCCAACTTCCACTTCGATTCCCTCAATTCCTTCAGACTCCCCGTTAGTCGATGAATTAAACAACGCACTTTTAGATAATTTCAAATTCATTAAAGACAATATTATAAAGGCTCAATCTACTCAAAAGCAATACTACGACCTACGTCGAAGAAAAACACCTATTTACCAGATAGAAGATCACGTTTGGTTGTCAACTAAAAACCTAAAACTACAAGTACCCAGTAGAAAACTAACTCAAAAGTTCTGTGGTCTTTTTTCCATCTCTAAAATAATCAATGAGAATGCAGTCACACTCGCCATACCCCCCTCCATGAAGATCCACCCCACTTTTCATGTGTCCTTGCTTAAACCCTATACGCCTACTAGATCAACTGACCCAGTGCTTCATCCAACACTCGCAGCTCAGGATTCGGACATTTATGACATGCAGTGCCTCCTTGATTCCAGGTACTCTAGAGGAGTGTTGCAATACTTAGTCAGATGGAAAAATGATTCTGATGAGGAGGATAGCTGGGAACCGGCATCCAATATCTATGCACCCAAGTTGGTCTCCCAATTTCACAGGAGGCATCCAGATCATCCCAGACCTCAAGCTGAGAATCAGCTTGCTTGAGGAGGGGGTCATGTCAGGAAACTTTGGTTGGAGTTTATACCTTTTAAATTCCTCAACCAATAGCAATCATCCACCCCCTTTAAATCACCTGCTCGCAGTACAAACAGTGCTTAGTATTTTGTTATACCTGTAACAAGTAACACTGTTTATCCTAAGCTCTTACTTCAACGATTCTTTAACCTAACTAAAGATTTGTTTGCAACTCCTACTAGGTCATCTGTGTGTGCTGTTCCAGATCTCATCTCTGCTGAAATTTACCTCTTCGGACTGTGTTTTGCAACCATCTACATCAAACCAACATCTGAGTGTAACCTGAGTCGCTACAGTTTAACGTAAGCAATTGTGAACTTTCTTCTTGCTTGAATTACCTTGTGCAAACTTTAATCCTGTAGTATTTCCTCTGATACAACGTTCTCTGTATCTGTGACGTCACACGCCTCAGTCAACTCAGTCTCACCACACTGAAGGAAAACTCTGCCTGTTTCTGCATTTGAATTAACGGAGCAGCTCAGAGCTGGTGTCGGAACAACACGGATGTTATATTGTAAGTAATCACCTTTGCTTTCTCAACATCCTCGTATTATGCCCACTACTGAACAGTAACCTAATTGAACTGAATTTATTATTATATTCCGGTTGTTATAACAAGACCTAGCTGAACTTAAAGGGGTCATTTGTACTTCATATTTATTTCTAACCTCAGGTTAAGGGTTAATAGCTAACCCACTTCAGATAAAAACACTATATGTAAATTGATGACACTTCTGCTTAGTGTTCGTCCTATCAAATAGTGTTACATACCATACTTTACTATTTCTATATAAAGTGGCTTCTGGATTACCAAATACTTCTATTATAAATATAAACATAGTGATTTCGTTACAATCCGTGATCTCCAGCCATAGTTTCCTCTTCTCCCTAGGGGTGGCCTTCTGAGCCTGCAGCCTCTTAGCCCTCGGCATATATGCCTCTACGAGGGCCTCCTTCTCCTCCATAGTATACCTCGCCTCCCTAGTCAGCTTGGTTTTCCCCTGTGATGGTGTCCTCTGTTTCCCGGACTGTGAAGCTCTATGCTGTCTGCCACTGGGCCCAGCCACTTGTTCATCTTGAACAAAGTGACCGGGTCCACCTACCACTTCCTCCCCCCCTTCCTGTCCTGTTCCTCTCCCTCTCCCCCTCCCTCTCCTGACGAAACCCCTGCCTGACATCCTCTATAACCTCTCGTCTCAACTCAGTCGTGAGTAACTGTAATAGTTCCGGGCTAATCTGCCCCTTATCCCACCCTCCCGACATACTCCAACAAAAAGTGAATGTGCCCAAATGAAAGGGGGTCAAAATAAATAACAAAAAATAAAATGTGCTCAAAGTATGAAAGGGATATAAATAAAAGAGGGTAAGGTATTTAACAAACTAAAATGTATAAGAAGACTAAAATGAGGATATGTAAACAAAATCTAACTATGGGATGGGTATGGTTTTACAGGGAATGGGGTATGGGATGATAGGGAATGGGGTATGGGATGAAAGGGAATGGGGTATGGGATGAAAGGGAATGGGGTATGGAGTGTAGTATGAGAGGGGATGGGGTATGGGGTGTATATAGTGTTATTGATAAGTGTATGTATGTATTGAATGTGTTTGCATGTAAATGTGTTACGTATACAGAAAAACCACTCGCACACTCACCCAAACCAACTCTCGCTCACTACCGCTCTCTTACTATCTCACACTACAAATAACTAACTCACACTACCACTAACTAACTCACGCTACCACTAACTCACGCTACCTCTAACTCACTCTACCTCTAACTCACTCTACCACTAACTCACGCTATCACTAACTAACTCGCACAATAACACTAACTCACTCTCTCACACTAACACTAACTCTCACAATAAGGCACTAAATCTCTCTCTAATCTCCAAAAACCCACCAGCAACACAGTCAAAGAAGCCATGCTTGTGGCGTGCTTATATACCCTGTGTAAATGTTTAATGATGTACCGGTTTGCCTTGTAAATTGTGTTCAGGTGTGCTTTGTTAGTAATTAGTATGTGTGCAATGTGTATTAGTTGTGTGAATTTGCGCATGCTCATTTTGAGTTAGTATTTGTGGAATGTGTAGAATGTGATGATGTCATAGTGATCGTTTTCCATAACATTGTCCAAAAGTATTATGTGTAAATGTAAATGTTGATTTGTGATGGTGTCGTATTTGTGAAGTGTTGTAAAAACATTTTTGTACTAATATTCTGTAATGTTGAATGCAAGTGTTTTGCTTGTGTATGAGTGTGCATTTTTTTTTCATGTTGTTTTGTTCCATGTTGTAGGATCGTAAGGTATATCTTTATTCCTCTAGTAGAGCGGGTGCTGCTGCAGGAAACGTCCATCGGGTAAGAGGGAGAAGATAGAAACAGACCCACTTTGAATAGGGGAAAGTGTGGAGCCAGCCCAGGAAAGCGGTGGACAGCCGCAAAACGATACAAAACAAAGCAGGCGGCTACTGAGCTACTGTAAAAAGGTACTTTTATTCCAAATAAAAAGTAGACATAAAGCGAAAAAAATTAATATGACACAAAAAAACAGGGAAACAGCAGACTTACATGTTTCGCGCAGACTAGCGCTTAATCATAGAAGCTGTTCATTTTTTTCGCTTTATGTCTACTTTTTATTTGGAATAAAAGTACCTTTTTACAGTAGCTCAGTAGCCGCCTGCTTTGTTTTATATCTTTATTCCTCGTTTAGTATAATTTTTTTAAAAAAAATCCTGCTTGTGAATGTGTAATGCGTGTGTGCTATGTTTTGTGATTGTTGTTAGTACATTTGCTGTGTGTTTTTGTTGTGCATTATGTGGTATACGTAATATGACAGAGCAGTGCGTATTTCTCGCGAGATCGAGTGTTAGGTGAAAAATGCGTGCTTCTCGGATTTCTCATTGATCTCTATGGGAGACTGTTTAACGCGGGCGTGATTACGCGTATTAAATAAACGCGGTAGGAGTCGCGGTAAGAGGTTGTTTTGAGACTCGTAATACCAGCATTAAAAACAGTGCGCGTAAGAAATAAAAGATGCATAGCTAATGCACCCCTGTTACCGCCAAACTCGTAATCTTCCTTGTTACAGACTAACAAGCCTGAATCAAAGCCTCAATCACAGAATCAGGAAAACCTTTATGTCTAAGAACTAACCATTCAATCTCCAAGCTACCAAGCTTAGGGAATTTTACATTTTTAGAAAAAAGAACTGGCTGTAAAGGAAGAGACTAAGGTGGGCAACTGGACATCTGAACCAGATCTGCATACCAAACCCTGCAAAGGCCAATCTGAGGCAATCAGAATTGCAGATGATTCTTCTTGCCTGATCTTGGAGATTACTCTGGGAAGAAAAACCAGAGGAGGAAACACATAAGCAAGCTGAAAGGACTAAGGAGCTACTAAGCATCCACACACTCAGCCCGAGGATCCCTGAACCTTGCAAAGTACCTGGGAAGTTTGTTATTTAAACCTGAAGACATCAGATCTATCTCTGGGAGATCCCAAAGATCTACAATCTGAAGTAAAACATCCTGATGGAGAAACCATTTCCCTGGATGCAGAGACTGATGACTGAGAAAATCTGCTTCCCAGTTCACTTTTGGAATATGAACTGCAGAAATTAGACAAAAACTGACTTCTGCCCATAAGAGAATCCGGGATGCTTCACTCATGGCCAGAGAACTTCAAGTTCCCCCTTGATGATAGATATAAGACACTGCTGTGACATTGTCTGATTGGAAATGGAGATAAGACTCCCTTTTCAACTAGAGCCAACTTTGAAGAACTTTCAAAATAGCACAGAGTTCTAGAATATTTATTGGCAACCTCACCTCCTGGTTCTTTAAGAGATCCCAGACAGCTACCCGACCTGAAAGATTTGCATCTGTAGTGAACACAGTCCAGGTAGGAAGAGCAAAAAAAAAGCCTCCTGCATAAAATGCTGATGATCAAGCCACCAAGACAGAGGCTCCTGAGACAGGTGAGTATGATCCCTGCACCACTGACAAAGCATACAAAGCTGAAGAGGCCTAATATGAAACTGGGCAAATGGAATTGCATCCAATACAGCAATCATGATACCTGATACCTCCATACAAAGAGTGATTGAGGGAAAAGAAAAAACTGAAATCAGCTTCAGCCTTCTCAGATCTGTTAAAGATATTATCATGGAAACTGAATCTATTTGAACCCCCAGAAAAGAAACATTTGTCTGAGAAACCAAAGAATCTTTGAAAATGTATCTTCCAACCATGCTGTTGAAGAAACAGGAACAGTCTGTTGGTGTGAGATTCTGCTAAATGTACAGATGGAGCATGAACCAAGATATAGTCCAGGTACAGAAATACAGCAATACCCTTAATTCTAATCACTGACAGAAGAGTACCCAGAACTTTTGTGAAGATTTTCGGGGTTGTAGCCAGACCAAATGGTAGAGCAATAAACTGAAAATGCCTGTCCCGAAAAGCAAACCTAAGAAACTGATAGTGTTCCTTGTGAATGGAAACATGAAGGTAAGCATCCTCTAAATCTATTTTGGACATAAACTGACCTTGGTGAACAAAAGGCAGAATAGTCTCCATTTTGAAAGTAGGAAATCTGACAAATGTGTTTAGAGCCTTTAGATCCAAAACTAGTCTGAAATGTCCCTCCTTCTTTGGAACAATTAAAGATTCAAATAAATTTTTTCTAAAACAATAGAACAGGAACAATCACTCCCATAATGTAACGCTCGTGGGATACTCTTCTATCAGACCAAACTCGGCCAGTAGTCTTGTTATCCCGGCATCGAGCCAGAATGATAGGGAATATCCCAGAGTAGAGAATGTTAGTAAGATGAGGAAGGCGGCACTCACCACAGGCAGGACAGTCCCCAGCGGCAATGTCAGAACAGTCCAAGGACAAACCACTAGCATGGTCAGGCAGGCAGGGTTTGACAACAGCAAAGCAGTCCAAGGGCGCACCACTAGAATGGTCAGGCAGGCAGGATTTGGCAACAGTAAAGCAGTCCAAGGGCACACTACTAGAATGGTCAGGCAGGCAGGGTTCGGCAACAAAGAGGCAATCCAGAACAACAGGGGTTAATAAGCAGAGTAGTCAGAAAGGCAGGGTTCAGCAGCAGTATATCAATCCAGTAATTAAGGGGTATAGCAGGTAGAGTAGTCAGACAGGCAGGATTCAGCAACAGTATATCAATCCAGTAATTAAGGGGTATAGCAGTAGTCAGACAGACAGGGCTCATACACAAATAGGCAAATTAATTCAACGATCTGTCACACCCAGGAGCACACAAAGTAACACTTATACTTGGGCAGTGACAGATCATTGTAGGAAACTTACATAGGAGCAGGATTCATGCCATAAAGGTATCTGTAACAGAATGGAACCAGGCTTTCTGATAAAGGCACAGCCTGCCCACTACCAGAACCTCTGGATCGGGGGCCGTACCTTCATGTAGACTTGGAAGTAGCGGTAGATTTTTTGGATTGTTTAGGCTTGCTCCATTTTGAACTTGGCTTTTTGGCAGAGCCGGAGGGACCTTGATTATGAGAGGAGGAATCAGATTTTTGTCCCCTGTTTTGATGAAACGGACAAAAACAAATAGAATCCTTAGACTTAAACCTAGACTTTTCTCTGAGGAAGAAAAGCTCCCTTACCTACAGTAACAGTAAATTTAATAGCCTAACAACTTATTTCTTTGAAAAGAAAGAGATAAAAGTCTGGATTTAGACACCATATCAACAGACAATTTTAACCATAAAGCTCTTCTGGCTCTTATGGATTTGTGGAGCTTGTTAAAGACATACAGTATCTCACAAAAGTGAGTACACCTTTCACATTTTTGTAAATATTTTATTATATAGTTTCATGTGACAACACTGAAAAAATTACACTTTGCTACAAGGTAAAGTAGTGAGGAACAACATTTAAAACAGATGAATATAGCAAAACAAAACAACATATCTCTATATGACATTGTGATGTACATATTCTAACTGCAGTAACAATAAAGATCGTTCGTTTCAAAAAAATGATTCAAATCCCTATTAAATACTGGTGATAAAAGTATATTAAAAAACCAATTACTGATTCACAATTTGGTGATTTATATAAAACTTTTTAAAGAGTTGTACATTCTCAATTGCAAACTTTTAATAATTGTGTGTCCCGGACCTATCGTTTAAATGAAAATATAGTTAGGATTTATTATAAAGAACCTCTTTTCCTACATTTTACTTAAAGATATTAAAAAATATTGGAAAAATGCCCTTTTAGACACTAAGTGAGAAGTACATATAGTAAATATTAGTGTTTAGAATTATGTAAAGTGAATAACCTTCATTCACTTTACATAATTCTAAACACTAATATTTACTATATGTACTTCTCACTTAGGCCTAGATTTGGAGTTTGGCGTTAGCCGTGAAAACCAGCGTTAGAGGCTCCTAACGCTGGTTTTAGGCTACCTCCGGTATTAGGAGTCACTCAAAAAATGGTCTAACGCTCACTTTTCAGCCGCGACTTTTCCATACCGCAGATCCCCTTACGTCAATTGCGTATCCTATCTTTTCAATGGGATCTTTCTAACTCCGGTATTTAGAGTCGTGTCTGAAGTGAGCGTTAGACATCTAACGACAAAACTCCAGCCGCAGGAAAAAAGTCAGTAGTTAAGAGCTTTCTGGGCTAACGCCGGTTTATAAAGCTCTTAACTACTGTACTCTAAAGTACACTAACACCCATAAACTACCTATGTACCCCTAAACCGAGGTCCCCCCACATCGCCGCCACTCGATTAAATTTTTTTAACCCCTAATCTGCCAACCGCCACCTACGTTATACTTATGTACCCCTAATCTGCTGCCCCTAACACCGCCGACCCTATATTATATTTATTAACCCCTAACCTGCCCCCCACAACGTCGCAGCCAGCTACCTACAATAATTAACCCCTAATCTGCCGACTGCAAAGCGCCGCCACCTACGTTATACTTATGTACCCCTAATCTGCTTCCCCTAACACCGCCGACCCCTATATTATATTTATTAACCCCTAATCTGCCCCCCTCAACGTCGCCTCCACCTGCCTAAACTTATTAACCCCTAATCTGCCGAGCGGACCGCACCGCTATTATTAAAAAGTTATTAACCCCTAATCCGCCTCACTAACCCTATAATAAATAGTATTAACCCCTAATCTGCCCTCCCTAACATCGCTGACACCTAACTTCAAACATTAACCCCTAATCTGCCGACTGGAGCTCACCGCTATTCTAATAAATGTATTAACCCCTAAAGCTAAGTCTAACCCTAACACTAACACCCCCCTAAGTTAAATATAATTTAAATCTAACAAAATAAATTAACTCTTATTAAATAAATTATTCCTATTTAAAGCTAAATACTTACCTGTAAAATAAATCCTAATATAGCTACAATATAAATTATAATTATATTATAGCTATTTTAGGATTTATATTTATTTTACAGGTAACTTTGTATTTATTTTAACCAGGTACAATAGCTATTAAATAGTTAAGAACTATTTAATAGCTACAATAGTTAAAATAATTACAAAATTACCTGTAAAATAAATCCTAACCTAAGTTACAATTAAACCTAACACTACACTATCAATAAATTAATTAAATAAACTACCTACAATTACCTACAATTAACCTAACACTACACTATCAATAAATTAATTAAATACAATTCCTACAAATAAATACAATTAAATAAACTAGCTAAAGTACAAAAAATAAAAAAGAACTAAGTTTCAAAAAATAAATTTTTTTTTACAAACATAATAAAAATATTACAACAATTTTAAACTAATTACACCTACTCTAAGCCCCCTAATAAAATAACAAAGCCCCCCAAAATAAAAAAATGCCCTACCCTATTCTAAATTACTAAAGTTCAAAGCTCTTTTACCTTACCAGCCCTGAACAGGGCCCTTTGCGGGGCATGCCCCAAGAAGTTCAGCTCTTTTGCCTGTAAAAAAAAACATACAATACCCAAGCCCCCCAACATTACAACCCACCACCCACATACCCCTAATCTAACCCAAACCCCCCTTAAATAAACCTAACACTAAGCCCTTGAAGATCTTCCTACCTTGTCTTCACCTCACCGGGTTCAACGATCTGTCCAGAAGAGCTCCTCCGATGTCCTGATCCAAGCCCAAGCGGGGGGCTGAAGAGGTCCATGATCCGGCTGAAGTCTTCATCCAAGCGGGGCAGAAGAGGTCTTCCATCCGATTGAAGTCTTCATCCAAGCGGGATCTTCTATGGTAGTCCATCCGGAGCGGAGCGGCAGGATCCTGAAGACCTCCGACGCAGAACATCCATCCTGGCCGACGACTGAACGACGAATGACGGTTCCTTTAAATGACGTCATCCAAGATGGCGTCCCTCGAATTCCAATTGGCTGATAGGATTCTATCAGCCAATCGGAATTAAGGTAGGAATATTCTGATTGGCTGATGGAATCAGCCAATCAGAATCAAGTTCAATCCGATTGGCTGATCCAATCAGCCAATCAGATTGAGCTCGCATTCTATTGGCTGTTCCGATCAGCCAATAGAATGCGAGCTCAATCTGATTGGCTTTTTTTTTTTTTTGTAACTTAGTTCTTTTTTATTTTTTGTACTTTAGCTAGTTTATTTAATTGTATTTATTTGTAGGAATTGTATTTAATTAATTTATTGATAGTGTAGTGTTAGGTTAATTGTAGGTAATTGTAGGTAGTTTATTTAATTAATTTATTGATAGTGTAGTGTTAGGTTTAATTGTAACTTAGGTTAGGATTTATTTTACAGGTAATTTTGTAATTATTTTAACTATTGTAGCTATTAAATAGTTCTTAACTATTTAATAGCTATTGTACCTGGTTAAAATAAATACAAAGTTACCTGTAAAATAAATATAAATCCTAAAATAGCTATAATATAATTATAATTTATATTGTAGCTATATTAGGATTTATTTTACAGGTAAGTATTTAGCTTTAAATAGGAATAATTTATTTAATAAGAGTTAATTAATTTCGTTAGATTTAAATTATATTTAAGTTAGGGGGGTGTTAGTGTTAGGGTTAGACTTAGCTTTAGGGGTTAATACATTTATTAGAATAGCGGTGAGCTCCAGTCGGCAGATTAGGGGTTAATGTTTGAAGTTAGGTGTCGGCGATGTTAGGGAGGGCAGATTAGGGGTTAATACTATTTATTATAGGGTTAGTGAGGCGGATTAGGGGTTAATAACTTTATAATAATAGCGGTGCGGTCCGGTCGGCAGATTAGGGGTTAATAAGTGTAGGCAGGTGGAGGCGACGTTGTGGGGGGCAGATTAGGGGTTAATAAATATAATATAGGGGTCGGCGATGTTAGGGCAGCAGATTAGGGGTACATAGGGATAATGTAAGTAGCGGCGGTTTACGGAGCGACAGATTAGGGGTTAATAATAATATGCAGGGGTCAGCGATAGCGGGGGCGGCAGAATAGGGGTTAATAAGTGTAAGGTTAGGGGTGTTTAGACTCGGGGTACATGTTAGAGTGTTAGGTGCAATGGGGCTGCGTTAGGAGCTGAACGCGGCTTTTTTGCAGGTGTTAGGTTTTTTTTCAGCTCAAACAGCCCCATTGTTTTCTATGGGAGAATCGTGCACGAGCACGTTTTTGAGGCTGGCCGCTTGCGTAAGCAACTCTGGTATCGAGAGTTGAAGCTGCGTTAAATATGCTCTACGCTCCTTTTTTGGAGCCTAACGCAGCCTTTATGTGGACTCTCAATACCAGAGTTATTTTTATGGTGCGGACAGAAAAAAGCCGGCGTTAGCTACACGGGTCTTTACCAACAAAACTCCAAATCTAGGCCTTAGTGTCTATTAGATATTGAGCACACATTTTATTTTATTTTATTTTCACTCATAAATAACCCTAAGCTATGGATACATTTAGTTATTACTACGTATCCTCATAAGAAAACTTATGGATTATATATTTGTTACAAATATCACTTTCTGAAGAATTTCACGATTCATCTAAACACCACATCACACTTTTCTAAATAAGAGAAAGTGGGCACTATGGCCCACAGTTTAAACACATATTTATGATAGTAATTATACACATAATATTTAAAGCTTTAATTTAACAAAAGGGCATTTTTCCAATATTTTTTAATATCTTTAAGTAAAATGTAGGAAAAGAGGTTCTTTATAATAAATCCTAACTATATTTTCATTTAAACGATAGGTCCGGGACACACAATTATTAAAAGTTTGCAATTGAGAATGTACAACTCTTTAAAAAGTTTTATATAAATCACCAAATTGTGAATCAGTAATTGTTTTTTTAATATACTTTTATCACCAGTATTTAATAGGGATTTGAATTTTTTGAAACGAACGATCTTTATTGTTACTGCAGTTAGAATATGTACATCACAATGTCATATAGAGATATGTTGTTTTGTTTTGCTATATTCATCTGTTTTAAATGTTGTTCCTTTATGAATGTAACAAATCGAATGTAATGTAGATCAGAGTTACATACGATAACATATTATGAAAACCATCTTTATACTTTATATGTATGAGAAAGAACAAATACTGTTCATGTCTTCTTCGTTTTTTTTTCTAGACAATTTAAATGCATTTAACTCCGATATAAAGGACACATTAAGCAAAAGTCCAAAGATCCTCCCCTCATAAATATGGACCCATCAACTACTCCCGTGCATACTGAAAAGTTTTGCAAACTCCATACAGATTGGCCGTCTCCGCTCACCACATAACTTTGTACGGATTGGCTGCTTGACTCACATGACTTTTACCGGACCTGAAAAGGAACGCATACACTACAGATTACCTGTTTGAGGACTGAATCTCGAATCATTCCGGATTGGTCAATTTATAGATACTTCTTTTGATTGGTTAAAAATCGGATTGACGCCAGACTATGTATTTTAATTATAAATTTACTAAGAAAATATCGGCATTTGAAATTCTAACAACAATTTAAGTATAGAATTAGTCTGCCACCAATCCATATTCTTTATTTTGTTTTTAACACATTGTATATTGTAAATCCAACTTCCTGTTTCACACAGGAAATTGGATAGCATCATCTCTGTATATAAACCGGCTTGTGAACACAGCAATTATACACAGCTACTTGCTTTTTTTTTCCATTAAGTAATTTTTATTATTTTCAAAACAAAACAAGTGTACATAAAATTTGCGGGTAGAAGTGTACAGGTATTGATCACATATACAGTAGCATAAGAATTAAAGGCCTTAATACATAGCACAGAGCAACTGAGACCGACAGTTCCAGGTCTTGAGAAGATAGGTAAAAACATATGTTACTAGAATAAACCACATTAGTTCGGTTGTCAATAATAGCCCTCCCCTCAAGCACATTCAAATTATCTTGCTTGTTCCCAAATAAATATCATATCTGCAATAATATCTTGCTTTCCCTTGTACATATAATATATTTTTTCCAGTTCAAGCACATGACTCACCTCACTCACCCACATAGTGTAAGTGGGGATAACCGTTTTTTTCCAAAACCTAGGAATCAAGCGCCTAGCACAGCTAAGCATACAGCGTAACAATTTCTTTCTATACATACACCGTATTTTAGGGATATCACTAAGCAGCACCAGACTTGGGGTGAGTGTAGTGTGCCCTCCCAGTACTCTGTCTATATGTTTATTTATATTGTTCCAGTAAGAACGAAGGTGAGGACAGGTCCACCAAATGTGTGAGAGAGTACCCAACTCCCCACAGTGTCTCCAACATAATGAAGATGTATGGTTAGGTGAGATGTCTATTCCTAAGTAGCGTATTTTATTAGCCATTTGAAATGAAGTATTACTTGTAATGTACTGTAATTCATCCTCTGCTAGATGTACAGGTAGTAGCATTGACTTCTCCATATTAATAGAGAAATTTGAAGCTAGTTTGTAATTCTCTAGCTCACTAAGTAGGGCAGGGATTGAGGTAAGTGGGGAGCGCATTGTAAATATAATGTCATCTGCGTATAAATGACATTTTTGATGAATTTCTCCGAAGGAGACACCTTGAACTAAGGGGTTGCTTCTGATTCGTGCCGCCAGCGCCTCCACTGCCAAAGCGAAAAGTAAAGGGAATAGTGGGCACCCCGCCGGGTACCGTTGTTTATATAAATTGTTTGCGAAAGCGTATTATTTGCATTGACGCGCGCTGACGAACCGGAATAAAGTGCTTGGATACGAGAAATTAATTTCTGCGAGAAGCCAAATTTTGACAGGATGGACCAGAGAAAATCCAAGTCCACCCTGTCAAAGGCCTTCTTCACGTCTGTGGATAATAGGACCAAGGGCGTTTTAGTGGACGAGGCTGTAAGTAAAGTATGCAATACTCGTATGGTATTGTCCTTTGCCTCTCTGCCTGGGATGAATCCCGTTTGATCGGTGTGTACTAAAGAGGGTAGATATTTATTAATTCTTGTGGCAATAAGTTTGGCGTATAATTTAATGTCAATATTTATTAAGGAAATAGGGCGGTAGTTGGATACTTTATCTGTAGGCTTGTTTGGCTTAGGGATGACAGAAATGGTGGCCTCAAGGAGGGTTGGGGTCGGCCGCTCCTCTTTGTCGAAAGAGTGGTACATATTTAACAAGTGGGGACAGAGGAGGGTCTTAAATAGATGGTAAAATTGAGGTGTAAACCCATCGGGGCCTGGTGCCTTGCCCTGGGGGAGGTCTTTGATTGCTAACATAATTTCTTGGATTGAGAATTTATCATCTAGAGCATCACAATCTGTTTTACATAATGTTGGAAGTTGAACCTTGGATAGATAGCTGTTTATCCTAGTAAGTTTGGTTTCCAAATCTGGGGTTGGGAGATTATATAATGAGGAGTAGTATTTCGCAAATTGATTATCAATATCGGTATTGGTAGTATAGGTGGCACCATCCGATCCTATAATTTTATCAATAAAAGTTTTATAGCGCTTCTTCTTCAGGGACCTAGCGAGGAGACGCCCCGCTTATTACTCTCGATAAAGAATTTTGATTTAGACGCTAAAGCTCGCATATGTGCATTTTTAATTAGGTGTTTGTGTAACTCTTCCCTAGCGTGTTGGGATTTCTGGAGAAGTAGTTTGGATTGCGGATTATGTTTCAAGTCATTTTCACATTTATTAAAATTGGAGGTCAGTAAGTTGAATTGGCCCTCTCTTTGCTTACGTTGCCTATGTGTATGCCCCATTATCACCCCCTGATGTAGCACTTATATGCTTCCCAATTGTTAGTTGCTGTAGTGGCCGAGGGGGTGTTAAAGGAAAATAACTCAGTTGTCCTTTCTACCAGATCAGTTGTGATCATTGGATCTAGAAAAATTTGGTCATTGAGTCTCCAGTGTTGTTGATATTGTGGCTTAGTCGACCACAGGAAGCTGGTAAACACCATGCTATGATCCGACCAGGCAGTGTGATAAAGTCTAGAGCCGCATAGTGAGGGAAGTGTCTGCTGTTCACATAAGATATAGTCTAGGCGGGTGACAGCTACTTGCTTTTATTGATTTTATATTGCTCTTGAGAAAAACTTGCTAAAAGTTGAAACGCGTTGAGCTTAAATAAACACCTTTTATCAAAGTTGGAAGACTGTTGATATCCTTCTTTGCTGAGACAAGCCGGATTTTCCTATTTATGGAGTAAGTTACTATTTTGTTTTTTCTTGATTTACTGGACACCTTTGGTCACTTTGAGTATTCATTTGCTTGCAGACCTATTAACAGGTTCTGGATAGATCTTGAAGGAGAACAGGGGTTTATAGCTTGAATTAGGATAGGACCATTGAACCATTTCAAAGGCAAAAACTTCAATAAGAGATGGTCAATCTATATTAGCTGTATACTCAGTATATGAAATCAGATATGAGACATTTTTTCCTGATTAACATAGCTTTTGAAGCTCACAGTCCTGCAGGGGGTAGCAAGCAGGGGCCTGATGGTCAACCAGATCAGCACACATCATGGAATGTATGGAGATGACATTCTGGGCATAAAATCAGTTAGGCAAGTGAAATTCTGACTGCATAGTGATTAACATAGACTTGTTAATTACCCCTAAACATCAAATACATGTCTGTATTTCTAGCTAAACAGAAAATATATGATTGTAACTTTGAAATTCACTGTTTAAAATACTGAGTTGTATTTAGATTTCAGTAAAAGATACTTCAGACATAAAACATAAAATGTCTTAGCCTCTGTGTTTTTAAGCATAGGAATGGATATTTAGTGGACCTAAAAAGCAATGACTAATAGTAACATTTTAGATAAATGCTGCAAATAGAAGTATACTTAAAGAGTCATATGGCTGATTTGTCTGTAACTTTCGGGGGTACTCGGGTGACACCCAGGGATAGGCACAGACAAAGGCTGTGGCGGACATTTTCCAAAGTACAGACCTTTGTGAAGGACACCAAGGTACATTTGAAATTAAAAACATTATTTTATAGTGCTTGGTGTTATTATACTGATGCAAATACCACTGATCCTATAACCAGCCCTTGTCTGGCTATACGCATGTGCCAGTGTCACTACTGTGTCATTATATAGCGCTGTGTGTTATTATACTGATGCAGATACCACTGACCCTATAACCAGCCCTCCTCTGGCTATACCCATGTGCCAGTGTCACTACTGTGTCATTATATAGTGCTGGGTGTTATTATACTGATGCAGATACCATTGATCCTATAATCAGCCCTCCTCTGGCTATACCCACGTGCCAGTGTCACTACTGTGTCATTATATAGTGCTGGGTGTTATTATACTGATGCAGATAACACTGACCCTATAACCAGCCCTCCTCTGGCTATACACACGTGCCAGTGTCACTACTGTGTTATTATATAGTGCTGGGTGTTATTATACTGATGCAGATACCACTGATCCTATAACCAGCCCTCCTCTCGCTATACCCATGAGCCAGTGTCACTACTGTGTCATTATATAGCACTGTGTGTTATTATACTGATGCAGATACCACTGATCCTATAACCAGCCCTCCTCTGGCTATACCCATGAGCCAGTGTCACTACTGTGTCATTATATAGTGCTGGGTGTTATTATACTGATGCAGATACCACTGATCCTATAACCAGACCTCCTCTGGCTATACCCATGTGCCAGTGTCACTACTGTGTCATTATATAGCGCTGGATGTTATTATACTGGCTATTCGCATGTGCCAGTGTCACTACTGTGTCTTTGTATAGAGCTGGGTACTATTATACAGATGCAGATACCACTGACCCCATAACCAGCCCTTGTCTGGCTATACGCATGTGCCAGTGTCACTACTGTGTCTTTGTATAGAGCTGGGTGCTATTATACAGATGCAGATACACATCCAGTATTTCACTCAGGCTTTATTTATTCCATAACTTATCACCCAATATCGCTAGCAGTCTCTTAACAAACCACTAACTTTATTCACACTACATATTTTTTTTTTATTCCTATTATTTAATCAGAAAGAAAAGATATACTAAGGTTGTGGTGGACACTGCAAGGGCTAGTCACGGACACCAGTGTCCGTGTATGGACACCTTGCCTATCCCTGGTGACACCTATATGTATATATATATTCATCTGGGACATGATATATTAGATACATGTTAGCTGTGTTGAAGAATGAAAGCATTGATATATACAGGTGCTGACCCATTGAATTGAAGATGGACACATTTTTCTCTGTTTTCCAGAAATCTAGTGAAAATTACAAGAGGAAGACTCGCTAAGCAAAAGCACATGGCGTATAGCGAGTACACATGTGGTTGTCCTAATGGGAGATGTACTGAATGTGAAACATGCTGTATTTGTATGAATATATATATCAGGATTTTAAATGCAATTAATTTTGGAATAGTTAGCAGTATAAATTACTTTGATGTAATATGATATTAAAAAAATACTGATGTTTCATATTAAAATAATCAGAATAAATAATGTGACATAATACAGTACATTTGAACATGTAATTTAGTAATATAAAGAAATGATAACATTTTAAGTTACACATTTTAAAGAAATGCTTTTAAATGTTAGAAACGATTAAATGAAACTGTTTGTTGTCATGCTGCCCCCGATGGCCAAAAGATTTGACTGTTAAAAGATGCGTTTCCATAGTAACCATGCATCACCTAGGGCCAATCAGAGAGATGCTTCCCAGGTGACCAATGTATGATCAGTTTCCAAAGAGCCATTCCATGCACAGATCCGTAGGGCCTCCCATATTGTTTCATCAATGATAAAAACATATATAAGCTAATGCAAGAGAGGGAAAAGGACACATGCTGCTGACCTTTACTGATAACTGATTGCTGGGCGTTTGAAATACAGTTATTCTAAGCAAAGCTGGCTACCTTTTCTCATTGATTGCAAAATATAGTTATTTGTCTTCTGAGATGAAACAAGAAGTTTTTGGAAACTGACATTGATTTGGTCATTTTTGGTGATGTATGATTGTTCTATTTTTTTATATTAAAGTAAAGAGAGAATGTTCCCGCAATAGATCAAAAGGAAAGAGAGGTCACGCAGTGATCAAAAGGGAAGAGGAAACAGCATTGCACAAGCAGTTCACCAAAACAGCTTGTGCAATGATAAATGTTGACAGCGTATGCTGTCGGCATTTATCGATGTGCGGCAGACATGATACGCTACATTGTATCATGTCTGCTTGCACTTTAATAAATTGGCCCCTAAGTCTCCTGCTGCTGCCGCACGGGCTTCCTCAGTAGCTAGTTCTCAGTCTCGATCTAGCTCTTGGGAGTAGGATCTTAACATGGCTGTTCAGCCACTGCCCTAAGCTAGGACTGATAAATATTCTGTGTGGCTTCCTTGCCATAGGATTTATAAATCAACCCTTTTTAAAGCTGGATGCTCTTGAAGTATCTTTGTGGGTTGTGTTTTTTGTTTGTTTTTTGTACCAAAAAGGTTAAAATCCTAATTGTATGTAACTGATCAACATGCTTTAAGCTGATTGGTTGTTTTTAATTTCATTCCCCTTCCCCCATCTAAGCTTCCCCGAGTAGATCATCAGCAGTCTGATCAAATAAGTATGTCTTACAATTTTTGTATTTGAAAGAAATATTGTTGTGTGACCTGATGAGTATATCAATTTTTAGCCTCTGGTGTCAATATTAGGTAATTATATGAGATTACTTTATGTTTTGTTCTCATGATAATATCATTGTTATAATATTATAATATTATTTTTTATATTATGATGATTTGATACCAAGGATTTTCATGCATAGTATGTTTTTAATCAATTTATTTACTTACACATAGGTTTTAACCATTTTTTATCATGTTTTTATTGTGCTACTCCTTTGTGTCGTTTATACTTTGTGTACATGATCACCATGACTACTGATTGAGGGGTATGATGTTTTTTAGCCTCACAGGTGTTTTACATCAAATAATGACACACAAAGGTGTCTATATAACAAGTGTTAGTAGTATATTGTATAAGTCTAATGAAACAGCCCATTTTTGGAGGCTGAGAAACGCGTCACTTTTGTTTTAATTATAAATTATATTTTATCCATCTACACACTTGCTTATGGTATGTGCTCTTTGGGACGTCTGTAGAGTATCCTGCAATCATTTGGTGAAGCAGTCAGCTGGACGACTGTGAAGTCTCAGCCTGTTTGTACTGCACCTGGAGGTGCTTTTGTTTTGTAAGTGCCCACATTTTCTTTCTATGCTTTTGGTCTTGCTGTACTGTGTCATGTTGGCTTTTTCTTTCTCATCATAGGAAGATACCTTTGTGTTGCTCACACAGAAGTCTTCATCCTTTACCGGAGATAATTAGCTGGGCAACTACAAAGTTCCAGCACACCCATATCGCACCATATAGGTGCTGTCCTCTTGTGAGTTTGACTGACTTACTCATCACATAATTTTGTTTTATTGAGACTGTACTACACTATTTGTTGCCTTTGTGTTTTTTTTCCAGTTATTTTATCTTTGGGAGGCTTACTACCTTTGTATCAAAGAGCTGCCTATTATTGGATTTCACTATTGCCATCTATATATGGATTTATATATCTTTTATTTAACTGTTGTTTATAATCATTTTATTTTATTAGAGAGTGCCTCCTAGAGGCTGCTTATGTGCGTGCATTTAACTAACTGGTGGGCGCTCACATATTTAGCCTCTCAATGTTCTTTAAATTTTTGTATTTGGTTTGTGTTGTAACAGTTTATAGCCTTTCCAATCCTCAGACAGATTATGAGATCATCAGAAAAAACTCTCCTTCTGAAGACTCATAAGAAATATTAACAGTAGCATCAGCTTCAGGAGGTATAAAACTAGTAAACGGGAAATTTAGAACTGACCATTTACGCTTAGTTGAAGGCATCGTAACTGCCAAAATTTCAGAAACTGTTGAATGGATGACGTCCTTTATACCTGGTGTGAAGTCAGATGAACTTTCCTGTGAAGAAAAAACAGAAGAAGCAATAATACTCTTAGAAGCAAAAGCAGCATTAGATTGGTCTGAATGCATAAACACTTTAAGGCATATGCTACATAAATCTGGTGGAGGAGTGGCCTCTGCCTGCTTACAGTAAACATACTAAAAGGGACAGTCTACACCAGAATTTTTATTGTTTAAAAAGATAGATAATCCCTTTATTACCTATTCTCCAGTTTTCCATAACCAACACTGTTATAGTAATACACTTTTAACATCTGGGATTACCTAATTTCTAAAGCCTCTGCAGACTGCCCCCTTATCTCAGTTCTTTTAACAGACATGCACTTTAACCATACAGAGCTGACTCCTAAATAACTCCACAGGAGTGAGCACAATGTTATCTATATGATACACATGAACTAGCAGTGTGTAACTGTCAAAATACACTGAGATTAGAGGCAGTTCAATGACTTAGAAATTAGCATATGAACCTACCTAGGTTTCTCTTTCCACAAAGAATACCAAGAAAAACTCCATTATTGCTGCAAACTACAAAAGTAGAAAATGCATAAATAAGTGAATAGATCAAACTTACCCCTCCAAAAGTAGCTCTTCAAAAACTTATTAGGCTAGGAGCGCTAATGCCAAATGAAAAATTAAAATGTAGACAAAAACACTCCACACCGATGGCTGCATAGCGTGCTAACAGATAGGGAGTGCACACAAAACTCGACTGCAAATAAAGAAAAAAGCGTGCCAAAAACCCAACGTTTGCAAACCCGTGGGCTTACATGCTCTAACCAATGGGCAAAAAAAAAAAACAGAATTACTTAATGCAACAGACACTCATCTACTAGTAAAGTAGATAGCCAAACCAGTACTGAAACATATCGGCAGAGGTTATGGAAAAGGAGTATATTGTAGATCCATAAGAAGAAACAAAAGACAGGTCCCTGTCACCACTATGGAAGGTTTGTGACAAAATTTCCCATGAGGTGAAAAAGAGAGTCACAAACCATACCCCATATACATCCCTCTGACACCGTACTCTGAGGGGAAAATGGCCTCAGCCTAATCTGAAAGCCCATCTCTTTATTATTATTCTTTATTTATAAAGCACCAACAGATTCTGCAGCGCTTCCCATGGGTACAAAGATAAAAGTACAATGGAGAAACAATAGAATATAAGACAACATTTTACAGACAAAACAGGCAGAATTGAGGGCCCTATTCCCATGTGAACTTACAATCTAGATAGGTAGGAGGATGGGAAACAGAAGGTAGGGACTGCAAAGATTAGAATGTTGTTAGTGATGAGTTAGATAAGAGCAACTGTTAGGTAAGTGAAATTAATTTGCTACTGAGTCTGGTGATAAGCTTCCCTGAACAAAATGGTCTTTAGGGAGCATTTCAAGGAGGACAGGTTAGGGTAAAGTCTGACAGCTTGAGGAAGTGCGTTCCAGAGGGTTGGTGCCGCATGAGAGAAGTCCTGTAGTCTAGCATGGGAGGAGGTGATGGTAGAGGATGCAAGGAGCAGGTGGTCATTGTTGGATCTTAGGGGGCAGGTTGGAGTATATTTGTTGATAAATGAGGACAGGTAGGATGGGGCAGCATTGGTGAGGGCTTTGCAGGTCAGGGTGAGAATTTTGAATTTAACTCTGCTGTGAATGGGGAGCGAGTGAAGGGACTCACAGAGAGGTGCAGCAGATACAGAGCATCGGGAGAGGTGGATTAGCCTGGCAGAGGCCTTTAGGATGGATTGAAGGGGGAGAGGTGGGAAAGAGGGAGGTCAGTTAGTAGGTTATTACAGTAGTCAAGTCAGGAAATTACCAGGGAGTGGATTATCTTTTTAGTAGTTTCAGCAATCAGAAACTGACAAATTTTGGACATATTGCGTAGGTGGTTGTGGCAGGATAAAGAGAGCAATTGGATGTGGGGAATGAAGGACAGATTTGAGTCAAGTGTGACTCCAAGGCAGTGGATTTGGGGTGATGGGGAGATAGTGATGCCGCCAACAATTAGAAACTGATTGAAAAATTAAAAACTGGAGTAGAGTAAGAGGGGTGATTAGAAGTAGTTTAGTCTTGGACATGTTTATTTTTAGGTGGTGGAGGAAATGCCAAATAAGCAGTCGCTGATGTGAGAATTGACAGAAGGAGAGAGTGCAGGGGTGGATAGGTAGATCTGGGTATCATCAGCATAGAGGTGATAGTTGAAGCCATAGCTGTTGATAGGCCATTGCTGTTGAAGAGTAAAGGACCCAGAACAGAGCCTTGAGGTACTCCAACAGACAGAGGCAATAGAGAGGAGTTGCCAGCAAAAGAGACGGAGAAGGATATGTTAGAGATAAGAATGAATCCAGGAGAGGGCAGTGCCACAGATCCCAAGAAAGCTGAGATTACGTAGGAGGAGGGGATGGTCAACAGTGTCAAAGGCAGCAGAGAGGTCAAGTAAGATGAGTATAGATTAGTAGCCATTGTTTTAAGCAGAAAGGAGATCGTTAGTAACCTTGGTGAGGGCAGGCTCAGTTGAGTGGTGGGGAAGCAAGCCAGATTGCAGGGGGTCAAGCAATAAGTTGGAGGACAGGAAGTGGGTTAGGCGATAGAAAACTAGTTTTTCAAAGATTTTTGAAGCTAGTGGGAGCAGTGATATGGGGCGGTAGTTTGCAGGAGAATTAGGGTCAAGCGAGGGATTTTTGCGGATAAGAATTACCTTTGCATGTCTGAAGGAGGCAGGAAATGAACCGCTAAAAAGGGATAGGTTGAACATGGGAGTAAAAGCTGGAGTGATGGTGGAAGACAGAGAAGGTATTAGATGTGAAGGATTATGGTCAAGTAGGCAGGTAGTGAGGTGTGAGGAAGACAATAGGGAACCCACTTCACACTCAGTGGTTGGAAGGAGGGTGCAGAGAGTGGCAGAGGGGGCGACTGGGGGCGAAGTTGGGAGATTCCAGGCATGTGTTGAGATGTTGCTTCGGATGGTAAGTGTTTTATTGAAAAAGTAGTCAACCAGGTCTTGAGCACTAAATGCAGATTAAGGGGGTGGTGCAGGATGGTAGAGGAGAGAGTTGAAAATGGAGGAATCTTTTATGGTTTGAGGAGTGAGTGGATATAAGAGAAGAGAAGTAGGTTTGCTTAGCTAAGTGAAGGGCAGAGGTGTTAGAATAAGGAATGAACTTATAGTGGATGAAATCAGGTTTAGAGCGGGATTTCCTCCAGGCACGTTCAGCAGTGTGGGAGCATTTTTGTAGGTGGCATGTTTGCTGAGAGTTCCAGGGCTGGAGCTGACGACGTGGGGTTTTGCATAGTTGGAGAGGAGTAAGGGTGTCAATTGCAGAAAAGAGAGTATTGATATAGTGGGTTGTAGCAAGGTCGGAGCAGGATATTGTCGGTGTGGGGGAGGCGTTTTTTTAATAAGGTTGGATAGTTGGAGAGTATCCACAGTGTGCAGATTTCTACAGGTGTGGGGGTGAGGGGGAGAAGTAGGTTTAGCCTGTATATTAAGATTAAAGGTGAGCAGATGGTGGTCTGAGATGTGAAATGGGTGACAGTCGACATCAGAGAGACAGCAGCGATAAGAGAATAACAGATCAATAGAGTGTCCATCGTGGTGAGTAGGGAATATGATGAATTGTGAGAGGCCAAAAGAGTTAGTAAATTAGTGAGAGAAATTTAGAGGCAGCAGGGGCAGATGGGTTATCAATGGGGATGTTGAAGTTCCCCAGAATTAGAGTGGGTATATTTGTAAAGTGAAAGTAAGGAAGAAAGGTGGCAAAGTTGTCAAGGAATTGGGAGATTGGTCCAGGGGGGCAATAGATAACTGCCACTCTGAGAGAGAGAGGAGGAGAACATGCGAATGCAGTGGACTTCAAAGGCAGAAAAGGAGAGGGATGCAAATAGAGATAGGTACTGATAGGAGCAGGAGGGAGAAAGTAAGATCCCAACAGCGCCACCATGTCACTCATCTGGCCTAGGTGTGTGGCTAAAGTGGAGACCACCATGTGTGAGAGCAGCAATGGAAGCAGTATCAGAGGAAGTTAGCCAGGTTTCAGTAATTGCTAAAAGGTTGAAAACGTTGGAAACAAACAGGTCATGAACAGTTGTAAGTTTGTTAAAGACAGAGCGTGCATTCCAGAGAGCACAATCAAAAAGAGGGGGATAAGCGTTGTGGGTTAATGGTGATGAGATTGTTAGTATTGCATGACCTAGAGTTTTTGCAGTGGGAGACTGAACGAGAGTGTGAAAGTTTGGTGATCACTGCAGGGCCAAGGTTAGGAGAGATGTCACCAGCAGCAATTAGTAGTAGCAGTGAGTGACAGAAGGTGAGAGTGAGACTTGTAGGAGCGGTTGTGATTAGACACAGGAGAGTTAGATGGGGAAGTGTTTCTAAGGAGACAGAGTAGTTCATGAGAGGACACCATAGGGGATAAGAGAAGGGAGGGTGAGATATGGATAGTGTGGGGGTTGTTGTTATTGTTATAGGGACGTGCAGTGAGTTTTAGGAGCAGGGCAGACAGAAAGAGCAGAAAAGACATGGAGATAATTGTGCAGGTGAATAGTTAGTAAGTCTTACCCATTAGTAGGACTGCAGTTTCCCCTGCAGTTTCTAACTCCAGTTAGTAACTCTGACACTTGTAACATGGCCACTCTAAAGCACAGGGCCCACAGAGTCAAGGCTCAGAGAGCCTGTGTTTTGCTGTATATAGCAGTGAGATCTAAGTTGTAATGCTTTGATTCCAGGCACCTGGTTACAAACAGCCTAGTTAGCTAGACAGGAGTTACACACACTTGCAAATTAGATATGGGGGGGGGGGGCACAAATGGCAGAGGATACACTGAAATTGTACAGAGTAGCAGATAAGAAGTTTACAAATAGTCAAAATACAGACATCAGAAGAAATGCATACCAGGGTATTCTAACAAACAGATTAAAGGGACGTGTATCAGCAGCCAGGGTGATAAAGAAAGCAGAGAAGCATACCTGTAGAGAGATGAGATGAAGTAGGGTTAGAATAGTGCTTCATGTTTTTTTTTTTTTTTTTTTTTTTTAGATCTTTATTTCAAAGAGAACACAAATTGCGTTACAATTGTTTAGGAGACGCAGCTCCTGTAATTCACATAATCAAATAAAGGCAGTTTCCAATATTTAACATAATACAGCCAGTTACATTCACTGATAATTCTTATTTAAGAGAAAAAAAAAGAAAGCAAAATACGAAATAACTTCTTATATATTTACTTGTTTTAACTGCCAAGCTATCAGTCACACATTCTATCCATATTAATAGCTCAGCTCTTAGTAGAGCGCAAATATCTAATCTAAGAGGGTCAATGTAAGACCGATAAAAAGGCGGACAAGTTCCATTACTAAAAAAGGTACACCCAATAACCTTCAAGGCTTCTATCTAACCAGAAGGACTACATATGTGTTTACATAGTTTAACTATAGAGATATCAGTTGTACATCCTGTCCATATGATGACTCAATTCTTAGTATAAACACAACTGTCTGATCTGTAGGCATTCTTGAGAGTCTATACCCTCTTATCTATTCCACGTGTGACCTCTGTAAGTATGGCAAGTAACGATAAATTACTATTTTCAACAACTAAGATCTATTAGATATTACGAAAGATATATTGGATGCTAATCTTATTACCATGGCCTAAACTCCTAAGATTTGGTCTATTTAACCTGGATCTAAGGAGGAGGGGAAGAAAGGGAGGGGAGGGGCGGTAGGAGGAAGGAAGAAAAAAAAAAATAAAAAAAAAAATTATATAATAAGCTATATGAACATTAGATGGGTACTATGAACCTGGGAACAATTTATATCAAGCTTTTTCAAAAATTAATAATCGAACCATATTCTAGGTAGAAGATCCAGTTCTATTTGGCGCTGGACCCAGACTGAAGGCTTGAATTGCTTCACCACTTGTCTCTGCATCTCTAACGGAAGTGAAGAGATATATCTCTTCCATTTGCTAAAAAATCTGGTGATCATTTTTGGGTTATTAACTTTTACCTGACACTGTTCCATCACCATTTGATGTTGTACTTCTCTTAAAAAGTCTGTAAACTTAGGTGCAATACGGTTTTTCCATCTTTTTAATATTATATTGCGGGCCGTCAAAATTAACAGATTTAAAAATCTATTGTTGGATATAGCAGACGAAAATTTACATAGAAACATTATTTGGTGTGGACTAACATTGAATTTTATCCCCATTAATTTACCTATCCAGAAATTTATCTTTTGCCAAAATTGAAATATTTTGGGGCACTCCCAGAAGCAGTGCAAGAAGTCTGCCTGTTCTTTAGAGAATTTAGGGCAATTCTTATTCTCTGGACTCCATTTTGCCAGTCTAGTGGGCGTTAGATATGCCCTATTTAATAGTTTCATGTGGGATTCCTTCCAAGAATGCATACAAGTCGCCCCAGCAACGAGGGTAATACTCTGCATGAGGGTCTCACTCTCAACCTCCATTTTCCCTTTAAGCCATTTTAATGATATTTCAGTAATGTTTTTCTGACCCAAAAATTTCATAATTACGCCATAAGTTATAGAAATAGAATTCACCCCCTCACTGTATAGCGTAACAACGTCCTGTAACTTTTTGCTATCGATCTCCGCCCCAGATTCTTGCCGTAAATCTTCTACCCAATGCCTAGTTTGTAGGTAAGCAAAGAAGCTAGACCTTGGAATACCGAACTGCTGTGTTATAGTTTCAAAAGAGTGGAGCCGCAGATTGCTCCCCTCACATAACTGAATCACATATTTGACTCCTTGATTAGCCCATAACTCAAATATCGATGCGTCATGAGCTGCTGGGAAGCTAGGATTACCACATAGAGGTAAAAATTCTGATTTTCGAAAATCAGTTCCCAATTCCTTGCATACTTTCTGCCAAGCCTGTACAATATACTTAAAGGTGAAAAGATAGTTAACTGGGTCTGGAAGCTTGCCTGCTGGGTGATGGAGAATCGCCTTAAGATTAAACGGTTTTATCATTATCGACTCCAGGTCGTAAAATGTAACCAGATTTTTTTCGGTAATCCAGTCCAAAGCAAATTTCACAACAGCTGCGTAGTTATAAAACTTTAAGTTGGGACAAGCCATTCCACCAAAAGCTCTAGGCAAAGTTAACTTATGAAGTGATATACGTGTTTTTTTTACCTTGCCAGATAAATTGGCTAAAGGATCTGTTAAGGAGAACGCAATCTTTTTTATATAGCAACAGGGGAAGATTCTGTAAAAAATATAAAATTTTAGGGAGTAAGACTACTTTGATTAGCATTATTCGGGCCGTAAGCGAAAGGGGGAGATTGCTCCAGCTTCGTAGTTTAAGTAATAATCCCTTGATACATTGTTTGAAATTGAGATCATACCAATGATTAGGGTCCCTAGTTAACCTGATTCCTAGATATGTGATATGTGTCGATTCTCTAAATGGGTGCCGGCTCTGACCTATAGGTTTACGGATCCACATGATCTCTGATTTTCCATAGTTTATTTTATATCCTGAAAAGGAACTAAACAAATTAAATATTTCCAGCAGACGGGGAATTGAGTCCTTTGTGTTACTAAGGAAAAGAAGAAGATCATCTGCGTATAACGACAGAACTAACTTCTGCTTCCCTACCAGAATACCCTGTAGTTCCTCCCTTAGGTACAATGCCAATGGTTCAAGGGACAAGTTAAATAAAAACAGCGAAAGCGGGCATCCTTGCCGCGTACCTCGTCCGAGAATAACCTTTTCTGTTGCTTCCCCGTTTACTATGATTGTGGAAGTTGGTGCCTTATAAAGCTGTGATATAAATTGTTGGAAATGACCAGCAATACCGAATTTCCCCAGGGCCGTTGTTAAATGATCCCATATAATAGAATCGAACGCTTTCTCAGCGTCGATCGTGAGAATAGCGAGGTCTGGCTTAAGATGCGATCTCTGTCTTTCCACTTTATTCCAAAAGAAATCCAAAACCAATTGAACTTTCCTCAGGTTCTTGACAGGATTCCTTCCTGTCATAAAACCGGTCTGATCTTGATGCACCAGATAACCTAATGGGGCTTTTAATCTGTTAGCAAGAATGTAAGTAAGAATTTTATAATCTTGATTCAGAAGTGAGATAGGCCTGTAGGAGGCGGGAAGTTCAAGGTCTTTATCTTTCTTTGGAATCAAAACTATGTTAGATGCCGCGAACAAGCACGACTGTGACTTGTTCTGGATATAATAATTATTATAGAGTTGGACCAGCACCTTCGGAACTTGATCAAGAAGTAGTTTGTAGAATTCTGCTGGGAGGGAGTCTGGCCCAGGAGCTTTCCCGATTTTTGACTTTTTAATAGAGTTAATGACTTCTTCCAGCGAAATAGGGTCATTCAGTCTTTGCAGGTCCTCTCTCGTGATTTGAGGTATAGTTAACCCTTGCCAGAATTGTTGTTTCGATGATATATCTATCTGTTTAGCTGCATATAGTTCTTGAAAGGTCTGAAAAAAAGCTTCCCTAATTCCTGCAGAGTCAGTAATCCTGGTATTCCTAAATTTAATTGCAGTGATAAGATTCTTCTGTTGTCTGATCTTAACTATTCTAGCTAGATATTTAGCTGACGTGCCTTGAGCCCCTGAATATATGGCCTTCAGTTTGAGTTCTTCTGATATCAGATTTTGTTTCAAGAAGAGATCATATAGTGCTTTGCTCTCTTTATATTTGAGCCACTGTTCTGGCAAAGGGTTGCTTAAATATTTCCTATAGTTATTACTTAAGGTGTTCGCGAGTTGCTCCTCCCTTTTCCCCCAAATTGTTTGCATCCTAACCAAATATGCCTTTATCTCTCCCCTGAAAACCGCTTTCGCAGTTTCCCAGAGGATTTCTGGTCTATTTATGTAATCTTTATTCTCGGCCTGAAATTGATACCATCTGTTCTTAAGCCATTTTTTAAAGTGCAGATTGTGATATAGGTATTGGGGAAAGTACATCCTGGTATTGTTCAGCCGACTCTTAACACTTATTCCGATCTCTAGTGTGATAATAGCGTGGTCAGAAACCACGATCTCACCAATATCTGCCCGGATTTGCATTCTAGCCATATGCTTAGAAATTAAAAAATAATCTATTCTGGAGAAAGAGGAGTGAGCACGTGAAGCACACGTGTATTCGCGACAATCCGGGTTTTGTCCCCGCCACACATCATATAAAGCTAATTTCTTGCTAAACTTTTGTAGGATATCGGCTTCCCTGGCCTTTCTCGGGAAAAATCTGGTCTTAGATCTGTCTAGAATATGCGAGAAAGCCATATTGAAGTCTCCTACAACCACTAAATTTTTCCCAGTGTGTAAAAATTGTTTTAAACGTATATCTTCCCAAAATTCTTTATCAATCAAATTGGGACCATATATATTACAAAAAACGAAGTTAGAACCGTTAACTTCAATCTCCAAGATCTGATATCTCCCATTAGAGTCGTTATCTACTGTAATAATTTTACAGTCCAATTGTTTGTGAATTAAAATAGCGAGACCTCTCTTTGCTTTATCGTATGGGGTGAATAAGACCTCCCCCACCCATTTAACTCTAAGTTTAACCGCTTCTTTTGGTCTGAGATGGGTCTCCTGGATAAATGCTATATCTGGCTTTTGGAGTCCAAGTTGTTTAATAATCAGTTTTCTTTTGCTGGGGCATGAAATCCCCCCAGCATTCCAGGATACTAATTTCAACTTACCCATCTAACAAAAAAAAAAAAAAAAAAAAAAAAAAGGGGAGTACCCCCCACCCGTTCCCTCTCCTCAAATCTACTGTGTTACTAAACTCTTCTACTTTGCAACCCACCCAATTATTCATTATTAAAATTTGCGTTCTATGATTACGCATTCTTATGCCTGTATCATTCCCCAGCACAACTAGCCTTTTCGTTTCTCCTTGCTTCCTCATTCTCGGCCCTTTCTTTGTGGACCCCTTCACCTAGCTAGATTACTTTATTATAAGCCTATACTCTGGCAAAATCTTTTAATCTCTTCTGACTTCGTAAAGGTATGAGATTCGCCATCTTTTTCCAAAATCACCTTAGCAGGATATACTAATCTTGCCTTTAAATTAGCTTTTATCATTTTGGAGCAGTAAGGTGCCATTTCCCTGCGCCTGTTTTGAGTTTCTATTGAAAAGTCCTGAAATATTAAGATTTTATGGGAGCCAATCATAAGATTGTTATTTTTACGATATAATCTAAGGATATGAAATTTGTCTTGGTAATTCAGAAATTTGATGATTACTGCTCGTGGTCTTACCTGCGCATCTAAACTCCCTCTGAGAGGGCCTAATCTGTGTGCTCTCTCAATCGGGATTCTTATATTCTCAATATTACTACCAAGTAATTTGGGGAGTTGTGTAGCAGCAAAATTTATCAGATCATGAAACTCTGCCGTTTCCGGGAGCCCAACAACCCTCAGGTTGTTGCGCCGTGCCCTATCCTCTAATTCTTCTAATTTAGCTTGTAAGGAAAGAAGTCTACGCTCATGTGAGTTAGTCGTCTGATCCTGAGTTACTGCTCTATCTTCGAGATCTGAAACTCTCGATTCCATTTCATTCATACGAGTTGCAAACTGCTTTATTTCGTTAGTAATTGTTGCCGTTTCTAGTTTTAAAGCATCAAATTGAGGGATGACTAGCTCAGATATCTGTTGAATTAGCGAAGTGTTTTCTAAAGGGCTCACAGCTATATCATTTTGACTTTGCGTGTCTGAACTGCTTTCACTGGGCTTGACTTTTTTATCTTTAGTTTTAGGTGGCATGCTGGGTGAGGAAAGTTTAGGGTGTGATATATATCTTTCCATATATACAGTGAAAAAGTGAATTGTGATTACTACAAAATCTGGCTGAGAACTTAGTCCTAACCGTAATTATTAGTGCTAAGGGTACAAAAGTACCTTTAATTATAGGTGGGTACCTACGATTTCTAAGAAAACTTAGCAATATCAGACCAGCTTTCAAACCTGCTGGAATAGATTAGACACAGTAATTATGTTGTGATGTGTCTACATATATATAAACAGTGAATCAAAAATTCAGGGTGTGCATATTTCAATATAGAGCCTTCATGAATCATTAGAGCGTCATGTAAAACATATGTTAAACACCATATCCATGAAAAAGAAAATTTCAAAAAAATGCAGTGAAGCACAAGAAAAGGAAAAAAAACACAAAAGGAAAAAAAAAAAACATGAACAAGAAAGTGATCACTTTACAAAAAATAAAAAAAGAGCAAGCACGCAAAAAAATAGTGAGCATACCACATAAGAACCATTCATTATTAACTCAAAATACTTGTTTCCAGTGCAGCTTAGTCACTTTACAATTCAAATCTGAACCGCTTTATGTATCAATTATAGTGGATTTAAGATATCAAAAAACCTTGCTAACTAACTACCAATTTCCTCTTAATTCCTTTTTATCAGTTACCAATAAGATCTAATATAGTCATGACATACATAAAATCTTTATGTGTGTGTTAAAAAAAGGAAAAAATAGGTCTATATGAATGCAACACATAAATTCTCAACTTTCCTTTCTCTTTATATTTTGTATTATGGGAGGTAACCTTTTCTGCTTTTTCTTCTCCAAACCTCTTTCCCTTTTTTTAAAGGGAGATACAAAATTTAAACTATACTGTGAAAGGAGGAACCTCAAAAGATATATTTACTATTTGTGTTACCCCATAACTTGACAGTTTGCGAGAGGAAGATCTTATATTTGAACCTCTTATTAGCAGCTAAGCCTGCTTGTGATTTGACCAATGTTACTGGCCAAACTTAGCTTTATCAGTTACATATATTAACCTTAAATAGATTAAATAATAGTGTTGACATATATTAGCATATTCAATATATCCTGCTTCAAAAATTTATGCAAAACAGAAGTTCTATTCAGGATATCACGACTCCTATAGCAAACAAATAATAAAAGATTGTTCAAGCAAAACCAGGGAATTCCTTTAACAGTTCTGTTTCTTTTAGAGTCTTAGGTATATTTTCGAAAAAGTAAACAGCTTGAGTATTATGCCCAGATTCTAATTAAGATAGCTTTTCTTAATGTTTTTTTTATGCAGAAGGTATGTTCCCAGGATTCCTTAAATAGGCACAAGCATCGAATTTTCTATGATAGGGGCAAAAAACTCTTATATTCAGGAAATCTCCGCTTTATTTCTCAGAGTCCCCAATGAAGTTAGTTTAATAGTTCCAGTTAGGACCCAACTAGAAGAAAAAGCGGGCCTGTTTTAACTCCAGTTTAGAAAGCAGTTGTGCCCCTTAAGTCCAAAAGACTCCTGACTGTAAGTGTTTAAATGCAACTTGCAAAAATCTGATTCAAGCTTCTACCAGTAATCTTACCGGACCGGGCAGTACAAACCATGCCCCAGCAATCAGGGTCACTCCAGTGTCCTCGATGTCCGCTCGCCGGCGGGTTACACTGACTCCACTGGTGGTTCCGGCATGCAGATGCGCACTTCCTGTGCGACGTAACCACCGCAACAGAGCCAACTCAGCTACAGGATCCACAGGGTAGTTGCCAGACGCGGTAGGATGAAAAGGGCCGCAGCTCCCGGACACCTCCGTGAACGCCGCCTCAGCCACCGCAGACTGGACTCCACTCCTCTCCTGGGCCCACAGATAAGTATGCTGCAAATCAGCGTCTTCAGGTTTAGGGCGTGCTATAGATGTGCTGGTTGCAAGAACGCCTTCCAGGCGTCGTGACTCTGCACCAGAGTCTATCTGCAAGGTACTTTGTCGGCCTCTGCTTTGTGGGTTCCAGGCCAGGTGTGTCTCGCTGGCCAAGGAACAAATGCAGGTGGGGTATGGTCAAAAGTTGCCCTTCACATCAGAGCACTGTGCTAGCGCGCTGCTTGCTGCTAGCTCCTCCCCTTCCGACCATAGTGCTTCATGTTTAGCATTCTGAATTAAAGCATTGTGGATATAGACCCAGTTAGTAATTCTGCCACTTGTAACACAGGGCTCATTGAGCCTGTGTTTTGCTGTATATAGCAGTGAGGACGAATCAAATGCACATCTTCATTCTTCGACCACCTCCAGCAGAGGCAAAGACAAGACCGTGGTAACTGTGAGATGAGAAGGGTTTTATAGATCTCTTGGGGTTTGGGAATATTTTCCTCATTCTAGTGGTAGGGAAGAGAAATTTCCAGGAGTAATGGATCGTGGACTGCCAGCTATATGAAAAAAATATAGTTTTCATAGGTAAATTTAAAAAAAGATCCATTGAGGATGCTGGGCGTTGCAGTTTTATGTAATTTGTTTTATCTTAATTTTTATTGAATTTTTTCTTAAAAAATACAGCAATTCAAATACAATATAATCAAATACATAAAAGTAATACAGCCACTGAAACTTGGATGTAGCTGGGATACTCCCTAGTGAATACAGTATGAAGTGCTAAAAAAATGAGGACAACTGTATATGAAATGTGCATGTCAAGTCTGATGTGCTGTATTAATCAACAGTACCTAAATAACTGATAAGCTCTATATAAACTGTAAGTTTATATATAGTATAAATAAAGCAACAATGTTAGATTTAGTTCTGTTAGCAGAACTAAAAAAACTAAAGCTTGTTTAGCATTTTAAATACGAGTTTAGAATCTTTGACCACATACAAGTTAATGATCCCAGAGTCTTTCAAACTTCTTCACCCTCTTAATGTCAATCATTATTTTTAGAGTGTATGGAGCCTTTTTAAACATAACTTAATTCCAATGTTGCTTAATAAACTATAGCCTCATCATAGTTTACACTAGAATGTCCCTTTTAAAGGGACAGTCTAGGCCAAAAAAAACTTTCATGATTCAGATAGAGCATGTAATTTAAACAATTTTCCAATTTACTTTTATCACCAATTTTGCTTTGTTCTATTGGTATTCTTAGTTGAAAGCTTAACCTAGGAGGTTCATATGCTAATTTCTTAGACCTTGAAGGCCACCTCTTTTCAGAATGCATTTTAACAGTTTTTCACCACTAGAGGGTGTTAGTTCATGTATTTCATATAGATAACACTGTGCTTGTGCACGTGAAGTTAACTGGGAGCAGGCACTGATTGGCTAAACTGCAAGTCTGTCAAAAGAACTGAAATAAAGAGGCAGTTTGCAGAGGCTTAGATACAAGATAATCACAGAGGTTAAAAGTATATTAATATAACTGTGTTGGTTATGCAAAACGGGGAAATGGGTAATAAAGGGATTATCTATCTTTTAAAACAATAAACATTCTGGTGTAGACTGTCCCTTTAAACAGTTTCAGAGCATAGAGTATTTATCAAGCTTATGTTTATGTTACAGCTGACAAGTCACCCTGTCACCAGTAGAGAGCAGCATTTAGCTACGATGGTTCATTATATCTCTAGTTTTAACTGAATAAGGCAGCTTTCTCAAATGGAATCAAAATGTGTTTATGTGTTTAATTAATAGGCATTAGGGAAGCTTTGCTAACCAGAAACATTGCACATTACTCATAATGGTTAGCAAAGAAGCAAATGTATTGGATTCTAAACTTCACAATGCCTGCATTTCATTTACACTAGTCACATAGTTTTATTTATTGAAAGCAGGAAATAATACAATTTGCATCAACATTTAGAGTCATCTAGACTAAAAGGAGTCAATATTTTATTTAAACGGAAAGTCTACTCCGGAATTATTATTGTTTAAAAAGATAGATAATCCCATTATTACCCATTCCTCAGTTTTGCACAGCCAACACTGTTATATTTATATACTTTTTATCTCTGTGATTACTTTGTATCTAAGCATCTGCAAATTGCTTTTTACAAATTTGCATTTCAGCCATGTAGTGCAGACACATGCATAACTCCACAGGAGTGAGCACACTGTTATCTACATGGCACACATGAACTAGCACTGTCTAGCTGTGAAAAGCTAATCAAATGCACTGAGCTAAGAGATGGCATTCAAGGAATTAGAAATCAGCCTATGAGCCTACCTAGCCTTCAACAAAGAATACAAAAAGAACAAAGTAAATTTGATGCTAAAAGTAAATTGGAAAGTTGTTTAAAATTGTATGCCCTGTCTGAATTATGAAAGTTAAATTTTGACTTTACTGTCCTTTTAACAAAATTAAAAAGAAACAAAAAGGATGAATCTTTCGGGAATTCAAAATCCTCTAGAAAATCCTGGGATATCTTTGTCATATATTGTAGCTCTATATACTGCTAAACAAACAAATTTGGGACTCTGAGCTAGACCGATGAGGCCTCGGGTGGTAGCCATATTTGGGACCTCAGCACTCCCCCCGGTAACCCTGGTTTGACAGTCTCTTTTGGCCTGTTCTATTTACATAAAAATTCTAGAACCTGTGACTACCAATTCTACAGAACATGGCTGTGCAAGTGAAGGACAGTTATACTGTTTTTCAAGTTCTGCTAAGAGACTTTGAAAATAAGATGCTAAACAGATTTGATTGGATATTATCTCTTATACAATCCACAAAGGTAGTGGCGGATCCTATTGAATCTAAGGTGCCACATACTACAAGCCTGCTAAACCAGCAGGAAAAACCTCACTTATATTCTGAGCAGCTTATTTTGGAGAAGGATTTTGCTGTTGTGGGTCGAAAGCTGCATGGGGAGGGATAGGACAGGCCCTCTTGGGGGGGGGGGGGGTATGCTACTCTGCTATTAGAGGAAGATTCCTTACAGACTGCTTATAGCCAGGCGGAGGTGGGCCCTAGAGAAGCCCTCAAAGGAAACCTGGAACAGATCTAGGACCTGTGGATGAGCCAGACCCTATCTACTTCTCCCAATGCCTGGCAGGACTTTCCGGTACCAGTGTATAATTCAGCATTGGATTAGATAAAGGGGTGTCAACTAATCCAGAGTCTGGTGAAGAAACCATCGTCAGTAAGTTGGATCTGATCTCTGATACCGGGATACAAATGCAGCTGGGCACTGTGAGACTTTTTGACCTGTGTGCTGTGGGGTAAAAATAGTGACCCTGGGACAAACCCCAAGATGTGCTTTAATTTGCTAATGTACTTTTGGGTGATTAGTTTAAATACAGTATCAGAAAAATCATGTCTGCTTAATAGACCTGTGTACATTTTAGGGGGCAAATACACTGTACGTGCAAGAGATGAACAATCAAAATCCTTCTGTAGTCTTTAAAATGTAAACTTTTATTCTTGCAGTTTAAAAAAACATAGGAAAGCTTCCCAATAGAAGAACAAGGTGGGGGCAGCACTTGGGCTTACGCATTTCGGCTAGGTAGCCGTAATCATAGCCTATAGTGCTGTGCCTGATACTCCAATTTAAAACAAAGGAACTGAACTATATTGGCTCTTGTCAAAACATTAATTAAATGAATAAACGCCCACTTTGTTTTAACCCTTCAAATGCCTGCCCTTAAATTGAGATAGAAATCCTGTTACCATATCATATGTCATTTTATGTTTATACACAAATGACCTACATTATAATTAGGACACTTATTTCATTATATACAAATGGTAGCGGTGCTCCACTGGCTTGTGCTTCTCCGGGCTGCTAGCGGTGGCTGTAAGATACAAATCAGATTGTCTCACCTTCTCCGGTCTGCTCCTGCGCCTCTTCTGTCTTACCCCGGCCACTCTGTATCCTCGGATCCCGATCTCGAACTGGGCGGACAGGTGTCGATCTTACCTTCTTACAGCTCTCACCGATCCTGGCAGCTAAATGTAAGTGTACCTTCCCGGGGCTCCAATGGGTTACAGTGAGCAATATGCCCAATTGCAGCAAACAGCGGCCCTCTCCTCAGCCATATTCGAATCCAATAACAAAGGAATGCAGCTTGAATAAAACTTGGTATTTATTGAGTACAATTAAAAACTTGGTGCTAACGTGCAGTAACAAGTGTTATAAAACAACTATTCATGTCACAAACAGGCCAGTCTAACGCGTTTCGGCTGATGTGCCTTATTCATAGACTCAATTCTTTGGTATCACCTAATAGGTTAATTACCCCAATACAGGGATACACTTAATTAAAATACCCCAATATAGGGATATATTAAGTTAGAATCACATAATGGTATAACATCACATATACATAAATAATGCATTAAGTCCGGGTGCAGCGGTAGAAATACACATTAGACGATAGCAAATTACAGTATAAATACAGTAACTAATAATAGAGGGCAGCAAGCTAATATAATATGTGATCCACTAAAAAATGAGTCAAAGTGGGGGAGTAACGGAAAACAATTACACACAGCAAACCAGAATAGGGATCAGAACCTTATACCCAATAACTGGTTTGGAAAGCAATACTGTAAATGGTTGTCTTATCTGGCCAAGTCTATGTATTAAACAGTGAAATGCTGTCAACTGACAATATACCGTCAGTAACCAGGGAATAGAGGAGATTGAGATTACATTATTGTAGCCTGCATATAACATACATATCGGTTAAGTAAAGAGAAGAGGTAGTGAATCACATAGTTGGGATAATACTGTGTAAAGAGATTGCCGAACTTTTGGCGTAATGCATACTTTACTAAAACCTGAAGATGACAGGTCGGATTCGCCATTATTGTAATCTCATTAGACAGACAATGTATCTATAACAGTATAGATATCTGCAACTACTATTTGTGAACATAGGAGGTTATGAAGGCAGTGGGAGTATTGTAACCAATGAAAGACAAATAAAGGGGAAGAGGGATTTTACACACATCCAGGTAACCAATAAGATTGTGAGGGAGCATACAAAGCTCCACAGGTGATACCAAAGAATTGAGTCTATGAATAAGGCACATCAGCCGAAACGCGTCAGACTGGCCTGTTTGTGACATGAATAGTTGTTTTATAACACTTGTTACTGCACATTAGCACCAAGTTTTTAATAGTACTCAATAAATACCAAGTTTTATTCAAGCGGCATTCCTTTGTTATTGGATTCACTTATTTCATTAGCTTGTGCTATAAAACCTTTGGACTGGTAACCGAAAATGAGGTACATTTGCTGGATACATTATTCAACTATATATATATATATATATATATATATATATATATATATATATATATATATATATATATATATATATATATATATATATATATTGTATCCAGAGCACATAGATACAGAAAGTGAAATTTTGAAACATGATTGAAAATCAGACTATCACAAAAGGAAATAAAATGGTGATAACAATCACCATTAGCAGACAGAGAGCATTAATTAAAATATGTGTATTATGTTCTTAATGAGCAAATTACTCTCCACTAGAAAAATTCTGAATGCAATTAGACCCTGTTCAGGATACATTAGGGAACCAGGGATTTTATTCCCAATAATTGATCATATCATATCTTGAGTTTAGGCTCCTTGGTACCCTCCTGGTATCCAAATTAAAAATCCAAAAAATGTCTTGCTTCGCCAGAAGCTGATCCAGATTTCTACCCCTCTTGGGCAACACCCCTTTTTCTATGGCACAACACCTGAAAGTAAAAGATTACTATTATGTGCTTTTGCAAAATGTTGGACAAGGGGGGGGGGTGAGGTGGATGCCTTGCTTATATTGATGGTTGGCAGGTGTTCCCTGATTCTAGATCTCATGTTCCTAGATGTGAGACCTACATACTGTAATTTGCATTTGGTACAGGTAATCAGGTATATTACATACATACATTTTATGTCAAAACTTTTACCATTCGAGGTGGACTCAAAGCTTTTAGTAATTTGCACATATTCACATGGTCTGCACCGACTGCTGCCACATTTGTACATACCAACACGTCTTAACCAGGAGCTGTTAGTGTTTGGTGTGCTTTTTAATTGGGTTGGTGCCAAAATGCACCCCAGAGTCTTGATCTTTTTATAAGAACATCTAATGTCCCTATCTTCAACACTAGCTAGTTGATCGTCGGCTGCCAGGAGTGAGAAATGTTTTTTTTTACAATTTTGCATATCTGCTGATACTGGGCACTGTATTCTGTTACGAAGTGAACCCCCCTAAAACTATCTACCTGTGATGTTTTCTTTTTTCTGTCAAAAGTGTTTCCCTGGGAATAGACTCAACCATATTTTTGGCCCTTTGTATGTCATGTTCGGGGTATTTCCTGTCTTTAAGTCTTGTAATCATTTCATTAGCTTCCTTTTCAAAATCTACATCACTTGAACAGTTCCTTTTAATTCTTGTGAATTGTCACCTTCACTACTACAAAGCATACTTGCTTAGGATGACTGCTGTTGTCGTGTAAAAGAGTGCTCCCTGTGATGGGTTTGCGGTACACACTTGTTATAACTTTTCTTCCGACATCCAAAAGTGTCTGGAATACATTGAAGTTAGAGGTAGGGGAAAAACCAAAACCAAAACCAAAACCAAGGAGCTCATATTGTTCAGGTATAAGTACTACTGAAGAGAGATTGATCACATTATTAGCTATTTGTATTTGCTTTGTGGGCGACTCCCCCTGAGTCGGTATCTCCCTTGACCATTCTGTGTTTGTTGCACCTCCCCCACTTGATCCTGTGCCTGTGGAAAAAACACAATTTATGCTTACCTGATAAATTTCTTTCTTTCCGGATATGGTGAGTCCACAGAATTATCAATTACTAGTGGGAATATAACTCCTGGCCAGCAGGAGGAGGCAAAGAGCCCTACTACAAAGCTGCTATATATGTCACTTCCCTTACCCATAATCCCCAGTTATTCGGCAGAAGGAAAAATGGAAAAAGAAGATAATACAAAAGTGTAGAGGTGCCTGACGTTTTAGAAAAAATAACTGTCTTAAATAAAGGGTGGGCCGTAGACTCGGAAAGAATACCATAACCGGAAATAAATAAATTTATCAGGTAAGCATAAAATATGTTTTCTTTCCTTAGATATGGTGAGTCCACGGAATCATCAATTACTAGTGGGAATCAATACCCAAGCTAGAGGACACAGATGATAAGGGAGGGACAAGACAGGTAGACCTAAACAGAAGGCACCACTGCCTGAAGAACCCTTCTCCCAAAAGAAGCCTCAGCCGAGGCAAAAGTATAAAATGTATAAAACTTCGAAAAAGTATGCAGAGGACCAAGTTGCAGCCTTGCAAATCTGTTCCACAGAAGCTTCATTTTTAAATGCCCAGGAATAAGAAACAGCCCTTGTGGAATGAGCAGTGATTCTCTCAGGAGGTTGCTGTCCAGCAGTTTCATAGGCCAAACGAATAATACTCCTTAGCCAAAGAGAAAGAGAAGTAGAAGTAGCAGTAGCTTTCTAACCCTTGCGTTTCCCAGAAAAACAAACAAAGCAGAAGACTGACGAAAGTCTTTAGTCGCCTGAAGATAAAACTTCAAAGCACGCACAACATCTAGGTTGTGCAACAAACGCTCCTTAGGAGGAGGAGGATTAGGACACAAAGAAGGAACCACAATCTCCTGATTAATATCCTTGTTTGAAACAACCTTAAGTAGGAACCCTAATTTGGTACGTAGAACCACCTTATCAGAATGAAAAATAAGATAAGGAGAATCAAACTGCAGAGCAGAGAGTTGCGAAACTATCCGAGCAGTAGAAATAGCAACAAGAAACAAAACTTTCCAAGATAACATCTTAATATATAAGGAATGCATAGGTTCAAACGGAGCCCGCTGTAAAACTCTAAAAACAAGGTTAATACTCCAGGGAGGAGTACATGACTTAAGCACAGGCCTGATCCTAGCTAAGGCCTGACAAAAGGATTGCACGTCTGGCGCATTCACAAACGCTTATGCAGTAAAATAGACAACGTGGAAATATGAACTATCAGAGTACTAGCTGACAAACCCTTCTCCAGACCCTCCTGGAGAAAAGACAAAATCCTAGGAATCCTGACTCTACTCCAAGAGTAGCCTCTGGATTCACACCAATACAGATATTTACGCCATATCTTATAGTAGATCTTTCTTGTCACAGGCTTACGAGCCTGAATCATGGTCTCAATGACCGACTCTGAAAACCCACGCTTAGATAAAATCAAGGGTTCAATCTCCAAGCAGTCAGCTTCAGAGAAACAAGATTTGGATGAAGAAAAGGACCCTGAATTAGAAGGTTCTTCCTCAGAGGGAGTCTCCACGGAGGTAGAGACGACATTTCCACTAGATCTGCATACCAGATCCTGCAAGGCCACGTCGGCGCTATAAGAATCACCGATGCCCTCTCCTGCTTGATCCGAGCAATGACTCTTAGCAGGAGAGCAAATATGTAAGCTAGACTGAAATTCCAAGGCACCGCCAGAGCATCTATCAAGAAAGCCTGTGGATCCCTTGACCTCGAGCCGTACCTCAGAAGTTTGGCATTCTACAGAGATGCCATGAGATCCAGTTCTGGCTGCCCCCAATTGAGGATTAAACTGGAAAATACTTCCGGATGGAGTTCCCACTCCCCCAGATGAAAGGTCTGTCGGTTCAGAAAATCCACCTCCCAATTGTCCACTCCTGGGATGTGGATCTCAGAAAGACAACAGTTGTGAGACTCCGCCCACTGGATTATCCGGGCCACCTCTGTCATGGCCAAGGAACTCCGAGTTCCCCCATGGTGGTTGATGTATGCCACCGATGTTATGTTGTCCGACTGAAACCTGATAAACCGGCTAAGGCTAACTGAGGCCTTGCCAGTAGAGCATAGAAAATCGCTCAGTTCTAGAATGTTTATAGGGAGAACTGACTCCTCTTGGGTCCAAAAACCTTGAGTCTTCAATGACCCCCAAATTGCTACCCCAACCTAGAAGGCTGGCATCCGCGGTTACAATCACCCAGGAAGGTCTGCAAAAGCAAGTTCCCTGGGAGAGGTGTTCCTGAGACAACCACCACAGAAGAGAGTCCCTTGTCGCCTGATCCAGAACTATTTGCGGAGACAGATCCGCATAGTCTCTGTTACATTGCCTTAACATTCATAACTGCAGAGGTCTGAGATGGAACTGAGCAAACAGAATGATGTCCATGGAAGCTACCATCAGACCAATTACCTCCACACATAGAGCCACTGATGGCCGAGGAAAGGACTGAAGGACAAGACAAGAGCCAAAGATCTTTGTTTTTCTGAACTTTGTCAGAAATATCTTCATTAGTAGGGAGTCTATCTAGGGGTCCCTACAAACACTACTCTTGTGGCTGGAATCAGAGAATTCTTTCCCAGATTCACCTTCCAACCGTGCGAGCGAAGAAATGACAACAAGATGAGAGTTTGCTTGATGAAAAGACGGCGCATAAACCAGAATGTCATCCAGATAAGGCGCTACTGCAATGCTCCGAGACTAGATCACTGCCAAAAGAAGAAAATTCTGGGAGCTGTGGCAAGGTCGAATGGAAGAGCCACAAACTGAAAGTGCTTGTCTAGAAAAGCGGATCTCAGAAACTTGTGATGATCCCTGTGGATGGGAACATGAAGATATGCATTCTTTCGATCTATGGTTGTCATGAACTGACCCTCTTGAACCAAGGGAAGAATGGAACGTATAGTCTCCATCTTGAAGGATGGTACTCTGAGGAACTTGTTTAAACACTTTAGATCTAAAATAGGTCTGTAAGTCCCCTCTTTCTTGGGAACCACAAACAGATTTGAATAAAATCTCAGACCCTGTTCCTCCGGACGAACTGGAACTATAACTCCAAGGGCAAAAAGATCCTTGATACAATTTAAGTATGCCTCTCTCTTTATTTGCTCCTAGTTTAATGACCTGTAAGGAAGCATCCGTAACAAAGGAATTGGCTAACTTAAGAGTCTTAATCATGTCCTGGATCTCCTCAAGAGGGGTATCTGTCTGAATAGAATCAGACAAGGCATCAAACCAGTAAGCTGCAGTGCTGGTAACAGTAGCAATACACACAGCAGGCTGCCATTGAAGACCTTGGTGAACATACATTTTCTTTAATAATGCCTCCAATTTCTTATCCATTGGATCCTTAAAGGAACAACTATCCTCTATGGGAATAGTGGTCAACTTAGCCAAAGTGGAAACAGCTCCTTCAAAATACTTGTTCAGCTTACTAGACTTCTTAGGGTTAACAACAATAGTAGTATCAGAGTCTTCCAAGGTAGCCAAACCCTCCTTAAGTAACAAGCGGAGGTGTTCCAGCTTAAATCTGAAGGACACAACTTCAGCATCAGCAGAAGGAATCATACTGCCTGAATCCGAGATTTCACCCTCAGATGCACCCGAAGAATCTTCATCCTCAGACATCTGAGAGGAAATACTTTGATTAGCCACTTCAGAATCAGAAACCTTGGTTACTGATTCTTTAAATTTCCTTTTGCGTTTTCCCTGCAGCATAGGAAAAGCAGACAGCGCCTCAGATACCGCAGAGGATACCTGGGCAGCAATATCTTGCAAAGTAACCCCAGATGGAGCATGAGAGGAAACGCAGGGCACTGCATGTGCAGATGAATAGGATTGGGACGCTTGAGGAGACAGCTGCGGCACATCTGAAACAGGAGGCTCCTGAACAGCATCCACCTTAGCTAATGATGGCTCAGGGTCAAAAGTCTATTTTTATAAGCTAAAGTTCTTTCAATACATGAAGAACAAAAAGGTACGGGGTTCCACCTGGGCATCAAAACATAAGCTACAGGTAACATTCTGCACAGCCTCCTGATCCATAATACAAAAAAAGGAAGCAAATAAAAAATCAATTTTTTTAAAAACATTTTTTTTTAAATCTTTTAATTATCTTTTAACCCTTTGAGTGCTAAGCACTTTCCCAAAAGTTTTTTTATTTTATTAACTTTTTTTTTTTTTACTTTTTTCTTTCTTTTTCTAGATCCCCAAGACTTACACTGTTGGAAAGGTAGCTGCTTGGATGCCTCCTTTTAATATACTTAACATTGTTAAGTTTAAATAAAGTTTTGCGGTGACGTCATCACGTCATTGTGCGTGACGTCACCGAGCATAACGTGAAGCCCCGGCGATGCCTGTCACTATACATGCCCGATCGCCGGGGTATGAACCCCCAGATCTCCCTCAAGGTGGGAGAGTGCTAGCGACGGCTCTGAGCCTTCGTTTGCACCTGAGTGGGAAACTCTGCGACAGCTCAAAACCTTCGTTAGTACTAAAGGGGTTAACAAAGGATATAATACAGAACAAAAAAAAAACGTTCATAAATAAATGTTCCTTTTAAATTTACCAAATCAACAAAACATACCCCAGGCAACACTCTACACCTCAGAAGAATTACTGAGGTGCCCTACCTGTCCTGCAACCCGCAACAAACTGAGGAAAAAAAAACAAAAACATAATTTATGCTTACCTGATAAATTTATTTCTCTTGTGGTGTATCCAGTCCACGGATCATCCATTACTTGTGGGATATTCTCCTTCCCAACAGGAAGCTGCAAGAGGATCACCCACAGCAGAGCTGTCTATATAGCTCCTCCCCTAACTGCCACCTCCAGTCATTCGACCGAAGACAAGCAAGAGAAAGGAGAAACCATAGGGTGCAGTGGTGACTGTAGTTAAAAAATAAAATATACCTGCCTTAAAATGACAGGGCGGGCCGTGGACTGGATACACCACAAGAGAAATAAATTTATCAGGTAAGCATAAATTATGTTTTCTCTTGTAAGGTGTATCCAGTCCACGGATCATCCATTACTTGTGGGATACCAATACCAAAGCTAAAGTACACGGATGAAGGGAGGGACAAGGCAGGCACTTAAACGGAAGGTACCACTGCCTGTAAAACCTTTCTCCCAAAAATAGCCTCCGAAGAAGCAAAAGTATCAAATTTATAAAACTTTGAAAAAGTATGAAGCGAAGACCAAGTCGCCGCCTTGCAAATCTGTTCAACAGAAGCCTCATTTTCAAAAGCCCATGTGGAAGCCACAGCTCTAGTAGAATGAGCTGTAATCCTTTCAGGAGCCTGCTGGCCAGCAGTCTCATAAGCTAAGCGTATTATACTTCTTAGCCAAAACGAAAGAGAAGTTGCCGAAGCCTTTTGGCCTCTCCTCTGTCCAGAGTAGACAACAAACAAAGCAGATGTTTGACGAAAATCTTTAGTAGCTTGTAAATAAAACTTTAAAGCACGAACCACGTCAAGATTGTGTAATAGACGTTCCTTCTTTGAAGAAGGACTAGGACACAATGACGGAACAACAATCTCCTGATTGATATTCTTATTAGATACCACCTTAGGTAAAAACCCAGGTTTGGTACGCAAAACTACCTTATCTGCATGGAAGATCAGATAAGGGGAATCACACTGTAAGGCAGATAACTCGGAAACTCTACGAGCCGAGGAAATAGCTACCAAAAACAGAACTTTCCAAGATAAAAGCTTGATATCTATGGAATGAAGAGGTTCAAACGGAACCCCTTGGAGAACTTTAAGAACCAAATTTAAACTCCATGGCGGAGCAACTGGTTTAAACACAGGCTTGATTCTAACTAAAGCCTGACAAAACGCCTGAACGTCTGGAACATCCGCCAGACGCTTGTGCAAAAGAATAGACAGAGCAGAAATCTATCCCTTTAAGGAACTAGCTGACAATCCCTTTTCCAATCCTTCTTGGAGAAAAGATAATATCCTGGGAATCCTGACTTTACTCCATGAGTAACCCTTGGATTCACACCAATAATGATATTTACGCCATATCTTATGATAGATTTTCCTGGTGACAGGCTTTCGTGCCTGAATTAAGGTATCAATAACTGACTCGGAGAAGCCACGCTTTGATAAAATCAAGCGTTCAATCTCCAGGCAGTCAGTCTCAGAGAAATTAGATTTGGATGGTTGAAAGGACCCTGAAGTAGAAGGTCCTGTCTCAGAGGCAGAGTCCATGGTGGAAGGGATGACATGTCCACCAGATCTGCATACCAAGTCCTGCGTGGCCACGCAGGTGCTATCAAAATCACAGATGCTCTCTCCTGCTTGATTTTGGCAATCAGACGAGGGAGCAGAGGAAATGGTGGAAACACATAAGCCAGGTTGAAGGACCAAGGCGCTGCTAGAGCATCTATCAGCGTTGCCTTGGGATCCCTGGACCTGGATCCGTAACAAGGAAGTTTGGGGTTCTGGCGAGACGCCATGAGATCCCCATTGTTGAACCAATTGTGCAAACACCTCCGGATGGAGTTCCCACTCCCCCGGATGAAAAGTGTGTCGACTTAGAAAATCCGCCTTCCAGTTCTCTACACCTGGGATATGGATAGCTGATAGGTGGCAAGAGTGAATCTCTGCCCAACTAATTATCTTTGAAACTTCCAACATCGCTAGGGAACTCCTTGTTCCCCCTTGATGGTTGATGTAAGCCACAGTCGTGATGTTGTCCGACTGAAATCTGATGAACCTCATTGTCGCTAGCTGAGGCCAAGCCTGAAGAGCATTGAATATCGCTCTTAGTTCCAGAATGTTTATTGGAAGGAGGGTCTCCTCCTGAGTCCACGATCCCTGAGCCTTCAGGGAGTTCCAGACTGCCCCCCAGCCTAGAAGGCTGGCATTTGTCGTTACTATTGTCCAATCTGGCCTGCGAAAGGTCATACCTTTGGACAGATGGACCCGAGATAGCCACCAGAGAAGAGAATCCCTGGTCTCTTGATCCAGATTTAGTAGAGGAGACAAATCTGTGTAATCCCCATTCCACTGACTGAGCATGCAGAGTTGCAGCGGTCTGAGATGTAGGCGGGCAAACAGCACTATGTCCATTGCCGCTACCATTAAGCCGATTACTTCCATACACTGAGCCACCGAAGGGCGAGAAGTAGAATAAAGAACACGGCAAGAATTTAGAAGTTTTGATAACCTGGTCTCTGTCAGGTAAATCCTCATTTCTACAGAATCTATCAGAGTTCCCAGAAAGGAAACTCTTGTGAGAGGGGATAGAGAACTCTTCTCTTCGTTCTCTTTCCACCCGTGTGACCTCAGAAATGCCAGAACTATGTCCGTATGAGACTTGGCAATTTGGAAATTTGACGCCTGTATCAGAATGTCGTCTAAATAAGGGGCCACTGCTATGCCCCGCGGCCTTAGGACCGCCAGAAGTGACCCCAGAACCTTCGTAAACATTCTTGGAGCTGTAGCTAACCCAAAGGGAAGAGCTACAAACTGGTAATGCCTGTTCAGGAAGGCAAACCTGAGAAACCGATAATAATCTTTGTGTATCGGAATGTGAAGATAAGCATCCTTTAAATCCACTGTAGTCATGTATTGACCCTCCTGGATCATAGGTAGGATGGTACGAATAGTCTCCATCTTGAATGATGGGACCCTGAGAAATTTGTTTAGGATCTTGAGATCTAAGATTGGTCTGAAGGTTCCCTCTTTCTTGGGAACCACAAACAGATTTGAATAGAAGCCTTGTCCCTGTTCCTCCTTTGGAACTGGGTGGATCACTCCCATAACTTGGAGGTCTTGAACACAATGTAAGAATGCCTCTCTCTTTATCTGGTTTGCAGATAATTGTGAAAGGTGAAATCTCCCTTTTGGAGGGGAAGCTTTGAAGTCCAGAAGATATCCCTGGGATACAATTTCCAATGCCCAGGGATCCTGGACATCTCTTGCCCAAGCCTGGGCGAAGAGAGAAAGTCTGCCCCCTACTAGATCCATTACCGGATCGGGGGCCAATCCTTCATGCTGTCTTAGAGGCAGCAGCAGGCTTTTTGGCCTGCTTACCTTTGTTAAAGCCTGGTTAGGTCTCCAGACCGACTTGGACTGGGCAAAAGTTCCCTCTTGTTTTGTATTAGAGGAAGTTGATGCAGCGCTCGTTTTAAAGTTTCGAAAGGCACGAAAATTAATCTGTTTGGTCCTTGATTTATTAGACCTGTCCTGAGGGAGGGCATGTCCTTTCCCTCCCGTGATATCAGAAATGATCTCCTTCAAACCAGGCCCGAATAGGGTCTGCCCCTTGAAGGGAATATTAAGAAGCTTAGACTTTGAAGTAACGTCAGCTGACCATGATTTAAGCCATAGCGCCCTACGCGCCTGAATAGCAAAACCAGAATTCTTAGCCGTTAGTTTAGTCAAATGAACAATGGCATCAGAAACAAATGAATTGGCTAGCTTAAGTGCTCTAAGCTTGTCAAGTATATCGTCCAATGGGGTCTCTACTTGTAAAGCCTCTTCCACAGACTCAAACCAGAAAGCCGCCGCAGCAGTGACTGGGGCGATGCATGCAAGAGGTTGCAGAATAAAACCTTGTTGAATAAACATTTTCTTAAGGTAACCCTCTAACTTTTTATCCATTGGATCTAAGAAAGCACAACTGTCCTCGACGGGGATAGTAGTATGCTTAGCTAGGGTAGAAACTGCTCCCTCCACCTTAGGGACCGTTTGCCATAAGTCCCGTGTGGCGGCATCTATTGGAAACAATTTCTTAAAAATAGGAGGGGGAGAGAACGGTACACCTGGTCTATCCCATTCCTTAGTAATAATTTCTGAAAACCTTTTAGGTATTGGAAAAACATCAGTGAAAACAGGCACTGCATAGTATTTATCCAATCTGCACAATTTCTCTGGCACTGCAATGGTGTCACAGTCATTCAGAGTAGCTAAAACCTCCCTGAGCAACACGCGGAGGTGTTCAAGCTTAAATTTAAATGTTGCCATATCAGAATCAGGTTGAATCATCTTCCCTGAGTCAGAAACATCACCCACAGAAAAAAGCTCTCCTTCCTCAGCTTCTGCATATTGTGAGGGGGTATCAGACATAGCTACTAAAGCGTCAGAGTGCTCTGTATTCCTTCTAACCCCAGAGCTCTCTCGCTTTCCTCGTAACCCAGGTAGTCTGGATAATACCGCTGACAGTGTATTATCCATGACTGCCGCCATGTCTTGTAAAGTAAACGCCATGGGCGCACTAGATGTAATTGGCGCCTCTTGAGCGTGAGTCCCTTGAGCGGGAGTCAAAGGCTCTGACACGTGGGGCGATTTAGTCGGCATAACTTCCCCCTTGTCAGATTCCTCTGGTGATAAATCTTTTAAAGACAGAATATGGTCTTTATAACTTAAAGTGAAATCAGTACATTTGGTACACATTCTAAGAGGGGGTTCCACCATGGCTCCTAAACATAAAGAACAAGGAGTTTCTTCTATGTCAGACATGTTTAAACAGACTAGCAATGAGACCAGCAAGCTTGGAAAACACTTTACAGAAAGTTAACAAGCAAAAAATAAAAACGGTACTGTGCCTTTAAGAGAAATAAAAAAGGTCAGAATTTGAAAAACAGTGAAAAAAAGCAGTAAATCCAACGAAATTTTTACAGTGTGTATAATAGGCTAACAGAGCATTGCACCCACTTGCAAATGGATGATGAACCCCTTAGTTTCAAAAACGGATCAAAAAAACGAAATAGACGTTTTTTAACAGTCACAACCAACTGCCACAGCTCTGCTGTGGCCCTACCTTGCCATACAAACGACTTTGGAAAGCACCAAAACCCTTCAGAGAGGTCCTAAGCATTCAGGGAACTCCTTCAGGAAAACTGGATGTCTCAGTCTGCAAAAGTTAATGCGCATCTAGGCGCGAAATTAGGCCCCTCCCACTTCCTGTCTACACAGTGAGAGGCCTAACAAAATTATCCTAGGCAAATTTTAGCCAGCCATGTGGAAAAAAACTGGGCCAAAATAAAGTTTATCACCAGAAAGCATATAAAAAATGTTTAAGCACTCCCAGCAAACGTTTTATATTTCAGTAATTTGAAAAAATAATGAGTGTTACCTCTAATAGTAAGCATGATACTAATCGTTATTAAATCACTGTAATCAGGCTTACCTTAAATAAATCTGGTATCAACAGCATTTTCTAGCATATACATTTCTCTAGAAACATTTATACTGCACATACCTCATAGCAGGATACCCTGCATGCCATTCCCCAAGCTGAAGTTACCTCTCTCTTCAGTTATGTGTGAGAACAGCAATGGATCTTAATTACAACCTGCTAAGATTATTAGAGACCACAGGCAGACTCTTCTTCTATTTTCTGCCTGAGACCAAAATAGTACAACTCCGGTACCATTTAAAAATAACAAACTTTTGAATTGAAGAAAAAACAACTAAATTACACTACATCTCTCTAACTGCTTCCATGCTTGTCGAGAGCTGCAAGAGAATGACTGGAGGTGGCAGTTAGGGGAGGAGCTATATAGACAGCTCTGCTGTGGGTGATCCTCTTGCAGCTTCCTGTTGGGAAGGAGAATATCCCACAAGTAATGGATGATCCGTGGACTGGATACACCTTACAAGAGAAAATCTGTTTACAATCCGGATTCCAAAGAAGCAAAAACAGCAAGAAGCCTTCTAAACAGCAGAGCCATCTGAAATATGCGCATCTCACTCTACAGGAAGTGAAGAAAAGCGCCAAAAAAAGCTCTGACATCAAAGAATCAGAAACTCCCTAAAAGGGGCGGTCCTACAGCTGAGAAAAAAAGCCATTTTTTTTTTCAACTTTCTTGAAAACAGGCTTAAAAACAAACAATAAAACCCCCCAAAAAAAAAGTATATAATCCGTTAGTAAAAACGGATCCTCACTGAGCCATCAATAAAATAAATAACTCTTCACACTAACAGTATCTGCAAAAACTGCCATAAGAACCTGCACCCTGAAGGAATAATAAAAAACGTCCTCCTGCAGCGTTTCAACTGAATAAGTGCCAAAATTTTCCCTACTTACATAGAAAAATAAAACTGGCTCTTACCTTAACATTTATCTGTCCGGCAGTAGGACGGCTCACCTGGTTTGAGAGGATGCCATCCCTCACATATACCTGTGGAAATACAGAAAAACTGAGTAAACCTACTCAGGCTAGCTAATTAGGGAAGCAAAATGTTTTGGGAAAAGGCAGTGAGGATTGTACCCCACAAGTTCCCAATTGCTTAAAAGCCACCACTGCCCAACTGAAGAGACTGACATGGGCTAAGGCTAGACCCTTTAGAAAGATCAGAACAAACCTACTCTGCTTCTAAAATAAAAAAAAATCTTGACTGTAGATCAGACACCAAAACTTCACCTCCACCTGCACCTTAGGCAAAGAGAATGACTGGGGATTGTGTGTAAGGGAAGTGACATATATAGCAGCTTTGCTGTAGTGCTCTTTGCCCCCTCCTGCTGGCCAGGAGTGATATTCCCACTAGTAATTGATGAATCTGTGGACTCACCATATTTTAGGAAAGAAACATGTTCCAAATCTGAATGTGGTGTGCTGGTTGTCTGTTCAGAAAGTGTATTCTGGTGTGGTTGATATTGTGCCCTCTGATCATATCTCTTGATCTCTTTGGGTCTAACGACTCTTTCTTCCATGGAAGGAGCCTCAGTATTTTTCAATATTCCCAGTTTTGGAGGTGCACTAGCAGATGCAGAGGATCTACCCCCTTCGTCAAAGGAATACTCTGTTTCACTCTCAGAGAACTATACATTTTTTGGTTTATTACCTCTGCGTCTGCGATTGCCCCTTCTCTGGTTACCAGTAAATTTGTTGCATCTAAATTCCTCCCATTTTTTGTGATTCCAGATGTATACTGAATTGGTCTGATAATCAGATCTATCTATCAATAACTTGGAGTGTTTATTCTCCATTACCAGACTTTTACCCTTGGCTACCATGCCCTGCAATATGCAATCAAATTTCTCAAATTGTGGTTCACTGCTACGTTTGTCCATCTCTAGTTGTAAATCACGTTTCTTTTTTAACATTATTTAGTTGTTTCATTTCATTCATGATACGTTTTGGGTTTATTACCTCTGCGTCTGCGATTGCCCCTTCTCTTGTTACCAGTAAATTGGTTGCGTCTAAATTCCCCGCCATTTTTTAACATTATTTAGTTAATATTTTATAGTCCCTTAGCATGAGCGTGAGTCTTGATGAGCATTCGGAAAGAATGATTTTCCAACCATCGATAAAGTCTTTTTCACTGGGGTCAACATCAAAAGTGGGGAACTTATATACCTTAGGGGCCAAGCGTAAGTGCTTGTTCAACACCGTGAAGATAACGGAGCCCCTCTGCACCATAGCGTTTGTGTCAGGAGTACAGATGGCTTGCGTTGGGCATCGGGTAAGCAGGTACCAATTTGTACTGATATGTGAGGGAGTGTATGAATGATGGGTGGTACTTTGAACTTTTCCAAGTGTGGACATAGACATTACTAGTCACAAAACCGGCTCTACGTCTTGAATATTTGTCTTATCGATATCCCCTGGAGATATCAGAGAGTTGCTTTTTATCTATCTGTAATGGTACCACAGTATATAATGAAAACTTCACAACAAGCAAAAATAACAAAAAAATACCTTTTTTTTCCTTAATGCCTGCCACAGCGAGAGGCAATAATATGCTGGAATGTGTACAAATTTTTTCAGATGACAAAGGGGTTTTGTCATTAAGTACCCTGTTTGAATTTATGGAATCCCTATAACTAAAAGAGTGTAAAACACAGTGAGATGTCTGGAATTTTTAATAAGTACATGGAACAGGGAATGATTCCAAGAGGCCTAAGGGTATATAAGTTCCCGACTTTTGATGTTGACCCCAGTGAAAAAGACTTTATCGATGGTTGGAACAGCATTCTTACCAAATGCTCATCAAGACTCATGCTCATGGACTATAAAATACTAACTAAATAATGTTAAAAAACGGGGGGGATTTAGATGCAAACAATTTACTGGTAACCAGAGAAGGGGCAATCGCAGACGCAGAGGTAATAAACCCAAAACGTATCATTCTCTGAGAGTAAAACAGAGTATTCCTCTGACAAAGGGGGTAGATCCTCTGCATCTGCTAGTGCACCTCCATAACTGGGGATATACACTTTCTGAACAGACAACCAGCATACCACATTCAGATTTGGAACAGGTTTTTCCACAGGCACAGGGCCAAGTGGGAGAGATGCAACAAACACAGAATGCTCTAGGGAGATACCCACTTAAGCGGAGTGGACCACAAAGCAAATACAAATAGCTAATAATGTGATCAATCTCTCTTCAGTAGTACTTACACCTGAATAATATTAGCTCCTTGGTTTTGGTTTACATACTTCAATGTATTCCAGACACTTTTGGATGTTAATCGTCTTATTAGAAATCTTACCTTGAGGAAGCTCTTTAGGGATTGTGAATCCGATTTGGGCACTTCAGACACACATTTCTTTTCAACTGTAAACAACCTCCATGAATTTGACGAAATGTGCGACTTAGTGTCACTACATTTGCTAAAGACGGAATCCAGAACTCCATTGGGTACTGTGAACAGGGGTGTGTTTGAAAGATGGCACCCTGAGAAACCTGTTGAGACACTTTAGGTCTAAAATGGGATGAAAAATTCCCTTTTTCTTGGGAACTACAAACAGATTTGAATAGAATCCTAGACCCTGTTCCTTTACTGGAACTGAACAATCACTCCCAGAGAGAAAAGATCCTGAACGCAGTTCAAGAATGCCTCTCTTTTACCTGATTTACAGACAACCTTGAGAGGTGAAACCTGCCCCTGGGAGGGAGAAAATGTTATTCTATCTTGTAATAGCTGACCCATCATGCTCAGCTGAGGGTTTCTTAGATAGTTTCCCCTTGTTCCAGGATAGACCGGGTCTCCAAGAGGACTTGGATTGTTCCTGTTTGGAAGCTGAGGAGGAAGGCTTTTAACCCTTGAAATTACGAAAGTACCAGTCCAGGACCAAACAAAGTCTTACTCTTTTAAGGAAGCGGCAAAAGATTAGACTTGGATGAAACATCAGCTGACCAAGACTTAAGCCACAAAGCCCTGCGAGCCAAGACAGACAAACCAGAAAGCTTGGCCCCTAATTTAATAACTTGCATATTAGAATCAGAAATAAAAGAATCGACTAGCTTAAGAGCCTTAATCCTATCCTGAATTTCCTCCAACGAAGTTTCCTCTAAAATAAACTCAGATAAAGCATTGCACCAATAAGATGCTGCACTTGTTACTGTGGCAATACAAACTGCAGGTTGCCATTGAAGACCATGATGCACATACATCTTCTTCAACTATACCTCCAGCTTCTTATCCATCGGATCCTTAAAAGAGCAACTATCTTCTATAGGGATCATAGTTCTCTTAGCCAGAGAAGAAATAGCCCCTTCTACTTTAGGCACCGTGCGCCAAGAATCCTTAAAGGATTCAGCAATAGGAAACATCTTCTTAAAAACTGAAGACAGGGAGAACGGAATCCCTGGTCTTTCCCATTCCTGTGTAATAATCTCCGCCACACAATCTGGAACAGGAAACACTTCCGTAGAGGAAGAGACATCATAAAATCTATAAGCTTACTAGAGATTTCTTAGGGTTAACTACAACAGGAGAGTCAGAATCATCCAAAGAAGCCAAAACCTCTTAAAGGGACAGTCTAGGCCAAAATAAACTTTCATGATTCAGATAGAGCATGTAATGTTAAACAATTTTCTGATTTACTTTTATCACCAATTTTGCTTTGTTCTCTTGGTATTCTTAGTTGAAAACTTAACCTAGGAGGTTCATATGCTAATTTATTAGACCTTGAAGCCCACCTCTTTTCAGATTGCATTTTAACAGTTTTCACCACTAGAGGGTGTTAGTTCACGTATTTCATATAGATAACACTGTGCTCGTGCACGTGAAGTTATCTGGGAGCAGGCACTGATTGGCTAGACTGCAAGTCTGTCAAAAGAACTGAAAAAAGGGGCAGTTTGCAGAGGCTTAGATACAAGATAATCACAGAGGTTAAAAGTATATTATTATAACTGTGTTGTTTATGCAAAACTGGGGAATGGGTAATAAAGGGATTATCTTTCTTTTAAAACAATAAAAATTCTGGAGTAGACTGTCCCTTTAATAAAACATGAAGGTGTTCAAGCTTAAACCTAAAGCTTATGTCTGCCACCTCAGACAAAAGATTAACACTGTCAGAATCAGAGATTTCACCCTCAGAAAGAACTGAGGTAACATCCTCTGTAGAATTATGAGATCAGCCTGTATAGAAGCTACTGAGACCGGTACTTTACAATCTATTAAGTGTTTAGTTTTCCTCTTGCGTTTCCTAAAACAGGAAAGGCAGATAAATCTGCAGATACCGCAGAAGATATCTGTGCAGCGAAATCTGTGGGCAAATATACCCCACCAGGAGGTTGAGAGGAACCGCAGGGCACTGCATTTGACTCCATAGAGGCTTGGGATGTTTCAGGAGAAGGCTGCAGCATTGCCTGAACAGCATCATCTTGAGAGACATTATGCTCATAAGGCAATAATTTTTCTTTACATTGTAGCTTTCTAGCTAAACAAGTAGTACAAAATTGCAAAGGAGAAACAATTTGCGCCTCTAAACATAATAAACATTTATTAAAAACAATATCATTATCCATGTGCATAGCTAAGAAAAAAGGAAATTTATTCTTACCTGATAAATTTATTTCTTTTACGATATGACGAGTCCACGGATTTCATCCTTACTTATGGGATTACGCCTCCTGTTCAGCAGGAAGTGGCAAAGAGCACCACAGCAGAGCTGTATATATAGCTCCTCCCTTCTCTCCCACTCCAGTCATTCGACCAAAGTTAGGAAGAGAAAGGAAAAGCCAAAGGTGCAGAGGTGACTGAAGTATAACAAAAATAATAACTTGTCTTAGCAATGACAGGGTGGGCCGTGGACTCGTCATATCGTAAAAGAAATAAATTTATCAGGTAAGCATAAATTTCCTTTTCTTTTACAAGATATGACGAATCCACGGATTTCATCCTTACTTATGGGATACAATACCAAAGCTATAGGACACGGATGAAAGGGAGGGACAAGACAGGAACCTAAACGGAAGGCACCACTGCTTGAAAAACCTTTCTCCCAAAACCAGCCTCAGAAGAAGCAAAAGTATCAAATTTGTAAAATTTGGAAAACGTGTGAAGAGACGACCAAGTTGCAGCCTTGCAAATCTGTTCAACAGAAGCATCGTTTTTAAATGCCCATGAGGAAGCCACAGCCCTAGTAGAATGAGCAGTAATTCTTTCAGGAGGCTGTGGTCCAGTAGTCTCATATGCCAGACGGATGATACTCTTCAGCCAAAAAGAAAGAGAGGTAGCCGTAGCTTTCTGGCCCCTACGCTTTCCAGAAAACACAACAAATAATGAAGATGATTGACGAAATTCCTTAGTCACCTGCAAGTAAAACTTGAGGGCACGGACCACGTCCAAGTTATGCAACAGACGCTCCTTCTTAGAAGAAGGATTAGGACATAATGAATTAACAACAATTTCCTGATTAATATTCTTATTTGAAACAACCTTAGGAAGGAAACCAGATTTGGTACGTAAAAACCACCTTATCAGAATGGAAGATAAGATAAGGCGAGTCACATTGTAACGCTGAGAGCTCAGAAACTCTACGAGCAGAAGAAATAGCAACCAAAAATAAAACCTTCCAACATAACAACTTAATATCTATGGAATGCATGGGTTCAAACGAAATCCCTTGAAGAACATTAAGAACTAAATTCAAACTCCAGGGTGGAGCAATTGGTTTAAACACAGGCTTGATTCTGGTTAGAGCCTGACAAAAAGACTGAACGTCGAACATCTGCCAAACGTTTGTGTAGTAAAATTGACAAAGCAGAGATTTGTCCCTTTAAGGAACTTGCTGATAACCCTTTCTCCAATCCTTCTTAGAGATAATACAGAATCCTGGGAATCCTAACTCTACTCCATGAGTAGCCCATGGATTCACACCAATAAAGATATTTACGCCATATCTTATGGTAGATCTTTCTAATAACAGGCTTACGTGCCTGAATCAAAGTATCAATGACCAAATCAGAGAACCCCCGCTTAGATAAAATCAAGCATTTAATCTCCATGCAGTCAGTTGCAGAGAAACTAGATTCAGGTGTTGGAAGGGTCCCTGAATGAGAAGGTCCTGCCTCAATGGAAGCTTCCACGGCGGCAGAGAGGACATGTCCACTAGATCGGCATACCAAGTCCTGCGAGGCCACGCAGGCGCGATTAGAATTACTGAAGCCCTCTCCTGTTTGATCCGAGCAATCACCCGGGGAAGGAGAGCAAACAGTAGAAACACATAAGCTAGGTTGAACGACCAAGGCACTGCCAAGGCATCTATTAGTTCGGCCTGAGGATCCCTTGACCTGGATCCGTATCTTGGGAGCTTGGCATTCTGACGAGACACCATCAGATCCAATTCCGGTCTGCCCCATCTGAGAATCAGGGTGGCAAAGACCTCCGGATGGAGTTCCCACTCCCCCGGATGAAACGTCTGTCTGCTTAAAAAGTCCGCTTCCCAGTTGTCCACTCCTGGGATGTAGATTGCTGACAGATAACAAGAGTGAGCCTCCGCCCACCGAATTATCTTGGATACTTCTGTCATCGCTAAGGAACTCTTTGTTCCTCCCTGATGATTGATGTAAGCCACAGTCGTGATGTTGTCCGACTGAAAACGAATGAATTTGGCCGAAGCCACACACCCTGAGCCTTCAGGGAATTCCAGACTGCACCCCAACCTAGTAGGCTGGCGACCGTTGTCACTATCACCCATGAGGGTCTGCGGAAGCACGTCCCTTGGGACAGATGATCCGGCGACAACCACCAAAGAAGAGAGTCTCTTGTCTCCTGATCCAGATCTATCTGAGGAGACAAATTTGCATAATCTCCATTCCACTGCCTGAGCATGCTCAGTTGTAGCGGTCTGAGATGAAAACGAGCAAACGGAATGATGTCCATTGCCGCCACCATCAATCCTATTAACTCCATGCACTGAGCCACTGATGGCCGAGGATTGGACTGAAGGGCTCGGCATGTATTCAGAATCTTTAACTTTCTGACCTCTGTCAAGAAAATGTTCATGGATATGGAATCTATCAAAGTTCCCAAGAAGGGAACCCTTGTCTGTGGAATTAGTGAACTCTTTTCTAGATTCACCTTCCACCCGTGAGTCCTCAGAAAGGACAGAACCAAGTCTGTATAAGACTTTGTCAGAAGGTAAGATGACACCTGGATCAGAATATCGTCTAGGTAAGGCGCCACTGCAATACCCTGCGGCCTGAGAACCGCCAGAAGGGACCCTAGAACCTTCGTGAAGATCCTGGGTGCTGTGGCCAACCCGAAAAGAAGAGCCACGAACCGAAAATGTTTGTCCAGGAAGGCAAACCTTAGGAACTGATGATGATCCTTGTGGATAGGAATATGAAGGTATGTATCTTTCAAGTCCACGGTAGTCATATATTGACCCTCCTGGATCAATGGTAGAATTGTTCGAATAGTCTCCATTTTGAAGGATGGGACTCTGAGAAACTTGTTTAGACTCTTGAGATCTAAAATGGGTCTGAACGTTCCCTCTTTTTTGGGAACCACAAAAAGATTTGAGTAAAACCCCTGCCCCTGTTCCAGTATTGGAACGGGACAAATTACTCCCATAGTAGAGAGGTCTTTTACACAATGTAAGAACAGCTCTCTTTTTATCTGATCTACAGACAATCGTGAAAGAAGAAACCTCCCCTTTTGAGAGAATTTTTGAATTCCATTTGATATCCTTGGGACACGATTTCCAGTGTTCAGGGGTCCTGAACATCTCTTATCCAAGCCTGGACAAAGAGAGAAAGTCTGCCCCCTACTAGATCCGGTCCCGGATCGGGGGCCGCCCCTTCATGCTGTCTTGGGAGCAGCAGTGGGCTTCTTGGGTTGTTTACCTTTTTTCCAAGCCTGGTTGGGTCTCCAGACAGTCTTGGCTTGAGCAAAATTCCCTTCCTGTTTAGTGGAAGAAGAAGCGGGGACTCCGTTGAAGTTCCGAATGGAACGAAAATTATTTTGTTTACCCCTCAGTTTAGCTGCTTTATCCTGAGGTAGGAGATGACCCTTACCTCCCGTAATGTCAGAAATGATTTCTTTCAAGTCAGGCCCGAATAGGGTTTTCCCCTTGAAAGGAATTGTCAAAAGCTTTGACTTAGATGACACATCAGCAGACCAAGATTTTAACCATAATGCTCTACGCTCACCAGAAACAGCAGTTATGAAGCAGCGGTCACAAAGGCCGCTGCTCCATAACCTGTCTGCCTGCTCTGAGCAGGTGGACAGACATTGCCGGAAATCAACCAGATCGAGTACCATCGGGTTAATTGACACCCCCCTGCTGGCGGCTCATTGGCCGCGAGTCTGCAGGGGGCGGCGTTGCACCAGCAGCTCTTGTGAGCTGCTGGTGCAATGCTGAAGACGGCGAGCGTATTGCTCGCCGTATTCAGCGAGGTCTGGCGGACCTGATCCGCAGTGTCGGATCAGGTCCGCCAGACCTTGATACATATGCCCCATAGGGTCTTTGAAAGCACAACTGTCCTCAATAGGAATAGTAGTACGCTTAGCCAGGGTAGATATAGCTCCCTCCACCTTAGTGACTGAGTCCCGGACAGTGTCAGCTATGGAATACATGGGAGAAGGTGAGAACGGGATACCTGGTCTTTCCCATTCCCGTGTAATAATTTCCGAAATTCTCTTAGGAACCAGAAAAACAGAGTAAGCAGGCACTTCTAAATATTTGTCCATCTTACACAATTTCTCTGGTGGAAACACAATAGAGTCACAGTCATCCAGAGTCGCTAAAAAATCTCCCGAAGTAACAGGCGGAGGTGTTCAAGCTTAAATCTAAATGACATTACGTCCGAGTCCATCTGAGGTAACGCACTTCCCGAGTCGGAAAGTTCCCCCTCAGACAGAAGTTCCCTGACCCCCAATTCAGATCCCTGTAAGGGTATATCGGAAATAGCCATCAAAGCATCAGAAGTCGCAGGGATCAGAGTGGCTTCTATCCTGCTGCGTTTGCCCTGCAATACTGGCAACTTAGACAAAACCTCTGTAAGGGTAGATGACATAACTGCAGCCATATCTGCCATATATGCAGTGTAAATGAAGTGGACGCGGTTGAAGAACCCAGCGTCGCTTGGGTGGGCGTTAAAGGTTGTGACGCTTGGGGAGAAAGTAGCTGCATACCCTGATTCTCATTTCTCATCAGACTGAGAAGCATCCTTAGACACACTTTCCTTAAAGAAAATCTGCTCTTTACAGTGTAAGGCCCTTTCAGTACATGAAGGACAAAAAGTAAGAGGGGATTCCACAATGGCATCTAAACACATAGAACAAGTATTTTCCTCAAGTTCAGACAGACTAGCAATAGCAATAATAGTCGTTCTTTACTTGATATATTGAGCTCTGAAGTCAAATTACATAGACAAAAATTATGAACTAAAACGTGTACTGCACCTTTAAATAATAAAAGCACAACAATTTTTCTGTTATCAGCAAAGCAGCGTTTGCGGTAATAAAAAAATGCCCTTACGTGTCCAAATAGACTTTACAATATTACACCGCTTGTTTGGCAATGTTATTTATTTTTCAACTTTATCAATACTTTAGGCCCCTGCACCTCGCCAAAGCTCTGCTGTGGCGCTTACCTGCCCCCAGATCACACTGCTTCGGCTTAGATAGCGTTCCTAAGTCCCTCTGTACCCTTGGAGTACAAAATAACTTAGGCCCCACCGGAGCCCAGGACCTTGCTGCTTGATCCGGATGAAGACTGTGCGGCGGAGCGCGCAAAATTAGGCCCCACGTGGGCGTAACTCGAGCCGCACTGAGGCCCGCATGGTCCGAAAACCAACATTTCGGATATCTCAACATAAATGTTAAAAAACGCCATGTGCCCCTCATAATACACACTTTAACAATAAAAGCGCAACACATTTAAAAGAGAAGTCATAACTAAATTAAAAGTTATGAAAAAGAATGACAAGGCAGCACTCAGATATCTTGGATAACAAGTGGTTTATTTTTGCTCTTCCCAACATGTCAAAGACATAGATAGACCCCTAAACCAAAATTGTGATTAAAAAGGAGTTATTTACACATACCAGGCCTGGTTAACAGAACAATTCCTTACATCAAATTATGTAATTACTGAATACAGAGAAGTGCAATCATGTAACAAAAACGCTTCCATGTATAACATTTGTGTTAAGGATACAATAAGCAACAATAAACACCATTAGACATTAAGTAGCAAATGTCCAGAACCATCAAAGCACTTAGTGTGAATCACACGCTCTGTATTGCATGGGAAAGTTGCCCAGTAAAGTTCCAGCGTAACTGATTTTGAGCCAACCAGCATAACAAGGAAAAAGCAGCCTCACCACCATTCGCGGTAGAAGTTCCTGATTACACCTGTGTCGTTACCTCTGTATTCAATTCACAAGCTTCACAGAGAGCGTGACGATATCACAGAAAGGTAACTGTGTGTAGTCCTCTTTTCCGGTTATCACCTCCTTTTAGATTATGGACACGGAACTCCCCAACAAGGCCGCTGACTTTAATGCTGGTAACCGCAACCGCTCCTCAGTAATGTGGTAATTCAAAACCGCTGACAGGTAAGTGTACTCCACTTCAAAAGTTGCCGCTTCTCAGACGTCTCCCCTTGTTGGGGAGTTCCGTGTCCATAATCTAAAAGGAGGTGATAACCGGAAAAGAGGACTACACACAGTTACCTTTCTGTGATATCGTCACGCTCTCTGTGAAGCTTGTGAATTGAATACAGAGGTAACGACACAGGTGTAATCAGGAACTTCTACCGTGAATGCTGGTGAGGCTGCTTTTTCCTTGTTATGCTGGTTGGCTCAAAATCAGTTACGCTGGAACTTTACTGGGCAACTTTCCCATGCAATACAGAGCGTGTGATTCACACTAAGTGCTCTGATGGTTCTGGACATTTGCTACTTAATGTCTAATGGTGTTTATTGTTGCTTATTGTATCCTTAACACAAATGTTATACATGGAAGCGTTTTTGTTACATGATTGCGCTTCTCTGTATTCAGTAATTACATAATTTGATGTAAGGAATTGTTCTGTTAACCAGGCCTGGTATGTGTAAAAAACTCCTTTTTAATCACAATTTTGGTTTAGGGGTCTATGTCTTTGACATGTTGGGAAGAGCAAAAATAAACCACTTGTTATCCAAGATATCTGAGTGCTGCCTTGTCATTCTTTTTCATAACTTTTAATTTAGTTATGACTTCTCTTTTAAATGTTTTAGGCAATTTTGGTTATGACTGCAAGCACCTGTCTCTTTAAGATTTTATAACAATAGTCGAGTGCACAACAACCTTTTCATATGGAAAAAAAAATAAAAAAAAATAAAAGAGCAACAACCGTAAATATAGCTCTCTCCCAGGCCTGTTATTCTTTGACCTAATAACACCAGCTCATAGACAGCAAACCACATCTCCCAGCGTCAGCCCACATATTATACAATATTACACCGCTTGTTTGGCAATGTTATTTATTTTTCAACTTTATCAATACTTTAGGCCCCTGCACCTCGCCAAAGCTCTGCTGTGGCGCTTACCTGCCCCCAGATCACACTGCTTCGGCTTAGATAGCGTTCCTAAGTCCCTCTGTACCCTTGGAGTACAAAATAACTTAGGCCCCACCGGAGCCCAGGACCTTGCTGCTTGATCCGGATGAAGACTGTGCGGCGGAGCGCGCAAAATTAGGCCCCGCCCACCGTGGGCGTAACTCGAGCCGCACTGAGGCCCGCATGGTCCGAAAACCAACATTTCGGATATCTCAACATAAATGTTAAAAAACGCCATGTGCCCCTCATAATACACACTTTAACAATAAAAGCGCAACACATTTAAAAGAGAAGTCATAACTAAATTAAAAGTTATGAAAAAGAATGACAAGGCAGCACTCAGATATCTTGGATAACAAGTGGTTTATTTTTGCTCTTCCCAACATGTCAAAGACATAGATAGACCCCTAAACCAAAATTGTGATTAAAAAGGAGTTATTTACACATACCAGGCCTGGTTAACAGAACAATTCCTTACATCAAATTATGTAATTACTGAATACAGAGAAGTGCAATCATGTAACAAAAACGCTTCCATGTATAACATTTGTGTTAAGGATACAATAAGCAACAATAAACACCATTAGACATTAAGTAGCAAATGTCCAGAACCATCAAAGCACTTAGTGTGAATCACACGCTCTGTATTGCATGGGAAAGTTGCCCAGTAAAGTTCCAGCGTAACTGATTTTGAGCCAACCAGCATAACAAGGAAAAAGCAGCCTCACCACTATTCGCGGTAGAAGTTCCTGATTACACCTGTGTCGTTACCTCTGTATTCAATTCACAAGCTTCACAGAGAGCGTGACGATATCACAGAAAGGTAACTGTGTGTAGTCCTCTTTTCCGGTTATCACCTCCTTTTAGATTATGGACACGGAACTCCCCAACAAGGCCGCTGACTTTAATGCTGGTAACCGCAACCGCTCCTCAGTAATGTGGTAATTCAAAACCGCTGACAGGTAAGTGTACTCCACTTCAAAAGTTGCCGCTTCTCAGACGTCTCCCCTTGTTGGGGAGTTCCGTGTCCATAATCTAAAAGGAGGTGATAACCGGAAAAGAGGACTACACACAGTTACCTTTCTGTGATATCGTCACGCTCTCTGTGAAGCTTGTGAATTGAATACAGAGGTAACGACACAGGTGTAATCAGGAACTTCTACCGTGAATGCTGGTGAGGCTGCTTTTTCCTTGTTATGCTGGTTGGCTCAAAATCAGTTACGCTGGAACTTTACTGGGCAACTTTCCCATGCAATACAGAGCGTGTGATTCACACTAAGTGCTCTGATGGTTCTGGACATTTGCTACTTAATGTCTAATGGTGTTTATTGTTGCTTATTGTATCCTTAACACAAATGTTATACATGGAAGCGTTTTTGTTACATGATTGCGCTTCTCTGTATTCAGTAATTACATAATTTGATGTAAGGAATTGTTCTGTTAACCAGGCCTGGTATGTGTAAAAAACTCCTTTTTAATCACAATTTTGGTTTAGGGGTCTATGTCTTTGACATGTTGGGAAGAGCAAAAATAAACCACTTGTTATCCAAGATATCTGAGTGCTGCCTTGTCATTCTTTTTCATAACTTTTAATTTAGTTATGACTTCTCTTTTAAATGTTTTAGGCAATTTTGGTTATGACTGCAAGCACCTGTCTCTTTAAGATTTTATAACAATAGTCGAGTGCACAACAACCTTTTCATATGGAAAAAAAAATAAAAAAAAATAAAAGAGCAACAACCGTAAATATAGCTCTCTCCCAGGCCTGTTATTCTTTGACCTAATAACACCAGCTCATAGACAGCAAACCACATCTCCCAGCGTCAGCCCACATATTATAAGTTAAAAAACAAACACACTGATAAATATCAATATAAAAGGGAATCCAGGTACACCCTTTCCATTTCTATAGTGCCTACTGATTATCCCTCCCCAGTTAGTGAAAAATGTCAGCCTGTTCTGATGTATCAAGTCTCCCCAGAAACAAATGACTGAACATACCTCAATGCTGCTTGTAGCATGACACAGTTCTCCACACTGAAGATATTTCTTTACACTACCTTCAACTGCTCAGTGGAAAACCAGCCGGATCTTAGATAATGTTTGCTAAGATCATTAACATCAGGGCAGAAAAATAAGATGTCTCCACTCCTCCTAGGGATTAAGTGTCTGATGATTTCTCCCTGAGAAAAATAGTACTCACTGGCACCATTTTAAAATAAAAAACTTATTGATTGAAGAATCTAAACTAACATCTCACTTTACCTCTTCCTATCACTAACACAGGCAAAGAGAATGACTGGAGTGGGAGGGAAGGGAGGAGCTATATATATACAGCTCTGCTGTGGTGCTCTTTGCCACTTCCTGCTGAACAGGAGGCGTAATCCCATAAGGATGAAATCCGTGGACTCGTCATATCTTGTAAAAGAAATCAACCCCAAGAAATAAATTTGAATAAAGGACAACTGTCACTATAAGGAAAACGTAAAAAATGAAAAAACGTTATAAAAAACCCTAAAGTTTGACAACCTAAAGTTTGACAGGCAACTGCACATACACTGAGACAGACTGCAGAAACAACAAAGAGACGCTGATCCACTCCATAGATATGAAACACAAGGATCACATGACCAGCACATCCGGAAAAGCGCATACAAGAAAAAAGGCGCAAAATTTGAAACAGACATAGCAACAGCCGTTACTACACAAACAAAACAAATATTTGTCAAAATTTAAAAATCAACAATTTAGCAACACCCGGTCCTAACGTGCAAATCACATAGTGCCTGCATAATGCCTATCGAATCCTATTTAAAGGACTATTAAACCACAGAAAGAAAAACTGCAGAATATAAATAATTAATCTTTTAAAAGTGCAAAGTCTCCTGAACCTAGAAGACAAAAAAGCACTTACCTGCAGTCTAGCCATCTGGCAGGAAGACAGCTCACAAGGCGTGAAAGGACACAAACTCCTAACAGAGACCTGTGGAAAAAACATAATTTATGCTTACCTGATAAATTTATTTCTCTTGTGGTGTATCCAGTCCATGGATCATCCATTACTTGTGGGATATTCTCCTTCCCAACAGGAAGCTGCAAGAGGATCACCCACAGCAGAGCTGTCTATATAGCTCCTCCCCTAACTGCCACTACCAGTCATTTGACCGAAGACAAGCAAGAGAAAGGAGAAACTATAGGGTGCAGTGGTGACTGTAGTTTAAAAATAAAAAACACCTGCCTTAAAATGACAGGGCGGGCCGTGGACTGGATACACCACAAGAGAAATAAATTTATCAGGTAAGCATAAATTATGTTTTCTCTTGTAAGGTGTATCCAGTCCACGGATCATCCATTACTTGTGGGATACCAATACCAAAGCTATAGGACACGGATGAAGGGAGGGACAAGGCAGGCGCTAAAACGGAAGGCACCACTGCCTGCAAGACCTTTCTCCCAAAAATAGCCTCCGAAGAAGCAAAAGTAGTCAAGTCAAGATTGTGTAAAAGACGTTCCTTCTTTGAAGAAGGATTAGGACATAGTGACGGTACAACAATCTCCTGATTGATATTTTTATTAGATACCACCTTAGGTAAAAAAAAACATAATTTATGCTTACCTGATAAATTTATTTCTCTTGTGGTGTATCCAGTCCATGGATCATCCATTACTTGTGGGATATTCTCCTTCCCAACAGGAAGTTGCAAGAGGATCACCCACAGCAGAGCTGCTATATAGCTCCTCCCCTAACTGCCATATCCAGTCATTCGACCGAAACAAGCCGAGAAAGGAGAAACCATAGGGTGCAGTGGTGACTGTAGTTTAAATTAAAATTTAGACCTGCCTTAAAAAGACAGGGCGGGCCGTGGACTGGATACACCACAAGAGAAATAAATTTATCAGGTAAGCATAAATTATGTTTTCTCTTGTAAGGTGTATCCAGTCCACGGATCATCCATTACTTGGGGGATACCAATACCAAAGCTAAAGTACACGGATGAAGGGAGGGACAAGGCAGGCTTAAATGGAAGGAACCACTGCCTGTAGAACCTTTCTCCCAAAAATAGCCTCCGAAGAAGCAAAAGTATCAAATTTGTAAAATTTTGAAAAGGTATGAAGCGAAGACCAAGTCGCCGCCTTGCAAATCTGTTCAACAGAAGCCTCATTTTTAAAGACCCAGGTGGAAGCCACAGCTCTAGTAGAATGAGCTGTAATCCTTTCAGGGGGCTGCTGTCCAGCAGTCTCATAGGCTAAGCGTATTACGCTCCGAAGCCAAAAAGAAAGAGAGGTTGCCGAAGCTTTTTGACCTCTCCTCTGTCCAGAGTAAACAACAAACAGTGTAGATGTTTGGCGAAAATCTTTAGTAGCTTGTAAGTAAAACTTTAAAGCACGGACCATGTCCAGATTATGTAAAAGGCGTTCCTTCTTTGAAGAAGGATTAGGACACAATGATGGAACAACAATCTCTTGATTGATATTCTTGTTAGAAACTACCTTAGGTAAAAACCCAGGTTTTGTACGCAGAACTACTTTATCTGAATGGAAAATCAGATAAGGAGAATCACATTGTAAGGCAGATAACTCAGAGACTCTCCGAGCCGAGGAAATAGCCATCAAAAACAGAACTTTCCAAGATAAAAGTTTGATATCAATGGAATGAAGGGGTTCAAACGGAACCCCTTGAAGAACTTTAAGAACCAAGTTTAAGCTCCATGGGGGAGCAACAGGTTTAAACACAGGCTTAATTCTAACCAAAGCCTGACAAAAAGCTTGAACGTCTGGAACTTCTGCCAGACGCTTGTGCAAAAGAATAGACAGAGCAGAAATCTGTCCCTTTAAAGAACTAGCTGATAATCCTTTTTCCAAACCCTCTTGGAGAAAGGACAATATCCTAGGAATCCTAACCTTACTCCATGAGTAATTCTTGGATTCACACCAATAAAGGTATTTACGCCATATCTTATGGTAGATTTTCCTGGTGACAGGCTTTCGTGCCTGTATAAGGGTATCAATGACTGACTCGGAGAAGCCACGCTTTGATAAAATCAAGCGTTCAATCTCCATGCAGTCAGTCTCAGAGAAATTAGATTCGGATGATTGAAAGGACCTTGTAGTAGAAGGTCTTGTCTCAGAGGCAGGGTCCATGGTGGAAAGGATGACATGTCCACTAGGTCTGCATACCAGGTCCTGCGTGGCCACGCAGGCGCTATCAAGATCACCGATGCTCTCTCCTGTTTGATTTTGGCAATCAGTTGAGGGAGCAGAGGAAACGGTGGAAACACATAAGCAAGGTTGAAGAACCAAGGCGCTGCTAGAGCATCTATCAGTGCCGCTTCTGGATCCCTGGACCTGGATCTGAAACAAGGAAGCTTGGCGTTCTGGCGAGACGCCATGAGATCCAGTTCTGGTTTGCCACAACGATGAACCAATTGAGCAAACACCTCCGGATGGAGTTCCCACTCCCCCGTATGAAAAGTCTGACGACTTAGAAAATCCGCCTCCTAGTTCTCTGCACCTGGGATATGGATTGCTGATAGGTGGCAAGAGTGAGTCTCTGCCCAGCGAATTATCTTGGAGACTTCTAACATCGCTAGGGAACTCCTGGTTCCCCCTTGATGGTTGATGTAAGCCACAGTCGTGATGTTGTCCGACTGAAATCTGATGAACCTCAGGGTTGCTAACTGAGGCCAAGCTAGAAGAGCATTGAATATTGCTCTTAACTCCAGAATATTTATTGGGAGGAGTTTCTCCTCCTGAGTCCACGATCCCTGAGCCTTCAGGGAATTCCAGACTGCACCCCAACCTAGAAGGCTGGCATCTGTTACAATTGTCCAATCTGGCCTGCGAAAGGTCATACCTTTGGACAGGTGGACCCGAGATAGCCACCAGAGAAGAGAATCTCTGGTCTCTTGATCCAGATTTAGCAGAGGGGACAAATCTGTGTAATCCCCATTCCACTGACTGAGCATGCATAGTTGCAGCGGTCTGAGATGTAGGCGCGCAAATGGCACTATGTCCATCGCCGCTACCATCAAGCCGATTACTTCCATACACTGAGCCACCGAAGGGCGCGGAATAGAATGAAGAACACGGCAAGATTTTAGAAGCTTTGATAACCTGGATTCTGTCAGGTAACTCTTTTCCTCGTTCACCTTCCACCCATGTGACCTGAGAAATGCCAGAACTATGTCCGTATGTGACTTGGCAATCTGAAAGCTTGACACCTGTATCAGGATGTCGTCCAGATAAGGGGCCACTGATATACCTCGCGGTCTTAGGACCGCCAGAAGCGATCCCAGAACCTTTGTAAAGATTCTTGGAGCTGTAGCTAACCCGAAGGGAAGAGCCACAAATTGGTAATGCCTGTCCAGAAAGGCAAACCTTAGGAACCGATGATGATCTTTGTGACTCGGTATGTGAAGGTAAGCATCCTTCAAATCCACTGTGGTCAAGTACTGACCCTCCTGGATCATAGGTAGGATGGTCCGAATAGTTTCCATTTTGAACGATGGAACTCTGAGGAATTTGTTTAAGATCTTTAGATCCAAAATGGGTCTGAAGGTTCCCTCTTTTTTGGGAACCACAAACAGATTTCAATAAAAACCCTGTCCCTGTTCCGACTGTGGAACTGGACAGATCACTCCCATAACTAGGAGGTCTTGCACACAGTGTAAGAATGCCTCTTTCTTTATCTGGTTTACAGATAATCTCGAAAGGTGAAATCTCCCTTGAGGAGGGGAAGCTTTGAAGTCCAGAAGATATCCCTGAGATATGATCTCCAATGCCCAGGGATCCTGAACATCTCTTGCCCACGCCTGGGCGAAGAGAGAAAGTCTGCCCCCTACTAGATCCGTTACTGGATAGGGGGCCGTTCCTTCATGCTGTCTTAGAGGCAGCAGCAGGCTTTCTGGCCTGCTTGCCTTTGTTCCAGGACTGGTTAGGTTTCCAGCCCGGCTTGGATTGAGCAAAAGTTCCCTCTTGTCTTGTAGCAGAGGAAGTTGCACCTGCCTTGAAGTTTCGAAAGGCACGAAAAGTAGACTGTTTGGCCTTTGATTTGGCCCTATCTAAAACAAGTGGGGGAGGGGTGCGCTCAAGGAACAGAGCAGTGAGTGGGACTATCTTAAAATACTGAAAATGCTGATAAAATAGGATCCAATCTGTGGTTAAAAACTATCACACTTTGTGTGTATATAAAATAAGAATAAGAATAAAGGTGCGATATAATTATATTTGGCGTCCGTGTGGTATACTAAAGGCTCATTAAATAATGACAACCTGTGTAGTATAGTAGTGTCCTATTAGATTAGGATTGAAATAACACTATCAAGTGTGTTTGGGAGAATGTGTTGTGGATCCTATTTTATCAGCATTTTCAGTATTTTAAAATAGTCCCACTCACTGCTCTGTTCCTTGAGCGCACCCCACCCCCACTTGTTTTAGATTTTCCTACTTTCTGATACTGGGAGCATATCAGAATTAGGGGTAGCACAGTTGAGTCTAGCACTTTTATCACCACACACCAAATTATATACTTTGATTTGGCCCTGTCTTGAGGAAGGGTATGACCCTTACCTCCAGTAATGTCAGCAATAATTTCCTTCAAACCAGGCCCGAATAGGGTCTGCCCCTTGAAGGGAATGTTAAAGGGCAACTGTAGTCAAATATACTCTCGTGTTGTAACAATAGTATACTCTTAAATAAATCTTTTTTCAATGTACATCCTATTTGAAATCTTATTCGTTTTCAATATATAACTTTTTTAATTTTAATTGTTTTCCAAACCCACTGATTTATAGTCCGTAGCTGTATTCCAATCCTGGAGGACAACTCCAGTTGGAAGATGGCGACTACCGGTCGCAATGCGCATCTGCGATTTCACGCAACGTCATCGGATAGATTGAAATTTAATGTGCGCATGTGCTTTTTTCTGTCTGTTGTCAGCGATGTCGGCTTCTGTGCCAATATGCGCATGCGAGACTAACAGAAAAACATAATTTATGTAAGAACTTACCTGATAAATTTATTTCTTTCATATTAGCAAGAGTCCATGAGCTAGTGACGTATGGGATATACATTCCTACCAGGAGGGGCAAAGTTTCCCAAACCTCAAAATGCCTACAAATACACCCCTCACCACACCCACAAATCAGTTTAACGAATAGCCAAGAAGTGGGGTGATAAGAAAAAAGTGCGAAAGCATAAAAAATAAGGAATTGGAATAATTGTGCTTTATACAAAAAAAATCATAACCACCACAAAAAGGGTGGGCCTCATGGACTCTTGCTAATATGAAAGAAATGAATTTATCAGGTAAGTTCTTACATAAATTATGTTTTCTTTCATGTAATTAGCAAGAGTCCATGAGCTAGTGACGTATGGGATAATGACTACCCAAGATGTGGATCTTTCCACGCAAGAGTCACTAGAGAGGGAGGGATAAAATAAAGACAGCCAATTCCGCTGAAAAATAATCCACACCCAAAATAAAGTTCAAATGATAAAAACTGAAAAATATAAGCAGAAGATTCAAACTGAAACAGCTGCCTGAAGTGCTTTTCTACCAAAAACAGCTTCAGAAGAAGAAAACACATCAAAATGGTAGAATTTAGTAAAAGTATGCAAAGAAGACCAAGTTGCTGCTTTGCAAATCTGATCAACCGAAGCTTCATTCCTAAACGCCCAGGAAGTAGAAACTGACCTAGTAGAATGAGCTGTAATCCTTTGAGGCGGAGTTTTACCCGACTCGACATAAGCATGATGAATTAAAGATTTCAACCAAGATGCCAAAGAAATGGCAGAGGCCTTCTGACCTTTCCTAGAACCGGAAAAGATAACAAATATACGAACCAAAGCTTGTACAAAACAATGAATATCAGGAAGATTAGCAATCTTTCTGTGAAAAAGAACAGAAAGAGCAGAGATTTGTCCTTTCAAGGAACTTGCAGACAAACCTTTATCCAAACCATCCTGAAGAAACTGTAAAATTCTTGGAATTCTAAAAGAATGCCAGGAAAAATGATGAGAAAGACACCAAGAAATATGTCTTCCAGACTCTATAATATATCTCCCTAGATACAGATTTACGAGCCTGTAACATAGTATGAATCACAGAGTCAGAGAAACCTCTTTGACTAAGAATCAAGCGTTCAATCTCCATACCTTTAAGTTTAAGGATTTGAGATCCTGATGGAAAAAACATAATTTATGTAAGAACTTACCTGATAAATTCATTTCTTTCATATTAGCAAGAGTCCATGAGCTAGTGACGTATGGGATATACATTCCTACCAGGAGGGGCAAAGTTTCCCAAACCTCAAAATGCCTATAAATACACCCCTCACCACACCCACAAATCAGTTTAACGAATAGCCAAGAAGTGGGGTGATAAGAAAAAAGTGCGAAAGCATAAAAAATAAGGAATTGGAATAATTGTGCTTTATACAAAAAAATCATAACCACCACAAAAAACATAATTTATGTAAGAACTTACCTGATAAATTCATTTCTTTCATATTAGCAAGAATCCATGAGCTAGTGACGTATGGGATATACATTCCTACCAGGAGGGGCAAAGTTTCCCAAACCTCAAAATGCCTATAAATACACCCCTCACCACACCCACAATTCAGTTTAACGAATAGCCAAGAAGTGGGGTGATAAAAAAGTGCGAAAGCATATAAAATAAGGAATTGGAATAATTGTGGTTTATACAAAAATCATAACCACCCCAAAAAAAGGGCGGGCCTCATGGACTCTTGCTAATATGAAAGAAATGAATTTATCAGGTAAGTTCTTACATAAATTATGTTTTCTTTCATGTAATTAGCAAGAGTCCATGAGCTAGTGACGTATGGGATAATGATTACCCAAGATGTGGATCTTTCCACGCAAGAGTCACTAGAGAGGGAGGGATAAAATAAAGACAGCCAATTCCTGCTGAAAATAATCCACACCCAAAATAAAGTTTAATGAAAAACATAAGCAGAAGATTCAAACTGAAACCGCTGCCTGAAGTACTTTTCTACCAAAAACTGCTTCAGAAGAAGAAAATACATCAAAATGGTAGAATTTAGTAAAAGTATGCAAAGAGGACCAAGTTGCTGCTTTGCAAATCTGATCAATCGAAGCTTCATTCCTAAACGCCCAGGAAGTAGAAACTGACCTAGTAGAATGAGCTGTAATCCTTTGAGGCGGAGATTTACCCGACTCAACATAGGCAAGATGAATTAAAGATTTCAACCAAGATGCCAAAGAAATGGCAGAAGCTTTCTGGCCTTTTCTAGAACCAGAAAAGATAACAAATAAACTAGAAGTCTTTCGGAAAGACTTAGTAGCTTCAACATAATATTTCAAAGCTCTAACAACATCCAAAAAATGCAATGATTTCTCCTTAGAATTCTTAGGATTAGGACATAATGAAGGAACCACAATTTCCCTACTAATGTTGTTAGAATTCACAACTTTAGGTAAAAATTCAAAAGAAGTTCGCAACACTGCCTTATCCTGATGAAAAATCAGAAAAGGAGACTCACAAGAAAGAGCAGATAATTCAGAAACTCTTCTAGCAGAAGAGATTGCCAAAAGGAACAAAACTTTCCAAGAAAGTAATTTAATGTCCAATGAATGCATAGGTTCAAACGGAGGAGCTTGAAGAGCCCCCAGAACCAAATTCAAACTCCAAGGAGGAGAAATTGACTTAATGACAGGTTTTATACGAACCAAAGCTTGTACAAAACAATGAATATCAGGAAGATTAGCAATCTTTCTGTGAAAAAGAACAGAAAGAGCAGAGATTTGTCCTTTCAAAGAACTTGCGGATAAACCTTTATCTAAACCATCCTGAAGAAACTGTAAAATTCTCGGAATTCTAAAAGAATGCCAAGAAAAATGATGAGAAAGACACCAAGAAATATAAGTCTTCCAGACTCTATAATATATCTCTCTGGATACAGATTTACGAGCCTGTAACATAGTATTAATCACAGAGTCAGAGAAACCTCTTTGACCAAGAATCAAGCGTTCAATCTCCATACCTTTAAATTTAAGGATTTGAGATCCTGATGGAAAAAAGGACCTTGCAACAGAAGGTCTGGTCGTAGCAGAAGAGTCCACGGATGGCAAGAGGCCATCCGGACAAGATCCGCATACCAAAACCTGTGAGGCCATGCCGGAGCTACCAGCAGAACAAACGAGCATTCCTTCAGAATCTTGGAGATTACTCTTGGAAGAAGAACTAGAGGCGGAAAGATATAAGCAGGATGATACTTCCAAGGAAGTGATAATGCATCCACTGCTTCCGCCTGAGGATCCCGGGATCTGGACAGATACCTGGGAAGTTTCTTGTTTAGATGAGACGCCATCAGATCTATTTCTGGAAGCTCCCACATTTGAACAATCTGAAGAAATACCTCTGGGTGAAGAGACCATTCGCCCGGATGCAACGTTTGGCGACTGAGATAATCCGCTTCCCAATTGTCTATACCTGGGATATGAACCGCAGAGATTAGACAGGAGCTGGATTCCGCCCAAACCAGAATTCGAGATACTTCTTTCATAGCCAGAGGACTGTGAGTCCCTCCTTGATGATTGATGTATGCCACAGTTGTGACATTGTCTGTCTGAAAACAAATGAACGATTCTCTCTTCAGAAGAGGCCAAGACTGAAGAGCTCTGAAAATTGCACGGAGTTCCAAAATATTGATCGGTAATCTCACCTCCTGAGATTCCCAAACTCCTTGTGCCGTCAGAGATCCCCACACAGCTCCCCAACCTGTGAGACTTGCATCTGTTGAAATTACAGTCCAGGTCGGAAGCACAAAAGAAGCCCCCTGAATTAAACGATGGTGATCTGTCCACCACGTTAGAAAGTGTCGTACAATCGGTTTTAAAGATATTAATTGAGATATCTTTGTGTAATCCTTGCACCATTGATTCAGCATACAGAGCTGAAGAGGTCGCATGTGAAAACGAGCAAAGGGGATCGCGTCCGATGCAGCAGTCAGAAGACCTAGAATTTCCATGCATAAGGCTACCGAAGGGAATGATTGTGACTGAAGGTTTCGACAAGCTGAAATCAATTTTAGACGTCTCTTGTCTGTTAAAGACAGAGTCATGGACACTGAATATATCTGGAAACCCAGAAAGGTTACCCTTGTCTGAGGAATCAATGAACTTTTTGGTGAATTGATCCTCCAACCATGATCTTGAAGAAACAACACAAGTCGATTCGTATGAGATTCTGCTAAATGTAAAGACTGAGCAAGTACCAAGATATCGTCCAAATAAGGAAATACCACAATACCCTGTTCTCTGATTACAGACAGAAGGGCACCGAGAACCTTTGTAAAAATTCTTGGAGCTGTAGCTAGGCCAAACGGCAGAGCCACAAACTGGTAATGCTTGTCCAGAAAAGAGAATCTCAGGAACTGATAATGATCTGGATGAATCGGAATATGCAGATATGCATCCTGTAAATCTATTGTGGACATAAAATGCCCTTGCTGAACAAAAGGCAAGATAGTCCTTACAGTTACCATTTTGAACGTTGGTATCCTTACATAACGATTCAATATTTTTAGATCCAGAACTGGTCTGAAGGAATTCTCCTTCTTTGGTACAATGAAGAGATTTGAATAAAACCCCATCCCCTGTTCCAGAACTGGAACTGGCATAATTACTCCAGCCAACTCTAGATCTGAAACACAATTCAGAAATGCTTGAGCTTTCACTGGATTTACTGGGACACGGGAAAGAAAAAATCTCTTTGCAGGAGGTCTCATCTTGAAACCAATTCTGTACCCTTCTGAAACAATGTTCTGAATCCAAAGATTGTGAACAGAATTGATCCAAATTTCTTTGAAAAAACGTAACCTGCCCCCTACCAGCTGAGCTGGAATGAGGGCCGCACCTTCATGTGGACTTAGAAGCAGGCTTTGCCTTTCTAGAAGGCTTGGATTTATTCCAGACTGGAGATGGTTTCCAAACTGAAACTGCTCCTGAGGATGAAGGATCAGGCTTTTGTTCTTTGTTGAAATGAAAGGAACGAAAACGATTATTAGCCCTGTTTTTACCCTTAGATTTTTTATCATGTGGTAAAAAAGTTCCTTTCCCACCAGTAACAGTTGAGATAATGGAATCCAACTGAGAACCAAATAATTTGTTACCCTGGAAAGAAATGGAAAGTAGAGTTGATTTAGAAGCCATATCAGCATTCCAAGTTTTAAGCCATAAAGCTCTTCTAGCTAAAATAGCTAGAGACATAAACCTGACATCAACTCTGATAATATCAAAAATGGCATCACAGATAAAATTATTAGCATGCTGAAGAAGAATAATAATATTATGAGAATCATGATCTGTTACTTGTTGTGCTAAAGTCTCCAACCAAAAAGTTGAAGCTGCAGCAACATTAGCCAAAGATATAGCAGGTCTAAGAAGATTACCTGAACACAGATAAGCTTTTCTTAGAAAGGATTCAATTTTCCTATCTAAAGGATCTTTAAACGAAGTACCATCTGACGTAGGAATAGTAGTACGTTTAGCAAGGGTAGAAATAGCCCCATCGACTTTAGGGATTTTGTCCCAAAATTCTAATCTGTCAGACGGCACAGGATATAATTGCTTAAAACGTTTAGGAGTAAATGAATCACCCAATTTATCCCATTCTCTGGAAATTACTTCAGAAATAGCATTAGGAACAGGAAAAACTTCTGGAATAACCACAGGAGATTTAAATACCTTATCTAAACGTTTAGAATTAGTATCAAGAGGACCAGAATCCTCTATTTCTAAAGCAATTAGTACTTCTTTAAGTAAAGAACGAATAAATTCCATTTTAAATAAATATGAAGATTTATCAGCATCAATCTCTGAGACAGAATCCTCTGAACCAGAAGAGTCATCAGAATCAGAATGATGATGTTCATTTAAAAATTCATCTGTAGAGAGAGAAGTTTTAAAAGATTTTATGTTTACTAGAAGGAGAAATAACAGACATAGCCTTCTTGATGGATTCAGAAACAAAATCTCTTATGTTATCAGGAACATTCTGCACCTTAGATGTTGAGGGAACTGCAACAGGCAATGGTACATTACTAAAGGAAATATTATCTGCTTTAACAAGTTTGTCATGACAATTAATACAAACAACAGCCGGAGGAATAGCTACCAAAAGTTTACAGCAGATACACTTAGCTTTGGTAGTTCCAGCACTAGACAGCGATTTTCCTGAAGTATCTTCTGACTCAGATGCAACGTGAGACATCTTGCAATATGTAAGAGAAAAAACAACATATAAAGCAAAATTGATCAAATTCCTTAAATGACAGTTTCAGGAATGGGAAAAAATGCCAATAAACAAGCTTCTAGTAACCAGAAGCAAAGAAAAAATGAGACTGAAATAATGTGGAGACAAAAGCGACGCCCATATTTTTTGGCGCCAAATAATACGCCCACATTGTTTGGCGCCTAAATGCTTTTTGGCGCCAAAAATGACGCCACATCCGGAACGCCGACATTTTTGGCGCAAAAGGACGTCAAAAAATGACGCAACTTCCGGCGACACGTATGACGCCGGAAACGGAAAAGATTTTTTGCGCCAAAAAAGTCAGCGCCAAGAATGACGCAATAAAATGAAGCATTTTCAGCCCCCGCGAGCCTAACAGCCCACAGGGAAAAAAAGTCAAATTTTTAAGGTAAGAAAAAATGATTGATTCAAATGCATTATCCCAAATATGAAACTGACTGTCTGAAAATAAGGAATGTTGAACATTCTGAGTCAAGGCAAATAAATGTTTGAATACATATATTTAGAACTTTATAAATAAAGTGCCCAACCATAGCTTAGAGTGTCACAAAAAATAAGATTTACTTACCCCAGGACACTCATCTACATGTTTGTAGAAAGCCAAACCAGTACTGAAACGAAAATCAGCAGAGGTAATGGTATATAAATAAGAGTATATCGTCGATCTGAAAAGGGAGGTAAGAGATGAATCTCTACGACCGATAACAGAGAACCTATGAAATAGACCCCGTAGAAGGAGATCACTGCATTCAAATAGGCAATACTCTCCTCACATCCCTCTGACATTCACTGCACGCTGAGAGGAAAACCGGGCTCCAACTTGCTGCGGAGCGCATATCAACGTAGAATCTAGCACAAACTTACTTCACCACCTCCACAGGAGGCAAAGTTTGTAAAACTGAATTGTGGGTGTGGTGAGGGGTGTATTTATAGGCATTTTGAGGTTTGGGAAACTTTGCCCCTCCTGGTAGGAATGTATATCCCATACGTCACTAGCTCATGGACTCCTGCTAATTACATGAAAGAAAAGGGTGGGTCTCATGGACTCTTGCTAATATGAAAGAAATGAATTTATCAGGTAAGTTCTTACATAAATTATGTTTTCTTTCATGTAATTAGCAAGAGTCCATGAGCTAGTGACGTATGGGATAATGACTACCCAAGATGTGGATCTTTCCACGCAAGAGTCACTAGAGAGGGAGGGATAAAATAAAGACAGCCAATTCCTGCTGAAAATAATCCACACCCAAAATAAAGTTTAATGAAAACATAAGCAGAAGATTCAAACTGAAACAGCTGCCTGAAGTACTTTTCTACCAAAAACTGCTTCAGAAGAAGAAAACACATCAAAATGGTAGAATTTAGTAAAAGTATGCAAAGAGGACCAAGTTGCTGCTTTGCAAATCTGATCAACCGAAGCTTCATTCCTAAACGCCCAGGAAGTAGAAACTGACCTAGTAGAATGAGCTGTAATCCTTTGAGGCGGAGTTTTACCCGACTCAACATAGGCATGATGAATTAAAGATTTCAACCAAGATGCCAAAGAAATGGCAGAAGCTTTCTGGCCTTTTCTAGAACCGGAAAAGATGACAAATAGACTAGAAGTCTTTCGGAAAGACTTAGTAGCTTCAACATAATATTTCAAAGCTCTAACAACATCCAAAGAATGCAACGATTTCTCCTTAGAATTCTTAGGATTAGGACATAATGAAGGAACCACAATTTCTCTACTAATGTTGTTGGAATTCACAACCTTAGGTAAAAATTCAAAAGAAGTTCGCAACACCGCCTTATCCTGATGAAAAATCAGAAAAGGAGACTCACAAGAAAGAATAGATAATTCAGAGTCTCTTCTGGCAGAAGAGATGGCCAAAAGGAACAAAACTTTCCAAGAAAGTAAATTAATGTCCAATGAATGCATGGGTTCAAAAGGAGGAGCTTGAAGAGCCCCCAGAACCAAATTCAAACTCCAAGGAGGAGAAATTGACTTAATGACAGGTTTTATACGAACCAAGGCTTGTACAAAACAATGAATATCAGGAAGATTAGCAATCTTTCTGTGAAAAAGAACAGAAAGAGCAGAGATTTGTCCCTTCAAGGAACTTGCGGACAAACCTTTATCTAAACCATCCTGAAGAAACTGTAAAATTCTCGGAATTCTAAAAGAATGCCAGGAAAAATGATGAGAAAGACACCAGGAAATATAAGTCTTCCAGACTCTATAATATATCTCTCTAGATACAGATTTACGAGCCTGTAACATAGTATTAATCACAGAGTCAGAGAAACCTCTTTGACCAAGAATCAAGCGTTCAATCTCCATACCTTTAAATTTAAGGATTTGAGATCCTGATGGAAAAAAGGACCTTGCGACAGAAGGTCTGGTCTTAACAGAAGAGTCCACGGTTGGCAAGAGGCCATCCGGACAAGATCCGCATACCAAAAACCTGTGAGGCCATGCTGGAGCTACCAGCAGAACAAACGAGCATTCCTTCAGAATCTTGGAGATTACTCTTGGAAGAAGAACTAGAGGCGGAAAGATATAGGCAGGATGATACTTCCAAGGAAGTGATAATGCATCCACTGCCTCCGCCTGAGGATCCCGGGATCTGGACAGATACCTGGGAAGTTTCTTGTTTAGATGAGAAGCCATCAGATCTATTTCTGGAAGTTCCCACATTTGAACAATCTGAAGAAATACCTCTGGGTGAAGAGACCATTCGCCCGGATGCAACGTTTGGCGACTGAGATAATCCGCTTCCCAATTGTCTATACCTGGGATATGAACCGCAGAGATTAGACAGGAGCTGGATTCCGCCCAAACCAGAATTCGAGATACTTCTTTCATAGCCAGAGGACTGTGAGTACCTCTTTGATGATTGATGTATGCCACAGTTGTGACATTGTCTGTCTGAAAACAAATGAACGACTCTCTCTTCAGAAGAGGCCAAGACTGAAGAGCTCTGAAAATTGCACGGAGTTCCAAAATATTGATCAGTAATCTCACCTCCTGAGATTCCCAAACCCCTTGTGCCGTCAGAGACCCCCACGCAGCTGGAACTGGCATAATTACTCCAGCCAACTCTAGATCTGAAACACATTTCAGAAATGCTTAAGCCTTCGCTGGGTTTACTGGGACACGGGAAAGAAAAAAATCTCTTTGCAGGAGGCCCTATCTTGAAGCCAATTCTGTATCCTTCTGAAACAATGTTCTGAAACCAGAGATTGTGAACGGAATTGATCCAAATTTCTTTGAAAAAACGTAATCTGCCCCATACCAGCTGAGCTGGAATGAGGGCCGCACCTTCATGTGGACTTAGGAGCTGGCTTTGGGTTTCTATAAGGCTTGGATATATTCCAAACTGGAGATGGTTTCCAAACTGATACCGCTCCTGAGGATGAAGGATCAGGCTTTTGTTCCTTGTTGTGATGAAAGGAACGAAAACGATTATTAGACCTAAATTTACCTTTAGATTTTTTATCCTGTGGTAAAAAAGTTCCTTTCCCTCCAGTAACAGTTGAGATAAAAGAATCCAACTGAGAACCGAATAATTTATTACCCTGGAAAGAAAGGGATAGCAAAGTTGACTTAGAAGACATATCAGCATTCCAAGTTTTAAGCCATAAAGCTCTTCTAGCTAAAATAGCTAGAGATATATACCTGACATCAACTCTAATGATATCAAAGATGGCATCACAAATAAAATTATTAGCATGTTATAGAAGAATAATAATGCTATGAGAATTATGATCTGTTACTTGTTGCGCTAAAGCTTCTAACCAAAAAGTTGAAGCTGCAGCAACATCCGCTAAAGATATAGCAGGAGTAGAGACAGCCCCATCAACCTTAGGGATTTTGTCCCAAAACTCTAATCTGTCAGATGGCACAGGATATAATTGCTTAAAACGTTTTAGAAGGAGTAAATGAATTACCCAAATTATTCCATTCCCTGGAAATTACTTCAGAAATTAGCACCAAGGACAGGAAACACTTCTGGAATAACTACAGGAGATTTAAAAACCTTATTTAAACGTTTAGATTTAGTATCAAGAGGACCAGAATCCTCTATTTCTAATGCAATTAATACTTCTTTAAGTAAAGAACGAATAAATTCCATTTTGAACAAATATGAAGATTTATCAGCATCAACCTCTGAGACAGAAACCTCTGAACCAGAAGAACCATTATCAGTATCAGAATGATGATGTTCATTTAAAAATTCATGTGAAAAAAGAGAAGTTTTAAAAGACTTTTATGTTTACTAGAAGGAGAAATAACAGACATAGCCTTCTTAATGGATTTAGAAACAAAATCTCTTATGTTATCAGGAACACTCTGAGTATTAGATGTTGACGGAACAGCAACAGGTAATGTAACAGTACTAAAGGAAATTTTATCTGCATTAACAAGTTTGTCATGACATTCAATACAAACAACAGCTGGAGGAACAGATACCAAAAGTTTACAGCAGATACACTTAGCTTTGGTAGCTCCAGCACCAGGCAGCGATTTTCCTGAAGTATCCTCTGACTCAGTTGCAACGTGGAACATCTTGCAATATGTAATAGAAAAAAACAACATATAAAGCAAAATTGATCAAATTCCTTAAATGACAGTTTCAGGAATGGGAAAAAATGCCAGTGAACAAGCTTCTAGCAACCAGAAGCAATAAAAAATGAGACTTAAATAATGTGGAGACAAAAGTGGCGCCCATATTTTTTTAGCGCCAAATAAGACGCCCACATTATTTGGCGCCTAAATGCTTTTGGCGCCAAAAATGACGCCAGATCCGGAACGCCGACACTTTTGACGCAAAAGAAGGTAAAAAATGACGCAACTTCCGGCGACACGTATGACGCCGGAAACAGAAAAAAAAATTTTGCGCCAAAAAAGTCAGCGCCAAGAATGACGTAATAAAATGAAGTATTTTCAGCCCCCGCAAGCCTAACAGCCCACAGGGAAAAAGTCAAATTTTTAAGGTAAGAAAAAATGATTGATTCAAATGCATTATCCCAAATATGAAACTGACTGTCTGAAAATAAGGAATGTTGAACATCCTGAGTCAAGGCAAATAAATGTTTGAATACATATATTTAGAACTTTATAAAAAAAGTGCCCAACCATAGCTTAGAGTGTCACCGAAAATAAGACTTACTTACCCCAGGACACTCATCTACATGTTGTAGAAAGCCAAACCAGTACTGAAACGAAAATCAGCAGAGGTAATGGTATATATATATATAAGAGTATATCGTCGATCTGAAAAGGGAGGTAAGAGATGAATCTCTACGACCGATAACAGAGAACCTATGAAATAGACCCCGTAGAAGGAGATCATTGCATTCAAATAGGTAATACTCTCCTCACATCCCTCTGACATTCACTGCACGCTGAGAGGAAAACCGGGCTCCAACCTGCTGCGGAGCGCATATCAACGTAGAATCTAGCACAAACTTACTTCACCACCTCCATAGGAGGCAAAGTTTGTAAAACTGATTTGTGGGTGTGGTGAGGGGTGTATTTATAGTCATTTTGAGGTTTGGGAAACTTTGCCCCTCCTGGTAGGAATGTATATCCCATACGTCACTTGCTAATTACATGAAAGAAAAGGACCTTGCGACAGAAGGTCTGGTCTTAACGGAAGAGTCCACGGTTGGCAAGAAGCCACCCGGACAAGATCCGCATACCAAAACCTGTGAGGCCATGCTGGAGCTACCAGCAGAACAAACGAGCATTCCTTCAGAATCTTGGAGATCACTCTTGGAAGAAGAACTAGAGGTGGAAAGATATAGGCAGGATGATACTTCCAAGGAAGTGACAATGCATCCACTGCTTCCGCTTGAGGATCCCTGGATCTGGACAGATACCTGGGAAGTTTCTTGTTTAGATGAGAGGCCATCAGATCTATTTCTGGAAGTCCCCACATTTGAACAGTCTGAAGAAATACCTCTGGGTGAAGAGACCATTCGCCCGGATGCAACGTTTGGCGACTGAGATAATCCGCTTCCCAATTGTCTATACCTGGAATATGAACCGCAGAAACTAGACAGGAGCTGGATTCCGCCCAAACCAGAATTTGCGATACTTCTTTCATAGCTAGAGGACTGTGAGTCCCTCCTTGATGATTGATGTATGCCACAGTTGTGACATTGTCTGTCTGAAAACAAATGAACGATTCTCTCTTTAGAAGAGTCCAAGACTGAAGAGCTCTGAAAATTGCACGGAGTTCCAAAATATTGATCGGTAATCTCACCTCCTGAGATTCCCAAACCCCTTGTGCCGTCAGAGACCCCCACACAGCTCCCCAACCTGTAAGACTTGCATCTGTTGAAATTACAGTCCAGGTCGGAAGAACAAAAGAAGCCCCCTGAACTAAACGATGGTGATCTGTCCACCACGTCAGAGAGTGTTGTACAATCGGTTTTAAAGATATTAATTGAGATATCTTTGTGTAATCCCTGCACCATTGGTTCAGCATACAGAGCTGAAGAGGTCGCATGTGAAAACGAGCAAAGGGGATCGCGTCCGATGCAGCAGTCATAAGACCTAGCATTTCCATGCATAAAGCTACCGAAGGGAATGATTGTGACTGAAGGTTTCGACAAGCTGATATCAATTTTAGACGTCTCTTGTCTGTCAAAGATAGAGTCATGGACACTGAATCTATCTGGAAACCCAAAAAGGTTACCCTTGTCTGAGGAATCAATGAACTTTTTAGTAAATTGATCCTCCAACCATGATCTTGAAGAAACAACACAAGTCGATTCGTATGAGATTCTGCTAAATGTGAAGACTGAGCAAGTACCAAGATATCGTCCAAATAAGGAAATACCACAATACCCTGTTCTCTGATTACAGACAGAAGGGCACCGAGAACCTTTGTAAAAATTCTTGAAGCTGTTGCTAGGCCAAACGGCAGAGCCACAAACTGGTAATACTTGTCTAGGAAAGAGAATCTCAGAAACTGATAGTGATC